>NW_024066972.1:0-600000 GCF_015039405.1 Cantharellus anzutake
TCTCGTGAGCTCACGCTGGAGGAGAACAGCTTCCACCATGTCAGTTTCTTTTCGATTCATCTGGTACTCAATGAGATACTAACGTGACGTTTCACCAGTAATCTTTCCGGATCTGAAATAAATATTGAGACTTTTTTGTTTGCTACAATTTGCGTCTATCGCTCACTTCTGCGTTCGAATTCAAATTTTTTCCCCGGTAGGCACTGCCGGCTACACCGCAAACGGTGCTTGAGTTTTGCATAAATCGTAAATCGTATGAGTGCTGACAAAATATTGTCACCCTGCCAACGCCGTGCGCCAGCTTGGAGGGACCCCATTAGTTGCGTGCCTGTAGTTCCCATGCTGTCCTGTTGGTTCTCGCTCTGCCATGCTGTGCTTGACTTGAATTCTCTGGAGGAATTTTCGGTTGCTAGGGTTTGGAAGTGCACTAGGTATACCTGATCGTTTGGTCCACATGCTGTAGGAGGCAGTACATACCGTGCACGGCAGGTCGTTCTTGCGACCCTGGGTTGGCATTACCGAAGCGGGGGATTATGCAGCGGACTTGCCACCCCGATTCGGAGACACATGATATACCAATATTAACTTGCCTCGAGTCGAATTCATTATGTATCTAAATATAAATAAAAATGTCGGCACGTTCGCCAGCAATTGCACAGCCCGTTGCTGTTTGTTTGACTGGCTCATTGCGATGTCTTCAGTGACAATTTATCCACCCCCGCATACGGTACGAACGTTCGCAGACCGAACGTTCCCGTCCAACCTAATCTTGGCGTATGATATTGGCAACCAACTCTTTGCAAGCGATGTTTCTCAGCGCGATCGAAAGATCCCTAGCTGTTGCGCAGAGCTTTTATCACGTCCTCTGGTCGGAATTACTGTACTGGCACGACCAACAACCGCATAGTTTTGGAGCGTGACAGAAATTTACGTCGGACATTCAACCGGAAAGCCCGAGTGATGCGTGACAGCCAACCGGTTAAGCCTGGAACAGCGTGACAAGAGCCGGAAATACCTGAGTGCCAACGGGTCTATAGTCTTATATCCGAGTAAATTTGAAAATAATAATTGAACTGAAAAAATCTCGTGTTTCAACTGCAAATTTATCCGTTTTTTTTTTGGGGGTAAACGCAGACTCAGTGCCAGTCGCTCACGTGAGTTTCGCCGAAGTATATCCGAATTTTTCGGCGCGGCGAAACTGCGTAAGCGACTGGCGCAATATGTTGTTATTGTTTGTTTAACTCGAGTTCTTTGGCCTCGATAATCACACTAATATTTATTATATTTTCCGTCAGATAATGGGTGACGAGTGCAGGGAAATTCGTTTATAATTAATTAAAGCCTATAAAATACAATATATCGAGCTAGCTAATGAGAGGATCATTCACGGTAGATGACGCAATGGCACTTGAGGTTGTAGCATTCTGCTTTGCGGGACAAAATTTATTGCGTTCTGTCAAGGATAGATTGGTGTTAGAATTGTCCAAGTGGGAGGAAAGCAACGTACGTGTATGACCTTCTACCTTGCACAGCTTGCATTTGTAAGGGGCCCGTTGAGGTGCAGCGACGGTAACATGTTGCACAGGGTTATTGGGCGGCAGCGACTCTGTCTTGAGTTTGGATGAAGGGATTTCGGGGGGGGGGAGCGATGGAGTGCACCAAGTTGAGGATTTTTTCGGCATGCTTCATTATGAATGGTCGTTGTGCACCCCGGATGTTATTCGAAATATCATCGACGGTGCACAGTGCATGAGCGTGGGAGAGATGACACAACAACTCGACTATTTCATCTGAGATCAGAGCAGCAGGGCCAAGGAAGTGGTCCCTTTTGCCACCCCAGAACTCAGCGTGGACTTGTTGCCTCCATCCAACAAGCCCTGCCTTGAGCCGCTTGTCAGTCTCGCCGCGGGTGTAATCGGTCACGACCTTCACTCGGTTTGGTCTCCTTGATCTCTTTGGTGGGGAGTCGAGCGCATTCATCCCTTCAGTTCGCTTGGGATCGCAGAGGTCACAACAGGAGAGGCAGGGAGGCGGAGTGCAATGTGGACAGCAAAAGGGTTCAGGCCCTGAAAGCCCCACGTGAGGAAGACTCGTGATGCAGTTCAATGTTGTCACTCACTGAGTCGTACGTTATCATAGACATGATCCAGGACTTTTCACCTGCACCCACGTTGAGGATGGCTCTCTGGGAGCATGTCAGCATACAGAAATTCTGCAACCGAGCTCTCGATATTCTCGTACTTCGAGTGGCGGCCGCTTTTGTGTGGTTTGGACAACTTTGTTTTGTCACCCCGAGGTATCTGTGCCCCTTCGGGATTGGTTGGGCCATCAAAAGGATAATCCATTAGGTTCTCCTCTTCGTTGCTCTCAGCGCCATCATCGTCATCGTCATCCTGAAATTCCTCATCTGTCCTCTGTGCGTTGACTGATCGGACTTGAGCACGCTCCAGTTCTGGGAGAGGAAGGTCTACAAGTGCGTCGGAAGGGGGGCCATGGGGCTGAGAGTAGGGGAAGTTTCCCTGATCTCCCAGTGCGGCGCGCTTCCGTGCAACACTACTCACCGGGCCATTTTTGCGTTTCAGATTGAGACGCAGTGAGGCTTCAAGATCGGCCTTTCTCTTATCAACTCTTGGCTTTGAGAAATAAGCCTTCTCTGCAATCAAGATGGCAATCGCTTGGATGGAGCCGTCATGACCTGCCCGACCGAAGCGCTGAACGAGTGTATTGGGGCTCTTGGGAACTCGCCACTGAACCACGACTTTCACTTGGCATAAGTCAAGACCCTAAGTAAGTGTCATTAGCATTCATTGGATGCATAGCAAGGGTTCGTCTCACCATACTGCAGGCATCTGTACAGCAAATCCCCCATATTTTTCCCAATTTATACTTCGCTTCAATGTCCACTTTGAACGTGTCTGACATTCCAGAATGATACCACACAACCCGATCTCGGTGACTCTGTGGCAAGCGAGATCGCAAGAATCTGGCGGTTCGTATTGTATCAACGCGAGAATTGCAGTATACCAAGAACGGTGAGATATTTGCATCTATCCATGCCTGATCATCTACCTTTGCATCCAGTGGAAGCAGGAAAGCCAGATCAAAACAGCTTTGGAGTGTAAACTTCATTGGGCAGACGGAAAGGTGAACATTCGGTCTATCATTCGATCTTCAGATGATTTCAGTGCCGCAGTGCAAACCGGAAATCTTCAGCATGTCTGTTAGAACATGCTGGCGGAGGGTGGCAGAGGTGAAGAAGAATGAGACGCTATCTCCGAGTATGGAGAATAGTCGTCCTATCTGTATGTAAGCAGATCTGAAGTCTCGGCCCCACTGACTGATACAATGTGCTTCGTCAAAGCAGATACGGTCAACCTTCTTCTGAAATTGGGGGTCAAGCCAAAGAGCCATGAAACGTGGATCCACTATCAGTTTGGGTGATATGACAACTGTATGGAACTTCCCCAGCTGAATATCCTAGGTGAACCCATATGAGCGCTGACTGAAAACCTTGGTTGATTGTCTTACTTTAACCAGTCCAGGCTTTTCACCAAGCAGTTCTGCAGTGATTGACACAGATGGAAACCCTTTCTTGATGGACTCATCGGACAGCTGGCTTCCAAGACTCTTTAGTGGAGTCACTATGAAAGTAATCCCCTTTTCACGCAACATAGGCAACCAAAAGGTCATTGTTTTTCCTGAACCTGTTGCCAAGATTGACACAACATTTCTCTTGGCTAGTAAGCTTAATGCTACCATACACTGCCAAATGCAAGCGCGAACATGGAACTGGGTTTCGCTTTCATCCTGGAGCCCCTTGATATCTGACCCTATGGAGGGAAGAGCGGTGGGTGTCATAAATGGATTGTGGCTTGGGATTATTGATTGTCCGGGGAATGCCGAGTCAATGGGTTCCCGCGCTTGTCACCTCCGCCCGCCCAATCCCATACCACTAGAGTTGTGAGTGTCTTTGAATGCTACAGGGCATCAAAGTCACTAATTGTTAACCCCATTCCTCTGGGCTCGTCATGTGCCGGATCCCTTTCGATGGGACTGTCCTCATCATGGTCATCATTATCCTCCCTGTGAGCTTCTTCTCCACCTACATATGATTGGGCCCCTTTGAGAAGAACGTTGAGAACTTCTATTTTAACCATAGTATGTGGTCCTCTTATTCGCTCTTGAAGCATTTGAAGCATGACTTCCATTTTTGCCGGGGCATGTTGTGTACCCCGGTGCTTGATATAGAAGTTCTGTTCTATATTGACATGTACCATTCAGTAGGTCTCTATCAGCGAAGACTGGTTGATAATGTGGGTAAGTGTCCTGTTCGAGCTTGAGCCACCAATGATGACCTGAGGTAAGTGAGTCACTGTCTGACTGAGAATATGCGGGTTCACCTGCCTTTGTATACAGATTGTTTCGCTCAACAAGCCAATCTACACCTCTAAATCCATCTGGTCGACCTGATGGATTGCATACCCAGTGGGATCGGATTACTTGGGCCAGGCGGGCAGGGTAGACTGAATGCAGATTGCGAAGAAATTTCGCGAGGTGCGCCGCATATTTATGCTTCCCACAGCCTGAGAACATCAGCACCCATAACCACAGAAGATCCTCCATCGTGCCTATCGCACCAGTGTTCATTGCATGTGCCAACATGCAGTACTGTTAGGTACGGGTCAGCAAACGGGGACGACTGGCGGGGACAAGGCTCTGGGGTTGGGCTTCAGCCTCAGCGACTCCAAGAGAGCGCTGTGCCCACCTACTGTCTCAGTGCCCACATTTCGAAGTGGCTTGGGCTGCCTTGTTAAGGGGGACAAACCATGTCGATATTCAGACTAAAGTTATAATAATGTTGTCAGGGCCCGGCCTCCGTCCGGGGGCGGCCCTACCTCAAAGCTGGACACTTGCGGTGTCCCAGGCAGCCAGGTGCCAGATCCTATCCCAAGCTCCTCAAACTCACTAAGCGGGGATTGAGTTGTCATGTATTATGGAAGGTAGCTACAACTTGCCTAAGCGGGGATTGAGTTGAGAAGAAGGGTAAGTTTCCCTATTCCCCGCTTGGCTGCTATAAAAGGAAATGTACTGTACAGTTCGTAGCGTGACTCTGGGTAGAAGCCGAGCATGTTCCCGCGATGCGGAAAAGGTGTCACATGGGTTAAGGCGAGTTGCTCGCCTTGACCCACGTGATTTTTCCCACGGGTTCGCATGCGGGCTGTAGTTGTGAAAGATGGGAGGATGAGGGAAGTGGGGGGAGGTTAGGGAAGGTGGTTCTGGGGTTGTATGGTCAGGTGTGGTTGCCCTGACATCACCCCCCCTCTATGCCGCTTCGCCTCGGAGCGGCTGGGTGTCTTGGCTGGCGGGTTCTATTGGATCTTTCTTGTCTCGGGGCATCGGGGTGGGATCGATGGAACTCTTCTATGAGCTCTTGAGAGTGCTCTAAGTTTTTGTGGGGGAGCCATTCATTTTCCGAGTTTGGCCAGCCCAAGAATTTAACAAAATACCAGAGTTTTCCATACCTGTACTTGGAGTTTAGGATCTTTTCTACTTCGTATTCTTCTTCTCCATCAATAACTTCTGGGCCGGGGTGGGGGTCTGCTGTGCGCTCGGCAATCTCATCTGGGAGGTAGGGGCGGATGTTGGTGACCGAGACTACAGGGTGGACGCCCTTCAGCTGGGTGGGGAGCTGCAGCTTCACGGCTGCTGGGGACACCACCTTGGTGATGCGGAAGGGGCCAATCCATTTGTGGTCCAGCTTCTTAGTTGGTCGGTCGGTTGTGTAGTTTCGGGAGCTGAGCCAGACCTTCTGCCCTTCTTTGTACTCTGGGGCAGCCTTCCGGTTCCTGTCATAGTACCGGGCCATCTCGTCTGCCGCGTGCTCTAGTGCTGCCTTTGCCTCTTCCTGCATTTTCATCATCCGGGAGGCAAAGGCATCTGCTGCTTCGACATCAGAGGAGCGGGTTGGCTCAGTCCCCATCCGGGGGTGTTGTCCTGAGTCAAGCTCAAATGGGGTCCGGCGGGTGGCTGAGTGGACCCGGTTGTTGTATGCAAACTCAGCTAGTGGGAGCCAGTCAGTCCAATCATCCTGCCGGTGGTTGACAAAGACGCGGAGGTAGGCTTCGATCTCTTGGTTCACGCGTTCTGTCTGCCCATCCGTCTGTGGGTGGTATGGGGTGGATGGGGTGAGCTTGATCCCTAGGAGTGCTGCCAGCTCGCTGGAGAATTTGGACACAAAGGCTGTGCCTCGGTCACTCAGGATCTCCTCCGGAAGGCCATGGTGCCGCCAGACATGTTCCAGGAACAGCCGGGCTATGCCTGCAGAGTCCACTGTGGTGACGGTAGGAACAGCATGGATCCTCTTGGAGAGGCGGTCTACTACCACCAGGATCGCATTGTAGCCCTTTGACTCTGGGAGCTCGCCTATGGTGTCCACCGAGATTATCTGCCATCGGTGGGAGGGCACTTTGTTTGGGATGAGCTTCCCGACCTTCCGGGAGGGGAAGGATTTTGCCCGTTGGCAGGTGTCGCAGCCTGAGACATAACTAGCTATGTATCGTGACAGTCCCGGCCACCAGTAGTTCCGGGAGATCAGTTCCAGAGTCTTCCATCTGCCTGGGTGTCCTGCTGGGACCGAGTCATGGTGCAACTTCACCAGGTCGTGGCGGAGCTGAGGGTCCCTGGGGACGTATACTCGCCCCCGGTAAAGGATCAAGTCCCCATCTCTATCCCATTCGTCCGGGCGCAGAGAACCTTTTCCTAGTTCTCTTAAGGCCTTCACCACTGCCTCATCATGTTCCTTCCCTTCTCGGATCCTCTTCAACATGTCCGTCTCCTCTCCTCCCATCGACACCCCCTCCGTCACCCGGACTTCAAACCACTCCGGGTGCAGTAGGGTTACACCTGTATTGTCCCCTTCTCCTCGGGGGTGGTCTGCTCTGCGCGACAGAGCGTCCGGCTTCCCCATGAGCTTCCCTGGGCGATGGGTTAGCACAAAGTCGAAGCGGGAGAGGTAGAGGGACCAGCGTGCTTGTCGCCGGTTCAACCTCTGGGCCGTTCGGAAGTATGAGAGGTTTTTGTGGTCCGTGAAGATGGCAAACTTCTCTGGGGCCCCTTCTAGGAAGTGGCGCCATTCCTCAAGTGCTCGTATTATGGCGAGCATCTCCTTGTCATAGATCTCGTAGTTCCTTTCTACCTCCGAGAAGCTCTTAGACATGAAGGCCACCGGGTGGTAGTCTCCATCCGACTGAAGCTGTGAGAGGACTGCCCCCGTCGCAAAGTTGGAGGCGTCACACTCTAGGCGGAATGGGGCAGTGTTGGAGGGGAAGGTGAGCACCGGGGCCGACGTGACTGCTCGCTTCAGGTCCTCAAAGGCAGTCTGTTCTACTAGGCCCCAGGCCCAGCGCTGGGTCTTCCGGGTGAGTCGGTGAAGGGGCTTTGCCTTTTCTGAGAAGTCCCGGATGAAGCGGCGGTAGAAGTTGACGAAGCCTAAGAAGGATTGAACCTCCTTGACCTTCGTGGGGACCGGCCAGTCAGTTACTCCCTTCACCTTCACTGGGTCCATCGCAACGTGACCTTCAGAGATGACAAGGCCCAGGTAGTCAATGGTGTTCTTCTCGAACCTGCACTTCTCAGGCTTGAGGAAGAGCTTCCGCCTCTTCAGGGTGGCCAGAACCTCTCGCACGGCCTTCCGGTGCTCTTCAAGAGTGGGGGAGAAGACTAGGATGTCATCCATGTAGCAGATGACATCCCCTCGGTCGATGAACTCCCGCAGGATGTCATTCATCATTGTCTGGAAGGTGGCAGGGGAGTTGCAGAGGCCGAAGAACATCACTGTAGGCTCAAACAGCCCTCGGTTGGTGGCAAAAGCCGCCTTCCACTCATCCCCCTCCTTGATCCGGACATTGTTAAACCCCCATCGTAGGTCTAGGGTTGAGAACCACTTAGCACCCCGGAGGCGGGTGAGGACGTCGGATATCAGGGGGAGTGGGTAGGAGTTTTTAACCGTGACCTCGTTCAGCTTGCGGTAGTCTTGGACTAACCTCAGGGACCCATCCTTTTTCTTCACAAAGAACACAGGGGCCCCTGTCGGGGACTTAGATGGTCTGATCCGCCCGTTTGCGAGGTTCTCCCTGAGGAAGGCATCCAGCTCTTTCTGCTCCGCTGGTGAGAGTGGGAACGTCCTCCCTCGGGGGAGCTTGGTGTCTGGGGCGAGGTCGATGGCATGGTCCCAAGGCTTCCGGGGGGGGAGTTCGTTGAAAGCTTCCTTGGAGAATACATCCTGGAAGTCTCGGTAGTGCTCTGGCACCAGTTCCTCGAAGGGGCGTTCTACCGGGGGGCCTTCCTGTGCATCCTGGGCCATTCGCTGAGAGGGGGTGGATGTGGCTCGGAGCTCATGGCCCCACTCTGGTGGGATCATGGCCGCATAGACTCCATCTCCGGGTTCGAGGGCGAAGTCGGGTTCCCCCTGGGTTCCCTGCTTCAGCACTGGGTCGCGGCCATAGCAGGCTGGTGGACACCGGGACAGGGTGACCCTCTGCTTGACCCAGTCTACTTCTGGGTTGTGGTGGAGGAGCCATGAATGGCCAATTATCACTGTCTGGCGGCCCAGGTTAGCAACTGCAAACCGGGCCCGCTCCGTGTGTCGGCCGAATCGGAGGAGCACTTCTACCTCCTCTGTGATGGATCCGTTCTCGTTCAGGGTTCCGTCCACGTTATGGACGGGGACCGGTTGCACTAGAGGCGAAGTCTCTAGGTTGTGCTTCTGGACGAAGTCGCGTCCGATAAACATTCCAGTGGCCCCTGAGTCCAGTAGAGCAGAGGTGGTGACTGAGCGGAGTGAAGTGGTGGACGTCAGTTCCACTGAGAGGTTGAGCGAGCGGGGGGAGTGCTTAGACAGGACGTAAATTGCAGGGGCTGGGACGGCAACCTTGCACGGGGGTTCACCCCCTTCTGGCTTTCTTGGTGTGGCTTTTCTCTTTTTTGCAATTACCCGGAGCAGCTTAGATTGCATGGCCCGTCTGGGGCGGCTGCGGTATTTACAGGTGGGTACATTGCTCTCATCACGCAACCGGGGCACACTCTTCACCGGTCGCCCTCTAGAAAATCCCCCGTTGGATCTTCTTCCGCTTCCTCTGGTTCTGGGGGAGGGGCCTCCACTGCATGATGGCCTCTCAGCGAGTCAATGATCGCTCGAAGGTCCTCTGGGGCCAGCCGGGGTGGGGTTCTGGGGCTTTCTTCTTGGAAGGCCCCACGGATCTGGCGAGGTCTCGGCCTTGGGCAGTCGCGGGCTATGTGCCCCGGTTGGTTACAGTTGAAACAGAGCCCACTGCGTCTCTGCTCAGTGCGGGGGGAGCGTGTGCGGTCCAGATCCATTGCCTGAGGGTCTGGCTTTGGGGTTGCAGCAGGAGCAGTGGTGGACGGTGCCAGGGGAGGGGTGGAGCGAGAGAGGAATGGGGAGGGTTTTGCTGCGATGGTGCGAGGTTGGGTGGCTTGGAAACGTCGCCACTGGTTGTCGAGGACGGAGGCCTCACGCTTCCATTCGGCCCAGGTTGCAGGCATCGGGCGGAGGCGGTAGATGCTCTCTCGGAGGCGTGGGTGGAGGGCCTGCTCAAAACGGTCCACAAGGGCAACATCTCCCATCCGTGACACAGGTCCGTGGAGTTCAAACTGCTGGATCAGTTTGTCCACCGACTCGCTGCCTTGCCGAAGTGAGGCCAGCTTCTGCCGAGCTGTGGCCTGGCGGTTGGGGTCAGCAAACATGGAGTCTAGTTCTTGGGCGAAGTCATCGAAAGCGATCCTTGGGGAACCGGGGGCAAGGAGGGAGTTGATGCGCTGGGTAGCCCATGGGCCAGCAGCACCTCCCTTCATGTACGACAGGACGAACAGAACTTGGCTGTGTTCATCTGGGAACTCGGCATGGCGCATGCTCATGTAGAGCCCGCATTCTGCCTTGAAGCGGTCCAGGTCATCTTGCGACCCGGAGAAGGGAGTGGGGGTAGCTACTTTGGGTGGCTTGCGAGTCGGAGCAGCAGCAGCAGCAGGGGGGGGGCAGGCTGCCTTTGGGTAGCCAGCTGGGTCTGGAGGTCTTGGAGCTGGCGGGTCAGCTCTAGTATCTGTTCTTCTAGCGACATCAGGGGGTGTGGAAGTAGGTTGAACCCTTCTTCTGCTGTCAGGGCCCGGCCTCCGTCCGGGGGCGGCCCTACCTCAAAGCTGGACACTTGCGGTGTCCCAGGCAGCCAGGTGCCAGATCCTATCCCAAGCTCCTCAAACTCACTAAGCGGGGATTGAGTTGTCATGTATTATGGAAGGTAGCTACAACTTGCCTAAGCGGGGATTGAGTTGAGAAGAAGGGTAAGTTTCCCTATTCCCCGCTTGGCTGCTATAAAAGGAAATGTACTGTACAGTTCGTAGCGTGACTCTGGGTAGAAGCCGAGCATGTTCCCGCGATGCGGAAAAGGTGTCACATGGGTTAAGGCGAGTTGCTCGCCTTGACCCACGTGATTTTTCCCACGGGTTCGCATGCGGGCTGTAGTTGTGAAAGATGGGAGGATGAGGGAAGTGGGGGGAGGTTAGGGAAGGTGGTTCTGGGGTTGTATGGTCAGGTGTGGTTGCCCTGACAAATGTAATATACATATATATATAGTAAGAAACTGAATGAGTCAGGTGACAAAATGAAACAAAAGGAAACAGAATAAGGGCCGGCATCTGGGTCAGAATGCATGGTCGTGACAAGTACCACAGGCCATCACGTCGAAATAGTAAGTTGCCTTCTTCCAAATAATCTCGTGGATCCTCACTCTGTCGTCGCACCTCGGATATCCATCCTGCAATCTTCTCCTGACAGATCTTCTTTGAAAGAGCAACAATTTCCGACCATGATGGATCACTATCGGCGAATTCCTTCAAGTCGGAGAAACCAG
This sequence comes from Cantharellus anzutake, assembly GCF_015039405.1. Taxonomy (NCBI): domain Eukaryota; kingdom Fungi; phylum Basidiomycota; class Agaricomycetes; order Cantharellales; family Hydnaceae; genus Cantharellus; species Cantharellus anzutake. The sequence continues at coordinate 10,923 of NW_024066972.1, forward strand.
TAGCTTGTTCCCAACAAACCAGCAAGTGTGAACTTGTGAGGTGTAGGATTCCATCATTCAGCATGCGGTAAGTTGGGTTACTTGCAAGTTTCGATGAGTCTTTCGGCCGGAGGATCTTGAACTGATCAAAGATGCCACCCCTGACTTCACGTAGTGCCTTCGGCTGAATGTGAACTCGCCAGATGGCATCTACACAGGCCATACAAATATGGAAGCCACCAGGTATAGTCACAAGGAACTGGAGTCGTTCCTGTGGTGTGGATTCAATCGCACACGACTCTGTTGTCGCATCGTGCCTTTCTTGCGTACCCAGGTCACCATGACACAGCCGGACGAAGGAATGGTACCATTCTGGGCTTGTTCCAGCCTGCCGTTCAAGGCTCTTCACTATCGCAATATTATCGTCGTTCACTGATGCCTTCAGGTGCATTGCTCGAGCAGGGTACTGCACCGTCTTCTCTGGTACGTCCAATGTAAATGAGGATGGCATCTTTCCAAGCTCACCCTTGTATTGCCCAAGGTAGTTATCGACAATTATCTTCTGTGTAAACCATTCCATTCCTTGCAGCACACTGTCCTGCCGCTCTTGGATGTGCTCAAAGAGATATTGTCGGTCAGGTGTGGCAGGAGGTCTCGAGTCCTTGGGATTATCTGGATTCAGGGAGCTCTTCTCCCAAAGCTCCTTCGAGTATCGGAGGTCATCAAGCGTGGTACCATAGGTGAGTGGAATAAAGGTGGCTGTTGTTATACTTGAAAACGTCCCTTGGTTCTGATCACCGGGCTCTTTCATCTTAAAGTCAAAGTCCAGATTGTCATATGCCATCGCATACAACCCGGGGTCTGAGAGCTTCTTCAAGCTTGCTTTGAGGCTTTCGGTCACTGACTGAACCATATGGCAGATAGACTCCGCCAATACACTTGTCAGGGCACACCCGGACCCACCCGGCCACACCACACCCGCTCCCCGCTGTCCAACCCTCTCCCTCCTCCTTCCTCTGTCTCTCCTCCCCTTTTCCTTTTCTCTCTTTCTTCCCCTTTTCTTTATCTCATTCCTCTCATCTTCCTTTTCTTGTTTATTTCCTTCTATCTACACGGACCACCTTCCTTTGTATCAATGTACTATTGACCCGTCCGGCCCACACACCCCGGACGGCTCCCCGCTGTGCCCAACACGCGCGCATGCAGCGGACGCTCTCGGGATCCCCCACGGGGATACCCGGATGCCTGCGGCTGCCTCCGAGGGTGACGTGGCACTCGTCATGTGACTCAAGCCGCATGTACATAAATGTACCTGAAGTGGGAACCGAAGAAGTAACCTTCTTCTCACATTCTCCACTTCAGGTAAGTAGTATAGTTTTCCCTTTTAATAACAATAACACATTCTCCACTTCAGTCTAAGTGGCCAGGGACTGCTGTCCCTCCCCGGACCCACCAGCACGCGCGCCCGGTTTGCACCCCGTGAGGGCCCTTCTGCCGGGCGATACATCCGGACCCCCTCTACCCCGGACGCATCCCTGACAGCAGAAGAAGGTTTCAACCTCATCTCCCCCGCCTCCCCCATCTCCCCTGTCTCCCCAGCCATGGTGTCAGAAGAGCAGTATGAAGAACTGCTGGCTCGCTTCCAAGAGCTCCAGGCCATTGTGGAGAGCCAGGCCCGCAACCACCCCCCACCCGCACCTGCACCTACACCCGCCCCCGCGCCTGCCCCCACACCCGCACCTGCACCCAGACCCAAACCACCTAAGGTCACCCCCCCCACTCCCTTCTCAGGAGCTAGCGAGGACCTCGACCGTTTTAAGGCCGAGTGCGGGATTTATTTCCACGTTCGCGCGGCTGAGTTCCCCACCGCCCTCTCCCAGATCCTTTTCGTGTTGTCTTACATGAAAGGAGGACCCGCAGGGGCATGGGCCACGCAACGCACAATCACGCTGCTGATGGCCAGCTCCCCCCCCTCACCATGGACGAGTTCAACACAGAACTCGATGCCATGTTCCAGGACCCGAACCGGGAGGCCACAGCCAGACAGAAGCTGGCAGCCATCCGCCAGGGAAGCGACTCCGTGGACAAAGTGATCCAGGAGTTCGAGATATTGGGACCCGCCTCAAGGCTGGGTGACGTAGGACTAGTCGACCGCTTCGAGCAGGCGATTAACTCCCGCCTCCGGGAGAGCATATACCGGCTCCGCCCCATGCCCACTACCTGGGCCGAGTGGAAACGCGAAGCCACGCTCCTGGACAACCAGTGGCGACGGTTCCAGGCCACTCAATCGCGCGCGTTCCCACCCAAACCCACGCTCCCACCAACCCGGCCATCGTCGATCATGACCCCACCACAGGCACGACCCACGCCCGGGCCCCCACGACTTGCACCACTGCCTCCACCCTCCACCCCAGTAGCCCGCCCCACGACAGGGACAGGCCCCCAACCGATGGACCTCGACCGCTCGAGGACTGACCAAAGACGGTGCTACAACTGTAACACCCAAGGGCACATCCTACGAGACTGTCCGCACCCCAGAGTCCGCCGGGTGCAATGTCTCCACCCTGAGGATCTTCGGGCGCTGATGGAAGGGCTGAAGAGGCAGTTAACTGAAGAGCCAGAGACGGAAGGGACAGAGCCAGAGACGGAGGCTCAGGGGGATTTTCAGGAAGGCGGCCGGTGAGGGATGCGTCCCGGGCGCCTGTAGAAGATAGCTCATGTAAATACCGCAGCGCACGTGAGTCAACGCCAATGCCAAAGCTTCACCGAGTTATTGCCAAGAAGAGGAGAAAAAACGCATCCTCGACCCGTGAGAGTAAGAGAACCATAGAGACGGCACCCGAAGTGGCAGTATCCCCGCCAGCCATCTATGTCCTCTCCAAGCAATCCCCCAGATCCCTCAACCTTATGGTGAAACTAACCGCCCTGACCTCCCTCGCGTCAGTATCGGTATCAGCCCTCCTAGATTCAGGAGCCACTGGGAACTTCGTAAGCCCTGAGTTCGTCCGGAAGCACAAGCTCGAGACAACCCCTCTCCCGCAACCCATTCCCGTCCGTAACGTTGACGGAACCCCAAACGAGAATGGAGCCATAACCGAAGAGTTGGAAGCCCTCCTGACGTTTGGGCGACACACAGAGCGCGCCCGCTTTGCGGTTGCAAACCTGGGACGACAGTCCCTCATCATAGGGCACTCCTGGCTGCTACACCACAACCCAGAGGTAGACTGGGCTCGGCAGAAAGTCGTCATGTCCCGCTGTCTGTCCGCCTGTAGACAGCCGCGAGCACGAAACGACCAGGACCCTGTACTAGAGCCGGGGGATGGGATCTACGCTGCAATCATCCCCCCCGGCTGGGGACACGACCTAAGGGCCACCACAACCCCCTCTCAGCGGATGGCCCAGGAGGCCCGTGACCCGGACGCAGAGCCTGCATCGTTCAAGACGCTGGTCCCAGAGCACTACCAGGACTTCCGGGATGTGTTCTCAAAAGAGGCCTTCGACCAGTTGCCCCCCCGGAAGCCCTGGGACCACACTATAGACCTGGTACCAGACGCCAAACTGCCCAGAGGAAAGACCTTCCCCCTCTCGCGCCCGGAGCAGAAAGAACTGGACGAGTTCCTGCGCGAGAACCTGCAGAACGGGCGGATACGACCGTCTAAGTCTCCGATGGGTGCACCAGTCTTCTTTGTCAAGAAGAAGGACGGATCGCTGCGCCTGGTACAGGACTACCGGAAGCTGAACGAGATCACCATTGTAGGAGAAATAACGGCCACACTATGGAAACCCATTATGGAAATATGCCAGATAAATCACAAAAACCTCATACGACAAGTAGATATGAGAACATAGAAGGACCTGAATTTTAACGAATTTTACGAATTTTTACGAATTATTACGACTATACACGATAAATCGAAAGAAAGAAAAATAACAAAAATACTTCAAGCTTACCATCAACGAGACGGAATTCTCGGGGGAATTTATAGCAAATATTAAACCAAGAATTAGGACAATCGACCAAGATTTGACTATAAAGATAATCAGAGAACCTCCACGGAAACTACTTTCCCACGTCCGCACACGTAGCAAGGATGGAAGTACCACGGAACAAAGATTCCTCAGGAACTAATGCAAAAGTCAAAGTCGTGTTTATAATAGGAAATGTAGATGTCACCCAAACGGAACCAATGAGAGTAATTACAGGGGAAACTACCCATAAACGACGGAGATATGACTAAAACTCCTGCAAAACGAGGACAATGTCTAAAAAGCAAGCGCGAAGATTAAATAGTAACGACCGAGACAAGCTTGATAGCCCATTAGAAAGGAAAGGATCTACTCTTAATCCTCCCAAATTTCCATAATAAAAGGATCATGCATTAATGAGAAATCCAATAACGGGAATAGCGACATCAAAAGTCCGAGCTCAGGGACAAGACGATGATTGCGTAGGATCCATAATTAAAACATACAACGAAATTTACACGGAAATTATGAAAAATAGGAAACTATAGTTATGCAAATTCTCAGCCCAAACGGTCCAGCCGTTGTGAAGTTATACCCATGACGGGAATATAGGAATCCGCATCATGTGTAATGACACGTTCAGGTGGCGATGCGCAGGGAACCGGCCGTCGGAACCGAGATCCGCACTTCGGCAGATCGCGAAGACCAATTTCCGTCCAAATAAGGAAGAGCCCGGTCAAAACAAAGCACGAAAAGTGCAAAACAACCTTAGATCATGAGGGAAAAATCTGAAATAAATCACAGAAGCCCATATGAAAGAAATAAACACCCGCGCATATCATAAATCCCGAACAACTAAACGAAAACGGCTCCGGCATACGAACAACTATGGGAACGACGCACGTGATTACCGAATGTGCGCGCGAAACTTTGCTAACTCAACGAATACAGGGAAATAGGACACAACCTTAGTACCATTGGAAAGGTGGGAATAAATGAAAATTTATAATACCAAGAACGTGAGAAAACATCCAGAAATGAATGAGATACAAGGACATGAAGTTAGAAACCTGAAAACACGCGGGAAGGCAGCTTCAAGAGGTCTAGAGCCCTAAATAAAATACATAAAAATATGATATCTTCGAGGACGACCTACTATAACAACGAACAATACATATGGAGGATTAGGATGTGATAATACAAAGGGGAATCAGGGAATATGAATGAAATTCACAAAAACTACTAAACTACAACGGACCATGGCGGGAATTTTAGGGAACGATGTTCTAATGAAGTAGAGAGCTATAACACATTCGTTTGAGTAATTCTTGATTACTAGCAACTTTTTCTTTCAGTTTTAAACCTGAATAATTCACTCATTTATCATTTCAGTCTCATTTTAACTAAATGTCACTAAATAAAATTGGAATAAATCAGCTGAAGGTCTCAGCACAGTTGCACGCATAGTAATGCGAGGTTTGAATTCAGGATGACCGAGTCATAGCGAACTTAATGGGAAATATGGGGAATTTGAAATAGGGAACTGCGGCAAATGCGGTGCAGACAAATTCTAATTAACCATTAAAATAGCTTAGGCGAGGAAGGACAATAAGGATTCCAGGCGCAGTCTGACCGCAGTAGGGCCGCAGTTCAGCGCAGCAAAGCGCAGTGGAACTATAGCGTGAAAATTTCACTTTTTATTCAGTTTGAGAAAAATACACTGTAAATAAATCCTGTAAATAGAAGGTAGAGCGTGAAAAAGGAAGGCGACCCAAGGAGTATAAAAGGGAGACCCTTTCTGCGACTTTTCGCCCCCCTTAGAGAAGTAAGAAAATAGAGTATTATTTTTCTCAAGCATTTCTGGTTGTCACTCCAGTGCGAAAAAGTGATATACAGTTAAGATTGCCACTGTAGTAAAAGGCAGCAATTAAGGAGAGAAATATTAAGTAGATATTTCAACAGGAGAGCTGGTTAACACTCCAGATTTCAAAGTGTAAACACAAAACAGTTATTTTGCTACTGTTAAAACAAGCAATAAAATAAGACAAAAATAGAACAAACTCAAGGGACACTCCAGACACAATCCAAATTCATTAACTGAATAGAATCTTTGAAACTTCACCAAGTAGAAGATTAAATTCAAGTTTAAATCCAAATTAAACAACGCTACACAGAATTACACCTAGACAAATTAATAAATTTCAATAAAGAAACAGCTCCGCAGGGCTCGGTTTATCTGTAAGTCAATTCCCAGGAACTTTAAAACTAACCCATAAAAATAGAATTAGCCAAAACACTCGGATTGGTACTATATTTACAATAAACAACACTAGTACACTTCCCCATCCTAACTAAAGAACCAGGGAACAGCTTGGTGGTGGTCTCATTTGAACCTCCCAACTGACCTTCCTTCGTTCTCTCCTTCACCGTGAAGAACTCGTACCCACTCCCACTCATCTCGGACGTCCTCGCCCGCCTCCGGAATGCCAAATACTTCTCTGCCCTGGACTTATGCTGGGGGTTTAACAACGTCTGGATCAAAGATGGGGACGAGTGGAAGGCAGCATTTGCGACCAACCGAGGGCTGTTCGAGCCTATGGTAATGTTCTTCGGGCTGTGTAACTCCCCCGCGACTTTCCAAACTATGATGAATGACATCCTTAGGGATTTCATCGACCGGGAAGTCGTTATCTGCTACATGGACGACATTCTCATCTTCACGGCCACCCTGGAGGAGCACCGGAAGGTCGTCCGAGAAGTCTTGGAGACGCTGCGAAAAAGGAGGCTCTTCCTGAAACCAGAAAAATGCAAGTTTGAGCGGACCCGGATCGAGTACCTCGGCCTCGTCATCTCGGAGGGTAGCGTTGCCATGGACCCCGTAAAGGTCCGTGGAGTCCTTGACTGGCCAACCCCAACCAAAGTGAAGGAAGTGCAGTCCTTCCTGGGGTTTGTGAACTTCTATCGCCGGTTCATCAAAGACTTCTCTGAGAAGGCACGCCCGCTCCACAAGCTGACCCGAAAGGCCCAAACCTGGAACTGGGGCACGGACGAAGACGACGCCTTCCGTGCCCTCAAAGAAGCTGTCACCACTGCCCCAGTTCTCTCCTTCCCCTCCGACTCCAGCCGCTTCAAACTCGAATGCGACGCCTCCAACTTCGCAACCGGTGTGGTCCTCTCCCAACTCCAACCTGACGGGGAGTTCCACCCGGTGGCATTCATGTCCAAGAGCTTTACAGATGTGGAACGTAACTACGAAGTGTACGACAAAGAGATGCTCGCGATTGTCCGAGCCCTTGAGGAATGGCAACACTTCCTAGAGGGTGCTGAAGAGAAGGTCGAGGTCTACACCGATCACCGCAACCTGGGGTACTTCCGGATGGCCCAGAGGCTAAACCGCCGCCAGGCCCGATGGTCCCTATTCCTCTCCCGCTTCCACTTCACCCTCGTCCATCGCCCTGGGAAGCTCATGGGAAAACCGGACGCGCTTTCCCGCCGTGCTGACCACCCGAAAGGGAAAGACGACAACGAAGGGTTGACCCTCCTCCAACCAGCCTGGTTTGAAGCCCGTGCAACAGAGGGATTCTCGTTGGAAGGTGAGGAGGTAGGCATCTTAGACCAGATACGCAGGGCAAAAGACCATGATGAGAGGGTAGTAAAAGCCATGCGAGAACTGGGAGAGGGGACGCTAAGGTCGGATGAATGGGAAAGACAAGGCGAATTGGTCTTGTACCGGGGAAGGGTATATGTCCCAAAAGACCCCCAACTCCGCCACGACCTAGTGAGGCTACACCACGATGCGCGGGCGACAGGGCACCCGGGGCGGTGGAAAACCCTGGAACTTGTCTCCTGCGACTACTGGTGGCCCCGGATGGCGGAGTATGTCGGGCGGTATGTACGCGGGTGCGACACCTGCAACCGTGTCAAATCCTTCCCCTCACGAAAGGTTGGGAAGCTTACCCCGAACAAAGTCCCTACCCGTCGTTGGCAGGTAATTTCAGTGGATATGGTGGGAGAGCTCCCAGAGTCCAAGGGGTATAATGCCATCCTGGTGGTAGTGGACTGCCTGTCCAAACGTATCCACGCGGTCCCCACTGTGACGACTGTAGACTCGGAGGGCATCGCGCGACTCTTCCTAGAGCATGTCTGGAAGCATCACGGGCTCCCTGAGGAGATCCTCAGCGACAGAGGAAGCGCTTTCGTCTCCCGCTTCTCGAAAGAGCTTGCGGATCTCCTAGGCATAAAGTTAACCCCCTCGACGCCCTACCACCCCCAGACAGACGGACAGACCGAGCGGGTCAACCAAGAGATTGAAGCGTACCTCCGGGTGTTCGTCAACCATCGACAAGACGACTGGGCAGATTGGCTCCCGCTAGCGGAATTTTCCTACAACAACCGCATCCACTCATCCACCCACCGAACCCCTTTCGAACTCGACACCGGCCAGCACCCCAGAATGGGGACGGAACCCACACGTACGTCCGAAGTGGAAGCCGCTGACGCGTTTTCGTCAAGGATGATGAAAATGCAGGAGGAGGCGAAAGCCGCACTGGAACACGCAGTGGACGAGATGGCCCGTTACTACGACCGAGACCGTGAGGCAGCCCCAGAATATCGAGAAGGTGACCAAGTCTGGCTCAGCGCCCAGAACTACACGACCGACCGTTGAAAGAGGGCTAGCGGCTCTCTATGCCGACTAAGCTCGTGGGGCCAAACTCTCCAAAACCTCTACTTTCTCTCTTGACTTCGCTATGCTCGATCCTAAAACTCCGTGGTGGGTTCTCCGGGATTTCCGCAAGGTCCGGGCTCAGCGTCCACTACTCACTCGTTGTGAGCTAGACAGCTGCCCTTATTCCTACTGTTGGAATTCCACTCACTCACACCCTCTCTAGCGCGTCCTAGCACCTTAGAGAAAATGGGGGAGGGGAGAACTTCTATTCCAGAATCCGGTATGTACAGGATATAAGGAACAATTATTTTTAGAATAATTGATGAGAAATATTGGTACCATATGGCACCTGCATACCTTATTAGGCAAAAGTAATAAAAAAGGGTAACAGTAACAATAAAAGAATATCAATCAATATCTGAAATGATGGCAAAATATGAAAATAAGAGAAAATAAGCGATATCTCAATGGATTTACGGAATTAAGAGCCTAAATTGGAAATGTAGCCGGAGATAACTCTCACGCAGCCAATAAGCATTTTTACCAATTTATTAGACGCCGTGGGAACGAGTGAGGCTGGAATTCTGGGTTGCCGCTTGAGATTCCCACGCCCGCACATGCCCGTGACCTGCTGTGCCTAACTTCTCCAACACGGAACTCCATCAAATCTCCACCGATTGGGACGTTCTTGGTATCGTCAGAATCGTACGAATTAGGACTATTTTTGGATACCAAATTTGTACCGAGTCGTCGCGTGAATGAAAGTTGTTTTCTGATCGTGGAAGTGGGTATCCGAGCCGAGTCTGTGCGTGGGCGATTATCCCGCCTACACCGTCCAACCAAAAAGCTGGACCACAAATGGCTTGGCCCCTTTAAGATCGTCAAAGTCGTCTCCCCAGCCGCCGTCAAACTCCAACTCACCGCATGACAGAAGGGAGTTCACCCGGTCGTGTCCATAACCAACATCAGGCCACACCGCCCGGACGATATCGCAGAACGACCCACTGACCCCCGCCCAGGCCCAGAACTCGTAGATGGAGAAGAAGAGTACGAGGTCGAGAAGGTATTGAACTCCAAGTGGCTACGCCGGAAACTCTGGTATCTGGTAAAATTTGTTGGCTGGCCGAGCTCAGAGAACCAGTGGCTCCAGCGGGACCACTTAGCCCATGCCCCTGACCGGATCGAGGAATTCCACAGGACGCATCCCCTAGCCCCGGGGAGAGAGAGAGAGAACCACCTGACCGCTTCGAGGCGAAGCGGCTTAAGGAGGGGGTGATGTCAGGGCACACCCGCCTGACCCGGGTCCACCCGGACCCACCCGGCCACACCACACCCGCTCCCCACTGTCCAACCCTCTCCCTCCTCCTTCCTCTGTCTTTTCCTTTTCTCTCTTTCTTCCCCTTTTCTTTATCTCATTCCTCTCATCTTCCTTTTCTTGTTTATTTCCTTCTATCTACATGGACCACCTTCCCCCGCATCAATGTACTATTGACCCGTCCGGCCCACACACCCTGGACGGCTCCCCGCTGTGCCCAACATGCGCGCATGCAGCGGACACTCTTGGGATCCCCCACGGGGATACCCAGATGCCTGTGGCTGCCTCCGAGGGTGACGTGGCACTCGTCATGTGACTCAAGCCGCATGTACATAAATGTACCTGAAGTGGGAACCGAAGAAGTAACCTTCTTCTCACATTCTCCACTTCAGGTAAGTAGTATAGTTTTCCCTTTTAATAACAATAACACATTCTCCACTTCAGTCTAAGTGGCCAGGGACTGCTGTCCCTCCCCGGACCCGCCAGCACGTGCACCCGGTTTGCACCCCGTGAGGGCCCTTCTGCCGGGCGATACATCCGGACCCCCTCTACCCCGGACGCATCCCTGACAACACTCCACCCTCCACGTGAGAGTACTTCAATGACTCGCCTTGGTGTGTTTGTGGAGTCAAGGAAGAAGCCTTGAATGGCTTGGAATGCATTGCATCTTTGGCTTGAACTGTTTGCCAAGATCGAAAGGATTGCGACCCCTTTCTGTGTGCGCCGGTAAGTCATAAGTTTGATCCAGTATTGTTAACTCACTACTCTCAGAAGTGCCGCGTTACGTCTTTTTGCTCGAGTACGACCATTCCTCTTGCTCTCTTCCTCACTGCTACTCTCACTATCGCTGTTGCTTTCACCTTCCCCAATCACATCATCGCCATCTGCCAACTCGCCAAGATCTACATTCGGGTCATGTCTTGTCCGATAGTCAGCCACCTCTCTTGATGGCTTTGCACATCGTCGTGCTTCTCCGTTAGCATCAAGGAGCGACTGTACTAAGGCCCAAGTCTTCGGAGTCACACAACGGAATTTATCGATCATTTTCTCAAGGCTAAAGTTTGTTACATTGTCCGCCATTGCACTGTGGGCATTGAAGTGTAAGCCATGTATGCTCTGAATAACTGTCTTGATCTCATTAACATAGATCCTCTGAGACAGATCCAAAGCCCAATTCTCCACTGCGTTACCTGTCGCTTCAGTCCATAACCGGGGATCACGACTTTCTAGCAACGCGATGAGAAAATTCGGTATCGTTTGCAGTGATGAGCTTTCGATTAGATTGATGATCTCGAGGAGTGCTTGTGACATCCAAGGTCAAGAACTAGATACAAAGTGTAGGATTGTTTTATAGATGCAACCCATCAATCATCTCCATTATCTGACGGAAAATATAATAAATATTGGTGTGATTATCGAGGCCAAAGAACTCGAGTTAAACAAACAATAACAACATATTGCGCCAGTCGCTTACGCAGTTTCGCCGCGCCGAAAAATTCGGATATACTTCGGCGAAACTCACGTGAGCGACTGGCACTGAGTCTGGGGTAAACGAGTCGGGCGAAAAATCTAGAAAAAGAGATGGAAATGTATCACTTTTAGTTTTACATGTGACCAAATCCAATCGAAAAATCACACAGCCACTTGGAGCCACCAAACAGCGTGACACCGGACATTGCAACCGCAAAGCCAGCGTGACGCGTGACAAACTTTGTAAAAGCACCCAACCGGAAGGCCTGCGTGACGCGTGACCGGTTGTTGGTCGTGCCAGTACAGTAACTGCGTTATGAGAACTCCTAGGTCCTTCGGCCACACGGTCAATTAGAGCCGATTTTGGGCGCCTGTCAGCTTAGTCAACCCGAAGGCTGTGTTTGCCACGCCACAAAATCTGGAGCCCTAAATTGGAGAAGCTTGAAACGCGCGAATCTAATATTTAGCGCGCAAAAGGGAGACCCCAGATTTCACACTTGATCGGTTTTCCTCGCAGATTCTCTCTATCTTCCCCCGCTTGCTTGTCGCCGCTCTCTCCGCGTTTTTAATATTACACAATGGGAAAAGCGAACTGGACAACACTTCCGCTTGAGACACCGATGGCATCAGAAGCTGGAACATGCCTTTCCGTCGCGTGCCCCGACCCCCGTCCCGGTGGGTATCGGACTTATCCATTTTGGTCGCCTAGCCCTTTGTACAACAGCCCAGTGCTACCCCCTTAAATGTCAATCGCGATGGGCACCCTCAACAAACTTTTCAAGAACCATCTATGGGGGGGTTCAGCGGCTTTTCCGCGCCGCGTGTGGGCGTGCTTCTTCGCTTTTTACTGTCCTTGCTCCAACACTGGGAGCTTAAGTCCCGCTTCCAGCACCTCCAAAACACTGGTCGTTGATACGGTTATCATGGATCGTCTCTTTTACGCTGCACCCACTGCCCCGTCTTGTGATAATGTCACAGGCACTGAATGATGTTCTGGTCAACTCTAATTGGGGGATACGTCTTGTTTCTTACTTCTTTGAGATTTGAATGCCCAAATTTGAAATTCCGCCTCGCTACTGCGACTTCTCGCAAGGCGGTTCGCTATCGTTACAGAAGCCAGGGAACTGATGGTTCCGACTTCTTTTTAACCTGCTACTGCGACCCTTGCACGCTCACTTAGTGAGATTGTGCTGGAGGGCAGGTCAGTCCCTTCGATCAATTTGGTATTCTGGGTGATACCAACGTGTCCCTGGTACTCAAGGGTGGACATAAGAATAGAAAACGCGGTACTGGTAACCAAAGGCCGCCGCTTTGCCAGTTGCCCAGCAGCATTGTGTGGCTGAACCTGTATTAGTCGTGTTGTGGATGAATGAGCGTACACGATCACGTCGACGTTGAATCCCATAAAACTCCGCCATCACCTGGTGCTATCGTGCCTGGTGTCATCGAAATGGGGGATCATAAAAAAGCCCAACGGCTGCGCACTAATCGTAATACACCCTGTTTGGGGGGCAAGAATTGATTTGCATCCGGTGCAGACGCTGGTACAAGAACTTGTATCTCAGCGCGAGTCTCTTCTATCATGCCCTCAGGTCCTTAGGTCGAATTCCCTCATTAAATTCTCAGAACTCCTGGGCAACACGGATTACCGAATTAATGCAAGAATCTCGACATTTCATTTTGGTTCTGCTGCGCCTGGCACGCGTGAGCCTGCGGATTTGGAGTCCTGAATTGAAGGAGCCTAAAGCGTACAGGCTCACATTTTTGCATCAATGTATAAGAGGGAGGCCATGAGACCCTACGATTGATCGGTTTTCCCTTCAAGGTCTCCCCCCACCTCCTCTCCGTTGCCTGGCTTCGCGTTTTAGCATTAACAAGGATGTCAGAAAAGGTGAACTAGACAACTTTTCCAGATGTTTTGAATCAGAACCTGACAGCCGCCTTTTCCTTGCGGCGTTCGCTCCCCCCCCCCCCCCCCCCCTGACCGCAGCCTATTGATCAGCAGCCTGGCGCCACTCGCCAAATGTCATCAGGGGGCAATCGCAACGCCCTCAACAAACCTGTCGATCCTCAGGGTGAACGCGAGTGGTCCTACGGGATTTTCGACTGCTTCTCCGAGTGTGGAACGTTCTGCCTCAGCTGTTGGTGTCCTTGCTTCGAGTACGGGAAGCTCAAATCCCGTTTCAAGCACCTCCAAACCACTGGTAAACCTCATCCCCAAGGAGGTAAAATGCTTAACATGGATTGCCTCACTTATGATGCTCTCCACTGGGTCGGTAAGTGTTTCCGTGACTGCCTCCTGGCCATGTCACTGAACTTTGAGTCAACTCCTGATTGGGAACACGTCTCGTTCCCTACTATCCTGAGGATTATACGCTCATGATGAATTTGAAACTTCCTAGGTTGTTCTTGCTTTGTCACTAGGCCCACTCGCAGGGAGATTCGTAATCGTTACAACATCCAAGGCGCTAACGATTCCGACTTCCTTCTAATCTGTTGCTGCGATCCTTGCACACTCACCCAGGAATCTCGTGAGATTGCGCTGGAGGAGGATAGCTTGCGCCAGGTCAGTCCCTTCGACGAATCAGGCATTCTGGATGATAACGACGTGACCTTTTGTGTCAGAAATCTTCCGATGTCTGATATGAATATCGAACCTCTCTTTGTTTTCTTCTGATCTGTATCCCTCATCGTACTCTTCGAATCCAGTGTTTTTCCCCTCTTCGTGCTAGGCGTCAGACGCGGCGGGGACGACAAATGCAAAATTGATAAGAGTCCGCCGCTCAGCCTGTTGTCCTCGCTGATGGTATTGCATAAGGTCGAAAAAACTAAATAGTCACATGCTGAGCTAGACCTCGTTGACCGATGAGGAACTGAATGCCAACCAACCCCAAAATATGCAAAGTACAATCAAATGCCCACCCGTATGTTCTTTGGGCCATTCTCTGGTGTCTTTGGTGTGGAGTCCAGGTGAACTAATAGATGGAACCAGGACGGGGAATTGCAGAAATTGATCTGTCTATAGAGGCTGGTATCTGAGGCAGGACTCCAGCCTCTGGGACTTAGATGGTATCCTGCCTCGGAAATTGGTGTCACCTGCCCGTGTCATTTGCCGTAGCACAATTACGTAACTTCTGATGCTAAATTGGCCCCGGGAAAAAGACTCTGCTCTCAATTTCCCGACTCTCCTGCGTGATGGAGCAAGGTGAACAGAAGCATTGAGTCAGACAAAGGATATTGTATCGTGTGCGAACTTATCATTGTGTAACAGCCTGGGATAACTACGTAGGAGGTTGATTGGCTCGGGATCAACCATTGATACTTACAAAAATGCATGAACGCGTAGTACGTCAGGCTTTCCGCGTTGGGTACAGTCCCACCTTCAGAATGCGGTGTCCCCAGGTATTTCAAACGCGACATATTCTGGCCGTACGCAGAACAGGGGCAACAAACCGCGAAAAGACACGTTTGACAAGCGCCAAAGAAATCACATAATCCGAAGGACCAATCACGGTGACCTGTAGGTCCGTTCAAGGGTTTACTAAGGGCATTCTCAATTACCGTCGAGGCCTTCACCACCGGAAATGGCCATTTGGGGACCGGTGGAGGGTTGTTGGTCGTATTTGCGGGTCGTGCTCGAAAGGGTGTTTGAGTGGGATTCGGCCTGGTATGAACAGTTTGTGACGATAATGGTGCCGAACCGCCGGCACCACGCCCAGTCAAACGCTCCGGCAAATCAGATGGGTGGAACTGCGGCAGCGGTTATGAACCTTGAGATCTCCCTATAGGAGGGTACTGTGTACCCGCTGTCCGAGTCCCGAATTCATCAAAGGGTGGCGCCGGCATTCCTTTTTGATGTGCAGGAAATTGTGCAAGGGTGCGATGGTGGGTCGGAGAAGTAAACAGACCAGGTAACTGCATCGCTGGATTCTCCCCAGCCGATGTTACGGCGCCACCACTGCCAGCTCCCGAAGGTGGGTTGTAGCTACACGTCTTCCATCCGACGAATGACCAGATATGACTCACTTTCTCTGGTATTTCCTGTCAGTCAACGCAAAGGGGGGCGTTCCAAGGAGTCAGCGAGACCAGAATTTAGTCCATATATATCACGGTAGACGCAGCACCAGCACAGTCACTGGATCGAACAGTGTGGAGACAGTGGCATGGGGGCGCACATCAAAAGCTTCTGATACGCTGAGTTTCTGTCGAAGAGTGTGGGGCCATTCTAGCAGTCACGGCATCTCGTCTAAGCTAGGAAGCAATGGGCGGTCGCACCTCATCTCGCAGCAGAAGTTAAATGCTGTGCAGAGGGTATCCAGCCTTTCGAGCTTAGCTACTCGCCCCTTTTCTGACGGCGCAGCGAGAAGCTGCGATAACATTATAGGCCCAAAAGCGATTGTTATGGGACACCTTGAATTCCGCAAATTTGAAATTATGACGGATTCCGGATAACTCCGCTCAATTTCAAAACTTGCGAGGGTGGTCACCTGATCTGTCGGACATTCATGCCAAGCCAGTAGTTCAACAAGTCTGGGCTAGTCTTACCTCACACTCACCACGGGCCCAATCAATGCAGCGATGATGGAACACTCAGTTAGGCGCACGCTCAACTTGCTTAAGGCCATCGTCGTCGCAAAGAACCCTATCCATAAAGCCTGGTACCCTGCCTAGCAAAGAACTGACGCGTAGAGGTCTTATCTCTGATATTGCCTTTTCAGCCTTGCAATTTATCAACAAATTCCGGCACCTGACCACCAACAATCCCACGTTTTCCCCGCACAGCAACCACCTTGAATTATTGGCCCACGTGTTGGTGTGTTGATCGAACAACGTTGAGATCCCTGGTGCTCAGCGCGATGGTGTTCTTGCTACATATCACTCTGAGCCGGCTCAATACGGGTGGACCTGGGGGTACTTATGCTTGTTCAGACGAGCTCTTCACAACATGAGGTTAGATTGGGCTTTTCCTTCTCTGCAACTGCATACTGTCACCTGTGTCTGAGATCATATATACAACGGGCGAATCCAAGAGCCGAGACGTGAGAATGCCGCGATGCCGGCAGGGTGCTGAGCCATCGAGGCAACGAATCTTAAACGCAACCAAGAGGCATGGCGTCCTCGTATGGGTGGTGTTTGAAATGCCGGATAAGACAACGCGCGAGAACCGGATCGAGCTCAAGACTACCGCCGGCACGGCCATACAGAGCATTGCTTAGAAGCACTTCACCGATCCAACATTGTGGTCGATGTATTCAGGGTAGTACAAATCCGGGAGGCGATGTAAAACCTACCGACCCGAATACTCATGCCCCATGTCGGTAACGCAATGAACAAAGCATTGAACACATGAGTTCGATTTTCGCTGACGCGATGCGGAGCAAGGGGTCGGCACGGGAATATGAGATGAAGGATACAAGACACACGAGCGTGGAGTGCGGGCGACGATGAAAAGTAAACCCCAAACAAAGAGGACGATCCCAAAGGACAGATGAAAATGCGCTTCAGCCACGCTGTCCGCCGAGCTGGCTCTCTTCCTCAAGCCCAAGCTCGCGAGATTCTTGCGTCAATGAACACGATCTACAGAGAGTATGGCACATGCAATCCTCCCATTCGCCTCCTTGGATACTGTATCGTCGACGAATACTAGCCCTTCCATTCATACCGGCGAGGCAATCGAGATCTGAGAATAGTTAGACTGCAAGTACCGACTCGAGAAGAGAAAAGACATACGGGCATATCCAAGTAGCTCATATAGGAGGCAATCCTCGTTGAACATTTCGCCCCCAGCAGGGTGTGGTCTTCCGTGCGTCTGCATATGTTTCAGCCTAGACATATTCCGTCCGTACGAAAGACAAGGACAGAAATATGATAATACCCATGTTCCGCATACTTCGGTGCAATCACAGGGCCCAAACGACCACTTCCGCTGACCGGCCGCATCGAATGGCTTGTCCAACGCGTTGCGATTCCCACCTGCACCATAGACCATCTGAGGGGCAGCCCTAGGTTGTTGAGCGATATATTGCTGTTGTTGGGGCACACCCTGTCCCTGCGCAGGGTAACCCGCCTGCACGGGCTGCTGGGGAGGAAAGGCATGCGCATGCGGAGGAGATGTCTGATAACCGGGGGGAAGCTGACCGGGTTGATAGCTTTGTTGTGGTTGTGACCCTTGTTGCTGAGGGAATGCAGGGATCGGATTTTGAACTCCAGGTGAGGGCTGAGGTGTCGATTGGTTGAAAAACTGCTGTCCACCCTGAGTGGGGTGTTGTTGTGGAGGAAATGTAGCCTGACCGTAGCCGGGCGAGCCCCCGTACGGGGGTTGGACATAGCCAGGAGCACCTTGCTGATACTGCTCATAGGGATTGAACGTTTGCTGATAAACGGGAGACTAAAATTCTCAGTTCATTGTATTCCCAAAAAAGGCTCAGGACAGGAACTAGGGACTCTCACCTTGTCAGCCATGGCGGGAAAGTAGCGTGCGACGTCTTAGGCCGCAGGCTCTCCTGAGGGTCTGGACGAAAGGCTCTGACATCCCCAGTTCGAAGTAATATATTGGTCCGACACAAACCAATCAGCGATCACGATCCGTGGAGCGTATCCGCGCTCTTCATATAGTAGATATTGATCGGACACAATTGAAGCGGTCCAGTTCTGTCCAAGTGTGCTGATCGGATTAATTCAAGGATGCGACGGACACCAGAGCGCGCACTGTGCATGTGTCTGACCGCGGAGGTCGCTTAGGGGTCCTCACATGCAGTAAAGCTGAAGTAAACAATACTTTAGCACCAGCACCGAACGGTGCTTTTAGGCCATTCGGGTCGGTTGACCATAGAAAAGAGGGTTACATAACATTCAACCAAGCTAGGCAGGTGAAGTACCACCCTCTATTAGCGACCAGGCTGGGTCTACATCCGATTCCCATATTCTGCTTCCTGTGAACTGCTGGAGGTTTGCGTTATCTCCAGGGTGCCTGCACATCAATACCTTCCATCTTTAGCTAGGTCGCATGTACTTACACGCGGCCAAGTATCGGAATTCATTACTGCCAACAGCGCCTCATTTACGATGAAAGAGTGAGCGATACCGATTAGCAAACAAACCAAGAGGACAAGCAGTTGGAAGGACTCAACAAAGGAGAGTGGGAACAGAAAGTGGGTGATACGATGAGGCAGGACCAACGTGATCTTGTAATCAGAAGGGGGAAAATCACGTAAGAACGGCAAAGGTAATTCAGCGTCAGAAATTACGTAATTGTGCTACAGCAAAGCAGGTGATAAGGCAGGATACCGGTCTAAGTCATAGCTATAGAGGCTGGAGTCCTGCCTAAGATACCAGCCTCTGTAGATAGATCAATTTCCGCAATACCCCGTCTCGCTTCCACCCATTACATAAGTAGTTCACCTGGACTTCCCTTAGTGTGCGGGCATTTGATTGTACTTTGAATATGTTTTTGATTTGGCCTCCTTCTGATTACAAGATCACTCTGGTCCTGCGTCATCGTCCATCTTACTCTCCTTTGTCAAGTTCTTCCAACCGCTTGTCCTCTTGGTTTAATTGCTAATCGGTATCACTCTTGGCGTATTGTTGACTGTTCAAATTTTTTCGGCACAGGCTCATTTACAGGGGGGTTGACAACTCACATATCGACCTGATACTTCTAAACACGGGAAATGAAGGAGTCATCGGAGTTGATTTTGGCGCTCCCTCAGACACCGAAGAGGCATGTCGATAATTTATTGTACGCAATAACTGACTCTGAGTGCTCCAGCAGGTCGAGAATTTTTCACTTGCAGTTTGAAAAACTTGGACCATGCGGGCCGATAACGTCCATCAGCAGGCAGCGCACAAAGAACCAACTTGGCTTTGAGGGATGGCCAGTACCACCAAGGCTGGTCCCGTAGTGTTCGAGTTCTTGAGGGTAATGGACAGAGAGGAGAGGAGTGGCATGGGATCCATATGGCTCGCAAGTGAACAAAGCCGGCGTGCACGTCAGGCAAACCTTGCGACACTAGCGTCTCGCACTTCTAGAGATTGCGATGAATCTATTTTGTCGGTACTGACATTGTAAATGATCGACCCGTTTTCCATCTCATCTATGCTAGGCAAGAAAGTCTTATTTTATTAGTACAAGCCAACCTAGCAATGCTAGGATATCACACCTCCAGTGATGGGGATTCATCCCACTACTTCTTCCTTTGAAGGTGCCGATTCCAACCGTTGATCAATTAATTTGATGCACGCTTGTGATATTTTTTGGCCGTTTTCTAACAGAGCAGGACGCCAATCATGAATTGAAACTTGGAAGCCATGGGTGACTCACTGCACAGTCATGTGACCCCGGAAAGTTAAGAACCAGTTCCACCACGAGGATGCTGTTATGGTTAAGCCGTAACCCCCGACGGACTTAACGGAGGTTTCACATGTCCCGCATATCTTAGTTCCATTTCAACTCATGTAGCTTAAGACTTCCTGTATGTTTCTCTTGTCTCATATGTCTCACCTCGCATGTTTAGCACATCTTCATGTATATAAGGAGTTGACCAGTGAAGACGGACTCTTCAACTGGTCAACACAGGTCACTAGCCTCAATAGACACCTCGTGATCTTGTTTCTCGTGATCTCATGACTCTCGCTCCGTTCCCACGCTCGCTAGCGCCGAGAGGTTCGTGACAGATGCTTTGAATCAGGAGGCCAAGCGAATCGGTCGTCCACCATGAGAAAGATAAACCTAAATTGGGAAACATTGTTACTGACCCGCCACCATTTGCAAGCATTTGAAGCGATCGCACTTGCACCAGGGTTAAGTATTGCAGACAAACATGCGATTTGTCAAAGATCGAAGCATGGCATCTCCCGGCCTAGGTCGCACAGCCGGGTCCCAGACAATCGGTCGTCCATGAGCTTGCGTCGCACACAAACGTGTATCTCCCTATGTAAGTCACACAGCGGAAGAATTCATTGTCACGCGATGAACATTCCGACAATTTTGTTTATGTAAGCGCAACGATGGCCGACCTCAGTACATAAATAGAAAGTTTGACCCCTTCTGAAGCTCCGTACCCGCAGTGCCACATCACCATCTCAGCTGAGCACCCCCTTTTCATCATACCATGTTTAAGATCGACCAGCCCATTCTTGTCGACACCGAGGACCCAGAATATTACGCAGAGCTTCTCTCCAAGACTTACAGACCCCCAAATCGGTGGCTATCCAATAAAACACTTTGTTCACGCATCCCCGGCGTTCAGGGTGTCGACGACACCTCCCGGCGCATACGGGCACTTCTGGATGCAGTCGCCAATATCTCACTCTGCAAACAAGGAAATGCCTCCGCTACAATGGCCTGCGTAAAGGCCAATAAAGGCGCTCTAGAAACGCGAATATACATCGCTTTCAACAACGAAGATGACGGCGCGGCTAGAAATTGTCATGTTCACCTACAGTCCATCTTTGATAGGCTTTCCTGTATCCCCCATGTAGTAGACGGCTCCCCGAAGGACGTCTCGGCTGAGTTGGAGGGGATCATAACTGAAGTCTGCAGAACCATTCACAATTACTCATTCGACCTTTTTGCGTATCGCGTTAACAAGCACAAGAACGAGCTTTCCGACATTCGGAGGTACATTGAGCAGGATGACCATCAATTCAATTCCCGCCAGCGTTCTAAGTTGTTGGATTTCTTATCGCATGTGGAGTCCATTATCAAGGTTGTTGCCAACGCACAAACAACGAAGCAACTTTCTATCAGTTTTATGCTCAAGCTTTTAAAGATCTATTCGTACTGGAAAGCGAATCGCCTTCTCCCCAAAGAAGGGCATGCCGACAATGTGGGCACATTGCTTGACCTCGCGGATGCGTGGCTTGCTGACGGTATGTGATATGATGCCTAGATGGTTGCTCTCACCTGAATCTACATCTTTCTTAGCCCACAACATAGGTTTCCGGCTTCGGCGTTGGGCAACGAAGATCATGTCCTTTGTGGACTCGGTCAACAGGCTCCTTATCTTGACCCAGCCGCGCCGCCTCCGCGGATTTATAGACGGGACCTTCGCAATTACACCCCTCTCATGTCCCACCACGACTCCGTATCGTTGTGATCTTTCTTCAGAGAACATACGAGTGGCTCTGGATGCCGCGCTGAACCAAACCAAATACTCTACTGCGAAGTGGTTAGAGGAGCGCGAATCGTTCATTGTGTGGCTTCAGGATAAACTGAAAGATTCTGAGGCGTGCCACCGGAAACCCACGGTCCACGCCGAGCTAGTCATGATTACAGCAATGCTCAAGGGCGAACTCCAGGGAGTTTTCCCCCACATCGGGGTCTCTAAACCTTCCTGCGTTATGTGCATCCACTATATCCAGGCCCTTAAAGAGGTTACGGGGAAACGGATCGCTGTCAACGGTTCTCATGGGAAGGCGTACCCTGGGTGGTCATGGCCTAGTCTTCCTTCCCACGACAAAGAAGTTCGTAGAGCTTTTTTACAACTTAACAGACAACAGCTCTGGAGCGATTTCAACTTGCATGTAGAATCCCGTAGAGGTTCTAGCCTGGAATCTGCCGATCCGGGATTTGAATCAGTTGCAACAGAGGAGGAAATTAAAGAAATCTTCCGTCGTGAATTGTCAATGCCCCCTTCGTTAGTATGTGTAAAGTAGCCCTTGGGCTTGGCAAATGATTGTGTAGTTTCGATTGAAAGGGTCTCAAATCATAACAGCGACAGCCCCGACAACCGCCGAGACTTCAAATTTCGCGGTAATATACATAGGAGAAGGGGTGGAGCAACAACAAGCTTACGAGCGATGACCCATTTAAAATTTTTGATAAAATTGGTAAAGTAAGTACAAGCCAACAAAGCAGCAATGTTATGGGGAGAAGTCTGTCATGAAACGAGTGTGAGAGTAAGTGCGCTTTCCCCCCTTCCTTAGCTGAGGGGTGTTCCGACTTCCTTCTAATCTGTTGCTTGCGCACACTCACTCAGGACTCCCTGTGTCACTTGCCGTAGCACAATTACGTAATTTCTGACGTTGAATTACCTTTTCTGTTGTTACGTGATTTTCCGTCCTTCTGATGACAAGATCGCTTTGGTGCTGCGTCACCATCTTCTGTTCCCACTCTCCTTTGTCGAGTTCCTCCAATTGACCGCTTGTCCTAGTTTGTTTGCTGCTATGCAATGCTAATCGGTTATCGCTCCCTCTTTCACCGTGCGAACGGAAAATTTTTTTTTGGCGATATTCCTGTACTTCACAGTGCTATGCATGTAATGAATTCCGATACTTGGCCGGGTGTACGTACATGCGACCTAGCTAAAGATGGAAGCATGTTAGCACTGCACTTGCGAGGCGGTGCAGTCACAGGCAAAACTCTGCCTCTATAGTGCTGCCACCGAAATTGGCGGCCACGCTTGCAAACTTCGAACAGCTCATAGGAAGCAGGATATGGGAACAGGATGTAAATAGACCCAGCCTGGTCGAATGTTGACCTTCCTTTCTGTGGTCAACCGACCCGAAGGGCCTAAATATAAAAGCACCGAACGGTGCTGGGGCTAAAGTATTTATTTACCTCAGCCTTACTGCATGCATGTGAGGACCCCTATGTAAGTGACCCCCGCGGTCAGACACATGGCACTTGAGGTTCGTCGCGGGAAATGCACCTGCGCCACACTCGAGACATCCGCGATGTTCAGTCCCACGAGCATGTTCTGTCATCCCTTGTATGCCCGTTTACAACGATCATGAGAGTTTTTTGTAGCTATTTTGGTGTACAAACGCAGCAATCAAGCATGCCATGGGCCCTTGAAGCGTGTGAAAAAATTTACCTGAACATGAGGTTTCTCGATTCAATTAGCAAACTTTGGACGGAAATGGGACCGCTTCCGGATCAATATATATTATACACATAGAACCAGGGATGTGGGACGACTCCAGAGCCTTTCGTCCAAACACCCCATCAACCCCCTTTCAGGAGAGCCTGCGGCCTAAGACAGCGTCGCACGCTACTTTCCCGCCATGGCTGACAAGGTGAGAGTTCCTGTCCTAGTTCCCGTCCTGAGCCTCTCGAGCTTGGGGGGCTATTTTCGGGAAGCCAATGAGCCCGACAATTTTAATATTCGGTTTATCAGCAAACGTACAATCCCTATGAGCAGTATCAGCAAGGTGCTCCTGGCTATGTCCAACCCCCGTACGGGGGCTCTCCCGGCTACGGTCAGGCTACATTTCCTCCACAGCAACACTCCCCTCAGGGTGGACAGCAGTTTTTCAACCAATCGACCCCTCAGCCTTCACCCGGAGTTCAAAATCCGAACCCCGCATTCCCTCAGCAACAATGGTCACAACCACAACAAAGCTATCAACCCGGTCAGCATCCCCCCGGTTATCAGGCATCTCTTTCGCATACGCCTTCCTTTCCTCCCCAACAACCCGTGCAGGCGAGTTACCCTTCGCAGGGACAGGGTGTGCCCCAACAACAACAACAACAGCAATATATCGCTCAGCAACCTAGGGCTGCCCCTCAGATGGTCTATGGTGCAGGTGCAGGTGGGAACCGCAATACGTTGAACAAACCATTCAATGCGGCCGGTCAGAGGGAGTGGTCGTTTGGAACCTGTGATTGCTTCGACGCATGCGGAACATGTTTATTCGCATGTTGCTGTAGTTGTCTTTCGTATGGACAGAATATGTCTAGGCTAAAACATTTGGAGTCCCAGGGAAGACCACACCCTACTGGGGGCGACATGTGCAACGGGGATTGCTGCGTATATCTGCTACTTGCATATATCGGTATGTCTTCTTTTCTCCTCTTCTCGCTGGCTCTCGAGTCCAGTTCTAACTATTTCTCTCAGGTTGCGAATGCTTCGCCGGTATGAGTGGAAGGTCGAGTGTTCGTCGACGATACAATATCCAAGGAGGCGGATGCGGGGATTGCATGTGCCATACTTTCTGTATACCGTGTTCGTTGACACAAGAATCCCGCGAGCTTGGGCTTGAGGAAGGGAGCGAGCTCAGTGGAAAGCGTGGCTGAGCGCATTTCATCTGTCCTTTGAGATCGTCCCCTTTTTTTTTTTTTAGTGGTTTACTTTTGATCGTCGCCCGCACTCGATCCACGCCCGTGTTTCTTGTTTCCTTCATCTCGAGATGTGGTTGTTTCAATGCTCTCCGTACATCGGGAATGTTTACCGTTTAAGCCTTTGCCTGAGAGAATGGCATCTCATATTCCCGTGCGGACCCACTGCTCCGCATCGCGTCAGAGTCGATCATGGGTTCGAATGCCTCATTGGGCGCTTGTCCCAAGATGGATCATTGCGTTACCGACATGAGGCATAAGTATTCGGCTCGGTAGGTCTTACATCACCTCGACATGCTTCTAAGCAATCGCTCTGTATGGCGGTGCCGGCGGTTCGCGCGTTGTTATTTCAAACACCACCGGCCAATCTTCCACACAAGGACTCGAACATACGCCAAGCCTCTTGCTGCACCCCCTGCCAGCATTGGGTTGTTTGCGGCATTCTCGCGTCCTCGGCTCCTGGACTCGCTCGTTGTATAATCTCAGAGACAGTAATTGCAGAGGAGGTAAAGCCCATTACTTCAGGTCCACCCGTATCAATTGAGCCGGCTCAAGAGCGATATGCAGCGGGGACACCATCGCGCTGAGCACCAGGGAAATCTGAACGTTGTTCGATCAACATGGCACCAACACGTGGGCCAATATTCTCAGGCGCAATTAATGATAGTCAGGCGCGCTGCCATATATGTAAGTAAAAGATTTGAAAATCGGATTACCACCTTTCTACCAGAAACAGTAGTCAACAAGTCTGGTCTAGTCTTACCCTCCTCATGTTTCGGGCGCTCGCCACGGGCCCTATTAATGCAGCGATGGTGGGGCATTCAGTTAGGCGCATGCTCGATCAACTTGCTTAAGGCCATCGTCGTCGCAAAGAACTGACCTGGAGAGGGCTTATCTCTGGGTCCAGCACCTGACCACGGAAAATCCCACGTTTTCCCCGCACAGCAGTATCAAATCCGGACCCATCATACCATCAACAACCGTGGCGTTGGCGCTCGCTTGGCCCAACTCAAATATCAGGTGAACACACTCTCAAATTTTGAAATTGAGCGGAGTTATCCTGAATTAATTGTTATAATTTCAAATTTGCGGAATTCAAAGTGTCCCATGACAATCACTTTTAGGCCAATAATGTTATCGCAGCTCCTCGCTGCGCCATCAGCAAAGGGGGGAGGGGGACGAGTAGCTCAGCTTGAAAGGCTGGATATCCTCTGCGCAGCATTTGACTTCTGCTGCGAGATGAGGTGTGACCGCCCATTGCTTCCTAGCTTAGACGAGAGCTAGAATGGCCCCACACTCTTCTTGGCGCCCCCATGCTACTGTCTCCACACTGTTCGATCTAGTGACTGTGCTGGTGCTGCGTCTACCGTGATATATATGGACTATATTCTTGTCTCGCTGACCCTTGGAACGCCCCCCCCCCTTTTGCATTGACTGACAGGAAATGCCAGAGAAAGTGAGTCGTATTCCCCGGTCATTCGTCGAATGGAAGACGTGTGTAGCTGAGGCCGCACATCTCCAATGCTCCTCAGTTCACCTACAACCCACCTTCTTCGGGAGCTAACAGTGGTGCCGCCGTACCATCGGCAGGGGAGAATCCAGCGACGCAGTCGCCTGGTCGTTTTACTTCTCTGACGCACCATCGCACCCTTGCGCAATATCAAGAAGCAACGCCGTCGCCACCATACGATGAATTCGGAACTCAGACAGCGGATACACTGTACCCTCCTATAGGGAGATCTCAAGGTCCACAACCGCTGCCGCAGTCCCACCCGTCTGACTTGCCGGAGCATTTGACTGGGCGTGGTACTGGTGGTTTGGCGCCAATATCGTCACAAACTGCTCATACCAGGCTGAATCCTACTCGAACACCCTTTCAAGCACGACCCGTAAATACGACCTACATCTCCCAACAACCCTCCACCGCTCCCCAAATGGCCATTTCCGGTGGTGAAGGCCTCGGCGGTAATCGCAATGCCCTTGGTAAACCCTTGAACGGACCTGCAGGTCACCGTGATTGGTCCTTCGGATTATGCGATTTCTGTGGCGCTTGTCAAACGTGTCTTTTCGCGTTTTGTTGTCCCTGTTTTGCGTACGGCCAGAATATGTCACGTTTGAAATACCTCAAGAATCAGGGGACACCGCATCCTGAAGGTGGGACTGTACTCAACGCGGAAAGCGTCACGTACTACGCGTTCATGCATCTTTGTAAGTATCAAGGGTTGATCCCGAGCCAATTTTCGACCACCAACCTTCTACGTAGATATCCCAGGCTGTTACTCAATGATAGGACGAAGAGAGGTCCGCAAACGATACAATATCGAAGGGAACCTTTGCACGGATTGTCTGACTCAATGCTTCTGTTCACCTTGCTCCATCACGCAGGAGAGTCGGGAAATTGAGCTTGAAGAGCAGACTCTTTTCCCACGGGTCACGGGTGCACGCGCAAACCAAGCGTACAGCTTGAATTAGTTACGGGACCCATACCGTCAATTTTCTTGCTCGACGGTATTTTTCGTTTGCTCCCTTTTTCATCGCCATACATTCTATCGCCTAAAGATGCGTTCGTGTTCTGAAGGATCCAGTAATCTTTTCACTCCAATTCAATTTGATGAATTGAGACTCTTTTTACAATGACTTTCTCGCTTTAATGTTCACTGGTATACAACGGCAGCAGTCTTACTGATGCACTGTGAGTCTACCTCCATGGTCCACCCTAAGCAGGTTACCAGCCTCTATGGTCCACTTGCTAGTGTGGTGCTCTCAGCCTTCCCATACTTTTCGACAGCATGCCTTGCGTGGCACACGTGCCAAAGGACTCATCAATTGCTCCATGCAATCGACCGGCTGGGACTCGTAAGACTTCCCGAGTTCAAGTCTAGAATATGTATATCTGTCTCACTGCTTGTGCTGGAGAGCGATGCGCCCAATTCTACACATGGAGAGGCCGCCTAGATCCGCCGCCCAGAGTACGCGGCGTACTCTGAACAGTTTGACATGGAGTGGATTTAAATAGTGAAAATACAACACCACAACTTCGCGTTGCAGAATAGCGGCTGGTGACTTGTCCGGTGTCCCAGTCATGCACGAATGTACCGGCAGATCACCCACTTGCCGCCTGTGCCAGCGGGCTCCGACTGGATTGGCTTGTTTGCTGTTCCCAGAAACCGCCATCATTGCTGATCGTTACTGTGTGCTTGCCGCGTGCCATACGCTTCCAGGGAAACATATTTCTTCTGTGCTTAGCAGGTGCACAAAGGCACTGCTGTGCAGGTAACATCAACATCAAACAACCGCATGCAAGAGCAGGAGACTCATGCCCAACAGTTTCTCGACTAGATTCTAATAGTAGCCCTTCAACTAGTAACGCATTCACCGGTGAATTTGTGAGGCACAATACACTCTATGCGCTAAGGACAATCCTAGACCGCCACCTCTTCAGCCTTACGTACGTTCTTGGCATACAGCTGGGCTCGTGCTTACTGAAAATCTTGTCACCACGGACGGGAGTCCACACCACATTAGGGAGAGGACCAACCCCATGATAACTCAGACACGCGAGTTTTCGCGACCTCAAAATAATCCTTATACCCTCAACTGCTCGTATGGCCTTGAGTATTTGTGCCTAAATACTTCAAACCGTTTAGTCGTGCCACATGTGGTGGTGCAGATGGCTCACAAAGTCGGCGGGGTCCTCTGCACGGTATTCGGACAAACAGATACTCAGGTTGTGTTCAGGAAAGGAATTCGCACAGTTTTTTCAGCCACCGTTTGATGTCGTAGGATACTTGGCATTCGCCAGCCTCCAAGATGCAGTAACGGGGGCACAGCGGGCGCAACATAAAATTGCCGCGTAATTGTGGGGTTGGAGCTGAGCATCTGATTCTGAACTCAGTTATGGGTGCGGATTGGGGCCTGAAAAAATTGGGACTCAGGCGAGAGCCCTAGAGGACAGATTTACACTTTATATTATATTTACTAACTTACTATAGTGAACGCAATGAGCCTCGGCATGGGAAGGAAAGTCGTGATTTGTTTGATTACCATTCTCGCAGTGTGTCTCGCACATCTTGTTTGTTAAACTAGAAAGGAGAGTGTCCGGATCAATGTACCAGCGCATCGTTATGCTCCATGGGTCACTGATTACAGTGACTTTCGCTACCGTATAGATCAGCGCCAGCGTTACCCATGGTATTGGAATTGGTATAAGATGGGATGAATGGCTCGGCCACCGTTGATTGATGATACAATTTGAGTCATGACTGATATCCAGAAGTCGAGAAGGATGATGTATGTACAGTCTCGTGAATGGTGAAAGGAAGGATTGAAATCTGCCCCAGGAAGGGTGGCTAGGTGGCGATGGTCCCACTGATGGGTCTGTGACAACAATCACCCGTTGACGAATATATACCTCCGGAACGAAATGGCCCGAGAAGCAACGATCCATCGGGGGGCGTCGGGGGCAGGTTGTACATATGTAAACCAGAATATAATCGGAAGGATCTCATACTCTCTTGCAACGACCACGAGCAACGCCTCACCGTTGGTGCGAGTCTTCAACACACAGATGACAGGCAAACGAGAATGGTATTGGTAAGTTTTTTGGGTGCATACAAGCATGAAAACACATGTTACAATGACGAGAACGTCCCAAATAGGTGTGCGCAAGCGATGCATCCTCATAGAATACCAGTTGCTGAAGGGGGAAGCGGTATATGCTGGAGAATGTAACGGCAGCATGGGTGTGATAGCTGGCATAAGCGTATCATCGGCCAGGAAAGAAAGCGCTCCCTGCTCAATGGCTGATGGCCTAGCCTTAACGTGCCGGCACTTACCCTGTTGGGGAATGTGTGCCTGTGGCACCATCGAAGTTGGGCCGCCGACCACTGATGGTCGGAGCTAGCTCGATAACCTAACCGATGCAATGGCTCATTAGTTTAATCGAAACCGTACACAAACAAAGAGTTCCCCCACAGAGTTTCAAGCCGAGGTTTCGGTAGGAGTATGTGACCATTCACCATCCTGAGTTGTGGGAACCGATGGCTCCGGCTGAGCATGAGGGAAGATGGCAGCGGAGGTTGAATGGGGTTCGGAGGCAAGTCCCACAGAAAACTGAGGGTAAGATGGTGCAGGATCTCCAGAAATGGGCATGGCAGCTGGGTACCCAATATTGTGCGCTAGGGGGTGAGGTGCCGAGGATCCCACTGGTACGATTCCAAGATACTGAAGTCGGCCATATGGTTCATGTTGGCCAACTGGCTGAGGATGGATCGGATGATTCCCCGGTCCTGAAGTCTTTGCCGGTGGTATGACACAACAAATGCAGGATCAGCCTCTTGTGGCTGAGAGCCTGAAGGAGAGGGAGTCTGGAGCCAATATACGTCACCTGTGTTGGGGGTTGATTGCATCCCTCGCTCGAGTTCACCCACCTCATTTTGAAATGAGCAAACAGCACCTCTACAAATCTTACAGCGATTCTTCGGCATGCCTTTCCTCTCAGGGATTATATGAGAGTGGTGATGTCGTTAGGCTCTGGCGTAATGAGCGGCAGCTGTGTGATCTCAGGGAGTTCTTGTTGGAGGAACCGTGTGCTATGGGAGGCCGGACGAGTTTTCGTACAGCCACATTCCCACACCCGAGTGAGGAACTTGCCCGGACAGCCACATTCCCACGGTAGCGTGACTACTTGGTCACAACACCTTTTCTTCTTACTTATTTTGGTCACTTCGGACTTATCCGCAAAGTCCACAAACTATATTCAATCTTTTGAATTAGTTTCCCTTTTCCTCAGTTCTCGCACATATAGTGGGGGTCGGCAAATGAAGGGAGAGGTCCGAGAAATTAAAAGTAGCACGTGATTTAAAAATATGGCCATTGCGCCCACCCGAAAGCCACTCCATTTAACCACACAACTTCTACTAAGTGTTATATAATTATTGCCCGATAATAATATTAAAATGCATATGTGGTATGGGAACTTACTTTGAGGCGGGTTTGTACATAACTACAGTATGTTGGAAATTCACAACCTTTTCTCACGCATCAGTGGGATTTTTGAAAATCTGACTGACCAAAACCTGCATTCACCCCCATAGAGCAATTAGGCCAAGTTTGAAGCAAATTGAAGTAGTGGAAAGGTACATTCCACTGCTCTGAAGCTGAGATGGATATGAGCCCTAACTCTGTGCAATGTATGTTTATACTCATGTAAAGACTGCACGTAAAAATATCCAAATGTGGCTATGATACTCCCCGGAAGTTTGGGGCTGTCACATGCAGTAATCACAGAGCTATGGGGATATGCAACAAAATACATGCTCATGCACAGGGAATATCTTTTGAACTAAGCCGAATTTTAAAAATCTGAGTGACCAAATGTTAGGCACATAACACATCTACCAGCATGCCAAAATTCGAGCAGAATGGAGGGGGTTGAAGGTACATTTGGGACTCACCTTTCCCAAAATGCACGATAGGTGCAAATAGGGATCACGTGTCAGGGTTTCACCGACCCCGCACTTAACTTGACTTTGACATCTAGTTCTCTTATTAGAATATCAACATTATTTACATCAAGGAATTGGTGGGTGTCGTGTGGCGAACGCTTTGGGGCGTTATGAGGCACTTTGGCACTTTTGTCCAACTCAAAACTCCGTTGTGCGATGATGTTGCCACACAGTGATGTCGCATATATAAGGGAGCAATTTTTTTTGGGACTTTCTCCCTCAGATCTCTAGTCAGAGTCTGAGGTGAGAACAATACCTTTTATTTTATATGTTATACAGTGCCCCAAAAAACCGTTGCAATGTTTTGCACTTTTGACTTCAAGAGCTTATTAAACAATGGGAAAGGGTTCTAAAATTTCAAATAAATATGTTAAACATGTGTTAGTATCCTGTTCATAACTCCACCAATTACGTAAGCAATATGTTTATTTTTGGTCAAGTTATCCAATTCACAAGGGACCCATGTCATTGCAACAGTTTTTTGGTGTGCTGCCAGAATGGACTAAAACTGGAAATATCATGTGATAGGTCATGTGATATTGTTTACTATACACACTAGTAAACAAATAAACATTGCTGGAGCATAAATACACATGGATTTCAAGCTGTAATCCCCAATCCTAACATGCATCAATTGGCTGCTTTGAAAATTGAACAAGTGCTTTTTCTCATTGATTCTGGTCACATTGCTTATCAATTACTGCTGTACACCATTCCACTGTTACCCATATTTGGTCTAAATATTGTCCTGCCACTCCTAAGCCCAGTGGTGGTTGCCCATCTAAGCTCTCAGACACCAATATCTGTCATGCAATGCATCTTATCAACTCTGGTAAAGCCAACAATGCTGCACAAGTGACCTGAATTCTTCGAAAAGTCACCAGCACCAGCCTCTCAACTGAGGCTGTGTGTCTGTGACTAAAGGAGGCTGGTTGGAAAGCAGCGGTGAAGAAGAAGCAGCCCATGCTCCTCAGCAGATGTCATAAGGAGAGAATGGACTTCACAATCAGCCACAAAGAGTGGACTCTGGAGGATTGGAAGAGAGTGGTGTGGTCTGATGAGACTAAAGTGAATTGCCTGGGCTCAGATGGGTGGAAATGGGTGTGGAAATGGGTGGATGAACCTCTTACAGACAGGCTGGTGCAAGGAACAGGAAAGTTTTGTGGTGGTTTTGTCATGGTTTGGGGATGTATTACATTGGATGGAGTTGGAATGGCATGCAATATTGATGGGAAGATGGATGCCAAGCTCTACTTCCAAATCCTGGAAGAGAACTTCCAGAAAACCCTCTCATATTATGACAAAAACCCAGCCCACATCCTTTCCGAACAGGACAACAACCCAAAACACACCAGCAAAAGGGCCCAGAACTGGTTCAATAACCATGGTATCAGGGTCATGTAGTGGCCCTCCCAGCCCCCAGACCTTAATCCAATCAAACATTTATGGAACCATGTAAAGAGGTAGCTTGGGGAGTATGAAGAACCTCCAAGTAGTGTTCATGAGCTGTGGGATCGGTTTCAGGAGGAGTGGGAGAGGATAGAACCAAGTGTCTGCTAGAATTTAATCGAGAGTATGCTTAGGAGGATTGAGGCAGTACTTAGGGAAAAAGGTGGCTATACTAAATACTAGTTAATGTGATTTTCCTTTCTCCAAAATGCACACCAAAAAACCGTTGCAATGACATGGGTCCTTTGTAAAGTAAATAACTTTACCAAAAATGGACATATTTATTAGAGAATTGGTGGAATTATTAATAAGCTACTAGCGCATTATTTTCATATTTTTATGCAATTTTAGGATCCCTTCCCAGGGTGCAATAAGCTCATAAAGTGAAAAGTGCAAAACATTGCAACGGTTTTTTGGGGCACTGTAACTCATGTATTACTCACGTCACAGACTTGCACGACTTAGGTACATATAATACATAGATCTCTAGTCAGAGTCTGAGATTATGCGACTTAGTCTTATCATTTCTAATATCTTTTGCTGCTTTGGGTAGGCTTACATCGGGCTATCCAAGAAAGCAGCCAAACAGCAACTTGACACTCATCGGTACCTTCATCCTGATGATTAGGAAATACCGAAGGCTGGCATCTTTATATTGAAGGTCAGAAGAAAGTGCTTACACGAATAGCCAGCAAGTACTCAGCTCCAGCAACTGCTGGATGGAGATCGAGAGTGATCGTGCTTGATTACACACGGCTCAAAGACCCATTTATGCAGTCATTTTTGCATGTAGATAACCGACAATCAATATTTTGTTCTTGTTCCCCGAGTTTTAACATAGTTTGCAACCTAAAGATGAGGTCTTGGGAGAGGGAGGACAGCGCGGCCACGATCGAGCCAAGTTTCGCTTATGTAAGTGTCACAAGGTTACAACCTTGTTGCCGACCCCCACATATAGTGAGACTGAGGTTAGTTATCCTTCTTTCTTTCTTATATCTTATAACTCATTGTATATTACCTTATAGCTTTACTACTAGGTAATATAACAGTTCTCGCGCATATAGTGAGACTGAGCTTTACTACTAGAGCAAGCGGTTATTCCGTTAGTTCTCGTTCTCGACGATCGAGAAGAGTGGTGCAACCCCAACACAGGGAACGGTTGAACTGTGTTTGTTGAACAAACAACGCGTCGGCACATTCCTTGCCGTGATCCAGCTTCTTCAAAGCCACAGCCAGGACTCCAGCCTCTATGACTTCGTAATATTAGATCCGAGGACTTAGCTTATACGACATGTCACTAGCTTTGTTGGACAATATCCTCCTCTCGTCCTATGGCAAGCATAAGACTGCTACCAGCCGCCACACGATCCAAAGCCTCACTTTCATTGATTCGAGCATGGTACAACATCTACGGAAGGCCATGCAAGGATCGTTTTGCCAATGCAATGTTACTGCCCGCTAATGCGCGATGACGCAAGGAAGTGAGCTTGGAAGAGCGACGTTTTCCTCCATTCAGGACAACTCATTCGTTATGTATAATATCCTAGCAGCAATGGAACGATGCGATTGCCAGGAGGGTACCATCAACCAGCGGAGAAGGGAAGAAAAAAAAACCGGGGACCAAGAAAGCGCTGATACAAGCTCCTACGCAGCAATATGAGAAACGTCCCTATCCCAAGCCCTGTGCTTCGCCACCTCTTTCAAGAAAGCGTCCACAAATTCACCCACAACCACCTCCGTCACATGTTCGCTCAAAACCACGCCATGTACAACACTGACTTCCTCCCCTTTAACTTCCCGGGTCAACTCTCCAGGAAGAACGACATTTTCCAGCCAATCGACTGCAATCCCCACAACACCAATAGGCTTCTGATGCGCATACGCTTCACGAGCTGCATAGATCAGTCGGCCAGATTTCGCGAGCGCTTGAGCATATTCGGGAGTAGATCCGCTTGCGAAGAACACTGCGTCCCAATGTGTGGAGCGAGAAGTTTCGAAGCTGGATTGAGCATGGAAATCGATCTTCGTGATTTCAGTTGAGCCGATCGCCGCTTCACTCTTCACTAGTCCCACACGGGGTCCAACGATGACGGGAACGGAACCGATGGCTAGGATTTCCGCCTGAAGCCTAATCACAACAGCAGGTGAGAAGCCATCGAGGACATAAATTCCAATCTTGCGACCCGAGGCGGAGAAAGTGTTGCGCGGTGAGAGCAATGAGAGGTAATCGGAACGGTGCCCATGATTCGTTTTGACCGGATCGGGAGGGGGAATGGAAATTTGCACAGCGACTTTACGAGCGAGGTCATTGTCAATCTACGAAGGGTCATGTTTAAGGGGGACTCAATCTTCAATGTTTAGGGAAACTTACGTTGTTCAAGTAGGCAATGACGTTCTTATGAACACGGATATCCTCCACCTTTCCAAGCTCAAATCCGATCGTAGCAACAAGGTGTTGCTTTTCAACAGTAGAGAGCGAATTATAGAAAAGTGTAGCTATTTGTGGTCGGGATGAGCAAACTCCGCAATTTTTCACCGCAACGAATTTCGACAAACCTTGGTCCCAATGCTCCGCGAATTTCGGACCTCTCGCGCGAGTTTTGTGCGCATGAGGCTCGATAGGTTGTCCTGACACAAGGTAACCTCCTTCATCTGGCGGAACAGGATGTGCCCCATTGTTCGCATCGCGATTAGGATAATAATTGATGTGACCTATATAAACCAAGAATTTTGCAAGTGCCAGATGAACTAAACCCCTTGACACATACCTGTCGTGATGATCCTGCGATGCTGCCCACCCCTCTGGAAGTTAAACACAGGACAAATAGGACGGTTGATAGGGATATCGCCAAAGTTGGGACCA
This sequence comes from Cantharellus anzutake, assembly GCF_015039405.1. NCBI lineage: Eukaryota > Fungi > Basidiomycota > Agaricomycetes > Cantharellales > Hydnaceae > Cantharellus > Cantharellus anzutake. The sequence goes on from NW_024066972.1 coordinate 46,197, forward strand.
CCGAGTCGGGAGAGTTGGGTGTCAAAGTAAGAGAAAGCACGCCCTTGAAGGAGTGGGTCATTGGAGTGCTCGACACCAGGAATCATATGTTGAGTGCACTGGAAGGAGAACAGGTCAAACCAAGGCGTTGTACAATTGCTGAAAAAAAACTTACGAAAGCAACTTGCTCGACCTCAGGGAAGAACTCTTCCGGCTTCTTATTGAGCGTCAGCGTCCCGATATATTTCACCGGCAAAATATCCTCCGGAATGAACTTGGTCGCATCCAACAAATCAAATTCAAACTTATCGGCATCGTTTTCCGGAACGACTTGAATTCCAAATTCCCATTGAGGATAAGCACCGGCATCGATAGAGTCATATAGATCCCGACGATGGAAATCTGGATCTTGGCCTGCCAGTTTAAGGGCCTCATCCCAAACAAGGGAGTGCGTGCCCAGTTTGGGTTTCCAGTGGAATTTGACAAAGTGACGTTCCCCTTTGGCGTTCACAAATACAAATGTGTGGACACCGAAACCTGGCACGAGTGATAAGTAAAAAGCTTTCTCACACACTAAAACGCAGGTGGACTAACCCGGCATATGACGGAAGGATCGGGGAATCGAACGATCGGAGAATGTCCACATGACCATATGCGCCGTTTCTGGGGCAAGGGAAAAGAAATCCCACGCGTTGTCATGAGCCGTTGCTCCCTGAGGGATTTCATTATGTGGCTCCGGTTTGACTGCGTGAATGACGTCGGGCTATTGTATAGTAGTCATAAGTTTGGTTGTTCAATGAACAATTCGACCCAAAGTTAGATCGACACTCCCTCCCCTCGCGGAGCATCCCCGCGCGGAGGCTGCTCCACGCTGCCCACGCCACCGTCCAGCGCCACACCGAGAACAGGTGGGGGGTGGGGCTACTGATACGCCGATCTCAAGACCGTGCGCCTTCGTAATGGACCGACAGATAGTAAATACTCACAAACTTGATTGCATCTTGAATGAAGAACACGGGGATGTTATTCCCAACAATATCATAATTTCCCTCTGGAGTGTAGAATCTTGTTGCGAATCCACGAACATCACGTACAGTGTCCGCCGATCCGCGCGCTCCTTGAACGGTGGAGAATCGAACAAAGGTAGATGTAGTACGCGTAGTATCGTTGAAGAGCGAGGCGTAGGTGTATTCCGGAATGGCAGTATGAAGGGTAAAGTAGCCATGAGCACCTGTACCACGCGCGTGTACCACACGTTCGGGAATGCGCTCGTGATCGAAGTGGGAAACCTAGAGCAGAGTAAAAGGAGATGAGAAATAAGTGGTTAGTGTATTCAAGCAGGTGCGTGCCTTCTCGCGGAAGTGGATATCTTCGAGGAGGGTAGGGCCGCGAGCGCCTGCTTTGAGAGAGTCATCGGTGTTGGCTTGAGATACGCCAAAGTAGGACTTGAGTGGGGTGTCCTTGTGGCCATCTTGCGTGTCATCCTGGAGTTGCTTGACTTTGTCGTCACCACCAGTCAGACTGGCAGCGACTGTCATATTACGATGGAGCGAGATTACACAGACGCAACGCGAGACGAAATTGGGGACTTACGTGACTTTGCAGCGTGAAGGAGTGATGCCATAGATGAGAGAAGTTGTTGGGGTTGGGGGTGTAAGAAAGAAAGAGGGCGATCAGCTCCCGGTCTATATAATGGCGGAGAGCGTCTACTTCATGATGACGCTTGTTAGGTGGTGTCAACGTAAACAGCTTAGTCATTCGGGGGTCAGCTGAAGAGTCATCTTAGGGTGCACACGGCACATGCCACGCGGCTGGGTGGCTTGGAAGTTTACCCGCACCAGTGCAGTCTCACACTAACGGAGGTGAGGTAGCGTACGAATTGACCGTTTCAAGGCCGAGTACGGAATCTCCGCTGGAGGAGGATATCCAACCCCTTGTTGGTAGCAGGATTCATTTAGACAGAAACGTAAGTTTGACCCCAATGCACAAACGGACAAGGGAGTCACTTTTTTAGGCAATCTTTGATTTGCACTGACATCCTGCCCGTGACCAGACTCGTACCCAGTCGGAGGAGCTCCGTGGACGCGCAAAATAATAGCTTTTTTACGCAATGTAAATAAACGTTCTCACACTGGTACGACTGCTTCCGATGCTAGTCACGTTCTGTACTCAATAGAAAAGATCACATGGTACGGAGTTAAACAAATATCCGATCACCTACTCCGAAACTTAGCCCGCGACACTTCGCTCCTCCGACTGGGGCAAAATGTAGGTGGCGATGCATCGGAAATACCCGACTCTCACGCTAAGCCTGAATGAGTTGTACATAGAGGTTGCGCAATGTAATTGTTAGTGTTGACACATGCGGTCATTATACCCAACCCAACCCATAGAGACTTGGGAGCACCTTGAGGGTTGTGAAATCGACAATCCGGGCATGTGCGGAAATTAACTCTTCATATAATACTTCTGTAGCAATTTGCAGTTGGTGCTTTGTAGTGAAGCGGTACAAGCGTGAGCTGGGGCTATGCAGCCTTTTTGGCTGCGGGTGTTCGATTCCCACTCAGTAAACCTTTTTTTATGGTCTCAGGAATAATTGTAACAACTTCCCATTTACACTAAGGAGTAAAGAAGGAAAAAAAAAAGGTTTACTGAGTGGGAATCGAACACCCGCAGCCAAAAAGGCTGCATAGCCCCAGCTCACGCTTGTACCGCTTCACTACAAAGCACCAACTGCAAATTGCTACAGAAGTATTATATGAAGAGTTAATTTCCGCACATGCCCGGGTTGTCGATTTCACAACCCTCAAGGTGCTCCCAAGTCTCTATGGGTTGGGTTGGGTATAATGACCGCATGTGTCAACACTAACAATTACATTGCGCAACCTCTATGTACAACTCATTCAGGCTTAGCGTGAGAGTCGGGTATTTCCGATGCATCGCCACCTACATTTTGCCCCAGTCGGAGGAGCGAAGTGTCGCGGGCTAAGTTTCGGAGTAGGTGATCGGATATTTGTTTAACTCCGTACCATGTGATCTTTTCTATTGAGTACAGAACGTGACTAGCATCGGAAGCAGTCGTACCAGTGTGAGAACGTTTATTTACATTGCGTAAAAAAGCTATTATTTTGCGCGTCCACGGAGCTCCTCCGACTGGGTACGAGTCTGGCCCGTGACTCAATCCCAGGAGCTTGCCGAGGTAAACACGTGTGCAACAGCCCCTCTTCCCCATCCCCCAAGTTCATCGACTGAGGGACCCAGCGAGAAGTTTTAAAACAGATCGGCGCGTCGATCGGTCTCGACATCCACCTTATTTATAATTTGGGATCGTCGCCGTAGCCGACATCGGTTCGTTCTCGCTGGATCATGTCCCTCGTGTTCGAACATTTGAGAGCATTGTTACATGCCCCTGCGGATTCTGTCTTCAGATGTGTTCCCTTACAAATTACCAGACATCAGTCGAAAGTCCAATCTTAAACCAAAAGTCCAGTTTCCCTTTTCAAAAGCACGATGTGTCGGATCCAACATACGAGTTGTCGCCAGGTCTTGATTCACCCACATGTGGACGGTCTCTGATCTACAACCAACATTGATTTTTTTCACGTCTCAATAGATCACCCCCAATGGATGTCCAAGGAAACAAGGAAAGAACAAGTAGCCTTTACGGTGCCAGTCGAAATATCTGGCCACCAGGCGCACAAGTCTCGACGCCCCGATCGTTGTTTACATAAAGTGAGGGCCAGATTGGCCCTCTGTCGTGGCTTAGAGACTGGTGTGCTTGATATCCGTTAGAGTACATTCGGGACCAGCCCAGGCCCTCTTAACATCTTCCCTTCCGTTCCCTGAAGAGTGCTATTGCAAAGTACTAAGATCATGACCGACCGATCCTCTTGCACGTTCCTTTGGAACACCCCAAAAGCACATGTTGAGATTAGCGTCGATGAGTTTCCATGCATTTGGTACTTCCCCCAACTGGTTTGGACCACGTGGAACTTGTTCCCGTAAACTCGACTTGGATGCAATTAATGGTGTTCAACGGCGTTTCGATTTTTTTTTTCGATTCGAAAGAGGTCGAGGTCGACAGAAATCCTTGTATAACATATAAAACTCGCATTGGCGTTCCTAATGATATCCCGGCTGTCGCTTTAAGCAACCTAACTGTTATGCACTTAGGGCCGTGTGGTTGAGGGGATCGAGCCTTGTAAGTCGCCTGGAGCTCTACACTGATTGATATAGTACTAGTACGAAGTCATAGCGCTACTGTGGAAACGAGCACCGTCAGGAGTGGCAGTAATAACAGTTGGCGGCTATGACTGATGTTGGTGCTCGTTTCCCATTTGTCGCCACAACCATTCATCTCTCTTTCGGATGCGTGTGCAGAGTTGAGTGAAATTTGGGTCGATAGAGCAACATCGGTTCACTAGTGTCGAAATGTTCTATCCATATCACCTAGTTCACTCGAGGGAAGCCGTATCTAGTGCAATCATTTAATTTGCTAGCTAAGCAGTTCCGTATTATCCCATGTGCTTCTGCTGTTGTACAATATTTTTGCTCCATTGGAACATGTATAAATCCTGGCCGCATGCATCGATCGATATGATGGGGTGGTGGTTGTAGTTCTCGGCCGCCACCATGCGGTGGCATGAGAATGCTGCAACGGTGCGGCGATCCCTATTAATGTAGTCTACAATGAGTTTACAAATACCGGAGAAGGAAAAGGGCTGGTGGCCGATGCCAGGTTTAAACAAAGTCTTCGATCTGGTTGGTAATATATTAATGTCGAGGATATGTGTCATGCGTATAAATAAAGAAATAAAAAGATAGAACGTCAGGACGGGCCGTCAGTAATATAATCTCTCAGTGAGACTTCAACAGTGCACGTCAATAGTGCGCGACCCTTCTCGATGATGCGTCAAATCGCTCCGACAAGATTATCAGCATGTGGTGCAATATGCCATGAAATAATGAGTTGTCGCAGCTACCGATGCATGCATAGCCAATTAATGTTTGAGTGGGAAAAAAAAAAGAAAGCATGAACAGTACTTGCGAACAATACATAAGTTTTTGCAATCGCTGCACGGGGGTTTTGGGCCCAGTGTCCATTCTTTTTCAAAGTGCCATTCGGGTCATATGTAGGAGGGTAGGGATGGCGAGACAGATGGACCTAGCGCCGCGCCTAGGATTTAGAGCACCTTTGGGGGCCTATATTTAGCGTATATTTGCATGTATTTGTGTCGACATTCTCATCTTCTGTCCCTCTGCTCAAGTACTTGTCCCTCGTCATGATTCCCATTCTTAGTCGGTGTGGGAATGCGTTAGAGTGGGACAGCTTCGTTGGTAGAGCATGATCCTTTCACTTCGGGGGCTCCTTTGGTTCAGAGGCTCGATCAGCATAGCATCTCCTGTTGCAGGATCCCAGTCTCTACTAAAATAGATTGCCGTTGACAGTTCTGCGTTTCTAATCTCCCTGTGTATGGTTATCTGAACATCATTAAGTAAAGCGAGTGCTAGGTGCGGGTGCGCCAAGACTGAGCTAAGCACAAGCGATTGTGAGCTGGTCACTCCGATATATGTTTAGTCTTACTAGTACGGAAAAAAGTGGGATAATGGTGATTGGAACGTCCAGCTTGACTTAGATGTCCCAAACCCTTCACATCCCAGTCAGATCCACCATGGGCCGTGTTTACTTACCACCGATCGACGGTGGTCTTGTTCATTGCCGGTTCGTAAGCTGTGGACCCCATTCGACAACCGGGTTTCGATTTCGTCAAATTGCTGGCAGTCGATGGGCAAATGCTTCACGGTCGGTTCAGAACTTATACTCCATCCCATTTCTGGTTACTAAATCAATGACGCTGGTCGCCCGTTTGCGTGAACGAGCTATGGCAAGACAGCATTCTCTTCTAGCTTTCTTATTCCCGAAACCCGCGATGCGCACAGCCTAATACAATGATTACCGTAATGCGCGCGCGCCTCTTGGCCTTCAGCCGCCGCCCGGCTTACTCTTTACGGATTAGAAGCACAGCCTTGACGAGCCTTGATAAGCCATAGGGCGAAGGGAGGCCCACATACCCATGTGACTTGGGCTCTCCCAGCTTAGCGTGTCGAACACCTCTGTGGTATGTACTAGAAGAGTTCCCTGTGCCATCCATCATCGAGTTGACGATAACGTCCCGTCACGGTGACTGGATGATTGGATTTTATTGACATAGGATGACTACATCTCAAGAGTTTTCCGAAAAAGCGCTCAAGCAGGTCATTTGCCGTAGCTCGGTCTCTTTGGATGGAGCGTTTTACTGACCTTATTCCAGCTCCGCTTTTGGGAATCAAAAGCCACCTCAAATTTCGTCCGGGTCTCCCGCAGGGGTCCCATCTCCGACGTATGGAATATCAATATCTCCCTGTCATTGCGTCCTCCCAGGTCCAGTGCGCCCCCGTTATGGTGAATTGACTCTTCAGCCACCCCGGTCCTTCTCACTGATTCCGCTATTTTTGTGTCTTCGTGCTGATCCGAACATCTCACCTGCGCCAGGAGTGATGTTCGTGCAGCTGCAGAAAGAAGGCTCATCGAAACCTTCCGTAAGGACGCGACCGATTCGGAGGCACTACCCGATTATGAAGATCAAGAGGAGTCTCAGATAACAAAGCTACGGCTGCAATCTGACTCATGTATTGACGCAACTGTGCTCGTTACCGGATTTTCCTACGAGCGGGTGTTTATTCATTGTTCTTCCATATCTGGATCCACCGCGCTTTGCATCGTGAGTTATCCAGAGTCGCTCTGTTGCGGCACTGCACCCTGACAAATCCATTCCCCCCTTTACTAGCCTCGCCGCCTGGGATCTCGATTGAGGATCCTCTTATCGAGCAAGATGGGCGATGTGCATGTTTATCTTCCCAAAGACTTCCGAGGTAGACTCATTTGTTGCATGAGAGACGATATTGACCATAGGCGTTGCATGTCTTCCGGTATTTTGCGCACGCTGAACACCTACCAGGCTACCCGTGAGGGAGTGACTCGAAGCTTTTTAGGGGGATGCCAGAAAGTGGGAGAAGGGGATGAACTGGATGCTTGGGCGGTCAATGGAAAGGTATACGTCCAGTATTACGACGAAGAACACGGGTCCCAATCTTCCCCCTTTGGGAATGCCAGCAATGGCCATGGGGTGCAAAGGACAGGGATCGTCGGCCTTCCGGAAAGTGTTGATGATAAACAGCCGCAGACTTCTATTAAGCCGTCCAGGCAACTACCGCCTATCCCCGGCGTTACATTCCACTCGGACCACCCAACTCCACTCAATCATACCCGAATTTTAGTAGACTCATCAGCAGCTAGAGAGTCGGAGACAGTTGTTCTGAATGCGCCTCCAGATACTGCTCTTTCCACTGCACATCAGCTGCACGCAATGGTTTCTGGTATACGCGAAAAGATCTATCGCGGTATTCCCGTTACTATCCTCCCAGGAGGGCTTGAGACACTTTGTGCTCTGTCAATAGCCAACCTTAACAACGTGGAGCAACAATCCTCCACGATAGCTTCCATGACCACAATCTCCTCAACTATACTCCGGTTTCATGAAGACATTCAACCACATCTAGACGGAATCAATGCTTTGACGGAGTCATCACACTCACACTCACACTCACACTCAAGTGTTGATTGGGCCGGTCCATCACTGTCGTCCTCGCAATCCTCGCAAAAAATTTGGAGTCCTGCCTAGCAAAAATAATACCGGCTCACCATATGTTCGATTGTCTTGCCGCTTGACGCCCTACACCGCTCGTTAATTGCCTCCGTGTTTCGTGCATATTCTTTACATGTTCCTTTAATATTTCTCTTGCGGTACGTATGTTTACTACAAGTACAAGGCTAGAGAGCCTTCGGGTATGTTCTCTGTCTTGATACCATCTCTCCCCTGCATGCTAAATCTTCTGGGGCATTGCACCCTCGAGTGTTGTCAACTCGCTAATTGTTAGTTGCCCGTGATTTTTTTGAGTCCCTTTCTGTATTGGCATGGTGGCATTTCTGGATGTGTGCGCGAGATTGGACTATGTGGGTCTCAACAGTGGTCTGTGATTGGCTTCGTAGGAACCTGATCTTAGGGGTGTTCATCGAGTGGAGTCTTCGCGGTCTCACTGGCTTCCCAAACTCTTTTTCTGTTTCATGTTATGGATCAAACAGTGTAGAGACGAATTCAAATGAAGATTCAAATTTCGAGCGCGTTCTCATTTTGCTTACATAACCAGGAGACATGCATTGTAATTGGGGTTTGCAGTAGCGCATGCCCGAGTAAGATAGAAATCAGTGAGCAGCGAAGTCAGTTCACCATGTGAAGTAGATCGTTTAGTATTTCAGGTCGGTGTTTAAACAACGTACGTCAAGAGGTCAAAGTCTAAGATTAGAGTGATTCTTGGTTGTTGTGTACATAAATGCCGCCTGAGTGAGGCGAGTGGGGCATGATTGACGACAGAAAGATTTCAGCAAGGCATTCCAGAGAACCAATCTTCGACACCAGGCACAGTCTCCGTGAATGAAGAGCTAATGAAAGGGTATTAAGTAACAGGCTGATGGAGTCTGACATCATAGTTGACATTATTGCAAGTTCAACGATCCATCCATCCATCCGACAGGAACTTGAAGAGGGAGGAAATGGAATGGAATAGCTGGTCGAGAGACTCCTCCCTTTCTCCCGGCAATATTGCAAGTCCGCACCACAGCATATAGTTGGAACAACGGACTTAATTCTTATACGACTCTTTGTCGATTAGATCCCTTGCAGACTATATACTAGCTATCTACATGGGTTACAATCTTCAAAACATGAAAACTCAAGCTGGCTTCGCCAATCTCTGGTACTTTTCTAACATATGTTCGCAGCGCACCATAGTTGGTCATCCCACTCACACTGCGGGACTTCCTGATCATACGGGTTATCGCACGGCGAGGGACTACGACGGGAACTAGTCTTGAAACATGATCCGACTCCGATATTCGGACTTGTCCACGTATTGAATCCGGTGATAACTGTAACCTGAACGCCACAAAGTTCGGCGGTGATCGATCCTGGCGCATATTCAATGCCCTGACCGGAGTGGTGCAAGGCCACTGCGTTATCGCAAGTGTCTATTGAGCAAAGAATGGTTAAGCATGAGCATGAGCAAATTTCACCGCCAGGTTTCGGCTACCATCGTTCGAAGGGACCATGACGTCGTAATTGACATTTTGGTCGGGTTCTTCACCGTAACAATGGAGCTTGCCAAGGTGGAAATCAGCTGCGACGATGGGAAACAGAACGATTAGGGCAAAGAGACTATAAAATCGCATTATGGCGTCTAGAAATTGCTACCACTAGCCAGTAGTGTATATGACATGAGCAACTATATCCATAATAACCAGCGTTGATCAACAAGTACTAACCTCAATCTCGAGCGCAAGTGGCAAGTGGTGAGGAGTAGAGGAGGGCACAACATCGGACATTATATATGAGGTTCCAGTATCCAACCCATTTTGGAAAAATAATTCTCCTCACAAAATCAATCACAGATGCAATCGTCGCGCTGCTTCATCTGGATATCTTCTTGGAAATCCGTCGCCTACTGCCAAACCGCACGCCAGGGAATACAAACTCATTGTAACCGCGCAGTGGTGTAAGTGGCCAGAGTAATGGGATATCAGACAAAGAAATCAGATGCGAACAAGCGCTCATGTGGACGTAGTTGCGTAGCGCAACAGTTGCACCACATAGACAGAGGGTATCATATCAATAGCTGATCTGAGCATGATATGCGTAACCGGCACATCGTTGTGGCTTGTTCGTCCAACACCAGTACTTAGTCTCATAAGCCTTACAGACAGCGCCCAACGAGGTTTGAGCTGCAGTTGGCACAGCCACTACAGATTTAGAGGATGCGGGCCTCGCAGATATGCCGGCAAGAAATTGGGTTCAGGGATTCGAAGAGCAAGGTTGAATGTCAGTTTTATTGTGAGCGCGGATTTCGAAGATGGGAGAAGCTTTTGATAAATCATGACGCATGGTGGTGCGTCGTGAAGAACGTTGCAGCCTACGGAAAGTGTTCCTAGGAGTGCAGTGACGCCTTGTTATGTAAATAAAGCATGAGTTCGTGGCTGGTCCACTCTCCGCGTGTGCAAGTAGCAATCTCTCGAGCGTCGGGCCGCTAGTGATTGGAGGAACCGAATTATGAGCAAGGGCCCACCGGACCGTTCGCAGCTAAGAATACCAGAGGGCACCTTCCAGAAGGGGCGGCAAAGTGCTCGAACAAGTGGTGGATGTCGATCAAGTCTAGACCTTGTTTCAACAACAACACTGCCACCGTGGCAAGTGAAACCACATGAGATCTGTCATTTGCCTGCGATGCGTGAGGGAGGGCCTCCAGTCGAAGTCGACCATTTTTCTCTCCCCGTTAAATTTTCTCCTCACGCGTGCACCGAGCAAACTGATGTGCTAAACTTCCGACCGGATATCCAATCCTCACTCAGATGGGTATCCGTCGTCGAAGCGCCCGCTCGATTCCCCATTCAGTACGTGAGTGCCCACTCAAGCTCAAGTCCACCTTATTGCATGCATCAAGCATTTGACATCATTTTCTTACAGTTCACCCCAGCGATTCTCGAGATTCTACTTCATCCTGAACGCAACACCTCGCTTATTCTACGAACTGAGGTGCTCTCCGATGGGAAACCCCTCAGCGCTCCCAAAATTTTATCCTCCATCAGTGAAATGAAGGTCGTTCGCAACATGGTGAGACGGCTGATTCCACGAATGCCTCAGAGAGATCGAGGTGTCGATCAGGATTGCACGTTCCTCGTGGCTGATGTTCACAGTATGGAGCATGAAGATGGAGCAGAGGACGTGTCTCTAGTCATTCTGAGCCCCAGGATCGAGATCGATCCCGAAGACGGGAAGGAAATCAGGCTCCCGTGGTATCATCCACCTGTGCGACACCTTGCTTTTCGCTATACCACCAACGACAGCGGAGAGGCTTCGCTGAGGATTGAGATAATTCCTTTCGATTCAGCTGCGGGGACCTCAATAGGCTTGACTGATAATGGAGGCGTGGACACAACTTCACGTCTATATCGGACATGCGTTAGTCTTCTTGAGACTATATTCAAGTACGGTAGAGGCAAAATGACAGGATATAAGAAACGTGTTATTCATGATGTGCGCACTTCGCCCTTCATTCGTTGCACAAGATTGATCGAGTTTTTTAAGACTCTCGTTCCACGAGAAGAATATCAAGATCTGTATCTGATTATGCGAGAAAAGTTTAAAAGCATTGCTGATACTTGGCATGAGGCTACCGACGCCTCTAAGCACGTCTTTGAGGTGCGATTCTCTCCCTTCTGTTCTTGTTTGCATGTCCGAGCTATTCCTTCTGTCACTCAAGGATATATCCATAGCGACATTTTTAATGCTGCTATGGAAGTACACCTACCCAGCCTCCCCATATACCAGTTCGACTTCATCCAACCCGCACGAGCCATGGTATTCGTGGGGAAGACCACCGGAAGGGTTTCTTGACTTGGGGTTAGCGACGATCGCTGTGGATTATGACGGACCCTCATTTATTTCACAGGTGTGGCAACGGCCTCCTAGTTCATATCCTCATCGAATGTGGATATGCAGGTCTAGGGGTGGACCTGCGGGCGCGTAAATCATGGCCTCACTACCCATCTACGACACGCGATCGCCTATTCGTCCATGCTTTTAATCCCACCATCTCTTGTCTCCGCGTTCCCATCCCTCCCGCTTCCACAGACAACCATCACAATAAAGACGACGATACCGATGGTCCTGACACCATTGAGCGAGACATGTTTCCTAAGACGAAATCGGGAAAGGGGAGATTCATTATTGGGAATCACGCGGATGAGTTGCAACCATGGGTTCCTTTACTTGCTGCCTTGACAAGCGCGGAGTATTTGAGTATCCCGTGTTGTACCTGGGAATTTGACAAGAGGTTTCAACTGAAGAAAAGGCATGGTGGTGGGACGAAAGGCCAGAAGACGGAAGCTAATGACGAACGGGACGGCGCAGATCCAGATGCTGTTAATGAAGGTGCGGATAGTTCTTCAGCAGTCCGACCACCGGAGGAGGTGGAGTTGGAGAGGAAACTGAGGTTTGATGAAAAGGATGGGAAGATGAGCTTGTATGCTTGTGAGTGTCTCCCATATATTCTGCTGGGTGCCAGAGATAAGCCGATTGGTGATCATGGTTACTGCAGCGTATGTGTTGTGGCTGGCCACGTTGTCGGAAGAGTGTGGGTTCGTCATTGAAACTGAGGCATTACGGATACCCAGTACGAAGAATAGGGCTATCATAGGTAACATTATTTTTCTTCTCAATGAAGGTCCATCCGATTCCATCGCAATCTTGTAGGGCGTAAGCAGAAAGCAAACGCCGACGTCGGTGCCATCAAGGCGAGTATAAAGGCCAGAGTGGAGTACATTCGGGCAAGAGGCCTTTTCAAAATAAGAAAGCCTGAAGGGGATGCAGGACTTGAGGTAAGTTTACCAACGAGCTACATTTTCGTTAGACAGGGACAGGCTAAGCGATGGGTTGTAGATAGAGGACAGAAATTCGGGACAACCAAAGTATGTATCTGTCATCTACTTAGATTCATGCAACCACCGAGGATCCCTCCAGAAAGAGTCCCGATCGTTTGCATAGCCTCAAGTATGGCGAGCTGAATACCGACGCCCCCACAATAGGCGAGTTTCGACCTGGCGATCTAGCTTGGGGCCCCGTCCAAAGTGTCGCCCCTAGACTTGGATGCGGACCACGTCTGCCGATTAGTACCAAGACCTCTAAGCCTGTACGGGCGTCGAGGTTGAGTACGAGCCATTCTGTCGCTGATTAACGAAGCACCCCTTCAAATGCTGATATGAGACTTATCATGCGCTCGGCCGTTTTGGTCTGACAGTTCGTTTGCAGACGCCAAGCCGGAGGAGGACCTGGCTTTTTACGATCTGACTTCGATCATTGCATCCCACGCTCCGGCCTCTCGCGTCCCAATTATATGCTGATGGGGCTAAATGAAGCAAGATTACTTTATATGGAAACGTCCCGTGGGGCCGCTGAATCAGCTAACCCCACAAATTTAATATTAACGGAACCTGACCCAGTGACCTGAATTATCGGCATGTATAAAAGGCTGCTTGCTCTGATATCGTAAACTCCTAACCCCTCTTTCTCACTTTTGAGTTGGTTGACTGGTTGAGTTTAGGCCATTTAGGTTGTATAGAAGCAAGGACTAAGATCGAAATCCTCCGTAGCTTGCACTTCCGTGGTGGAAGATTACTTAAATCCGGGAGCTCCTTCATCAGCACCTCACTAAACGACCGACAATCCCCGCAAGCCGATCATCAATCGTCATGGCTGAAGTCGAGACTCAGGCTGCTCAGACCGTTGAGATTCATGATTGCATGGTTTGCGCGGCGCATTTGCAGGAAGTTGTAAGTCTTATCGTGATCCCCCCGAGTGCGTCGTGGGAGTTAACGTGTCCTGCCGATCGGGGTTTCTTTCTTCGTGCTTGTAGTGTGCGGACTGCGATTATGATGGGCGGGAGGATAACGATGCCTTCTTTGGGGTACGTGAAACTCAATTCATGCCGATCAATGTTATCGCGATCTTAAGCGCTCGTGTTCGTCCGCCGTTCTAACAATGGCACTTATATCATCACTCGAATTCGGTTCTTCTTGCCAACGCCTGGCTGTCTCTAGCTGGATACGATAGATCGGGATCCTTTGAACATCCCTAACGCCTCAACTAATAAAGAAGGTAAGCCTCAGCAATGACTCACCATTTCTACTTTTGATGCGACGTTTCTCTTGTCATAGGGGTCTATCAGTACGTCACGTCTAATGCGGCCACAGTTTAATAGAGAACTGACACAGTCACATTGGTCTGTAACTGTCTGTTTGCGGGACTCGCAGATGTAAGAAGCATTCTAACCCAAGTAAGTGATTCGTTGGTACCTTCCATTTTGGCAACTGACCACACTCGATATCATCCGCGCCCAATCGTCTCGGTTCGCACTGCCAGAGTGTCCTCAATGTTTCGGGTTCGTCCCTCCCCGTTTTCACCCCACCGGTGTCCTTATCTAACCGGATGTTTCTTCCCAGATGGAAGAAGCAAATCCAGAAACTTCAAAAGGAAGCCAAGAAGGCGGGAAAGAAGAATCAGGGCTCGGCTTCCAACTTCTACTGAGCCTGCGAGTCTTGGGAGGTGATTTGGCTAGCCTGAGACATGGACGCTGTCTCCGCGCATGAATACACCCTCGGAGCTGTGGCCACAACTCGCAGATGAGCGTGGCGCAAGCCTATCTCCAATTTCTTATGTAACATCATATACAATGTGTACCTTTCCTTTAGCAACATCTCATGCTAGATGATTTTGCAACATGGCGGCTACAGTACGTGAAATAGTCGAGTCCTGTTCGGGGTTGCGTGGTTTTTGCGATATGCCGTGGCCGAAAGTAGGTCAAGTCTGGCGATAGGCAACGTGAGGCTCAAGCCAGGTCACAACCTAAATCGCCACGGGAGATAACTAAGTTTGTTATGACCCTCAAATCGCCCTTACGCCGACCCGAAAAGCGCGATTTCTGAGTTGCTGCAGGGCACCAGTTATCAGAAATGGTAGGACAGGGAGTGCGATGCTGCTTCGTATGCGGAGGCTCGTCCGGGGCATGCTTCATTTCCTGCTTCAGTTGCTACCCCAAATGACGTTTTTGAGACTAAGGTGGACAACCCACAGGCTAGGCAGGATCCCCCACAGGCTCGATTTCACTAGAAGACACGGCTGGATAACCATAATCCCTCCTGCTAGCTTCGAACGTAATTTGAGGATGGCCGATGACTGCATGCCGAGCACCCATTGACGAGTCGACATGTGCCACTGAGGAAGTTAAGGGTTCGATCTCAATAGTTCGGAAGATCTTTTGGAGCTGGACTATGAACAGCGGGTTTCTACAGGTTCCTCTTCAGATGCAGGAGACATCCAGGACACCGTCAGCTGGGGTTTTTCTATGGGACTTCGTGAAGCGTGAAGCCGCCCGTGGAAAGGTAACTGGGAACACGCTATCTCCAATTACACATCATACCGATCAGAGCTTAGAGGAACCTTCCTTTAGGGTTTGGCAGACGCTATGCAATGGAAGACGTCCATTGTCAACGCTTCGGCGGCTAAGTGGCGGGCAAGGGGTTGCACTAGAGGAATCGCACGCACCCTTGGCAGCTCCTCCTAGTTTGTACTTTAGGACTCATATGATGCGAAAATTGATGATTTCGCACATAGTATCGCTTGCGAGTAATGGGAAGAACTAAGAGTCTTCCCAGTAAAGGCATTATGTACCTAGGATAAAAACAGGAGTAGGTAACAAGCATTTACGTTTGGTCGTGACAGATCAATCGATGGACTAGAAATTTGCTTGATGTTCGAGGCATCCACCGTTGTCTGTATTCCCTCTAAACCCCGCCATGTCACAGACGGGTGAAGGACCTTTGGGGCATGCATAGTCGAAGGGAGCTCATGCAAAAACATTTCTCCCACATGCATCTATGTGGTTATCTTTAACCGAGGGACATTCAGATATTGTCGGATTGGGAGGCTAGCTTATGTATTGAGCCGTCTTACTAATAGCATGGGAGCTTGCGCTAGCGGGAAACCACTGGCACTAGCAGTAGTTGTGACTCGCGGGTTCTCATTATCCGAGAGCCCAGGCACAACGCGCTCGTGCCTAAAGGGTCAATGAAAGGCTGTGACTTATGTAATGGATTCCCAGGAAGGCATTCATATGGAAACTCCTGAATAAATTAGGAATCCGAGGCGTGGGTGAGGTATCGGTTTCGTCGGGATCCCCAGGGAACCCCACCACTGGTTGTCCAACGAGCTCGCGCGGCTACGACTAGAGAAGGCTGGGTCCTGCTTAGATTTACACTAGTATTGTGCATTGCCAGCTATTGTCTTACGTCACAACTCCCAAGGAACGAGACTTTGCATTGTCAAGGCAACCACTCTCGTCCTCGACAGAGTCAACGCAGTGCACGGACGATCACTTCTCCTCATCCGTCAGAAACCTCTGTATGCCTATGATGTGATTGAACTTACTGACAGGTTCCAGGTCCCCTTCCATTATCGGGAGGTGGTTAAGCGCTACCTTTCGAGACAGATTCCACTCGTTTGTCACAACGCGCTATGGTTATGCTGAAGCAGGCGCACACACCAGAGGGGGACTGTGATGAATAACAGAATTTTCATCAAGTTGTAATTTGATTTTCTTGCTGAGAGCCTAATGTCCTTAACACAACAGCAATCACCTTGACATGAAGCCAGAGTCTGTGTGATCCGAGGAAGCGCAAGCGTTGAAAGTATATTGATTTTCTTTTATACACATGCGACAGGGTCACATCCCACGCTCGAACAACCTCCAAGTCGATTATGGAAAGTATCTTTTCTTATGGTCGCGAGGCACAACGGCATCGCACACTCTATGGAAATGCACATAGATACAAATATTTCCCGTTCGGTGTCCCCCTTGGGCCCGGTTGTCACCCTCTGTCACTGAGTTATTAGGAATTTCAATATGTATCCTTCTTTGCTCTTTCGCGTTCACAAGCTCACTTTCGTTTCTCGTTCCCCTTCCCCTCCTTCCGTCTCTTCAACTCTCCGCTGGACCTCGACAGACGGGAAGAAAGCAAAGATCGGAATACCTCAGGGTCTCGCTTTCTGTCATCGCATTCAACCTTTCCCTTCCCTTCGTATCTTGAACCCAGGATTCTCTGCTTTGATAGCTCACTCGTTCTTTTGCTTGATCGAATATCTGGCTTTGCACACACTCTTTACTCAACTAAGTCTTGGCTTCGCGCTCTCTTTGCTCAACTAAGGGTCTTCACCGTGTGGGCTCTCTACATCGCAGCCCAGTTGAAAGCAACAATTGCCAACGTGGATATTGTGCTTAGATACAATCTTGACGCGTGGGCGTGCTTTCTCTCCAACGATTCGTAATCCCTTGAGGGAGCGAGATGCGCAAGGTCATAGGGTTGCTTAGAGCGCCACATGCAGGTGTCTCCAATGCTCACCTTGCGGCTAAGCGCGGTCGAGTGGGGCGCAGGACAGGGAATCCGTCCAACAGAGGTGTGGGCAACGTTCATGGTGGTCAGACAAGTTCCTTGCTTCTCCAACCTCCTTCATCTTCCTCCCCATCTTCGTCTCCCTCCTCATCTGCGCCCCCCTCTTCATCTGCGCCCCCTTCTTCCTCATCTTCACCTCCTTCGTCTCCCAGCTCAACGCCTTCGCCTACTACGCTTCCGCCTACTTCGCTAGAGGGTCACGGCCATGATAAAAGCACTTCAAGCACCCAAGCAACGGTTATTCTAGATCCTTCAACCCCGGCCCCAACCCCCACTCCTCTTCCTTCGCCCTCCCCTTCATCTGCCAAAGAAGGGGGAAATCCCCTTAAAGGAGGAAACAAAACCGTCGTGACCACTGACCCCTCCCTCACTTCCACGTCTCCTACGTCTTCATCCCCGACTTTAGATCTCTCAAGCCCCAACCAGACACCGGGTCATGGTAAAGGTCCATCAGATAAAGTCCCTGGTAATTTCAATTCCTCTCCAACACCTTCTCCGACACCTTCTCCGACCCCTCCTCCGACCTCTTCTCCAGCCTCTTCTCCAACCTCTTCTCCGCCTTCCAAAGGCAAAGGGAAGCTAGCTGGCGACATTGGAAAAGTTGTCCAAGATTCAACTAGTGACTTCATTTCCACTCCTTCATCCCAGGTTCTGTCAGACGCCACTTCGACATCAGACAAAAACCCAGGCCATTCAAAGGCCAGTCCAGATCCTTCTCCAACCTCTTCTCCAGCTTCCAAGGGCAAGGGAAAGCTCGACAACAACGTAGGGACTTCGCTTGTCGGGGATTTAACCAATACTCCCATCCCCACTTCTTTCGCCCCTCCCTCCGACTCATCTGAAGCCCCGTCGAAAACAAAAGATAAAGGAGGTCATGGGACTGGTCCTCTGGATACAACCTCTGTCAATCTAGATCTCTCTTCAACCTCTTCTCCGCCTTCCAAGGGCAAGGGAAAGCTAGGAAAAGTTGTGGATGATTCAACCAGTGCTCCCACTCCTATTCTAACGTCTTTCACGCCTCCCCCCGCCTCATCTGATCCTCCGTCGGAAACGACAACTGATGGAAAAGGCCATGGGAAGGGTAAAGTCCTTGATAATCTTGGTTCTTCTTCGACCGCTTCTCTACCTTCCAAAGGCAAAGGAAAGCTAGGAACAGTAGTCGGTAATCTGAGTAGCGACCCTGTTTCCACTCCCTCTGCCTCACCTCAAGATCCGTCAACAACAAAGACTGATAAAGGAAAAGGCCACGGGAAAGTCCTCGACAACCTCGGTCTTTCTTCAATCCCTTCTCTGCCTTCCAAAGGCCAAGGAAAGCAGGGACACACCGCAACGAGTGATCTTATTCCCACTCCCTCTGTCCCACCTGAGGTCCCGTCAAGCACAGAAACCGATAAAGGAAAAGGCCATGGGAAGGGTAAGGTCGTCGACAGCGTCGATTCTTCTTCAACGCTCTCTCTACCTTCCAAAGGCAAGGGAAACCTAGGAAAACTCCTCGATAATCTCACTAGTATTCTCATGCCCACTCCATCGACTGACGCCCCGTTGGAAACGAAGACCGATAACGGGAAAGGTCATGGGAAGGATAAGGTGCTCGACAGTCTTGGCCCTTCTCCGACCCCACCTTTCAAGGGCAAGGGGAAAGTCGACGATAATTTAACTAGTGCTCTCGTTTCCCTTCCCTCCGTATCGACTGACGTCCCGTTGGCAACAAAGACCGATAACGGAAAAGGTCATGGGAAGGATAAGGTGCTTGACAGTCTTGGCCCTTCTCCGACCCCACCTTTCAAGGGCAAGGGGAAAGTCGACGATAATTTAACTAGTGCTCTCGTTTCCCTTCCCTCCGTATCGACTGACGTCCCGTTACCAACAAAGACCGATAACGGGAAAGGCCATGGAAAGGATAAGGTGCTCGACAGTCCTGGCCCTTCTCCGACTCTACCTTCCAAGGGCAAGGGGAAAGTCGACGATAATTTATCTAGTGCTCTCATTCCTACACCCTCCGCATCGACTGACGCCCCGCTGGAAACACAAACCGATAACAGGAAAGGCCATGGGAAGGATAAGGTGCTCGATAGTCTTAACCCTTCTCCAACTCCGCCGCCTTTCAAGGGCAAGGGGAAAGTCGACGGTAATTTAACTAGTGCTCCTATTCCCACCCCCTTGGTATCATCGGAGGCCCCGTCAGAAACAAAAACAAAAACGGATGAAGGACAAGGTCATGGAAAGGGAGTTGTAACCAAAGTCGTTGATGACACAGGCAAAACGATTAAGTCGGTCGTGAGTGATAAGGTCGGAGGTGGGACCGATAGTGGTTTGCATGGATCCGCTACTGCTACTTCGAACAGCCCCGCTTTGACGCCTCCTGTTCCTCAACCCACTAGTGCTCTTGGAGGTCGGTATTTACATTTCCTTGATGCTATCCCATTTTTCTTTTCTGACTCGAAAACTTTTCATCTGTCTTTTTATGGGACGTTTTCTCTTTCGTTTGCGATTCCATATTTTTCATCGTGAATTTTTTTTTTCGTGTGCTACCAGGATCTACTTCAAGGAGATCTAAACATAGGCCGCCTCCTTCACCTCAAACGTCAAACCCTAGTGATGGTGACACCTCCAAGTGGGGTGGAGGCAGTACCTCAAATGGTGATGACCATCATCATGGAGGCAGCAGTACCACCAACGGCCTTGAAGGATCGTCCATTAGTGGTTCTACTCCGAATCATACTCCCCATCTTGCCCGTCCCTCGCCTCCAGATACTACCACTTGGGATGTGAAACCTCATCCTGCCACTACAACATCCGCCTCCAGAGGTAGAGAGACCCCCAGTTCTTCGACTCCTACGACCACCATGTCTATCTCCTCGGGAGTATCCTACACGGTTTCTGACGGGATCACAGTCCCTCTTTCGATCGTAACAGTAACGAGCGATGGATCTGTAATTACAGTTCCTACCGCACTTTCGGAATCGATCTCGTGGATCGTTTCTACCTCCGGCACGAAGGTCCTCACGATTCCCACCATGCTCCCTGGAAATCCGTCGTCTGTCAGTGTGATACCTCAATTGGGCAGGCAAACGGATACCACGTCGTATACCGGAAGTATGTACTATTCCACTGATAGTACAGGCGGGATTTGGGGACCTTTCCCTACAGATGGGGGTGGTACCACAGGTCCGGGCCGAGGAGGTACGGGCAGCATGTCAACGTCGAAGAGGGGGCTTAATCCTGCCATTTGGTCTGTCATTGCTATTGCGCTGGTTTTCCTTTTGACATTCCTTGGGTTGGTTCTGAGGAGGAAAATGTATGCCAGACAGCGTCAGGCCAGGATTCGAGAGTGGAGTGCTGCTTCTGGGTGGACGGAGGGTGTTGAGAGGGGGATTGAAGGTGGCCCGCAGGTTTATGCCGCGGGTGCGGTGGTGGGAGGGAAAAAGAGGAGCAGAGGTATTGAGGGTGGAAGACATCTAAGCCAGGATAGTTTCTCGACGCCCGAACAGAGTGTCATCCGAGGAGTTTGGGCAAGAGACTCTATACAGAGTTTGGCTCCACCTCCGTCTGTTCGTCTGTCCGACCCCCCTTTGTCAAAGATCAGTTCCTCTATCTTGAGCCGGGCCTCGTTTGACGCCGCTGGGCTTGGCATGAGCGCTGGTGAGAGGAGGGCGTCTCAACTTGAACAGCGACGAGAGCAGTTATCGACAGTAGAAGGCGCGAGATCTGGTTCACCCGAGATGATCCAGATTCCACCTCCTGCTTCTAGTTCGTTGACTCCTGGGAGGTGTCGTACTGCTGATTTGACGCTCTCTCCTACTTCGCTGTTCCCCGCTACTGGGGGGCTTCTTCATGGAGACCCTTTCGCTGACCGTCCACACGATAGACGCAGCGATGATGGGAGCACCGTTTCCCCTATGTCGTTTGAATTTGGGGATTTGACGGCGTTTCCCACCCCCCTGGTTCTGCTACCCTTGGAATGACGCCTAGAAGCCAAGGTGGTGAGAGACCGTCATATTGTTGTTCTCAGGGTTCATCAGAATTGGGATCTGATGGATTGGCACCCATCCCTCGAACCCATGAAGGTGTATCGGTTCACGAGGATCCATTCGCTGATTATCCCAATGTAATGCCTTCGCCTATACCTTCTTCAGCTGAACGATCCATGTTTGGAAACGGTGTCATGGCTAACCATTCTTCCACTTCCCTGCCGACCAGTGTTCACCGAGCTATTATTGGACCTGGGATGTCGAGTTCGAGAAACAGCCCTTCCAATGCACAAGTTGTACGCCCCTGGAGCCCCACAGCTCCAGAGGAGATAGCTGTAAGTTGTGGTGAAAGTGTACGTGTTATCAGTTGCCATTCGACCCTCGGGCGTGCAAGTCCATTTGGTCAGGACACCGGCGGAGGGTGGGCCTTTGTGAAGAAGACGGAACCTGAAACCGGGTTAGTCAGGAGAGGGTTTGTCCCTGTGAATTGTTTGATGGATGGACCCAGTCCCGGAAGCACCGCTGGGTCTTGTGGTCATTCTGTAGTCTCCGGAGGTGGAAGTGCTTATGCGGACGCGGACGTGCTGCCAGGCACAGCGTGAGTATATTCTAGTCCTGAATGGGAGATTACTGACACGCTCCCTTTACAGGCTGTGACCTCCTCCTCTCCTCCAAGTCGCGCATCAGAAATATGCCATACTTTCTAACGTTATCTCGCTGCCAGCTGACATCCACTCGTTTTTCGAAACTTGGTGGTGGGGGCGCCATTTGTCCTTTTGTTATAGAACGCACCCGTTCTCGCCTTTACCTTCCATCATCGCAGTGGCATTCGATCGTGTATCTATTTTATCAGTCTGTTTTCCCCAAGGCTTTGATTCCTTTATTTATTATCGCCTCACCTTGACAGTTGCTTTCTTTGTCCATTGAATGGATTCAGTTGCGGCCGCCACAGCTTTCTCGTTCGTGAGTGTCCGCACGCACACCCTCTCTTATTTGCCGGTTCTTGTGTGGGTTTTGTTATACTCCAAGCGACCCTGTCAGCTCAAGCCTGACTGAACTTATTCTTCACGCTCCACCATAATCTCAACCTTACTCTTACAACGTCTTATTCTTTACTCCGGAATTTGGAAAGAAAAGGTTTTTTGCTTAGAATTTTACTCAAAACACCTCCGACCGACGACGATCCTTTCAACATGACGCTCGTTTATAAACTCTCGCATGCTCTCAACAAAATTGATTGTATTCCCTCGATCATAGATTTGATTGACTTGAGTTCTGGACATCACAAGTGGCAATACCAGTCTACAGAGGTCAATGAAAGGCACGATACTAATGTAGCTGCCTCGTTGGGTTCGGAGACAATCCAAGTGCCAAAAGAAAAACAAAGATGAAAATCAACTGGACAAATGAAAGCCTTTCCACCCACAATAATATCCGCGACAGGAGCCATGCCAATGTTTGGAATACCCAAAGTGTCGTATAAAGTAAGGGAAGAGACGCGAATAATGCAAATATCGGGGAACGATGCGACCCAAGGTGCAGTTGAGCGGTCCTTGCGAAGAGTCTGAATGACTGTTGAACCCTCCAAACCAATAGCTTGGAGGGGAGGATCGTCTCTCCGTGATACTGGATATAGACTCTGCCACTCAAAGCGAACGCATATAACTCGTCGTGCCGTCCCCCGGGTCCATCATGCTTTCCCAGCCAGCCATACGTTGACCCTCTGACGTCGTATATCTCCAGCTTCTTCATTATTCGGGGTGAAAAAGTGGTCCTGGGATCAACGTCGCTGCCCATGCGATACACAATGGGGCCTTGGAAATCATCGGGGAGATATACTTGCACGTCACCATATTTGCTGAATAGAAGCATTCGTACGGCGTGCTCATCTCTGCTGCTCTGAGACGAACAAAATTACAAGGTGTGTTAATCGATGAGGAGCAACCAACTTGTTCAAGAATACTTACAATCCGAAGGACTGTATCCTTCTCCGCAGCACAGAAGATCGCAGCCGATTCATGATGGGTACCTTCGGGCTGACAGGCCTCTCCACTGGGTCGACTGGTGCCAATTCCCACAGTGGCATCAATTTGGGATGCAGACTGGAGATTCAGGTTGATTCCATCCAAAGGAGCGCCGCCCTCATCTGACAGGATCCCCTCCGCTTCACTTCGTAGTCGTTCCAGTCCACTGGCTCGCCTTACCCCAGGGGAAAAGACAGGTCGTGAAATGTGTGGATCGATCAACCATTTCCCAGCGATACGTCGAGTCGTCTCAATGTGAATGTAATTGACCCCGTTCCACATTGAGGAAGCTATCAATGGAATCAGCACATCCCGAAAGATGGTTCAACAATTAACGCATCCAATACCTTCGTCGTTAGGCTCGCGATCGAGTTCCTCGGAAGAAGGCCTCGAAGAGGACGTGTCTTGCATTTCAGATACCACCTACAGTTGCCTTAGTAGTTGGAGACAGGTGCAGATGAAGAACAGCATTGACATACTTCACTCATTAAATCTGTGCTCGCGGCTGGGACAGGGTCAAGGCAAGATGACTTGGATTGCCCGATAAGACCCCTCAGGGGCCAATAAATTAAATAGTGTTATAGCGCTTGAAGATGTAATCGAACCAAGTAAGGTCACGCCTTGGCGGAGTTGTCCGCCCGTGTGGGTAATACGAGAGCAAAAGCCAGACGTCCAAATCAATGTCTGAGCAGGTACATAATATCTATTATCCAGTGCTCGCCATTCATGCACTCCCAACATTCATTCGGGCGCTGACCGACATGGTCATGGTTTGCCCAAAATGAATTGGTCAGGGCGTTAAACTACAGGAGGTCTTCGAAGCTATCCACACGCGCGGACCGGAAGCGAATTGTGTGGAGTGGAGCGAATAGAGGCTGGTAATCTGCCTAGTGGAGGAAGGCTGCCACACTTTCAATCGACGAGTTACAGCATCGCACGGGTTATCGTACTGGCTTTGACATGATCACGACAGAGGCTTGTCGATTGGCACGAGTCTGGCGGGTCCGACACCCAACCAACACCAAGTCGCTTCCGGCAGCCAAATGGCTGTATCGCTGTATTAGCGCGTAACCAGTAACAAAGCAGAGAAACCAGTGTGGCTAGACAGTAGGGCTCCAGCCTCTATGGCTTCGTAACAATATAGCTAGGGCTAGGCAGGGGCGCCACCATCCCCTGTGAGGATATGGTACCGAATTCGATTCACGACACACCAAACGTGGCACGTGGCGCAAACCCAACGCGGCTACCAATATGGTACATACCGCAGAGTGTGCGTGAACACACCCTTTGCCAGTGAATAAGCACATGGTCTCCTCGGCCAAGTGATATTGTGGATCTGGTCATGCTTTTAGCCATGCATGAAAGCGCGATTTATAAATAAAGACTTAGATCCGTGATATACTCCGGCTCTGTGTACTCGGGCGAGTGCACAGGCTTTAGGTTGATTCTCTTCCTGATCTTACTGCCTTGCATTTATATGAAGAGCCCTGAGCTTGGCCCTCCGACCGAGCAGCTAGACTTGGACCTAGAGTAGCTGAACAGGTTGAATCCCTGTAACGACACCCGCACTCTTGATTCTGGACCGACTACAACATCGCTGCTTCATCAGGGGGAATGGATGAATGGTAGAATAACTTGCAAGCTACCATCTTCATTGGTTTTGTCTCCCTTAGCAGATGGGGTTATATGCAATGGCTGTTGGGCTCGACCTTCGTACCATGATGTATGCTCGTTAGCCAGGAAGCTGTACGATCTCAATATTAACATTATACTGAAGATTGGAATCTGGTCTATGCACGACCGTTGGCGTCTCCATTTCTGCGTTGATTAGAAAATCTGGTCGTTAAGTGGTACATGGTCTGCCCATTGAAGCCTTTCGACCACCACCCATGACCCAGGTGGATGAACAATCTTCCTGACTGTTGGCCTCTTCTTGCTGCTGTAGTATATCACTTATACGGCGCTCATACCCAGCGTTTAACAACAAAGGTTGAACCAGCTTTGAGTATTTAATGAGCTCCAAGTTGCTCAATGACAGGCTCGACAATTTAGCCTGACTCAAATGTTTTCGGAATGATCACCAACTCTAGTTCATTCCTAGCTGATCGGACCTCACCTCCACTGGCATGGGACTCGGATCAACCGTCGTGCATGTCCTTACGAATCGGTTTGCGTCTCCCGATCACAAAATACACGCGTAAATGACAGGGCCGTCAGACGGGGTAGTCGCTTTGCAATGCGACAAGGCCAGCAAGGTGCTGTAGAACCACTGCCGCCACAATACGCAAAACGAGTCCCAAGCTCTGTCAACCACCTTAGTACTGACCTCACCGGAAAAACGATGGTGCGCAGGTCAAAGCAAACAGTGGCAACCCATTCCACTCCATGCACTGTTGAGCCTTCATGGTGAGACCAACCTCAATGCCCTCCCAACACAGAAATAGGGATCCACTCTCCGTGATAGAGAATGTATACTCTGTCATTAGACGCGAAAATGCATAATTCATCGCCCCCTTTCCGTTGCGATCTCCTAGCAAACTATTCGTCAATGCCGCAGGGTAAATCCTGTACCTCGAGGCTCTCCTTCACTCGGGATGACAAGGTCTCGTGCACGTCAACGCCGCTGAGCATTTGGTGCGTAGTTTTTGCCACAAAAGTTGTCCGGGAGGTACACTACACTACAGCATCACCATATTTACTGAAGACGAACAATCGTACAGCATGCTCGATCTAAGTCATAGTGTGGGATCTCGAAGTGAAGAATTCACGTCACAACAAAGAAGGGGACTTACAAGTTGGAGGACGATACCTTCGCCTGCATTGCATAAGATCACGATTCCCTTGTGACGGCCCCTCGTCCCATAAGGCTGACCGGAGCTCCAGGTTGTAGGTTGTCTAGTCCCAACGAAGCCCCTCATCAACCAGTACTACACGTTCTTGTTCACCAGATCTGGCTCGTGGTATACCATTGTGAAATTTGGGCTATGAGGCGTAAGGATTCTGCACTCTAACTATACGCCCTCGTTGACCGACTCTAGATCGTGACGGGTGGGGATCAATCAGCCAACTGTCAGTGATGCTGCGAGTCATTTCATGCCAGTCCATGCACATAGTTCGTTCTGTTCATCATTAGCCAACCTATTTGACGGGCTTAGCACATGCCGCAACTTAACACAGCAAACCCTTTCGGCCTCTCTCATACCAGTAGAGGGGCGTTTACATATAGCGGTTGACTCCCCGTCATCGCAGCAAAGACCTGAACCGAGCTTTGACCCTCTGTCGTTTCTCCCTGTCTGAGCCCAACGACAAACTGGCCAACTTATCCGGATAACCAACTTTCAGTTCATTCCCTAGCTGATCAGTCCCCACCTCGTACACACCTTGATTCCACAAAGATTTGTGGTCAGTCCTTAAAAAATCAGTTTGCGTCTCTCGATCACAGAATGCTTGGTCGAGCAGCTTTTCTCGCATTCATTAGTGATGGACCTGATCTGCAGCAAGCAGAAACGTGATATTCGGGTGAAAATGTCATAAGGAGATGATGGTAGTTACCCCGCTGTCCTGTCAGCCACGTTGCAATACGATCCGACAAGGCCATTCTAATGTGCTACTGTGGGTTGTAAACATTCCGAGTAACAATCGGTTTCTATACAAAGATCCACCTGACAATGGAAGTAAAGATGATGAAGCATGGTTCTGATAGCACCCAAAGAACAGCAGCAAACAGGAGAAAAGCAAACAGTGGGCCGACGTACTCCACGAGGCATTGTTGAATTTTCCAGGCAAGAAGATAAGAAGTGAGGATCGACTCCCCATGATAGAGAATGTGTACTCTGCCATTCGGAGCAAAGATATATAACTCGTCCTCTCTCCTATCGCTGTCACGATCCCCTAGCCAGCTTTTCGTTAATCCTGTGGATTGGATTTCGTATTCATATAGGCTCTCCACCACTCGAGATGAACAAGTTTCATGAATGTCAACATTGCTGAGCATTTGGTGCACAACTACGCCGCTGAAGTTGTCAGGGAGATACACTTGTACATCACCATATTTGCTGGACGCAAATAGTCGCACGGCATGCTCATCTCTCCTGCTCTAAGGTAACAATGTAACGATGTACTCGATGCGAAGAACAACAAAGAGACTACTTACCAAGTGAAGAATGATATCTTTTTGTGCTATGCAAAAAACCGTAACGTGATCATGACGGATACCTCCAGACTCCTGGGTGCAGACATTCCCGTAAGGTCGACTGGAACCAATCTGCAAGGAAGCATCGATATAAGATGCTGACTGGAGCTTGAGGTTGTATCTTATTCCGGTCCGAGGGAACCACTCATGGATTTCTGCAATCCATTGTCCATCAGATCTGGTTTGTAGTGGCGTAGTAGCGTATGAGACGTGGAAGGCAAGAGAGTTGATTGATTTCTACATACTCTGGTCCACTAGGTCTAGGTCGCGGTGCACCATTGTAGAATTTGGGTCGCGACACGTGAGGATCGATCAGCCAATTGCCAGTGATACTGCGATCTTTCGTTATGTCGATATAGTTCATTCCATTTGTCGGCAGCAAACCTATCTGACAAGATCAGTGCATACCCGAGCTCACGGAAAATATACCCCATACACGAGTCCTCACAGGGCATATCCCTCAGGCTCTTTGGCGGTTTGCTGGGGGCTCCTAGGTCCAAGACTACGTGATGGCCTCCAGATGCCATCTAATGCGCCAATGATCAGCAAATGAGTGGAAGTGCTTCATCTGACTTACCTTGAGGCTGATCGCTTGTGTGTTGGTAAGTAGAGCGCACCGCCTTGGCACGTGTACGGTCTCGACTGCAAAAGGCAAGTGTGCATCTTCGTGTGGCTTTTGCGCTGCTCATTCACATCCTGAACCGCCTCGCGCTAAGTTCACTCTGCCGGAACTATAAACGACATTCGCATACTGGGTGGACTCAACCTCAGGAGCCAAGACAATTGGCCTTTAGCCATCCAAAAGTTCGCTGGATATAGCGATCATGTTGACCAAACGTTGCACGATGAGTCCTGTCCAAATGGCTTAAAAAGTAAGCGAAATGACACAGTAATTCGCCTCAACAATAACTATACAACCGTTCGCTAGAGCAGGATCAGCGGTTCCCCAATAGACTGAAGTCACTATTGTTCATCCCTAAGCTGGGTGAGTTCTCTCCCTTTTAGGACCACTTCCCATGTCCTCCATTTTGGTGAGAAGTTCAACGGTGTTGGCAATTTGTGAGGGGAGAGGTTCCTGGCCAGTAGAATCGCGATGTATGAAGCATAAATGGGGATACGCTCGCATTTCGATACCGGCAGGCGTAGATGTGCCTCCCATCAGTGAAGGAGCGCAGGAAGAAATTAGGGACATATGGCCTATCAATGCCTGCTGCTGACAAATGATGATGCACCAGCATAACTTCCGCCCCAGCAGATGGAGGAACCGAACAACTCGACGCGTCGCGCCTCTGAAGCGGGTCGCCGTGCCAAACCGTTGGAGCGACGGGTGTCGTGAGGATCTGACGCCGGAGGCGTGTCAATGGAGTTACAAGCAGCATTCCTCGTTGCTTATGGTCATCATAAGCGCTTCAGTTGCTTTGGTAGGTATGCGTTCTTCATCTATCAAATACAAGTGAACACTCATTTGCACCAGGACCCGCAAAATGGTGCCGTAAACTGGAGCACCACCTGAACATCCTCCCCGAAGGGGTTTGCCGTTCGCACCCTAATTGAGTACCATGGTGCACACATGTAGCTCGTAGAAGTTCTGGTGAAGGCAGCCAGGTTGAAACCCCGTAGACGATGCATGCGCATACCAAGACGTAGAGGGCGCACCAATCAGATCGATGAGCATGTCAAATCATTGCAAGATTAGTGAAACTGAGTAGTGAGTTGGGTAAGGTGCCAGTGCTTTTGGTCGGGATATTCAACATGCACGTTGCGGTTGATCACGGCGATAGAGCACAACAATGAACTCTTAATTCTCACCCACAACATCGTCCGGTCGGAGCCCCCTCGACCGCGTTATGCTGGAGTTGCACGCGAGGCAGCGTTGGGGAAAAACTGGGGAAACAGGCCTTTAAAACATTGCCTTTATCCTAGGCTTCCTGAGTAGCCCCATTTCGCGGGGAATCCTCCAGTGACAGTAGCGAATTATCCCTTGTGTTTCAGGCTCCTTTCTAGAGCTGCAAAGGCCTTCATGCTCGCATCAATCGCCGTCTCTTGTGCATCTTCCAGATCGTCGATCAGCGGAACGGTGAGCTTTTCGGAGCCTCCTCCCACCATAGAAGACATCTTCGTCCGTTCTTTGGTCTTTCTCCGCTGCTCACGAAGTTTGCGGAGTCCATCGGGCCATTCATGTTCCTGCCATGCCTGTGACTGCGGTAAAGACTCGAGTTTAGCGAGTGCCGAGATGAGGCTAATACGGAAAGACTTCTTTGCGTCCATGTAGATGTCGTATACGCATACAGCGCAGCCTGACATGCTTTTGGGAACAAGAGTAATTAGGGTACAAACACGGATAACGGAAACCAGTACTTGCCAACATTCTGCAAGGAGACATTCATTGAGGAACATTCAACACTGTGGAATAAAGACGCAACTGACCGTCCGCAGTAGGAGGGGTTGGCTTCTTCGGAACTTTGACACCATGGAATGACGTGTACTCCTGACCACCTCTAACTAGCCTTGACGCAGCAGCCTTCGTACTTTCGTTGGCCAATCCTTGGTCACTAAGCTTCGAAACTCCCACATCTATTGACGATTCTTCCGTTTGCGAAGGGCATGGCATATGAGAGAAGCGTGCTGAGAGGTTTTGACCTCCCCTAAACGCGTGAAAATGTCGAGCTATTCGAGGTGTTGGATGCGTGCCAATGGCCGAATGTGATGTTCGGGACAGATAAGAGTAGCACGGTCGACAAAAGAGCTTCTCAGGTGTCATGAACAATGGCCCAGCTGCTAAGAAAGCTCTCAACTACGGAGAAATGTCAATGACCTTCCTGTGACCACATGACTGCTACGATATTTCAATTTGACGACCAAGGCATGGCGATTTGTGATGCTTGCTTCCTTGGACCCGAGCTTATGTGGTGTCTGACGCCTACCCAGTGCACGCGGTTCACAGTGGCTAATCCCAATATCGCATAGGAAATCCTGCAAGAATCAGGGGGTTCGTCAACCCACTCACATTCGTGAACATTCTCTTCTCATTTGTATTGTACAGAAGAAATGTACATTTGCATGCAACGTCGTGCAGTGCTACCGCCTCCTTTGAACCCTCTGTAGGGAGGACTGTACTCGGATCTCAACCGTTTAATAACGAGGTAGTATTCCGACCTCGTGGAGCACTTGTTCAGTAAGGCCTCAGCAATTCTATGTCGGAAGAGATGGCTTCCCCGTCGATCATCAGCTCTGCCTTTGGTTGATATTGGCCGTTGGCCTGATTAATTGGAGCTGGAAACGCACCATCACCTTCCCAGTCCCCGGAGCTGTGGATTTCCCAGTATCACTTCTCAGCGACCTTGCGAGAAGACATTTTACTTGCCTAAGCAAATACCCCAAACCTGGTGCCCACTTGCTATCCAGATTCTGCCAACCCAGATAAGAGCAGGCCAAGAAAAAAGGTTACAAACATGCACTCGCCCTTCGCTAACCTTACCGATGATCGGGGCACCGGTCTTACTCGAGTCAGGCCTGTAGCAGGCCTGAACGATAAAATCTGAGCGGTCAAATGCACCCTCGATCCACTCATCCTTGACCACTTGTCGAACACGTTCTTTCAGTCGCTCTTCGCCTTCGCTGTTATACTTGATGTCTGCGCAGCTGAGAGGGAGTGGAGTCTTGTCTGTGAGCCCCGCACCACATACGTAGAGCGTATTGTCGGGGCGAGGGTAGAATTCTGGCTGTGCAATTTGGCCGTTTGGAAGCACAAGCGTGCAAAATAGCGCATGTGGCGAAAATCTATGAGATGATGGTGGTGAGAGAACTATTGATGTTGACAGATTGCTGGTTGTGGATGTCAGCAACAGTGTCACAAAATATTTTTGAGAAGAGACTTGCCTAGATACAATGTCACCAGCAGCACCAGCCTTTCTTCCAAGTAATTTCTTTGCCAGTTTGCCTGTCCAAGGTCCTGCGGCAAAGACAACATCCGTCGCTCCTAGTTCAGTTACCTCTCCACTTTGTAAGCGGACATTGACGATGTTTGAACCCACATCAGCAAACTTGGTAGGGAGCTCTCAGAGCTCTGTGAGCAAATTGAGTCTTTTTGCTGTGCACCCTCTTGTCATATCCGTGCATACCCGACCCCGACCCGACTTCCGGACCTCCACCCTCTTCACCTCCGGAGTCATAACCTACCGCTGCCTTTCCGATACTCACCTTCGGTCTCGGCAACACACCCCTCCTCTTACCTCTCCGACCCCTTCTCCGTCCGTTCCGATACTCATCTCGGACCGAACATCGCCCTACTCGCCACCCTTCCTACAACTCCGCTCCCCCCTCACCACACCTCCACCCTCCCGTCATCCCCTACGCTATCTCCATCCGTTCCGATATCCACCTTCGGACCTGACTACTCTTCCTTACCTGTCCCCTCTCTCATTCCTCCGCCACCCTTCCGCCAAGTTACGACCATCCACCGCTGTTCCGTACTTCACACTCGGACACCGTTCGTACCTTACTCCGAGCCTCCGTCATAGTCCATACCTCGGACTTTGACTCCACCTCGGTCTTAGTCCATTGCATTGGTGACCTCATACTACGTGAACACCATTGCCAATATTCCTCGGACTTCCAACCCTGCCTCCGTAACCTCTGTAAGCTCCGCAACCCCCGAGCTTCGCGGACCGCCTCCGGCACTCTCGCCGTTTGTAATGTATTTCTCGCAATTCCCCCTCATCCCTATTTGGACTACTGCTTCTTTCTATTCTAGCCAGTTAGTCATCACCCCCACTTCCCCTCATCCTCCTGCCCCTCTGGGCCTCGCCCACTCTACCTCCTTTCGGATGTATCACAGGTCTTGCCCTATGACCTTCGGTACCGCTCCGCTCCCTCTAACCCTTTGTTCCCGTTCGGACGTCTTCGTTCCGATTCGGTCACCCTTTGTTTCTCCTTGTGCTTTTGCCCCTTCCTTATATATCGGCGCTTGTACATACTCGTCTGTTTTCAGTCCGAAATCGACCTGAAATGCCCCCAAGAGACTTCCTGCTCACCTACTGTGAAATTAAGGACCAAATGGACAAACAGCAATGGCACAGCGCTCCGCTTGAGTCGCTGAGGCCAAGGTCCCTCCACGCTAAGTCTCCGATTCCGCTCCGGAGTCGTCCGTTTCCGCCCATCTCTAACACCTCTACACATTGGGTGGAGAAAATTAAATGTTTGAATGATTTTATTCTCCTAAGGATGCAGAAGTGCAAAGATAATATGTATATACATTTTTGGAAATGCATATTAAATGGCCAGCATCATTACTTGAAACACTCTATGAGCTCTATGAGCTCACTGAGCTCATAGAGCTCATAGAGCTTTTTGTTTTTAAATCATGGATGGTCTTCATATCTCCATGAAATCTGCTTAGTTATTTTGGCACCAGTAGTGCAAAGATAATATGGATATATATGTGTGTAAAATGGCCATTGTCATTGCTCTGAAAGCTCTATGAGCTCTATGAACTCTATGAACTCAGTGGGCTCATAGAGCTCATATACCTTTTGTGTTTACTAAAATCAGCACCTTATTTTTTATTGCTATTTACAACATTTGAGGAAAACTCTGAAATTCAAAAATTTGCACTTTATCTTTCATCCCATTTCTTGCTCAAAACTCAACCAATTTTGATGATTCTATGTGAATTGGAAAGCACCAAAGTGTGGCAATGTAACCATGCATGTTATGTAGGGTATAAATCAGTTTTAACAAAGTGTTCCAAATGAAGTAAATTGAAAATACCACCCAATAAAGCAAACAAAAAGCTGATGTCTTCAGATATCATCCAAGCCTTTGACACCAAATTTCCCATGGTCAAAAAGCCATGGTTATTTGGCTCACTGTCAGGGCCCAGCCCTTGTTCTGTGACGGGCCCAGGGTGTCAGGGTTCAGCACCCTGCCTTAGGGGTGCCCCGGACTCCCCACCTACTTTACCCCCTTTTTATTCTTTGACTGTTGCCTTGTTGTTGCCTTTGTGTGTTGTGTACATGCGCGCACGGGATAGCGCGGGAACTATGTTCCCACGGGTCACAGCCACAGTTCTGGGCGAGCAACTCGCCCAGAACGTTCCCACGCTTGGCACTGCCACCTGGATGTTCCCTCCGGGTCACACTACACAACTCTAAGAGCTGTATAGTTGTGGGCATGTGACCCATTCCTTTATATAGCAACCATGCGGGGAGATGAGACCTTTACCCTTCTTCTCATCTCATGCCCCGCATAGGCAAGTGTATATATTCCCTTTCTTTTACTATACATCTCATGCCCCGCATAGTGTGAGGACAGGCCAGATGGGGGTTGAGGTCAGGGAGCCTCCGAGTCCGAGGCCGGGCCCTGACACAGGGGGATCCTCCTAGTCGCTGGGGTATCTAGTCCCAGTCCGAGATCCTCAAACTCACTGAGGGGGCTAAACCTTCTCAACCTCCTCTACAAATGGGAGCCAGGAACTATACAGTTTTCAGCTCTTTGTTGACTTTCCATAAATGGCACCCCCCTGTGGGAACGAGCTGCTCACCCAGAAAGTTCCCACAGTTGTGGCTGTGATGGTTTCTGGGTGAGTAACTTGCCCAGAACTTTCCCATGGGTCTGCATGCATGTGGGATTGTGGAATGGTGAGGAGCTGTGCCCTGACACTCACCAAAACATGGTGGGAGACTTTTCTAACACTGAAACATACATTGCTACATTGCCCCACTTTGGCACTTTCCAATGCACATTGAATTATCAAAAAAGTGAATTAATTTTTTTTCCAATTATTCCTAATTTCCTGAAATATCTCTCCCTAACTTATCCCAAAATTTCTGAATTTTCCCCTGATTTTTTGGACATTCTCCTTTTTTAGAAAGTCCCCCATTTTCTGAAATTTCCTTAATTTTCCCTGACTTTTTTTCAAGTTTTTAGAAACCCCCAGTTCCCCTTCATCCCCCCCCCCTCAATTTCCCCCCCATCCCCCCCTTCGATTTCCCCCTCATTCCCCCCCATTCCCCCCTCCCAATTTCCCCCTTCAAATTCCCCCTCATTCCCCCCCCCAATTCCCACCTCAATTTCCCCCCCATTTCTCCCCTATTCCCCCCTTCAAATTCCCCCTCATTCCCCCCCCCATTCCCTCCTCCAAATTTCCCCTCATTCCCCCCTCAATTTTCCCCTCAATTTTCCCCTCAATTCCCTCCTCAATTTTCCCCCCATTCCCCCCATTCTCCCCTCCAAATTTCCCCCTTCAAATTTCCCCTCATTCCCCCTCCATTTCCTCCCTCATTCCCCCCTCATTCCCCCCTCCAAATTTCACCCCATTCCCCCCCTCCATTTTCCCCCCATTTCCTCCCTCATTCCCCCCAATTCCCTCCTCATTTCCCCTCCAAATGTCACCCCATTCCCCCCTCCATTTCCCCCCTCATTTCCCCCCTCATTTCCCCCCTCATTTCCCCCCTCATTTTCCCCCCATTCCCCCCTTTAATTTTCCCCTCATTTTCTCCCTCATCCCCCCATTCCCCCCCTCAATTCCCCCCCCATTTCCCCCCCACTCATTTTCCCGCATTTTCCCTAAGTAATTTCAGATTAACTGCATTTATATCCCTAAATTTGGCTTATATATTGATTGGGCTACATACCCTTGGTGTCTGGTGCCGCATTGGTGCTGAAAGTGAAGCTGAGTTTGTTCAGTCCCTTGTATGGTAGGGACTTGGCTATGGCTAGTCACATGATGCCATAGTCAATGCTTTTAAATTTTAATTTTAATATCAGGTAAATTAAACACTCAGGGAGCTCATATAGATAATAGTCCCCTGTGTGCAAATATAGCTCTATGAGCTCTCAGAGCTTTGACTACTTTTTAGAGCTTTGACTACTTTTCGGAGCTCTCAGAGAAGGGGACCTGCAATTTCAAAGTACTGAAGCTCTGAGAGCTCTATGAGCTCTATGAGCTCTCAGGCCTCTGCATCCAGGTTTGCTGATGCAGGCTGCTAGATTCGATACTGTTCACTTCCCCCATGGTCACTTTGACTCGTCCCGTCTCCATCGCTAATTCGATCAAAGACTCAGACATTAGGAGAGGGTGAACTTGGGCGGTACTATGCTCTCCACCAAGGACGAGGCTATCGGCATCCTTAAGCCACTCAACCTCAAGTCCATTCACTGCGACTCTCCTGCTCCCACCATCCTCCTGCTCTTTCCCAATGATTCTGTCTATACCCAAGGTAGTAAGCTTTCGGTAACCCCATTTCTCTTGCCCATTATGTTCATCGGCAAGCTCCTCGTGTAGTCGAAAAGAGAGTTCACCCAACGAAGCAGTTGGCTCAGCGTGCCAATCCTTAGCAATAAAGCCACCGCCTTTTCCTGACGCTCCAGCCGCGATCGATGATGCTTCGATAAGATGAATTGCAGTATTTCCTATCTAGTAAAACGAGATAAATTGGTATGCAGGCATGTCTTCCAGGAAATCGTCATCTTTGAGTGGAACTGATGCACGAACGTTTGGATGGCAAGACAGGTAGTATGCTATCGATGTACCTATGATGCCCCCGCTATGATGCATGTGTCGGCGCAGGAGATCAAGTTGCGAGCCAGTGTAAGTGGTTCTCGCCACTGGCCATCACTTACCCAATAATCACGATTGACCGTTTACCAGCGCTTGTATTCTCCATACAAATCGCGGTGAAACTAAATGATGTGCCACAACGGCAACGTATTGTATGTTTGGCACACCCTTGCCGCCCCTCAATTGTCGATCGCAAGGGCATCGCCACCTCATGTAAACAATCGTACATAGAGAGCAGTTTCTAAACATGGTAAGACTCGAATGGTTATACTTTTGGCAAGTACTTGTGCTGCCAATTCATTGTTGCCTTTTGCGTGACAAAGCCATTTTCAGCTATTGTCATGTGAGGCCGAGCGATCCGCCAAACGTTCGCTCTAGCGTGATCGCCAGTTGCACTCGCACGATGTTCGGCAAATCTGGACCATCCAGGCTTTTGTCGCCATTTTCTAGGCAGGAACGCTCTTCTGGGTACCCCAATGATTCTTCGCGGGCCTCCGCCTCCCCAAATCCCGGGATCAAGATCACCGCTCCCCCTTCTTTGAGCGATGGAACGACTTGTAGAGATCATGACAGATCCGCGGAATTTCTTCTCGAGCCTCCTATTACCTCCGCACCAACTCCGTCTTCTATTGGCAGCGGCGCCAGAAAATCAAAAAAAGGATCCTCCTTCCGAAGCAGTATCTCTAGGCTCCTTCGGAGAAGCCCAAGCCCCGATCCTAATCAGGCCAACAAGTCGGGTGTGTCCCACCTAGACCAACCCATTCCCGCTACCCCCGATGAATCGCGGCCATCTTCATCCCTTCCTACCTCTGATACCGAAATTAATATTCCTCATGCGACGCCCGGCACAAACGCGGCCTCCGGTAATCCTGCGGACTTTCGGGCACAACTAAAACGCGTGGGTGTGGAATTAGATGACTCTTTGTTGGAGTCGATGACGCCTTCCTCGGCTTCAGCCGGTGATGTGAAGAAAAAGTTCATCAGCGTTTCACGTAGTGTTCTCCAGGCTGCGTCCTTCGGTCTCAAGTTCCATCCTATTCCGTGTCTTGATAAGATCCCGGATCTGCTTCTGGGACTACTTCAAGTTTACGAGGTTGGAGTCTAGTTTTGAATTTGAAATCCGTCATGTCAGCTCACGTTCATCCCATCTACGTGTAGAGTGTTAACGGAAATGAGGAGAATCTCAGAGATCTAAATGACGACATCCAAAAGGCCTACACCGCCATCTTTCGTCCGCTCCAACTGTGGGAGGGCGAGATCCCTCCTGAAGTTGCATTTCTAGTCAAGGAACTACATTCGTACGTGCATAATCTTTGTCAATCGTTCACTTTATCTCAATAACCCACGACAGGGACTTGGAGAAACAGCTTGGGCAGATCAAATCACTCAAGAGTCAAAACCTCCCACGGAAAATACTATCAGCCGCAGACATCACTCAGAATATAAGTGATGTGAGGGCGTGCATCAGCAAGGCTATTGCCTCATTCTCTGTTCGTCTCCGACTACACGCAAGGCGATTTCCTAGCTGATTGGACATTTCGACAGGCGGGGACGGTGCTTTTGACACTTCTCCACACGATCGAGTTATCAACTCAATGTATGTCACTTTGTGCATGTTGTTAGAGACCTTATTAACCGTACTTGTAGCCCGACTCGATAAGCTTGGGCGTGTCGCTGCTGAGCACACTTACGTGACAAGCAAGTCGAAGTGCCACCAGGGGACTCGAGAGAAGATGCAAGAATCCATTCTCAAACACTTGCGTGAAGCCAAGAACCGATTTGTCTGGCTACGTGGCTCACCGGGTACTGGGAAGACCGCGATATGTTTAAGCATCGCATCCGTTCTTGAGGAAGGGGGTGCCCTGGCGGCATCTTTTTTTTGGGACAAGAACCAAAAGGAATCCGGGCTGGGTTCTATCGAGGGGTTTCCGTCTACACTTGCCCGTCAGCTTGCACGCTTCAACAGTGCCTTCGAGATATCGCTCATCAAACGCCTGAAGCGTGCAGACCTTGAATTCATTCATAAACTCCCTCTGAAAGAACAGATAAAGGTTCTAATCATCGAGCCGATGAGTGATCTCAAGGAGTTACTATCCTCCAGCGGCGATCGTTTCTTCATTATTTTGGATGGGTTAGATGAGTGTGGAAACCAAGAGGCACTCGAGGCACTGATGAAACTAGTACTTGCACTTCATGAGCTGCCAGCCCCATTTGCCATACTTGTCAGTTCTCGGCCGGAACCAGAAATCATTTCGGCTTGGACTGAAGCTCTCGATCTGGGCCATCCCATTACATCCGAAGATGTGGATAAGATCGCAAAGAGTGAAACTTTCTTTGCGGTTCGTCACATGGTGGAGGAAGGGCTCGAAGATCGCATCAAAAAGTCCAAGTGGAAGCCATCGGAAGCAGAACTCGACTCCTTTGCTTCCGCTTGTCGTGAACTGCCCATTATTGCCTCGATCCGAATTCGGGATGTGTGCTTTCGAACTCGTCGTGGTGCAACACTCGAAGCCGAGTTCAAATACCATTGCAATCTCGTTGATGCCCCAGTTGATGTCAACTGGGAGTACTTGCGCATTCTCCGACGTGCGTACTTTCATGACGATACATCTGGGGTTCCCCCAGAGATAGCCAAGAAGTATCGTGACGTTGTTGGGTCAATCATTATAGCACACGAGTCACTCAGCGCGCAAGACATGTGGCAAATGATGGAGATTACCGAGCTCGAGGCGCATGCAGTATTGGAGCCAATCAGTTCAATAGTCGACTTTTCCTCGGAGAGCCCCAAATTCTATCACGCGACGGCGAACGAATTTATTACTGCTAACCCAATTGGAAATGAACTTGACAAAGTGTTCTTTGTAAATGATCCGAAGGGGTATTTCCTTGGATTACCGCTGCTTCGATCTTTTAACGACGGCTGTAAGCAGGGTGTGTTTGGGATACCCACTAATCCTCCTCTGGGAGACCAAAACAAATGGGATAATTTTTTGAGGAAGAGACGTGACCGTCCACGGCTTGTCAGTTATGGGATCAACAACTTACTCCTCCACCTGAACCCCTCTCAACTCTTTTCACAGCAACCCAATGAGTTGCAGAAAGAGTTTAACGACTTCCTTACACAAAACTTTCTTGCGTTCATTGTGTTGTCGGGTGTTGGAACTGAAGCGCCGAGTGAATTGTTTCT
This sequence comes from Cantharellus anzutake, assembly GCF_015039405.1. Lineage (NCBI taxonomy): Eukaryota > Fungi > Basidiomycota > Agaricomycetes > Cantharellales > Hydnaceae > Cantharellus > Cantharellus anzutake. The sequence continues at coordinate 85,262 of NW_024066972.1, forward strand.
GCCCAGTACTGTGAGTAAGACTGTCTAATAGGTGCATTTTCGCAACGCGATATGACATTGCTTCTGCAGAATCACATTTCAACTGAACTTCTGAAAGAAGTTGAAAAGGCAAATCATTTCAGAGTCCGATTCTCTCCCTGGCATCTCTATCGATCGCTCCTTCCTTTCGCTCCGCGCTCATCACCCCTTTACAAATTGTATGGTCATTTTTCTGACCCCGTCCGCATCTTCAGTATTTCTGGCGAGTTCTCTGGTCGCACGATCCCGTTAAGCGACAAAACTCTCAGTGCTCGAGGGCTCATGGAGGCGAAGCTAAGTCCATTGCCAGAGATGGGTGTGTGGGATAATGAACGGATAAAGTATGAAGCTGAGTTGCATGAACCTGATGTTCGGAATGGTGTTGTGACCTGCGCTGCGCTCTCTCTCGACGGTCACCACATTGCACTTGCCTTTGGTAGTGGTATCATCGAGATTGCCGACATCGACCAGCAGCGCACGATCACGCGGTTTGAATGCGATCCACCTCGTCTTCTAATTTGGGTCGAGTTCATCCATGGCAACCACCGAATCGCTACAGAGGATAGTGAGGGGAATATCACCATTTTCGGCCGTGATGTACGTGCCATGAGGCTTGGCACCCTCCCCAGTGGGCGCTGTCCACCTGTCACTGCAGTGTCAGACAATGGATCGTTAATAGCACGAGTTCAGCAGGATCTTGGGAAGAATTGGTACGACTACATGTCACTCCTATATGTTTCGGATGACTTGTCTGTTCAACCTCTCGCCTCTCCCCCTTCTGACACCTCCACACCATCCTCCCAACCCGATTCCAAGTTAGCCATCCCCCACCGCCGTACGATCGGTTTCTCTCCAGGGGCACGATATATTGGTGCTTTCGATGGGATTAGCGCCTGCGCCTGGTCAACAGAGTCACGCGAGTTCATTGCACGTTATCATGTTACTGCTTTAGAGTATTGGATTCTCAATCCCGGCACCGCTCCCCCTTGTCCATATTCCGTCCCGTATCCCGTGTCCACCGGACCTGCGCTTCCTTTGGGAGATGATACTATGGATGTACAACACTCTGAGACAGGCTCAGGGCTTAACGCGGACGAGTGTTGGATCAAACGCCCATTCTATGACCTCTTACCGAGCATGAGGGAGGTCATGCACAACGATGTCCGTTCATTTTCAACAGGCAGAACTCCACTGTTGCAATCGGTTTGGATGACGTCCGGAATATGGTTTAATGGTAAGCGGGAGCTCGCAGTCCCAGGAAACTATCAACCAATCCAGGACAACACCAAGAGCGGAGTCAGCTGGTATGGCGATCGAGTGCCAGATGATCTGACGTACTCCTACCGACCTTCGTCCAGCAGGGATGGGACTCGATTTCTGCTCCAGGGCCAGATGAAAGCCCCAATTGTTGTGGACATCAACGAAATCGTTTAGTATCCCCATTCCCTTCCTCTTTTGGTCCTCAGGCTCGAGTGTACTCAGCTCTCATGGAGCACTACGTGCTATAAGTACAACACATCATGATTTTGTAATCAATGTCTAGTGTAATACTAGCAATCGTGCGGGAAGACGAACCGCAAATGGATTAAAACTGCTAGTGGGAGGTAACGAAGTTGGACAGGATAACTCTCTGGCTGTTCAAGCAGTCCCAAGACAAAGGGACTAGACAATGTGCGATGCCCCGAGATTACTCAGGACCCGGAATTTATTTCGTTCAATGAGATCGCCAATCCCTCGGGTCACATCCCAGCTTGATTGCCTTTTTGACAGAAAACTGGTTCCCTCTTGGTTTTTAGAAATTGATAGGGATTTATTTCTGCGACATTTTGAGCATGGAGTTCAGTTGTCATGTCACTATAGTTTTGTTGGAAAGGGGTGCAGAAACTTTTCGTCTCAAACCATACATTCCACGATCATAGGAGAGGGCGGTGCAGAGCTGCGCGCGCGCCTGCAAGCCCACTCTTCATTGTCTGGTTCGGTACCTGAGTTTTGATCCCTTCCTTCGAGAAGTCCCCCTCTAAAAATTATTGTAGGTTACATTCCTTAAGCTATAAATCATATATGCGACAAATAGGGCGCTCACAGCGTGCAGTTCCGATCAATCATTGAGAGATACGATAACGGTCCCCATATCGATTCGATTCATAGGGTTAAATTCAAGGCAGGGGGCGAGAGTTTTCTCAATCTGTGTTGAAGGAGGGGTAAATGGTGGCTCGGAATTCTGAAGAGCGTGTATGACGCGAGAATCGGTCATGGTGGAGTATGGTTGCTCGTTGCGAAGTATCTGTGTACTAATAACTGTCAGCTCCTACTTAACACATATGCACTCATACCTTCATGGCTGTACATCCAAATCCCCACACATCACTTTCCTTGTCCTTGTTTCGAACTTCATCAAAAAAAACCTCCGGCGCTATGTATCTCGTCGTTCCGGCCACCGAATCGGGCCACGTTGACCTGTCCCATAGAATAAACGATAGCCCAAAACCGCACAACTGCGGTATTTCCCCATTCATGACGATGTTCTCCTGACGATGGAAATGGTCCCATAAGAAGGGCTGATTGCACTAACATGTAAAATGAAAATAATTCACGGGTCTGATATTGCCATGCACTACATCCTCTGAATGAAGATACTCTACGCCATGAGCAATTCCGCAAATCTAGGGTGTCAACAGATGAGTGGCGATGAACATGACGCAGAATTGGATTCACCAAGGCCCGGCGATCGGCATCAGGATGTTGGTGTAAAAATTCCTGAACATTCCCTCCGCCACACCAGTTTGACACCAAGCTCGGTTGAAAATCTTCCTTGATATATGATATCCAGCCATAAAGCTGAACTATGTGTGCATGCGTCAACTGGGACCACACCCTCATCTCACGAATCAAGCGCTTGGATCGAGAGTGAACGGGTATGGAATACCCATCATGTCTGAGTCAGCTTACCTCAAAGAACATGTCATTACTGAATCTGCCGAAAACCTTTATGCAAACCTCGCGCTGGAAAGATATGAGGGAAGGTAGCTTAATGATTCCGAGTACCCGCGAGACACGAACGTTGTTGTAGATTCCCTTATATATTTTCGCATAAGCCCCAAACACCCCGAGACGCCCGAGGTCTGTGTCAATTACCCCATCAAGGTTCCGAGGGTCAATTCGCAGCATCCTCTCCTTAAGCTCTTGTTGCCAGGATTTATCGACGGGCTCCATGAACTTCGATCTATGGGACGCAAGGGGCGGAGACAAAGCAAAAGCCAAAGGTGGTGGAGTGGATCAATGCTGGTGTAACTGCGCGTGCAAAGAATAGCCCACCTTCATTTGGTAAGGCTTGTTTCTTGCCTGATTTGGAAATGCATATTCACAGTAAAAAAATCCGTCACCCTTTGCCCATGCTTCAGGAAGTCGATCCAATGCCGCCGAAATCTAAGTACTACGTATGGTCAACCCAACGTTGTATAGCTGAGAAGATAGATGCATTAGCCCCAACCACAGCTAACGGATGTCAATATCTTGGCAGAGATGCGTCATCTTATCATTGTAAGTATAATCAACACACGACGTGAATCCTGTCTATGATTGACCTCTCAAGTAGATGACATAATGAGCTATTGCAAGCGCATCTTCTGCTATTGGTTTGGGCCTTCCCAAACGAGTTTTCAAGATGTACGGACGGCGCCGGATGTTATCCACACAAACCGTACGTGGCAACACAGCTTTGGGCTCTTGATCACTAGTTGTGTGCGCCCCACTGTTTCTCGCTCGAGTGTCAATATTTTAGACGTCACCCGTCCGCGCCTTTCCGGTGGAACACCGTAATGATGAGCCAAAGATAAAGCAAACTTTGAGGTGCAGAGTGGAAGCGAAGCAAAGTAAATCACGCGAAGCAGGAGTGCACAGACGCTTGCGGGGTCGGTGAGCTCAGGCGAAAGGAAACAAAATCGAATCACATTGGTGAAGGCACGGAGTATCGGTGAAGGGAGGAACGAGAACGGGCGGGTTTGGAGCGTGTTCTTCTCATAGTAAAACGGTCAAACTCCCCCAATACGGGTGGCTTTATTCAAGGGACGTAGCTTCAGTTGGTGGATTAGAGGGAAGGAGAAATGAAGTTCTAGGGACCACTCAATAGGATTTGCTATTAAAGTTTCGCAAGAATTTGTTTGCAAGACCCGCTACGGAGCGGCAGAAACAATAGAAATGGTAGTGCAAAAAATTTGACAAGAGATAGGATAGGTCTATGGGCGAGTACGTAGTTGTGTGCAAACAACCCGCTTGGTGAGATGACTTTCGGGCAATCAGCTGAGGGGGCGAATTACCGGCCAAGTTTTGGTTGGAAGGGTGCAGCTCGACATGGTCAGAAGGAGAGTGCGAAAGGAGGGAAAAAAAATGAGGCTAGCGATCGTGGTTTGGAAAAGAGGCAGGCATGCCATCGTTGGTGTTGACAACTTTGCAATTTCGCTCATTGGCCACCGGTTTGAACGAATAACCATGCCGCGAAAAAAAAACGGGTGTGTTGACGAAGAATAGATTGGGCGACTTTTTGTGACCGAAGAAGTATAGCTCGAATGGCACCAGGACCAAGCTAAGTTAGTGACCTCAGCAGGCTCAAGAAGCTTCGCTTGCACAACTGCATGACCGACCGGGACCCGGATTAAATTGAATCTCGATAAGCATAATACGTGATTGGCTCAGTTGGATTTTCCTCGTCTGGCGTTATACTTAGGGTGAAGTGCTGGCTCAGATCAACATCCCAGTTGGTGTTTATCTCTTTGAGGCGGTAGTGGTCAGGTGACCGCTGATGGATGGCTCGATGGCCGAATTTATTCGTCTATTTAAGATGAAACCCGGCTCAGTGCCAGAACTAACTATACCGGTCGCGAGGAATGCTACTAAGGTGTCTCGCTTATTGTGAAGCCCCGTATCGATCTCAGTGTCAAATGCAAACGAGAACGCAGACGAGTCGGTAATGCCCACTCGAAATTTTAGGCTAATTTATGGCTGCTGCATGTGGATACAGCAACGAGGCGTCTCCTAGAAAAGGACTCACTAGCCCTCAGGTAAAATATCACCAACTTCGCTGGCAGGCGTACCCTTTCCAAGGCCCCTGCTGCAATAAGTAATCAGTGTTCATTGCTGCTAGTTCAGTTGCCTCCCCGCTCTGTATTGACGGCATCTGAACTCAGTAGTTTATCATATTCGGTCATCCCTCTTATGTCTGCACATTCCCGCTCCTCCATTGTGAAAGGGTCTCTCAGTCCTAAACACCCCATACAAGCTTGTCGATGCATCCCATGAAATGGATGGTGCGCAACTGCGATATTCTCACTACTTACGACAACGTTTTCCTCGGGATATCACCTCATTCTGTGGTCTCTCGAGCTTCTCTTACATGTACCACTTATTTGCTTTGCTGGATGCCAGGCGTTAAGGCTGCGCTCGAGATGGAGGCAGGAAAGTATCCTATTGTCCAAGAACCTACCTGGTATCACCAGACCTACGTCAGTCCTGGTCCTGTCGTATCCCACATACTCCTCCATCTTCCTCGGCTCGCGGTTTAAACAATGTTTCTGAGACCGTGCTCGAATATCAAAGCGGCCTGGAACGGTGCATTTCGTTTCTGATGTCCATTCACCCGTGTCCCACCCTGTGTCTTTCTGTACTCTGTGCAGGCCTCTGGCTAATTTCCAAAGGTCGAGGGGGATTTTATTCTTATGCGTGAAATATCGACAACGTCCAGATTGCCTTGTTTGCCTAAGTAACCACATTCCATGATATAGGGCGATGACCAGCGCAGCTTCTGTTACACTTCCAGCGCGGGCATTTATCGGCAACCAAGTGCTACTAAGATATACTGCGGGGCGAGGGGATCGAGATTGTGCAAGCTTGCGCCAGCCACCGATTACTGGATTGCTAATGAATGCTTTTATTGGCCTCCATTTTCGGTACTACAGTAAAACTTGCAATGATATATTGCGCTACATATACAACTCGCCATTGCCGCATTACTCCCATGTCGCCGCTTCCATTCCGAGACGTCGTGCTGTAACCCACTCTTTGCCATCCCTCTGGCCGGTGCATGCAGTTTAGCCCCCTTCCTTTGGCGGACCTCGCTCTAATTATCGGTTGCATCCCTTGAAGCCACCTTGGATCATACTTGAGACTCTCCGATGCGTAACCCCAATAAATTACCAAAAAAACCCAGACAAAATATTCCTCGCACGATTCACAGTTTAAGATTGCGCAGAAGCTCTTCTAGGGCTCATGTGCTGCTGAGAATTGCAGTGTTGAGGAATTGATGCGAATGACTGAAAGATTGTGTCGCTGAGGAATTGTCAGCTTGCCCACCACCGGAATGATTCTGCCCAAGGAGTTCGGTAACCGTTTGCATATTAATCCGGTGCTCAGGAGTAGGCTCGAGGCAAAGGAGAAAAATCTCCTCGATAGGCTGAGCCGCTGGAAGGGCAAACGGCGGCGCAGAACCTCCAATAGCTCCGTGGACGGCGAATTCGTTTTTAATGGTGCCATATGGTCGCGTATTGCGGAGTATCTAAAGCATGGCTGTCAGCCCCTAGTCTTGAACATGCATTCAGTCAAGTTATTCGTACCTCCATGGCTGTACATCCGAATGCCCAGACATCAGTTCTTTTGTCTCGAAAGGGCTCCTCCTTGTGGCACACTTCTGGCGCTATGTATCGCAATGTCCCAGCCAGGCTCGACGGGTTGATGTGGGTTGACGTGTCCCATATAATAAACGAAAGTCCAAAATCACACAACTGCGGCGTTCTCTCATCACTCACGACGACGTTTTGCTGGCGGTGGATGTGGATTCATGAGAATCATCTCCATTTGAAACATAAGGATAACTCACAGGCTTCATGTCGGCATGCACTATCTCCTTCGAATGAAGATACTCCAGACCACGAGCTATTCCGTAAACCTGGAATGTCACCCCCATGCAAATAAGTATTGATTCATAACGCGCAAGTCAGATTCATGTACCAGGGCTCGGCGATCAGCTTCAGGACAGCGCCTTAGAAAAGCTTTAACGTCCCCTTCACCGCACCAGTTTGACACCAAGCTCGGACATAGATTTTGCTTGCTTTCGAGGTACGATATCCAACCGTGAAGCTGAACTACGTGTGTGTGCGCCAACTCACACCACACTTTTACTTCGCGAACTAGTCGCTTGGGTTGGGAGTAAATAACAGTGACATACCCATCATGTCTGGGCCAACTTACTCTAAGGAATTCAGGAGACGAAACATCATTCTCGATATCCTTGAAAGCCTTTATGCAAACCTCGGTCTAGGGATACGGGGGAGGACATAAGCATGAGCAGCAATGCGAAGCGCGCGCGAAGAGATACGAGCCGTGTTGTAGACTCCCTTGTATATCACCCCAAATGACCCTTGTTTTTTGGTACGCAGAATTGTTCCGATGGCGATTATTCCGTCGAGGTTCCGATCATCAACTTGCTCTAGCTTCTGCACGATGGTTCGTCGTAAGATTTCCGCTTCGTCGGGCGACATTCTTGTGAGGCGAAAAAGAGGGGATACCGTGCCGCGTGTGAGGGGACAACATATTCTTTATCTCGTAAGGTCAGTAGTGGGCCCCTGCTCGATTCGGAAGCATTGCAAATGGCCGATCCAAAATCAATATAATCAGCTTGAATTACAGCCGTTTTCGGCTTAGTTGTCACGTGATCCGTTTTGATTCCGCCCTTGCTCGTTGCCCAAAAGCAGGGCTCAACAAAGAGTGCACCATATCTCAGCAACCACATAAGCTAGTCACTTGCGGTTTGCTGCAAAACGTTTGTATATCTATTACGCCCGAACCCTTTTTAGCGATAACGATAATTTTTATTTTTCATGATTTTAAGTTTTACCCCTTTTACACGATTTTCTCGACAACGGCTGGATAGAATGGGCTGTAAATTGGGCAGAAATAAGTCTCAATGTGTCCCTCGGGACCTTTTTTTTATTTAGTAAATACGTTGCGTTTTGAGTTTTTTATTACTCAAACGTTTTCTTTGGTAATGGAAATCCATTGTACATAGTTTTCTCAATAACCACTGCGTGAAATACAACGAAACTTACGCAGAAAGCACTTGAGCAATATATCTCGGGACCTTTTTGTTTTCAAGTTAATCGGTTGCATTTTCGTTTTTTTATCATTTACACATTCCCCGCGGTTATACATGCTCATGCCAGCGGAAAAAGCAACCGATTGACTTGAAAAAAAGGGGATCCTAAGATATATTACTTAAGTGTGTTTGGCATAAGTTTAATCGTATTCCACGCAGTGGTTATTGAGAAAACTATGTACAACGGATTTCCATTACCAAAGAAAGCATTTGAGTAATAAAACACTCAAAACGCAACGTATTTACTAAAGAAAAAAAAGGTCCCGAGGGACACATTGAGACTTATTTCTGCCCAATTTACAGCCCATTCTATCCAGCCGTTGTCGAGAAAATCGTGTAAAAGGGGTAAAACCTAAAATCATGAAAAATAAAAATTATCGTTATCGCTAAAAAAGGTCCGGGCGTAATAGATATACAAACGTTTTGCAGCAAACCGCAAGTGACTAGCTTATGTGGTTGCTGAGACATGGTGCACTCTTTGTTGAGCCCTGCTTTTGGGCAACGAGCAAGGGCGGAATCAAAACGGATCACGTGACAACTAAGCCGAAAACGGCTGTAGGACCATTCTCCTGGAAGCTGCTTATGCAGCATGGTGAACCTGTTTTTCCCATTGGTCTTCGACCTCCCAAATAAGTTTAGTATGAGTCTAGAGCTTACAGCACACAAGGACCTCCCCAAACATTGCTTATTCCTTTGGATCAACTATGGCTCATAACCCGACCACTGACCCACACAATCTGGAGGGGAGGATCACGTTTGATCGGGGACATAACCCAGACCCACCAGCCTCCGATTGTGATGCAGTAAGAATGATGCGGTCACTTTGGTTGGATTTCGCTCATCTAGTGTCATGGTTAGGGCGAGGCGCTGGACCAGAACAATGTTCTCATAGAAGTCCTGCACGAGGTCGATCTTTTTGAGGAGGACTCGAAGGAGGTGGAGAGTCATTTCTTTCAGGTTTGCGGTCGATTCGTTGGCATCAGCGAGCTGCTGAATTTTTTTTCGTAATAGCGCGTAGAGCGTCAATTGAAAATGCTTCGCGGTCTAACTCATGTCAACGTTGCTGAATTCCAAGGATGGATGGTGATGCTTGAAGATGAATCTTGGCTTCGCGCGAAAGCTGTCCACGCAAGGTGTGAGGGAGGGAAAATCATGGCCTACCTCAGCATCAATGCCAATGTGGATCGTCGGGACTTGGTGGGTTTTGCCATCGGCACTCTCAGTGTGTGCCAGTTATCCCGACCCCACCCTTAGGTTCTTGGTGTTTCTCGAGGGCTTTTATATCTTCATTCTAAGGGAATAGTTCATGGGAATCTCAATCCGGTTCGCGTGCTTTGAACCGCTCATTGCGAAACCTCATAATAAAGTTTCTCCCAGAGCAACGTGCACATCGATTATGACGTCCAAAGGCGTCCCGTTCCCCGAATCAGCGGCTTCGAATCCTCGTACACGATCACAGATGATGATCCCGTCAACCTTAAAATGGAGGGCCCGTGCTCTGCACCCCTGAGATACATTGCCCCAGAAGTTATGGCGCAGCTCGGATTTCTGTGCGGCCAGAAAGGTGACATCTGGTCCTTCGGATGTACATCGTCACAGGTACTCCACGCTTTCTATGTACCGACTAGCAATTGAGATCTCGCCTATTTCAGATGCTCCTTGGCAAACGCCCTTACGAGGGTATCCAAAACGATTACCACATTCCATCGGTAGTTGCGAGACATGTGGACCCCTTCGTGTGGGATTCTGCGGATCCTTTCCATGAGGTGCTTCATAGTTGCCTCGTGCATGACCCTTCTCGACGTACTACCTCCAGTGACATCGTCGAACGTTTAGAGTAAGTCGTAGGCCCCTTCCTTCATGATGCGGAGTGAACCGGGAATTTGCTAGATCGGCCATCGCTCCTCCAAAATACAAACCCAAGCTTCTCGAAGTGAATGAACGCCGCAGAGGCTTTGTGATGACAGAGGATATCTTCCACGCCATGGCTAGCTCCACACAGCCTCCATCCATTGCAATTTCAGACGTTCACCAAGCGCTCAACGATGAGTCGGTGTTTCTTAGGGATGGCGAAGTGACCGATGTTTTTTGTTACCACCGCAATGGCGTAAGTCGAAGACCGATATCTGGTGGAGTTCATCTCGCTGATGACATCATTAAGATGGGGGGTCATGATTATCTCATTTTAAGCATCCGGCTAGGTTCAGGCTCCTTCGTGTGGGCACGGGCTGAGAGGGTCCCGAGCACGCAAGAACGCGGGATTATCGGAATCATTCTGAAGGGCTCGGCGGCATGCGATAATATCACGTTCTCATATCATGCCCCCGCTATTCGGGGCCCTGAGGATAGCCCAATCATGATGCTCCGCTGCAACAACGTCAAGCTCGTCCACTCCACCCAGTTGTTCAGCATTATTCATGATCATTCCCCGGAATATCGTGCGAGCAGTTTCAACTGCTGGTGGTTTGCTGCAGGTGAGTCCTTCGCTCCATTCGTACGAGAACATCCATTGGACCCATTAAGCAGTTAGCATCGGTGTTCTGCGTCATTTAGACCAGAAGAATGATTGGATCAAGTTTCCCGGAAAAGATTGGATTAATAGCGCTGTTAAAATAGTGAGAAGCACGAAGGAAGTAACAAAGAATGTGACGCACGAGTTTCTCTCCCCGTTCAACGTCCGAAAAGATGTGGATCTTAGCAATGAAGCAACTTGGGGATATAGTCGTGCTCCTTCCCTGCGGACGTGGCCGTCTTCCGTGTTGATGGAGCCGTCCTCTGTATTGAGGGAGGCATCTTCCCTGCCGATGCCATCATCCTCAGGGAAATATAGTCGCGATCCTCCCCTGCCAACGTGGCCACGTTCTGTGTCGACGAGGTCATCACCCGTGTCGATGGAGTCATCTTCCCTGTTGACGGGCCCATCTCTCCTGTCGAACAGGGCATCTTCCTCGTCAACGGAGCTATCTTCCCTGTCGACGGGGCTATCTTCCCTATCGGTGGAACCTTATTCTGGCCATGTTTCTGTCTACTCGCCTCCTGTCTCGGTACCAGGAGGCCTCGGGATCTCCAGCCTGGTGCGGGACGTTGTGGCAACTCATAATATCGAGGATTATAAAATATTGATTGTTGGGCATAGGTCTGCCATTTCTTCCGGGGAGTTATTGCGGAGTTTGAAAACAATATGGAGGGATCCAAGTGGGGATGATCAAGTGCAGCTCAAGGACGGGGTTCTGAAATTCTTGCAGACATGGGTATCGTTGGGGTTCCTTGACGTTTCCTTCACCTCGGAGGTCCTGAGAATTGTGGACGAGTACTCAGGCAGCCCGTCATTTGGCAATCGTCGGGAGATTGAGCAGATTCGAAATGCCCTGGAAAGACCGACAACTCTCCCCCCTGTGAAGCAGCAAACCCCAACAATTGCATCCGGGTCGAGTGTTGGGTCGACATCTTCAGGAAAACAACGAAAAATCAAGGGGGACACCTTCGACAGAATAGACCTTCTTGGGTTAGCAAAGGCTCTGTTTGAGGAGGAAATGGAAAACATGGAAAACCTTACCATGCCTCACGCCGTCAGATCGCTGATAGACTGGCAGAATCATCCAGAAGCGTTGGACTCGATGCCGTTCTCTCCCTTGGTAGGACAGGTAATTGAAGAGTTTGCTAATGCGTTCAGCCCTAAACAATCTAAGAGTCGTTCTGCATTCAGATACAAGACTGGGTGAATGAAGAGTGCCTGAATAAACGCTACGATGCTCGGCGGAAAGCCTTCCAATCGTTCTACCTTCTGGCATGTGTAAGTTGCTCCTCCCCCTCCAAATGCCTTCGTGGTATGAGAAGCCTCTAATATTTTTTTGAGTAGGAATGCGAAAAGCTAGGGAATCTTGCAAGTTCTCAGGCCATCGCCCGCGCTCTTTGTGGGGGATACATTCGGAAGTTTAACTTTATTCGGGCCCGTGCTGAAAAGTCAGCCGGAGGTTCGGAAGGGCTCCGCGAGGCACTGCAACGCCTTTCTGAACCCCTCGACACAGTCCCGGCAATAATTCCTCCGTTAGGTTTGTCAACGACTCCTCTCTAGCACTACATGCTAAAAGACCATCTAGACTACCGATTGCGACGACTTCTACCGGTGTTCCGCGACATCCGGGATAATGCTGCCACGATCAATTGGGAGGCTTGCAAGCTGTTCTATCAAAATTTGAAGCTGGTCTTTCAACAGCTCGTTCCTGCTTCTCCGGAAGCCAATGTCCCTGAGTCGTATCATAGATTTCTTCACGACAGGATGTACCAAGCGTCCTTGAATCGCTCTAACCACCAGAATCTCAGTGAGCTCCTCTTCGCAGATGAGGCCCGCGAACTGCACCAAATGAGAGCTGGCGCCGGATTCGGATTCTGACAACCGAGTTGTGGTGCCTTGCCACATTACCCCTAATCTCACTGTTCCTCGAATTCATTTGTTCTTTTGTTTGCACATGGTCTCAGCTTGATCCGGCCTACTTAGATAACAGCCTGAATTCCAGAATATTGTAATTGTATCCCTGTGTTTCCATTTCGTCTCACTACTGTCTGTCTTGATTTTAGGGTTCTGGGCTTTCCTTCCCATTTTTCTCATTGCGTCCTGAATAACTTGGTCCTTGTGTGAATCTGCATGTTGCCGAGCCCGATTTGTAACCAAGTTCTTTCGAGTGTCTACGGAACTGCGCCAGATGAGCAGCCGTGCGTTGGCCACGTCCCGGGGGCAGACCTACGTCCGAATTGGTTGAACACGGGGTGCAGTTACGTCACAAAACACGTACACATCCATGCACAGTATTCAGATGTCGAGTAGGAACCAACACGATGAATCTTCTTTACTACTTTGCGGAATGTATTCGTGCGTCGATTTTCGCGTATTAATAGTAAACAGTGGATGGGTCATGAGGCGTATACAGATGTTTTTCTCCATAAGTGGTATGTACCAAGCCTAAGTCCATGGGTAAGCAAGCAAAGGATATCCCATACGACCAAGGCTGAATGAATTAATCGGTCCCCCCAATCACCTCGCCTTACTCCTCCATTGGAAATACTCGGTTTTTTCGCTTCTAATGTCGCAGGGTAATTATGAGGAGTCGAGCCCTATTGTGACTCCGGACGTAGATTACCCTTCAAACTTACTGTCAAGCTTGCAAGATGTTAGAGGACCTAGCCGAGATGTCAGCGAGATGTCAGGGCTGACTCCAGAGCTGACTCCAGAGCAGTGCGCGATGGCATGCAGTCGGACCTACACACTCTAGCCAGAAAGGATTAACGTGTTCGATCTCGGGGATCCAAACGCCTCATTTAACCCTATGATGGAGTATGCATAATGCGTGACCTAGCTCATATTTAGGGCGAAGAGTCGTACTACGCGAAGTTCAACTCTCAGAGCCAGTGGTGCAGGCACTTTGTTCAGGCTCGCAAGTAGTTCAATCGTGCGAGCAATCAACTGAATCTTCTTCTTCTGTAACAGCGCATGGGCGACGTCTATTGTAGGTGCTTCGCGTTGTGGCTTTGCTCGAGAATCATGGATGGCGGAAGATGAAACTTGACCTCATGCGAGGGTTTATTATACCAGTCGCGGGGAAGGGATGTTACTTCGGCCTCTTTCAGCAGTGAATGCAGATTGTCTGAACTTGGTGGGTTCATCGGTGCCTCAGTTTTGCTTGTTTACATTCTTGGAGTTTCTCGAACTTCATTTTATTGGTATCGTCCATCCCGGTATGTATGACGTGTCTCGCTTATTGCGAAGCCCCAAGTTTTTCTAGGGCACCGATTATGACGTCGATACAGGCATCCCGTTCCTCGGATCAGTGGCGCCCTGATTACAGAATGGAAGCCACAATATGCTCCGCACCTTTAACGCACATGCACAGCGTTCTATCTTCTTTGCCAACAAGGAATTGGAATCTCAGGCATTTTTCAGACGCCCCCCGGTAAACATCCCTAGGAGTGCCTCTGCATTGAAGACAACAAGTCCACACATATTGCGTTCGCAGTCGCGAAACATGCTTCTCCCTATCTCTACAGACTTTTCCCATGAGGTGTTTCCTACAGCAATATATACTATCGAACGCCTGGAATACGTTGTCTCCTTCGTTCATAAATTAAAAACAAGGGTAATAATATATCTGTGCTACATTTACATCTCCCATTACACAATGAGCCCAGTCAGGATGATGTACTGTGCCAGCCGCTCCGACGTATGCATTTCCATCCCCTTCCCTCGACGACCTCGCTCTAATTTTGGCAACACTCCTGGTAGTCGCCTTGGATTGTAACTTAGAGTAGAGATTCACCGGCGTGTAAACGTAATCGACCCCCCAGACAAAGTTGTGTCGCACTTCTGATCCGTGAACCCACAGCGCAAGATCGAGCAAAAAGACCTCGCTCATGTGGTACTGAGAATCGCAGCGCTGGGAAATTGAAGTGTATGACTGAAAGATTGTGCTCGCTACGAAATTGTCAGAGTGGATCCATTCTGCTCCAGGCGTCTTGTAACGTCTCCCATATTGATTCGACCCTCAGGATCAAGATCGAAGCAGCGGACAAGAGTCTCCTCGGTAGGCTGGGTTGCTGAAGGATTAAACGGCAGTATCGTCCCGATAACTTTGAAAACGGCGAGGTCGTTCCTAATCGTGGGATATGGTGGCTCGCTGCGAAGGATCTGGGCATAACTGTCGGTCGGCTGCTAGCCTTAAACATGCCTTCAGAATTGGAGTTCATACCTCCATAGCTGTACATCCGAATGCCCAGACGTCGGTTTTTTTGTCTCGAAAAGGCTCCTCAGACTCAAACACTTCTGGCGCCACGTATCGCGCTGTTCCGAGTAGACTCGATGCATGGATGTATGTTGACGTGTCCGATACAATGAACGAAAGTCCAAAATCGCACAACTGCGGGGTTCTCCCACCACTTACGACCACATTGTCCTAACGGTGAGTTCGTATCCATAAGAAGTTGCTGATCATACCGACGTGTAACATGAAAACGACTCACGGGCTTCATATCGCCATGCACAATTTCCTCCGAATGAAGATATTCCAGACCATGAGCTATTCCGCAAATCTAAAATGCCAACCCCACGCCAATGATTAATGATTCACAGGGTGCTTGAAGGAGGATTTATATACCAGGGCCTCGCGATCAGCGTGAGGACTGCGTTTTAAAAATGTTGTAACATCCCCTTCGTCGCACCAGTCTGACACCAAACTCGGGCATAAATTTTCCGGGCTCTCGACATAGGGTATCCAACCGTGAAGCCAAACCACATGTTCGTGCGTCAACTTGCGCCACACTGTCATTTCACGAGCTAGTCGCTTGAATTACGAGTGAATGACAGTAAAATGACCATCAGGTCCCAGCCAACTTACCTTAAGGAAGGCGCCGTCAGGATGGTCAATATCGACATTCTTGAATGCCTTAATGCAAACCACACTCTAGAGATAGGGGGAAGCCACGAAAGCATGAACGATGGTTTCGAAGCGCTCGCGAAGAGACACGAACTCCGTTGTACAAACCCCTGAATATTACTCCAAACGCTCCCCATTTTTGGGTCCACCGAATATTTTTGATCTTTCCGTCAAGGTTCCGAGAGTCAACTTGCTCCAGCCTCTGGATGACAGCTTGTCGTGAGGATTCCGCTTGGTTGCTGAGGGACATGGCTTCCACACTCCGCGTAAGGTGAAGGGGATAGTGCTGTGCCGTGTGTGGGGGAATAGAATATTCTTATCTTGTAAGGCCAGGGATCACAGGTCAATAGAGCTCGATTCAGTTCAATACATTTCAGTTCGAATTGGGGCAAATGCATGTGCGTCTGTATAGCGAGACTCTTACCAAATGGCCCCAAGTGCCCGGATCTGAAATATCGTGAATGTGTCCTCCGTCACATTTGGTCTTGACTTCATATTGTGGATCCAACGAATTGTAGCTCGCATACGAGCTGCTCCAAAATTTACTACTTTCCTCCTGGCTCTTGTCCCATTCCTCCACGTTGTATGTTGGCAAAGATGTCGGACATGATATCCAGATTGACTATGGTACGCGACTCTACTGCTGACCCACACAATCTGCAAGGCACGATCGAGTTCATTCCCAGGAGTGAGCTAGACCCGACCATCCATGGGGTAAGAATAATGTGGTCACTTCGGTCGAGTTTCCCTCAGAGTCTTGTGTCACGTTTAGGGGGAAGCGCTGGACCAGAACGACGTTCTCATCGAAGTCTTGCACGAGGTCGATCTCTTCAAGGAGGACTCGAAGGGGGCGGAGGAGCGCTTTTTTCAGGTTTGCGGTTAAGTCGTTGGCATCGGTGAGCCAGCTGAATCTTCTTTTGTAACAGCGCGTTGGGCATCAATTAGAAATGCTTCGCGGTTTACATCACCCCAACATTGCTCGATTTCAAGGATGGATGGTGAAGCTCGAAGATGAATCTTGGCTTCGCGCGAAAGCTGTCCATGCGGGTTGTAAAGGAGGGAGAGTCATGGCTTATCTCAGCGCCAATTCAGATGCAGATCGTCGGAACTTGGTGGGTTTTGTCATCGGTGCCCTCCGCATGTGCCCGGCCATCCTAAGCTCGCCCTTCTTTAGGTTCTTGGAGTTTGTCGAGGGCTTTCATATCTTCATTCTAACAAAATCGTTCATGGTAATCTCAATCCGGTTCGTACGATCTGACCAGCTCATTGCAAAAGCACACGGTAAAGAATCTCTCAGAGCAACGTCCATGTCGACCACAATGCCGGTGACAGGCAACCCGTTCCTCGAATTAGCGGGTTTGAATCCTCTTACGTCGTCACCAATGATCTCGCCAACCTTAAAATGGAAGACACACACTATGCGCCCTTAAGATACACCCCCCCAGAAGTCCTGGCGCAGCCGGGAGTTCTGTGCAGCCAGGAAGGTGACATTTGGTCTTTCGGATGTACATCGTCACAGGTATTGCATGCTTTCTATGTACCGACTGGCAATTGGGATTTCACCTATTTCAGATGCTCCTTGGAAAACGCCCTTACGAGAGTATCCGAAATGATTACCACATTCCATCGGTAGTCGCGAGACATGTGGACCCCTATGCGTGGGACTCTGTGGATTCTTTCTATGAGGTACTTCGGAGTTGCCTCGTGCATGACCCTTCTCGACGTACCACCTCCAGTGACATCGTCAAACGTTTAGAGTAAGCCGTAGGCCCCTTCCTTCATCGTTTAGAGTGAACCTGGAATTCGGTACTAGATTGGTCGTCGCTCCTCCAGAATACGAACCCCAGCCTCTCGAAGTGAATGAACGCAATCTGACGGATAGATTCCAAATTGGAGATAGAACTGGAGATGACCATACGGTTGCAGGCGCGTTCCCTGGCCACATGGAAGACATCCAACAACAGCTTTCCTGTAATACACTGCCCTTTCCCTCTAATCTCCCTCATGCTGCCCGACCAGGTAGGTTCGAGCCACGCTCGCTTGTCCCTCAGCCGGAGGAAGCAAGCAGTAGCAAACGGGACAACTCACCTCTTCATGGCGAAAACCGACCTCATGGTGACAATACTCATTCCACTACGGCGGCTACTAGTATTGCTTCTGGGCTTTTCAATCGACCACCTCCACGCCAACTTTGTGTTAGGCACAAAGGAATGGGTGACGAAGGGGTGAATCTGAAGCTTCAAAAGGTGAGGGTTTGTTGATTCTTGAATCGAGTGGGGGTTAAGTGCTCACTGGAATGCCTTGCTTATGGAAAATTTTGCAACCGCCTTGCTGCTTAACGGACAGTTTCTTGATGCCCTGCCTGTCTCGGAGCGGGAAACCGTCAGCACCTTATGGTCCATGTTCAGTTCTTCGACCCACGCACATCGGGAGATCATCCTACAGGGGTTACTCACCATATGTTGTTCAAGTCAACTCTCTCTTCTTAACGAACAAGTTCCGCAATTACATTGTATCGACCCATTGCTCGCTTTTCCACGAGAGGTCTCTTTACAAGTGCTGAAGTATCTTGACGCCACTTCACTCACACGCGCTGCCCGGGTGTCGAAACTCTGGAAATCTATTGCGTATGACGACATTTTGTGGAGAAACATGTGCGAGCAACATATAGAGAAGACCTGCAAACGGTGCGGTTGGGGACTACCTTTGCTCGAGAGAAAGCGACTAAAGACACGGAAAATACAAGCCTCAAGTTCGCCCTCTCTCGGGTTCGAAAAACATCAATCTTATGATGGAGATGGGCCGGCGTCAGACGGTTTGCCTTCAACCAAACGACGCAAACTATCTGAGTCTCCAGATCTCGCGCCACAATCGAGCCTAACAGCGTACATCTCCGCTACCCAAGACACTCCGACAAGACCCTGGAAGGAGGTGTATAGCGAGCGGGCAAAAGTGGAGAAGAATTGGCGTCATGGGAAGTACTTCGTGTTGACCCTGAAGGGCCACTCGAATGGCGTTATGTGTCTGCAGTACAGCGAAACGCTCGACCATCCAAATTTCCCAATCCTAATGACAGGGTCATTCGATCGGACTATTCGCATATGGAATGTAGAGACCGGTCGAGTGATCGGATGTCTTCATGGTCATCAAAGGGCGATTCGCGCGTTACAGTTTGACGAAGCGAAACTCATCACCGGATCCATGGATAAGACGCTGAAAATCTGGAACTGGCGAACCGGAGAATGCATACGCACCCTTGAAGGGCATGCAGAGGGTGTTATCTGCCTGATTTTCGATGATGATGTGCTTGTGAGCGGGAGTGTTGATGCTACAGTGAGAATTTGGGATTTCCGAACCGGAGGGTTCCATACGCTTCGTGGACATCGGGACTGGATTAATTCCGTTGTACTTTGGGATGGGAAACCTGTCCCAACGCCTGGCGATCAGTGCGATGTGCCTGATATCGATTCGAGGAAATTGCTTTTCAGTGCTTCGGATGATGGAGCCATCCGCTTATGGGACCTGTCGACGAGGGAATGTATTAGGGAATTTTCCGGGCATATGGCGCAAGTGCAAAGTATCAAACTCGCATATGTTGACGACGACGGTGGGTCCGAGAGCGGATCGATTAGCAGTCTTCATCTTGGCCCTCCCGTTACCCGCCCTGTTACTCATTGGGAGGAAAGGGCCGCAGCGCATCTGAACGAGGGGGGATCCACATCCCCTACCTCCACTACTGTCGGGGAACACTTTTCTCCACGGAAACGTGGCCCCTATGCTGTTCTGATGTCGGGAAGCTTGGACAACACGATGAAGATGTGGGACATAGAATCCGCAACCTGTCTGAAGACATATTTTGGGCATACCGAGGGCTTGTGGGCTGTTGATGTAGATAAAAGACATCTAGTATCGGCTAGTCATGATCGAACAATCAAAGTGGGTTTCAAATGCTTATTTGACGCCATTCAGAACTAATGCGAGTATCCTCTCTGGCGATACAATAGATCTGGAATCGCGAAGAGGCGCTATGCAAGCATACTCTTGTCGGGCATCAAGCTGCTGTGACGTGTCTTAAACTCACCGATGATAAAATCTTTTCTGGTAGCGATGATGGAGACATCAAAATCTGGTGTTTCAGCCCCGAAGCTGAAGGTTCCTGACTGGCAATAGCTAACCCTGGCTTGAATTTGGTCCTTTCCATTCCCCCCCCGTTTCCCCATGGAATAATTTTGCTAGCGCCAATCCCCCCTCCTAAGCATTGTGATACCATACATCCTGATCTGGCCTGATCTTTGGGAAGTCGTAACATAATTTTGATGGAGGGATGGGTGGTAGGCAGGTGGGACTCCTTCCCAGTTGCTCACTCCGAGGTTTAGTTGGTGGGATCTGCCATCGGTGCCTTCAGCATGTGCTGGCCATCCTAAGCTCCTGCTTTAGGTTCTTGGAGTGTGTCGAGGGCTTTCATATCTGCATTCTAACGAGATCGTTCATGGTAATCTTAATCCGGTTCGTATGATCTGACCAGCTCATTGCAAAAACGCATGGTAAAGAATCTCTCAGAGCAACGTCCACGTCGACTACAATGTCGGTGACACCCTCCAGAAGTCCTGGCGCAGCCCGGAGTCCTTCCTTCGGGTGTACATCGTCACAGGTATTCCACGCTTTCTATGTACCGACTGGTAATTGGGATCTCGCCTATTTCAGATGCTCCTTGGAAAACGCCCTTACGAGAGTATCCGAAATGATTACCACATTCCATCGGTAGTCGCGAGATATATGGACCCCTATGCGTGGGATTCTGTGGATCCTTTCTATGAGGTGCTTCGGAGCTGCCTCGTGCATGACCCTTTTCGACCTGCCACTTCCAGTGACGTCATCAAACGTTTAGAGTAAGTCGTGGGCCTCTCCGCTCATCATCCAGAGTGAAGCTGGGATTCGGTAGATCCGCCGTCGCTCCTCCAGAAAACAACCTCCAGCCTCTCGAAGGGAATGAACGTAATCTGACGAATAAACTTCAAATTGAAGATAGATTTGGAGATGACTATATCAGTCAGCCGGTTCCAGGTGCGTTCCCTGGCCCATTCATGGTCCCATCATTAAGTGGCTTGCGTTTGGACGGCAGTGCACCCAGATATACCAGAGCCCTCTAATGGTATCTGGCCGCTGCGCAAATCGCGCATTGGCTTGATGATGATTGGCCGAGCTTGCGAGGCGTTGTTTCACTGATTGCACCGGAGGCCATTCTGGCAACTGCATGCTACTGTCTTGGAGAATATCAAAAAAGTATGAGATGGTCGAAGGTGTGTCCTGAATTTGAGAGGAAATGCACAAGTTAGGAAGGGATGAGGCACTGACTTGAACTTGTCACAAAGGGTGGACCTTGGCCCATTCATACTTTGTCCCCATGAATGCATGGTTTCTTCGACCCATCAAAAGGAGGACAAGGAGAAGCGGTAGACCCAAACCACTTGCAGTAATACCCCGGCATAATTAAGAAGACAGGGAATTCTAGAAAGGCCGCAATAACAAAGAAGGAAATTCTTGACAGAATCAAAGGCAATGCGTTTTCGAAATTTATCATTGTCCTTCAACTACTATGGTTTATCATTCAATACGTCGGACGATGGGCAAGCCATTTGCGCAGATCGCAACTCGAGACAATGACGTTGGCATATGCAGCATTGGGTCTTTTTGTGTACGTGTTGTGGTGGCATAAACCCGTTAACATTCAATTCCCAATCCATGTGATGGAAGCAGAGCCTTCCGTTCCTCCGACTTCCGAGAAACCAACACCTAAAACGGAGACTGATGCAGATTGCGAGTGCACCCCAAACTCACCACCATATTTACAGCAATCTTTGCGGGAATTCTTTGCCTTGCCTCATTTCCCTTTCCGACACGCACGGAGATGATTCTATGGCAGGCTTCAGCAATATCTACTACAGTGGCTCCTGTCTTCCCAATTATGTTGTTCATATGGGGACCGAGGGACCCTGGTAGCCTTGGGTCACTACTCATATTACTCATATTACTTGTTTATTTCGCTGCGCGGGTTATCTTGCTTGTTCTCACCTTGCATTCACCTCTGCCTGATCCATACCAGACCCCGTCTTGGTCGTCATTTATCCCGCATCTTGGATAGCTGTGTATGTATCGCGCTTCCGGTCAAAATTGTGTTTTACATAATACAGGAAACAACACAAGTTATGCATGAACAAACGCGTCTTGCGTTCCGTCTGCTCTTTACATCTGCATGTGAACCAGAAACTCAGGCTGGGACTGTTGGAGAACAGCGCATATTGTTAGTCTTGGAGTAATCTCAGAGGTTTGCTATGGGTAAAAATGTTGAACCGTTGCGAAAAGGGTTAGTCGAGTGGTCCACAGCGTACAACTAACCAAGAAACAAGAGATTTCAACATTATTCAGCAGCAGGCAGTGGCGAAGGCACACGTCGGGTTGAAGTCCCAGCCCAATTGTACCGTTTCTGACGTCGCTTTAGCGCCGATTGAGGGGTGCATGGTTGCTGGACAGCGAATACGAATACGGCCCCACTGATATAGATTGGACAAGAGGATAGTGCGCAATACGAGGGTGTAGAGGATCATGGCGAACACCCGACAATTCTGCTCGCTGCGATCTTTTTCACCCGTTCGATGCCCGTCCGATGACAAAAGACGATGCACAGAGCGTTTTTCGCCATTTTAGGGATGTATGAGCGCAGGCAGGGAGATCTGAGGGTCAGTGTACAAGCAAGCAGGGAGGGGAATTGCGTGTCAGTGCGTAATGCAATACACCATTTGGGTAAGATGGTTTGATGGGGGACTAGGAAGGTGTATGGCTGTCGATGTATGGCACGGAATCGGAGCGGGGGATTGGCTTTTGTAGCAGATGAACCAAACAACCACGAGTACTGGCAGTGCTAGGTGCGACCTCCGGCCCTCTGCCACGGATAAGCCCCAAATCCTCACGCAGAATATACAGAACGGCCTGGAGGAACCGTTACTCTACGTAGACGGTGTACTCAGAAGGCTGGGTTGATTGAAGGGATCCCTGTCGTTAACCATGGTGCACTAGCGACGCGCTAAGCACTTTCAGTTAAATATAAAGAGATGTCCTTTTTAATGATATCTGTAATGGGATTGGAGGCGAACGTAGGGCATTCTGTTACCTGCACAGCAGGTCACTCCCCGGTGTTAATATTACGTGAAAACTGACGCTGAATCTGACGTGTTCACCCATTTAGTTGCTGTTTGGTCATCTGATGCAATTGTTAAATTCAATACAAATTAAATTCCTAAGCAATACAGTTTTGCTACCCATGGGAGTTGTGAAGGGGTTTTGCAATGTTAACAATTGCACTAGATAACCTTTCGTGGTGCAATGATAACAAATGGGGAGAACATTTTCTTGATCCCATTGCAGAAAACTACAAGGTAAACGGTTGAGAACTGATATAAAGTATAGGGGACATTTGTAGGCGTTCGTTTAAAAAAACTTGATGAAAAACAAACAAGATTTGACAAAGATACAAATGTACATGCTTTTTTGTTGTGAAAAATTGTGAAAAACCATCCCACTGCTTCATACATCCTCATTCGCGATGTGTGCCAATGATACCAAATAACAAAAGAGTTAGTGAAAGCCTATTTGCAAAATATGACGGGAAATGAATGCAAATTGACAGAGATACTTATGTATATGCTTTTTTTTTGAAAAAATGTAAAAACATGTTCCACTGCCTCATAAACACTGACTTGCAACGTGCGCCCATAATAACAAATAACAAGGGTGTTATTACAAGCCCATTGAAAGAAACCTGACAAAGAACGAATGATAATTGACAGAGATACTAATGTACATGGTTTATTTGTGGAAAAATCGCGCTACTTCCTCATACACGCTGATTCATGACTTGCACTAACAATACCAAATGGATGAAAAGTTGGCACAAGCCCATTGCAAAAATCTGACAAGAAACGGTCAAGAACTGACAGAGATACAAATCCAGTGTCAGCTCCGCGCATGATCTGTGCGTGGGAAACCGCCTCCAGCACTTCATAGATGTCTTAAAAATATGTAAAAATATCTAGTACTTGCGCTGATAATATATCAAATGGTATGAAAATTTATAGAACATTTGGTGCTGTATTAAGCAAGATATAAGATTAATACCATACAGTTTGTGTGTGGGAAATGAGCAAAATCGCCATAATCTCCTCAGGATCACTGAACTATGAGTTGAACTAATAGTACAGAATGTAGAAGACATTGAGACACATCCATCAAAAAAAACCAAGGAGAAACGGATGAGAATTGACAGAGATATGATAAGTTTATGTGTAAATCATGTGTATATGTTCAGTTTGTGTTAGAACTAGCGGATTCGGACGACTCCGGAATGGAATCGGAGACTTATCATGGAAGGACCTTGGCCTCAGCGACTCATGCGGAGCGCTGTGCCATTGCTGGTTGTCCTAGGGGTCCCTAATTTCGGATCTAGCAGAGGGAAAGTCTCTTGGGGGAATTCAAGTTGATTTCGGACTGAGGTTACAAGTTACTAGGTACTTTGTATATAAGGAGGGGTCCGGAATCAAAAGGAACAAGGGTAGGACGAAAGGAGACAAAGGGAGATGGAAAGAGGAACAACACCGAGGGTCAAGTGTTTGACTCAATGGTGTTTCCCAAAGGAGGAATGAAGGGCCAAGGCCCAAGAAGGAAGGAAGGAGGATGGGAGTCGGGAATGGCTAGCTGACTGAATAGAAAGGAAGCAGCAGCCCAAATAGGAATGAGGGAGAATAGCGGAATTGAAATGGACAATGCAATAGTTGCAAGGTCCGGAGTAAGTCCGGAAAGTCCGAACTCGGAGGTTAAACTCCGGAATATTGGCAAAGGTAATTAAATGGAATGAGCTAACCAATACAATGGGTATAAGCGGAGGTGGGGTCAAAGTCCGAGGTCGGAGCTAAGACCGGAGGTTCCGGAGACGAGACGTGAACGGGATACCGGAGCGGAGGTCCGGAGTTGGGAGCATAGGTTTTGCGTACTCGTCTGGAAGGTGTCGAGGTTGGGGTCGGACCCGGAATGTTCCGGAGTCGGACCGAAGGTGGTGTCCTAGCCGGAGGTGGGATAACCTCTTGGGAGTCGGCAAGGAGAAAGTGATGGGAGGGAAGTAGGGCTCTGGAAGTCGGAGTTCGGAGTTCCGGGAGCCCGGGGCGGAGGTCGGGATTGTATGGATATGACAGTTTGAGGAAATCCACATAAACAAATGAGTTTCACGATACATATATATCTTTTGCAGTTTTGCAGAGTTTCTTGCTTTGTTTCCCTCCTCTCCACTTTGTACTTTTTTTTTGTCTTCCATGTACCAATGAAAATATTTTCAGAGCTGTGCAGGGGACACATGCAATGCATGCACTCTAGTTAGATGCAGGGCTGGGAATGATGCCAACGACAGATTTCGGGCTTACCAAATATGCCACCTATGGCAATAAATAGGACGTAGAGCCATGCCCAAGGAATATAGGGCAGGTCTGTAGTGTAACATACGGTTATCCTAGTGTTGAAGACGTCGATCACCAACCCGGCTTTGGCCGAGAGCCCGTTTTGGGGACATGCACAATTGAATTGGTTCTCACGGTGATCACAATATGCTCCGCACCCTCAAGGTACATTACCTGCATAGCAGAGTCACTTCCCCAACCCACAATTACGTAACTTCTGACGCTGAAAACGTGTGAATATTTTCTCTGGTCATTCATTTATTTCGGTTATATCGGTTATTTCTTCTCTCCAGTACAACACTCATGCATGTCACTGTTCGAGTACGGCAGCGAGGCTAGGAGGGGGAGACAAATAAGACATAAGAATGATGACGAAGGGAGTTGTAAGATGAAAGCAGTGTGATGAGTAGACAAAGGAAAGCTCTTACACATCGAAGGGGCCGGGGATGCTATCTGCTTGAAAGTATTGTAAGTCTTTTGGATTAAAATTTATGCTAAATTAATGCATGCACGCTGTGCAGGTTTGGCGATGCAAGGCGAGCACTCTAGTGCACATATCTTCTGTGCCAACAATTGGAATCTCAGCCATTTTCAGACGCTCGGTAACTAGGAGAGCCTCTGTTCATGTGAGCAAGGGTAATGATATATTTTGTCCTACATTTACATTTCCCACTTACACAATGAGCCCAATCGCCACCTCCAGTCCAGGATGATGTACTGTGCCAACTGCAAGCCCACTCTTTCTTTGCCTTACCTGTTCCGAAGTATGCATTTGCATCCCCTTCCCTCGACGACCTCGCTCTAATTTCGGCAACTCCTGGTAGTCGGGATTATCACTTAAAAGTAGAGGTTCACCGGTGTGTAAACATAATGGACCCCCAGACAAAGTGTGTACAGCGCAAGATCGAGCAAAAAGACCTCGCTCAAGTGCTGAGAATTGCAGCGCTGGGAAATTGAAGTGGATAACTGAAGGATTGTGTTGCTGAGGAATTGTCAGGGCACCCACTCCTGGACCCATTCTGCTTCAGGCGTTTTGCAACGTCTCCCATATTGATTCGACCCTCGGGATCAAAATTGAGGCAGCGGACAAGAATCTCCTCGGTAGGCTGAGTTGGTGAAAGATCAAACGGCGGCGTCGTCCCGATAACTTTGAAAACGGCGAGTTCGTTCCTAGTGGTGGAATATGGGGGTTCACTGCGAAGTATCTGGGCACAGCAGCCAGCTTCTAGCTTCAAACACGCCTTCATGAAAATTGGTATTCGTACCTCCATGGCAGTACATCCGAATGCCCAGACGTCGGTTTTTTCGTTTCGAAAAGGCTCCTCAGACTCAAACACTTCTGGCGCTAAGTATCGCCCTGTTGCGAACATGCTCGATGCATGAAGAAATGTTGTCTTGTCCGATGTGATAAACGAAAGTCCAAAATCACACAACTGCGGGGTGCTCTTATCACCCATGACAACATTGTCCTGACGGTGAGTTTGCATCCATAAGAAGTTGCTGATCACCCCAGTGTATAACATAAGAATGACCCACAGGCTTCATATCGCCGTGCACTACTTTTTTCGAATGAAGATACTCTAGGCCACACGCTATTCCGCAAATCTAGGATGTCACCCCCACGCAGATGAGTCGTGGTTCACATGGCGCAAGTTAGATGATTCACGTACCAGGGCTTGGCGATCAGCCTGAGGGCTGCGCTTTAGAAAAGTTGTAACATCTCCTCCATCGCACCAGTTTGACACCAAGCCCGGGCACAAAATTTCCGGGTTCTCGAGGTATGGTATCCAACCGTGAAGCCGGACCACGTGGTCGTGCGCCAACTTGCACCACACTACCATTTCACGGACTAGTCGCTTGGTTTGCCAGTGAATGGGAGTGAAATGTTCATCATGTCCCGGTCAACTTACTCTGAGAAAGGGATCGTCAGAGCGATCGATATTCTGGAAAGCCTTTATGCAAACCACATCCTGGAGATAGGGGGAGCCAGCTTCAATATGAACAATGATTCGGGGCGCTCGCGAAGAGACACGAACCTCCTTGTACAAACCCTTATATATGACCCCAAATGCTCCCCGTTTTTGGGTCCAACGGATATTTTTGATTTTTCCATCAAGGTTCTGAGAGTCAACTTGCCTCTCCAGCCTCTGGATGACAGCTTGTCGTGAGGATTCCGCTCGGCTGAGGGACATGGCTTCCACTCCGCGTGAGGTGAAAGGTCCCGCGTGTGAGGGAACAAGATATCCTTATCTTGTAAGGCCAGAGATTACAACTAAGGCAGGTCATTCTTGTGTCGCTTGATTCGGAGACATCGGCTGGTGCACTGCAATGCCAATAGAGCTCATCAGCTTGAATTGGGGCAGTCATGCAACGACCAAATCAGGTCTTACCAAATGGCCCCAAACGGCCGGATCTGAAATATCGTGAAGGTGCCCTCCGTCATATTTGGTCTTGACCTCCCGAATAAGTTTCAAACGCATGGTGTGGGTCCAACGAATTGTATGCATGTAGCTCACATAAGGGCTGTTCCAAATATCCTACTTTCCTCCAGACCACATTTCGCTCCTGCCATCCCTCCACATTGTGTGCTGGCCAAGATGTCGGACCCCGGGTCGTCTTCTATGATGCCTAGATCGACTGTGGTAGACGACTCTACTGTCGACGCACACAATCTACAGAAGAAGATCGAGTTCATTCCCAGGAGTGAGCTAGACCCGACCGTCCACGGAGTAAGCATAATGGGGTCACTTCGGTCGGATTTCCTTCATCTTGTGTCACGTTTAGGGAGAAGCGCTGGACCAGAACGACGTTCTTATCGAAATCTTGCATGAGATTGATCTCTTTAAGGATGACTTGAAGGAGGCGGAGGAGCGCTTTTTCCAGGTTTGCGGTTAAGTCATTGGCATCGACGAGCCAGCTGAATCTTCTTTTGCAATAGCGCGTCGGGCATCAATTGAAAATGCTTCGCGGTTTAGATCACCCCAACATTGCTCGATTTCAAGGATGGATGGTGGAGCTCGAAGATGAATCTTGGCTTCGCGCGAAAGCTGTTCATGTGGGTTGTAAAGGAGGGAGAGTCATGGCCTATCTAAGCACTAATCCAGAGGCAGATCGTCGGAACTTGGTGGGTTTTGCCGTCGGTGCCTTCAGCATGTGCTAGCCATCCTGAGCTCGCCCTTCTTTAGGTTCTTGGAGTTTGTCGAGGGCTTTCATATCTTCATTCTAACGAGATCGTTCATGGTAATCTTAATCCGGTTCGTACGATCCGACCAGCTTATTGTAAAACGCACGATGAAGAATCCCCCAGAGCAACGTCCATGTCGACTATAATGTCGGTGACAGGCAGCCCGTTCCTCGAATCAGCGGCTTTGAATCCTCTTACGTCGTTACAGCTGATCTCGTCGGCCTCAAAATGGAGGACACGCACCATGCGCCCTTAAGATACACCCCGCCAGAAGTCCTGGAGAAGCCCGGAGTTCAGTGCGACTGGCAAGGTGACATCTGGTCCTTCGGATGCACATCGTTGCAGGTATTCCATGCGTTCTAGTATGTACCAGCTGATCATCGGAATCTCACCCATTTCAGATACTACTTGGCACACGTCCCTACGAGAATATCCGTAACGAATTCCACATTCCATCCGCAGTTGCGAAACATGTTTCCCCTTATTCATTGAACTCCACGGATCCTTTCTGTGAGGCGCTTCAGAGCTGCCTGGCCCGTAAACCTTTTGAGCGTAGCGTCATCGGTAGTGTTGTCCAACGTCTCGAGTAAGTTGTTTCCCATGCAAGACGAACCTTGGAATTCGGCAGGTTGGCCATCACGCCTGCTTCTCAGTTATCTCTATCCCTTCCATCTCACAGATTGAAGACCATGTCGTTGAACGAACTGGAATCCGACCTCATGATGAGGATGTTGCAAACTAACCTTCCGAATCTCGACGGGGTGGTAAACATCCCGACCGTATGGCGTATCCAAGCAGGCGGGTCATTTAGTACGATATACAAAGGGATCTACAAGATGGTTCGTATCCCCTTACAGGTGCTCCGGACCATTAAACTGCCTTCCCCCATATCTTTCCAGAACGAGGTTTGCATAAAGAGTTACTACAGCACACATCTCCGCGAGAACGAGAGGGTAAGCCGACTCGGTCGTGATGGGCATTTCCCCCCTATTCACTCTCAATCCAAGATCATTCGTGAGATGAAGGTATGGTTCCGGCTGAGCCATCCAAACATAGTTCAGCTTCATGGCTGGATATCACCTATCGAGAGCCGCCTCCGTCTGAGCTCTGTGTCAAACTGGTGCAACGAAGGGAATGTTCAAGAGTTTCTAAGTCGCCATCCTGATGCTAAGCGCCAAGCCTTGGTGAATATGACTCTGCGCCGTATTAATTATTGCTCACCTGTATGAGGATGACATTCTAGATTCGCGGAGTAGCTTATGGCGTGGATTACCTTCATTCGCTGAATGTAGTACATGGCGACATTAACCCTGTAAGTTACACATCGGTGCCACTTAATCTGCACTTTTCATTGAGTACGCTTCCATCGTCAGTCGAACATCGTAATGAATGAGGATGTACCACAGTTGTGTGGATTTGCGTTATCGTTCATTCTACATGATCCGTCAACATCCCTTGACCACGATGCGTTCGGGACTCTGAGATACCTAGCACCGGAAACGTTCAAGGATGAGGTTTGTATCAAAAACAAAGGAACCGATGTATGGGCATTCGGATGTACAGCCATGGAGGTATGAATACACATGTTAAAGGCCTGTTCGGGACTGACAGCTACACTCAGATACTTTCGGGTAAGCGGCCACACTCCATGCAGACCGGCGTCGCCCTCTTCCGTGCTATTGAGCTGGAGCCGCCGTTCACCCTTCCAGCAACGCAGCCTATCGAGGCGACTCTTGTCCTCTGCCTCAAACCCAATCCTGAGCATCGAATCGATATGAAGACCGTTATCGTATCACTGAACCATTGATTCGGGTTACACGTTGTAGAGGCTCTTTTTATTGGGTATATTATTTATAGCGGGTACAAGGAGCATGGCGGGCTCGATCTGTCGAATCCAAACCGGGAATGAGGAGTGGGCTTGTAAGCGCAGCGCTGCGATCACCGAAAGCGGCATCCTGGTTGCATAATTACATGTATGATGCTGGACTTCGTACGGGAGGCTTACTGCCCACGAAGAATGCATACAGACAAGTTTCTGGAAACAGTCAAAATAGCTGATATACCAAATGGACAAAGCCCACATGTGTCTATCATTCGAAGGTGATGACCCACTTTCCGGATGCCCCCCAGATAGAACCCGAGGGATTGGCGATCTCATTCAACGAAATAAACTACTGGATTAGCGAGGCACGCACACAATACGTTGTATCTGAATTTTTCATCTTGGGGGTGCCCTGAAAGCATTGCGAACGACTAGAGAGCCGAACCCATCTCAGTTGCCCCCCAAGGAAGTTCCAATCTTTTGTGATTCATCTCCCTGATCGCTAAATATTTAGGGTCGTGATGGAGGCCATATGAAGTGTAGTTCTCCACGAGATGTGAGTACGCTCAAGCCTGGCTTTCATTTGGCCCTAGAGCAGAAATCGAGTCCTGCCCCTGCTGGACGAAGAACTAGCCATGCCGCTGCCATTGACATTGTTCGCAATCACTCCCTGCGGCTGCAAGCTCCCTCTCACCATTAAGCTATATTCTAGACAGTATATAAAAAGACTCCAATAGTGGAGTCTTTCCTGTCGCAATGAACGGACACCATAGTGCATGACCTTAATGGTTGGCAAGAGGTCGAAAATGGGCAACCAGTCCAGGACTCGTCTGAGATGTGCCCCGGGCTTATCTTAGGATGTTGCATGTTCATTTTGTCACTTCTCGAGGAAGCGTCGGATCCAGCGAGTATGGGGTCCCACACAGAATATGAACACGGGGGAACAATTTCGGAACAACGTTCTGGAGCCGCAACGTGACGACACGCAAAGAACTCGAGCGAGTCCGTTGACAAGGTGAAGCGATGATCCCATCAGAAGCGATAACATATCGTGTGGCGGTTGGGAATGGCTAGCTGAGAATAAGTGCGGGGGGTCGAAGGAGGAGAGGCGAGAGGCTGAATGAATAGGTTATCCAAAACATGGGAGTGGCATGCATGTAGTCGTACCAAAGATCCTGCGGAACTCGTGCTATCAACGATCCACTGTCTGACACTCCAGTGACAGCTGGAGATTACCGTCTGAGAGGAGCCACAGCTTGCATATCACGCCCAAGGATAGTGACCCTCGCTACCCACAGTAGCGACTCGGGGGTTGCCATAGATAAACTCGAGCTAAGCTAGAAGACAAGGTGGATCGTATTCAAATCGAGCGACCGTGTGCTGCAGGTCAATGCAACCTCGATGATACCACCGAATGCAATGTGGCGACCATCGAGAGAGAGGGCTACGCAGGTCACAACATGCAATCAGCTTCACAAACTCAGCTCCGTAATTTGCTCCTTCATTATCCCATCGGTTAATCTCTGGAAATGAACTCAGCTTCACCTGGAACACTGAGAGCTTCGTCGCCTAACGGGACCGGGTGGCCCAGAAAGCTGAAGGTGTGAATAGGATCAAAAAATCGGACAGATTGTTCGTGAGGGTGATGAGGGCGGAACGAAAGAGGGGGCAATCGAGAGAGATAGATAATCGGAGTCTGAAACGACTTTAGGACTTACCTTTCCAATTGATTTGGGATTCTGTGCAAAGCAATGTCATTATTCTTGCACGCAAACATCACAGGTAGCATGGGAGTCAAAGCACCACGATGGTCTCCCCTTACAACATGAGTTACGGACACAACAATTTTGTGGATGTGGTTGGTACATCTCTCCAATGCATGCTAGTCCCTTGCAAAGTTCGATAGTAGGGAACGTGTCTCCCATGCCGCTTAGGTTCATTCTTGCGACATTCCACGGTATATAATATTTTAGCGGAGTACAGCATATCTAGATGAAAGGAAAAAAGACGCATTGCAACATGCATGAGACAGCTGAGATATGATCTGGGAAGTTCACATACAACAAGGAAACTTACGAGACAGGGAAACAGCTATTTCATGGTGGTCATTATTACAGCATTTGTTGCTCGCCCTCTCAGATCCGTTCCTGTAAAGCACTTACTCTTGCGCCTTGTGAAGGCTGAATCCTGTTGTGTCATACCAGAGGACTAAAATTTTATTTGAGCGAACCAGGCTTCGCACCCCCAATGACTAGCAACGTGGGGCCACCCGTCGCAGGAGTACTTCAGTCGTCCCGTGAGAGCGGTAAGTCGGGGCCCGAATATTGTCCTTGAGCGAAGTTCGCATCACAAATCCGCAAATAGAGTGTGCACTGCCCCACGCAGTGCAATCGCAGTCCTTGGAAGCGCCAAAAACACTTTCTGGTTGACTCATAAACCAATCTCAAGAGGCGAACTTCTCCCTTCAAGCGACTACATTCATCGCCAGCCATGTTGATTCCTGAGGAAAAGGAGCTCACCGAGGAGCAAGACGCACATCGTAATGTACCCGTTCTTGCCACTTCTTGATCCTTGAAACGTCACTCAGTTAGTCTGCGTTGTGCACACAGCTTTCTCCTCCTTCATACTTCCAAGCGTCTTCGCCATCTCCTTCAACAGCTGGCTCGTCGACGCCTACTGTAACGTCCACGACTTCGACGCTCACTGGAGAGTCGTGGCATCCATCAGAGATTATATCGCATCTCCTCAGTACATTCATCACACCCCCCGCCAACTACGTCTATGTATCGGAGAAGAATAACTCCATAAAGGGTAGTTGGACGATCGATACTGCCTTATCCCCACCTCCAGCATTCTTAGCGCCCATCGAGAAGGCTGAGGATGGCGAACGGAAGAACCTATATGTGCAATCTACAAACGGGAGTCTCAATGTCAAAGTTCGACTGATCAGCTCGCAAGATGTCGTTCGCCGTCGAGCTGCATTGTATTGCGCATCTGCAAATGGGAACGTGCAGGTTTACGTCGTGAGCTACCATACCGATACCACATTGTATCGTGATCCCGACCACTCTTTATAGCTTCCACGCTCGAGTCAGGCTTTCCACCTGGTAGCTCGCTCGGCTAACGGTTCCATAAGAGTGTACCTACCCAGAGATTTCAATGGCCCAATCGAGCACCATACTAAGAACGGGACGACGGTCTTCTCGCCTGGGATCCGTCCCAATGTTCAGACATTCTCTTCCACGAGAGGGGAAGGGAAGAGCTTTGTTGGTGACTGGTACACAACGCGGTCTGGCCGTAGTGCGAGTGCGTAATTCTTTCCAATGGACATCTTCACTCTTGATCTAAACTAATTTCATGATGAGGCAAAATAGACGATGGCTCTGAAATTGAGTCAGCGTCCGACTGGACTGGTGATCACCTCGTCATATCGTCTAACAATGGGAGTTTGTACATTCAGTATGTTGACGAGGAGAAACTTGAACCAGCCTTCGTTAAGACGATAAAGGGATGGTTTCACAGCAATGCCGAAACGAAGCAGCTGCTCGGAGAAGCAAACCGGATAATGAAGGACGGTATTGGTGGGCGGCGGCATTACTGAGCAGTAATCTTAGCTCTGGTCGGGTTGCTGACCAAATCGGTTGCGAGACGGAAGAGGACCTGGTTTTCATTTGTGTATCCTTGGAATGCGTTGTTTGTAGCCTTTACATGTTCTTTTCTGTATCATTTCACCACTGTGCCTAATGTGCCATTAATACTGCCTTTGCACCAACCAATGCCCAAAGCCCAGGTGAATACGAGGTGACCTCCTTGATTGAATTATTACCTCAATTAGGACAAATGCAGTGTCAAAGGCGTGCCTTGTGTTGACCCCCCGCACCAGCAAGAACGTAGGTGTGTTTGATCTGTGAAGAATGGGCTACCTCGGGAAGAAACAGCCACAGGGCGCGGAGGGTGGGCAGGCTACGGTTGGATATAGTGGGAACGTATACCATGACATAGCCCCAGCACCCGTCGTTGACAACAGTCCCTTCACCAATCCATACGAAGGTAGGTCAACTATAAAAAAAAAAAAACCAAAAGCATGAACTGATCAACGTGGGTAGTATCTCTGCCTAAAGGCACAGACGACACCTTCATTGCTCCATCAATTCGATCGCCTCCAACAGCGACGTTCGCATCTCTTGCTCTAGTGAACCCTTCCAACCGCATAGCCATTGCTCAAAAAGATCGTATTTCTGGTACTTGGACCATCGATACTGAGCTATATGTCCTAATTCCAACTCCTCCCGTCTTTGGGATCCGTAACCCATTCGCAAACTTGTCACTGAGGTCGTCCTCGGGACTCAAAGCCGATATCCAAGTTGTGGCAAATGATGGAGCTCTAAGACCGACGGCAGTGATAGATTGCATAGCGACGTCTAAAAAAGCTATTGTTCGTATTGTGAGTCGGTCGCTTCCCCGGATGTTGGCAGTTCGACGAAAACTCATGCAACAATAATTTATTCCCTTTATATATTGAATCCTAGGTTTCTCGAGACCATCAGCGAATCAAGCTTTCCGTGACGAGCGACAAATCAGATGTCTATTTAGCTCTTCCCGATGATTATTCTGGATACATCACGTACACGATGACAGGGGCTAAAAAGCCAAAGGACACGTTCTCCCATGCCATCATGGATCACTTCTCGATGCTCGAGACTGGATCCTTCACTTACGGTCCAGTTCGTGGAACTATCGGCGAGGCAGGGGATTTCGAAGATGCAGAAAAGGTGGATGAAGTGAACGTGGAGGCGAAGAATGGGAAATTATACCTTTCTTATTATTCGCAAGATTTTGGGACGAATCCGTTCACTTGGGGATATAGTCAAGGCAAAGAAGGGGCTTCCCGGAACGATTAACGTTGGGAGCACGTACGTTCATTATGCGAACTTTCATGCGTTCACTTCACATTGCTTCATTTCTGCCTCATTTTATACACTCGGTTCTGGTGTTGTCTGTTCCTCGTTCGAGCCTAGCTCTTCTCCATCTGCTTTGTATTTCCTCTAGAATATCTGTCGTGTGTTTGCCCTGAGATCAGATTGGGTGTTACTGTAATGCGCAAACAATGAATCGACACCGCATTTGGACTTCTGAAGACTTTTTTTTTCTGGAGTCCAAAATCCCACTCTTTTCAGCCTCTAACAAGTCGGAGGTGATGGTCTGTGAAATGGCACGAGATAAGTCGACGAAAACCTGCTTCGACGGTGGTGAGAAGAAATCGTATTACATAATCTTATCATATCAGCCGCCCCGTACATATCTCTTCCTCTCACGACCAAACTTCCTACAGGACAGAACCGAATGCGACAAGGCACCATGGTGTTCGATCGTGCCGCGACTTGCAGCGTGGCCTAAGGCGTGGAGGGGATTGATTTGCATTACCTCCGACAGCGCCACCACCACCGAACAAAACTGCAAATTACTAACGAGTGCAAAAAAAAAAAATGGGGGGGGGGGGGGGGGGCTTTTGCAGCTTGATCCTGACTCACCCACCCTCTTGCCACTGATATCATCAGCCTATCGGAACATAGCTCTTCTGCCAACCGAAAACTCCTCTCCACCTATAAGTCTCTAACTTCCGCGCGAACGTTTGCTGTCTCCTCTACTGCCACTTGCTTACGCCAAACGTTGTTCTACTCCCGAATTCTACAATGGGAATGCGATCCAACTGTATGACGATGGGTTCCCGGTCAGTTTTGATGCAAAAAGGGGGGTACGCACTCCTTGAAGATGGTTGTTTCCATTGGGATTCGCAGCCATCGGTGTTGGTGCTTGCGCCTGAGGCCCCAACCCGTTCCGAATCGGTTCCGCTTCCTCCGCCCTTGTCATCCGAGCATATACCAACGAATCAGATTAGTGCCCACTGACCCCCTGGTTAATGTTATGCGCAAGGAAGAAATCCTCCTTGTGTGGGAAGACTATTACGACGAATAATATCGGTGTCGTCAATAATACCACACGCTCGTCGTTTCCTTCCGCTATTGACCATTTCCAACCAATCGCCCCTTCCGCGTGCCCTCCTCCCACGCGCGGACCTTTTTTTTCCCCAACCTCCGCCGCGCGCACTTATATATATACCATGCGCATATACTTACATTATTCACACCCCGTACAACGCAGTTTTGTGCTTAGAGTTTGATGACGTTGACTTTGTACGGGTACGTATATATACGTCTACTCAAGGTCTCCTAGTACTTGGTTGATTGGCATTATTATTGACTTGGGCCTTGCTTTGCTCCGACGAAACATATTATTTGCAACTTACTGGTTTGCACAGTCTTCAACTCGTGTGCACAGTGAGCCTTAAACGAATCCCCTTATTGTATAATTATAACCATCATCACAGCTTGCCAACTACTACTTCTCCCTCCCTCCCGCTGGTATATATGCGGTTAGTTGCGTTTGCACTTATCGTTTTTTTCTTTTTTTCCTAGTGCGTTTATGAAATCTGTCCGGGCCCCCGAGTTGCTAACGCGGCGTTCATTTCTGGGAGTTTGATTGTTGTGGGTGGAGGGCTGTTAAGCTTACGGTGTTTAAAGAAAAAGAAAAACCGGATCCTGGCTGACATATTTGTGCATAGTTTCCGGGTCGTTCGATCGAGCGGGGCCAAGGGTTCAGCTAGCATTGTTGTCTAATTTCGCCTCCCCAGGTGGAAGGAAAGCTAAGCTAAGCCTCTCTCTACCAGGTCATGGCAAACATTAGCTGGACCCGATCGACACCCGCTCCTGGATGGCCCGTCATTCCGGCTTAGCCTCTTAGGCCTCTAGCTCTTGAGTCCTTAGGTGGAGGCGCATGGTTAGTTATAATGGAACTATGTTTGCCACTCGTTTGGACCTACGAAGCTCTTCTATGCAGGGGAGACCCAAATCACATGTGCCAGGGCCACAATACGTCCACAATGGCGTCGGCGGTACCGGGGTGCCTAAGGGCAACACCACCTGATCAGATCAGACAGAATCGCCCACCGCTTACATAACTATCTTGCCAGTATTCCATAGAGGGCGTGTAGTAGGCTCATGCACTCCAGGGATCCCCTACATAATACGTATACATCGAATCAGATGAGGCCTTTCCTTCATATTTATCACCGCATTCAGCGAGTTGGTGCCATGGCGGAAGCAAGTCAATGTCCTAATTCTGATCCACCCCCCCTGGTATGTATAGTTTTTGATAACAGTGCCAAGAGCGAAGGTCGTCCGTATAGGGGTCGAATGGCCCCAATCCTGGTCTGGATCCTGCAGTTTACTTCTTCTTTGTGACGGATCTTCACGCTTCACTTTTTGTTCGTGCAAACTAATTCTAAATCGTGCAAACTGAGTGACTGTACAAGGTACATGCTTGCATGCATGGCCCCTCATGGCCCCCCCACAGCCATCAGGGCCCCGGCGTGCGGCCATGAAAAGCCCTTATCCGACTTGTTCAGTGACGGGTCCCCCCCTCCACATGCCCACCTCATGGATGGATGGATCGGCAACGATGCATGCCATGAAATGGATGGCCCGGCTCGGTTGCACTGTACGTAACTCGACAACGACACACTAGTATATTATACATACTTGGAATGTATCTCCATCCTTCCAACCCCTGTCGTAATATTCCGGCTCCATCGGCTCAGGCACAGCATATGGATGTTACGCGTCTACTTGCCCGCTCACGCGAGTAAGCACTGCATATGGACGTCGCGTATCAGGGGGGGGGGGGTTCCAGTTTTGAACCCGAGAGTCTAATAAAGGAATCCTCTTTGCCCACGCGGGAATTAATTGAACCTATATATGATTGGATATGTTACTACCTACCTACTACATCTATGCATCATATCAGGCATT
The DNA here is from genome assembly GCF_015039405.1 of Cantharellus anzutake. Taxonomy (NCBI): domain Eukaryota; kingdom Fungi; phylum Basidiomycota; class Agaricomycetes; order Cantharellales; family Hydnaceae; genus Cantharellus; species Cantharellus anzutake. Next base: position 123,221 of record NW_024066972.1, read on the forward strand.
GTCCACGACATTAACGGACTTTTTTTTATTCAACTTTGACATCGCGGCAGAAGAGCGAAGAGCGAAGGAAATGTTCAAAAAGAAAAAAAGAGGCTGAACAATGGATACCTTTTTTTTTTTGTTTTTGTTTCCGATTGGCTGATGATAAGGGCAAGTTGTATATAGGTTTGGTTCTAGCCGTTTGGGGGTGGGGGGAGCAACGGAGCAAGCGACCAAATAAAGGATGATATCCATGAGAAGTCGGATCAAAGGGGGCAACACTGAACCCTAGTTGTGTTACATATATCTGCTTGCCAAGAGCTTTCAGGCATGTTGCCGTATTTCCCCTTTCGGACTGTTGCGCACATGGCGGCTTTGGTTATGTAAAAAAGGTTGTGGCCATGCATGACTGAACGAGGGGGGGGGGCCCTTCCTCTTCCTCTTCGGTTCATTACTTTCCTATTCCGAATCGGCTGTGTGTGTGCGTGTGTATACATATTGCCTTGTGCCTTTTGTTGACAGGTAGTACTGTGCGCGTAAGGTTTGGTGCGGAACCGCATGGGTCGCATTATCGTGAATCTGTGATATGCCCCCGGATTCTGTCTGCCTCGCGCGGCCACCCCAGTTTTTCACACATGTGATTCATCAAAGATAAACTGGCCCTCCCCCCCGGGGCCCCCCTCCCCTCGAGCGAGATAAGCCCATGTGGCCACAGGACCTGTTTCATTAAGCAACATGTATTAGAGGCGGAGCTTCTTGAGCCGAGAGGGCTTTATCTCTTCCCGACAAACGACCGGTCATGACATCAGTGGAGAGACCTCGTTCCTAGTTTTTTTTTTTTTTTTAATCCTCGGCTTTACGCTTCGCGCTTTGCGCTTAATTAATAGCGGTTGCTTCAAGTTCATGCATGCATGCATGTCACGTACACGAGGCAAAAAAAAAAAAATGAGCTGCCGGTACCCGGGTCCGATCCGGTTGGCGCGCGCCTCTGCTTTTTACTACGCTTATAGTTCCTCCGGCCTAATTCGATGATCGCGATCTGTGACAGAAAAGGCGCGCAAAGAGATTGTTGCGCGTGCTTTACTTAGCCCCCCTGATCATGAGAAGATACGTATATATTCTCCCTTTTTGTTTTTTTTTTTCTCTTATGTACTCACGTATGTAGGTACGTTCGGATCCCGCTCTGACGAAAACAATTCACGTGGACGCACGCGCGCAACCGCAAATGCCAGCCATATTACGGTAGCTAGAGTATATATAGCTAGTGTGGGGGTTCTACTCATGCATACATGGTGCTATAAGGATTACGATCGATCCGGAAGGTCCCCCGCGTTATGTACACTGCTACGTAAACGATGTAGGCGGTGCGAGTGTTTATACAGAACGCTGATCGATCAAGGGATAGAAAGAAGCTGTGCCAAGTGATCGTGACAGGCGGCTGTCAATTTACAGAGTCCAGCCCCAAAGACGTAAGTAACGTCATTAATGTACAAAGCGTTCCAAGTCTCGTGGTCTAGTTCTTCTCATGCATGTAACCGCCAGCGCCTATTGGAAGTGTCGCCCAGCTCTCCCGGTTTCTTCTGATCTTATTGATCTTGATCGAACAGAGTGATTGATTGATCGGAGTACAGCTTGATCTATCTATCTTCTATGTATATCTAATATCTATCAGTACCCGCTGCGCGCGTAGGGAAGCATCGATCCTGGCCGGAAGATCACTAGTCTACATACCTCCATGCATGATAATGAGATAAGGGAAAAAGGAAAGACACAGCGCTTCGCCTGGATCATGCATCTGGCATATATACTATATATACATATTGAACGGTATCATGAAATCGATGCAATATATATATATCGATATCATGAACGTTTAGACATGCAAGCAGTTTATGCTTGCGTCTATGCGTATTTGGGAATCTAACGTGCTGGGAAGAGACGGCACGTACCACGGCGGCATGAGAGAGATATCGGCAGATCTATCAGAAGCTTTGCGTTGAGGCCACATCAACCCCAATCGCGAGCTCTCATATCATTTGAGAGACGGGAAAAAGATAAAAACAAACAAACAAACAAACAAACAAACGAAAAAGAATTCTGTCAAGGGAGACCACCCGGCGGCGTGCGTATGTATGTTCAGAAGATGATATATATGCCCCATAATCATAATTTTCTTCAGTTTTTTTTTTTTTTGGTTTGGCGAGCGACGTACGCAAACACGCTGGAAGATCGGTTTTCATGAATATGTATTGGCCCAGCCGGAGGGATCCGGGGGAGGAAGAGGATAACGTCAAAAGAAAATTCCATTTCATTGCATGTCGTCATGCAAGTGCTGAGAAACCGCGTTGTAAGGGCAAAACACAAACAAAAACAAAAACAAAAAAACAGTAGCAGTAGTAACCTGAAAAGATTCGTTCCTGTCGCGCGTAGTGATGATGGGGGGAGAAGGAGACAAATTCGTCACCAACGCTACCTGGGCGAGCACAAAAGTATTTCCAACCTTGTCGTAATTGCATGTGGGAACTTTGTCAAAAAGGAAGAAAATAAAATAAAAAAGGATTGCACTTAAGATACGCGCGCGGGTCGAACGATCAAAGGGAAGAAGCGAAAGAGGCGATTATGCAACGTCGTTGATAGAAAAAAAGACCGGTTGGGTCGTGTTTTGCACAATTAACGGGTTTGAGCCGGATCGAGTGCGCAACCCCCTTCCCCCCACTGCTTTGAAAAATTTGCCACAACATACTGTTTACATGCAATGACACTAGATCGGTCGTCAGATGTCAAGGGGGGGAGGGAGATTCCTTGTTCAGCCAATCAAGATCGTGGAAAAAAAAAAAAAAGCTTCGCTTCGAATTCGAAAGGCGGCGGTCATGGATGGATGGTTGGTTGGATGGTTGGTTGTGATTGGGAGGTGAAAAATAACAAGCCTTGGAAAAAGTGCATATTGTACTGTACGTAATAATTTAAAAAGAAAAATCAAATACCGTAGTTTGTCCTTGGGGGTAATGTTGAAATTTGAAGCCGGGACAGTAAGCACCTGCTTGTGCATGTCGAGTGCAACGTGTACGGGGTCAGCTAGCTGCACATTGATACTATTGCCAAGCCAGGGTTGCCTCGGCTTTGACTAGTACTATTACATAGTACGCTTCGACCTTACGCCGGCAAGAAGCTTGTTATCGAAGCCCGAAAAGAGTAGAGAACGAAATTGGTTTGAATCAGCCAAAAAAGCAAGTTTATTTTGCGCGCGCGCGCGTGCGTCAAGTTTTGAACTAAAGAAAAGAAGGAGATGGAATGTGCAACGTTGATAGACCGGTTGGGTACGAGACAGGAGAGAGAGACCCCCCCGCTCGCAAATTTGCCCACAAAATGCATGGATGGATGGCAGACTAGAATCATCAAGCAGAGAGAGAGATTCGTTGTCTAGCTGATCAAGATTGTGGCAACTTTGCTTCGCCGCGGTGATGGGTGAGAGGTGAAAAACAAAAAGTACGTAAAAAAAAAAAAGCAAATTAGGGACGGAGATGGGGTTGGTTGAGGTTATGTAGTCCTAGAGTTTTTGAAACTAGGTTAAAAAATCAAATACCGCGGTTTGTTCCTTGGTAACTTTAAAAGTAAGTAATTCTGATGTTCCTAGGTTCTAGGAGAGGTAGCGAGGAAGGTGCGGGGGGTAAAGTGAAAACGAAATTTTGAAGCTGGGACTGACCGAAAGAGCTGGCAAAAGTGGTCGAAAGCAGAATTTAAACAGGAGTTACATGATGTGCAGGCATGGGGGGGGAGTACTTTGATGAAACCACTTCCGCCCACAGGTGCTCGCACCTAGATCTCAAGAAGAGAACTACTGTGCCAGTGTGGCCACAGTGTGCGCTGTCGAGTGCAACGTGTACGTACGGGTCAGCTGCACATTTATACTATTGCCAGGAGGTACGTTGCCTCGGCTTCGACTAGTACTAGTACTAGTTACGCTTCGACCTTGCGCCGGCCGTCGCAAAAGAAGCTTGTTATCGAAGCCCGAGGATCTCGGCCTGTACTGGAAAGCCCGAGAAAGAAGTCAAAGTAGAGAATGAAATTGGGTTGAATCAGCCAAAAAAAAAAAGCAGGTTTATTTGCGACGGCGCGTCAAGTTTTGCCATGAACTGAAGCTTTTCGTGTACTAGTAGGTGGTCAATCAGCATTGCGGCACCACCTCAATCACTTGGCAAGTTCCAAGTTCCCCGTGGACCCAGCCATTTCCCTCGTGGCCCATGGCCAAGTTGACCACCCCCCCCCCTACTTTTCGCCTGCATGGTGTTTGGTCGTCAGTCGTGCGTTAACTAGTGAATGCCATAGACAGGCGAGAGAACCAAGCGTAAAAAAATTTAAAACACCACTTTGGTTGAAAACCAAACAGGTTTGGTCGTGCGACCTCCAAAAAAGTGTTTCCTTTCCGGGATTGAATTTAGTCCGAGAAAATCACACGCTATTCTGCATGTAATGATTGACGCGGAAGCTTTCCTTTTTTCAACAGCCACTTTTGAATTGAGCCTATATATATTGAATTACATATATACATATATGTGCACAGCATGTTACATTCACCAGTAGTGATTCCGGGTTCCTCCTTTGCTACGCTCCCCTCCGACAATATTAGACTTTGATAGACTCAGAGATAGAAGCTGATGGTCACCTTCAGGTTATTCCGTCAACGATTGAGATTGAGAAGGGGGTTGGGACATCAAATGGAGGGAGTAGTACCAATTACATGGTGACAACTGTGTTGAAGGTGGCGCGGCGGCCATGGTCCTATTCCACTGAATATCCTCCCTCGATTTGGGAATTGGGATTGTATTGAGTAGTGTGTGTGTGTGTGTGTATTAATTTTTTTTTTCACATCTATATGAATGTGACGTTTACCTATTTAATGATTTTCCTGAATGAATCTTACATAATATATAACAACATATATACATACCAAAAGAGAAAGAATCGTCCGTGATAAGGGGATAGATATTGCACATGGTTGGGCTTGCAATTCGGGATGAGCTGCGAAACATATTTTCCCGTTCGTTAGCAAGCGATGATAAAGGAGTTCAAGGTTTTTAGGAGAATAGATGATGGGGAGAGATATTTGGGTTGAAGTCTGTGTGTATATGGGCAGTTTTGCTCTCTCATATATGCGGGGAGGTGCATGCAAAGGGAAGGAAGAAGAGCCGCCCCTGCAAGGTTACAAAAGGAAGTGCAAGCCAAGACCATCTCAGGTTGCAGAAGGTGTTAGCTGGCTGTGTGGGTTGAACCATTGCTTCTTTTTTCCATCGTGGCAGCCTTGCAGGATTTTCATTCTTGCTGTGTATCATCGCTAAACGAGGTGGTCTTTCCTCTTCTCCCCTATCACATAAAACCTTTTTTCCTACTTAACAAGAGTATCCCTATCAGTACGCTAATCATTTTATATTCGTTCCTGAGAGATAAGAAAATAGTTTGAGGAAAACCTTGAGCTGAATTTCTTTTCATTATTTAATTCATTTTCCCGTCCAGAATGCTATAATACTGCAGCCGGTAACAAGTGCCGGCTCCCTAGATTCCATTTCCCCTTCCCCTTTCTCAACACACCCAACACCCAACACTCAACACCCTTTCTTTTTCGTCGTTTTTCATCCCAATCTTCACCCCCCCCTCCTCTTCATCACCGTGTTGGTCCTTGTGGACGAAAGGTTGAACAACTTGCGGGAGAGTACGAGATGATTCCTCTCAACGTCACTTTCGACGCAGAGTGTGAGTAGCTTTTATCTCACACAAGATCGTCCCACCACAACAACGCGTCGCGTCGGTGTAATCGCGCGTTGCGACCCCCCTGCAATGAATGTGGTTGGGAGTTGTGATGTGGTGTCGACGAAGTGTTTTCGTTCATGTGACTGACGGAGATATTGCTCTAAACCAGCCTCGACCAACCACATACTTGACCCTGCAACGGGAAAAGTCAACGTTTTCAACAATGGTGATATTGCATGGGTTCTGTCCTCCACTGCTCTCGTCTGGTTGATGGTACCTGGTGTTGGGTAAGGTCTTTTCCAGCTTCTCGCGTGGGAAAAGACTCCCCCACACTCAACTCACTCAAAAACTCCTCCTCCAAAGATTCTTCTACTCGGGTCTCCTTCGTCGGAAGAATGCGCTCACGATGATTTGGCTTTCGGTTGTTTCGATTGCGGTCGTTTCCTTCCAATGGTTCTTCTGGGGTTACTCCCTCACTTTCTCGGAGGTTGTCAAGGGCGGCGGGTTCATTGGAAATTTGGGTGGGTCTTTTTTTTGTTTTGTTTTTCTCCCTTCTTTACTTGCCTTCGATCCGGTTCTGGCTGTACAACATTCCCCATCACGGCCTATAAATCATGCGCAACTTTTTGTGTTTGGCGTGAAAAAAAAAAACATCATTACTGATCGTTTGTCTCTCCCTCTCTTATCCTCCTCGCTTCAACTTGCCTCCTCCGCTTTGCCCCGAACTCCCGCAATCCACTCGGCAATTACTTCATCGACCCAACCCGGTTTTCATTGAACTCCTATCCTTATCGTAAATCCCGGTCCAATATTTCACAACGGTGGCTCCCCTCGCGGCACAACGAATTTCAAATTCGCTGGTCATTGATTGATTCGCCTCCGAACAACAACAACAACAACGTACATATGCAACACCAACTTGGCGATGGCGGTGTTTTTCATCATTGCCAACGATAACGTATCTTCCTTATCGGGATCATTTCAATCTCGTTGCCTCCTCAACCTAATCTCGCTGAAAAACAAAAACAAATCCTCGGATAATTACTATACGCGCGCCGTTCGAACAACGTACCTCGGATGTGACTTGACTGTGGACTCGACTTTCACTTTCCACACTTTCTTTTTTCTTCGCCGACTCGTGGTGCTGATCCTCTTGGCATGCCTTAACTCTTGTTTTCTCTCCCTCGGGCCTCGTGGCATTGCTCGGCGGTGACAAATGATTAAAAAAAACGGGTTGTACACGTTGGTTTTTTTTTTTTTTTTGAAATTGGCTTGTGTGTGTGTGGTTGTTTTTCATGGGCAATCTTGCCTAATTGCTATTCGGTGCCGCCCTTAATCTTGAATTCTTCGATCGGTAATACTCTTCCGCGCGCGCGCGACGCTGGGGACTCCTTCGCTCGCTGTTTACTCGTTCCCCCCTGGTCGGCTGATCCCGGTCCACAACCCGTTAATTTCACACGGATCTTGTTGCTCGCCTGTTGATCTTTCCCATGCTCGAATCCCTGGCGTATTTGCACTTGCCCTCCACCCAACACACGCTGACGCCTTCGTTATGAATCCGCATTCGGGTTCGTGGGTAATGATCATTAGATCACTTTGGAATGCAGAATGTTTGGGGACAACCTAGCACTGGAGGTACCAGAGTTCCGGCGATCGTGTATTGCGTTTATCAGCTCATGTTCGCGGCTATCACGTACGTTGGAAGTCAATTCATTCCCCCCTTTCGCGTCGTCCTGATTGTAATGCGGTTGACTACATGACGTCAAAAATGTTGTTTTACACAGCCCAATGCTCGCGGTGGGAGCCATTGCAGAGCGAGGTCGTTTAGGACCTATCATCTTTTTCATCTTTTGGTGGACGACGTTGGTGTATGATCCTATTGCGTGTTGGACTTGGAATGCTGGTGGGTGGGTGTTTAAGAGAGGTGGATTGGACTTTGCTGGTGGAACCCCTGTGCATATCAGCAGTGGGACGGCTGCGCTGGCTATTTCGATTTACCTTGGTGAGTTTGTTAGCTTCCGATCGCGGGTTGAGTGCTCATGTTACTTTTGATTTGTGTTGGATCCCTTTTTTTGGTCCGTTTGATTGGATCTTCACTGCTTTTTTTTTTTACCCTCTTCTCTGGCCTTTGCATCGCTTCTGGGGTTGGTGTGATATCATCGTTACCCCGCATTCATTACGGTGTTCCTGGATCAATGATCGCCGAATTCCGCCGGTTGTTGGCTGCGCAAACGCTCCAATTTTTTTGAATTGCTGCCCCTTGTTCTTGTGCATGCACATGTGTGGAACCCAACCCCCCTTCCTTGTACTGCCTCTCTTGCTTTTTTTCTCCTCCATTTGGCATCGGTACCCGGTCAACTTGCATCGCCTCTTCTCTGTTCCTACATTCCCTGTTCGACTTGACGTACAACAGGCAAACGCGACGGATACGGAACACCTCGGTTGGCTTACAAAGCTCATAACACGACGTATGTCGTCATTGGTACCTGCTTCCTATGGTTTGGATGGTTCGGCTTCAATGGAGGCAGTGCTCTCGCTGGTACGATGCGTGCCGCTATGGCTTGCTTCGTAACGAATGTGAGCCCATCCCTATCTTATGACATCAGCACGTAGGTTACTGACGGTAGGGAATCGGGTGTTTTTCTTTTCCTGTGGTGTAGTTGGCTGCCTCTGTCGGTGGATTAACCTGGATGTTTTGGGATTGGCGCCTTGAGAAGAAGTGGTCTGCTGTTGGATTCTGCTCTGGTGCTATTGCGGGTCTCGTGGCCATCACCCCTGGGTCCGGTTTCGTTGGCCCCCCAGCTGCGGTTCTCTACGGATTCATGGCTGGTACAATCTGCAATTTTGCTACCCAGCTCAAGTTTCTCGTTGAAGTCGATGACACGTTGGATATCTTCGCGGGTCATACGGTCGGAGGTTTCGTTGGAAACATCTTGACTGGGTTGTTCGCTCAGGCGAGCGTCGCTGCTAGCGATGGAACTGTCATTCCAGGCGGATGGATCGATCATCATTACGTCCAACTTTGGCATCAATTGGCGGATTCCCTATCCGGTTTCGGATGGTCGTTTGTCGTCACCACGTTGCTTTTATGGATCATGCACTACATTCCTGGATTGCGGCTTCGCGCTTCCAAGGAGGCTGAACGAATCGGTATCGATGATGCCGAGATGGGAGAATTTGCGTATGATTACGTTGCGTTGGATGCGGAGCTAGGGTTGGAACAACATCCTCATGGTGTTCATGAGATTCCGAACGAGCTTGATGGGCACAGGCCGTCAGAGAGGAGAGGTGGACATGCGGGTCCTGAGGATGTTCACCATCACCACCAGATAGTTGAGAAGCCCAGTAGCTCTGACCACTCTACCCCACCTTAAAGTCGAGATGAGGGGGGAAGGAAGGAAGATGTGCTTCAATAGATCTGAGGTTGGGGCTCGAGGTCGAGTCTAGTTTTGGACTTGGCTATGATGCGCGTTTCGTAGCGCTCGCTTTTTTTTGCTGCGTTGCTGAGATCCTCCTTTTATCTCCGTTTTCCCATTTTTCCCCACTTGCCGCCACTGACAGCTTTCTTACTTGCTCAGCTGTTTCAGGTGCTCTTCGTTCCTTGATCTCTTCCCCGTTTAGACTTGTCGCATATACGTGTGCCCTTTACCTCCCCTCCCAATGTTTTTTACTACATATTAAATCAATGCCATCCCCGATTTTCGGTTTTCTTTTTCTTTTTTCGTGTGCCTTCCTTCGTCCTCTTTTTCTTTTCTTTCTTTCTTTCTTCTGTTCTTCTTTTCTTTCTTTTCCTCTCCCTTGTGGTTCATTCGAATGCACATTCATGATTCGTTCCCCCCCCTGCGGTTGGATTTTGGGGTTTTGAACTTTTTATTTTTGTGCGCAAAAAACAAAATTCTAGCCAACTTGGACGGAAGTCGTACCAACGCGCGAATCTTCAGGACTTGATTTATCTTTTTTTATCTTTTTTGTTACTGCTGCCATGCATGGGTGGGGGTTGCGCTTGTGTAAGTTGCCCCACCTAGCTAGTATACCTCGTTCCTTGTTGGTTGTTAATTGCGCTCGCTCGCTGAAGTTACCGTTGCATGTTGTGCTTGACCATCCCTCTCCGGCTGCCACCTCCATTCCTTTTCTTCGTCCCTAGGCTAGCTTGCATGGGTTTGGGCGGTGTTGCGTTAATATTGTTTTGTTTAGATTGAAGACTCCCACACACTCGTTTAGATATATCCATTTGTTATCTTGGTTTCTTTTCTTTTTCTTTTTTTTCCTTTTCTTGGCTAGGCGCAACTTCTTCACTCTGTTATTACACCTAAGAAGACGCAGGGAGGAAAATAAGTTGAGCGTTTTTTGCAATGAGACGCCATTTCCGCAGGAGCCCGTGTCATGAATGGCCAGGAAGTGTATTTGTATATATATTATATTTTTTGTAAGACAACTAGTAGAAACGCGGTGAATGTGCGAGTTCTAGCTGTACAGGTCATTGAATTAACCCTTCCTGTCTTGGTGGTTAGCTTCAGTGATAGGCCAGTGATCATGTCTGCTGATGTTGCATAGACTGGGGGGGGGGTATTTGCAGTGGTCTCGGAAGTTCAGCAGGAAGACCTAGACTTTTTACTTGCGGGGGCGATGTCATGATAGGAGGTATTTCACTGATTCATGGGGCTAGGCTAGTACCTTCGCCTCGTGCCGCACGCATACAATCGATGCACAGCCGGGGTTTATAAATACTGCACGCCGCATGATCATGCGGCGCTGAATAGTAAGTCGATTAGCCGATTTAGCCATGGGAAAGCTGCTACTTTGCAACTGTCAAAATGCAACTTGCGCATCGTGAGAACAAGATTCTGGATTCAAAGCCACCAAGAGAATTCTGATTCAACGATCATATGTATTCTGCGGATTCTTCGAGTAATATATAGCGCATGCGTCAACTGGGGAAGGGTTCAGATATCCCAACACTCTCTGCTTGAATCCCGTAAGAGTTCTTTGCACTGAGAGCTCAAGAGGTTAAGAGGCAGAGATGTGGGAGCAGGCCATGATTGAAGAGTGATTGATCCAAGACAGGAGTATTAATTAGGTTAAGATCTGTGTGCAGTTCCATGATCGATCATTAGAAATCTGGTCGCTACGGAACAGACGGAACAGCTTCCCCCATTTCGACGAGAAAACTTGAGCCGTGCATCATTACGAGAGGCAAAATGAGACATCCCGGAAGAAGGGACCCAAACCCGCACCCGCCTGATCAAATGGACAACCACTATAGATACCCTAATGAGAGTCGGGGGTACGAACGCTGCAAGTGCGTGGCCAGCTATCCAGCCAAGATTTATTCCGAGGACCAGCGGATGGGCATGCGGCCGACGGAGGAGTGGTCAGCGGGAGCACTGGACACAAAGGAGGATCGGTAGTGATAAAAATGCCTCAAAGGATCGAGTGAGGATATGTGCCCCCCCTCAAGACACGGGCATAGCCAAAGCAGCGGTCGACAACCTAAGCGTCAAACCTCGTTGTTACACCTGACATGAGCGCGTTTGGGCATGATCCGTGGCACTGGGAGAGGGATGCGACGGAAGAAAGAGAAAGAGAGGAAGGAGTTCAATTGATCCGAAGGACGAGAAGTGAGTGGGATAGTGCTCATAGCACCCTTTGTAGTGATCCGGTACATCGCCTCTATTATTTAATTAATGCGACCCCGGCATTTAGCATCTTATGGCTGTAGACACAAAGAGGTTGGCAAGAAGGGGTGCGATATTGGAAAGCCAGGTGGCGAAGAAAGATGGGACAGGCTGGGTGGCGCGCCTGCCTACCTGGAGTACGGGGCACTCTGATGAGCCGACGGGCCATTTCCGTCAGATGGGGTAAGTGGAACGGTCTCGAAAACAGCAGTTGATACCGACAACGTGTAACGTGGTCGGTGATACGGCGAGCACTAAGACCAGTACTGTGAACAAGGGGGTTGCACTTCCACCCTTGCCTGAGTTGACTATAGAGTCAATGTCAGGTAAGGACTGTAGGGTCATTTTACAAAGCAGGACCAGCATAGGGCCAGTGCTTAAGCAATAACCACAATTGAAAAGGGGATTTTGTGCATCCCCAGTAAAATAATTGGAGCGACAGGCCAAATTTGAGAGGCTGAGAGTGAGCCAGCGAGGAGAAATTGGAAGGTTCGCCTTGAGCTGTGAACTTCCTATGCTCATATTCTCGACTTATGTACTGACAGTTTTTCTGTATGGCCCGAAGTACCTACGGCAATTAACTATGGACGCTCGACTTATACACCCGGGATGCCTGTGCAAACGACTCTGAATCCGCTTTGCATTTGCAGCAATACAACGAGCATGTGGATGCGCCCAAGAGACTGTCCGCTGCTCGTGGCATCCACGAGAGCACCATTAGATTGAGCGCGTGCAAAAAATCAATCAGAACCAACTTTCCGTAGTACGGTGTTCGGGACTGAACGTTGTTTACGTTGGCATGAGCTCCTTTGATAGTAGGCCAACGTAGCGTGTCAGCTACATGTCCAGCCTCATCGTATCCGGTGGGCAGGGGTGGCAGAGCTGCGATCGTTAGAACACAGTTACAATCTGACAAGGGTAGGGGTCTTCGACATAAATACATGAAAATAAGGTGCAATGTAACTATGTGGGCACCTTGGTCTAGATGCATGTTCCTTACACTGTCTGCGGGATCCCTTTCGTTTCATTATGGTTCCGCTGTGCCTCAGCCCCTCTGGTAGGCAGGACTCTGGCAGCCTCTATGACTTCGTAACATTAGCTACCCCACCAGTTTATGAATCGGTCACCACTCTCATGTCACACTGTGGAACACCTAGTGACCGAATGAGCCTGTCCCCGAGTACTTAGCCCCTATGATATTGGAGAGATGTGGCCTGCGGCATCCGAAGTACCTAGTACTTCCATTCAGTAGTTGACAAGTTCTGGTAATATGTGCGTTCCTGCCATCTCTTGCTGATGAGTTCGTTCTTCTTTCACCATTCCTAGTATTTATCGCCTGCATAGTGACACCCTATGATCGTACCATTTCGCCGTCCCACTCCTCCAACTCTGAAAGCGGGGGACAAAAGCACAGAATTTTGAACAAAAATCAATGCTCGTTAACAACAACTTGACTTTAGCGACGTACGGTGGGGGTACTCTCCATTCCTCACCTGTGAGGATCAATCGTATCTCTTATCGATTCTCCGAAGCTTCTGCCATCTTATCACGCCATAACACCGCAATAACCTGACGCTTGGAAGTGCTCGAAATTGGTGGGACGGATTTAAATAAGGTCGTTAAACGGCCGGAACGTTTATTCACTATGCAATGTGCCGTCTGGGTTGTCCATGAATCTTTGTCGCGTTTTCAAAACTTCCTCGTTGTGCGTCTTGCCGGTTCCGAGCCCCATGTTCTCGTCGGGTTCATTTCCTCTACCTCGACCTTATGCCCACTGAGTCCCCCCGTTTATCAGGTGATCGTGACCTCGAAATCATCCTTAGGCTTAGGTACTGAATTCGCTTTGGGTAAGCAAAAATGCTCTGGGATAACCTAACGTTATTGCACCTCCCAGCAATCATACGTTACGCCTATCGTCTGCCTGCCGCTACATGCGTACTCCGCCGCCCAATTGGTTCCTTTCGATCCCTGTTGAGCCCCCCGTTCAAATCACGATCCGGACTGGTTGCGAGCAGAGGAATTGTCACGGTCGATTCCTTGTTCATCCCACGGCTCGAGCTTACTGTTCAACACTGTGCTGTGATCATAAAAGACTGCATTGTAACAGAAATATTTTGCCCTTTCAGTCTGTGTTGCTAAGTAGGATGTGCTATCGAGTTTCAACCTATGCTATGTTGGCTGTACTGCGGATCTGATGCGCTGCCAGGAGGTTGTACCGGCCAAATTGATTCGATTCCGATGTTACCCAAGTCCCCATCCCAATCGCCATTGTCAGTCACACCAAACACATCATCCACATGGCATGAGGAGGTGAAGAATGTGGTGGAGATTAGTGTGGGAAAGAGATAGTGACGAGTGCTGGGAGGCAAAGAACAAGTGGAATGCGAGAGGCGTATATGTCTTCATCAACGTTGGGCTGCCCTGTAAGAAAACATGAAAATTAAATCGGGAGCGTAGTGCAGCGCATACATTTATCCAAAATGCGGTAGAAATGATGACCAGGATGGAGTTCGGTATAAATCAGGCGGAGGTGAACGCAAAGGGGCGAAGGTGAGGACAAGTAAGATAACCCGGGCAGCGGCGTAACTGAACGATCCAGTGAATACTATTACAAGTCCGACAGCATTGCTAGCGATCCATATTCCCAACACTATGAAGACAGGGGCCACTGTGATAATTATTGCCGAAATCCGCCATAGAAGCCTCTCCGTGCTTGTCGGAAAGGGAAATGACCAAGCAGAGCAATGAATTCCCCCAAAGACGATCCCAGTGGTTAGAAATATCCAAATAAGTTCCTTGTCCTTGACCTCTTTCACAGCGGACGCCAGCATTGCGTCAGTAACTCTTTTAGGTTTTAGTTGAGCGACTTTTGTCTCGGGCACGGGCCTCGGGGAAGTGGTAGGGGACTCGTTCGTCACTTGGATCGGGAATCGAATATTCAGGGGTTTATACCACCACAACATGTAAACGATAACAAATAGTGCTGCGTACGCCAGCGTCATTGTCTCGAGTTGCGACCTGTGCAAATGGCCCACCCATCGTCCAACGTATTGAGTGATAAACCATAGCAGTTGAAGGACAATGAAAAGTTTGGTAAACGGGTCTCCTTTGTTTCTGTCGAGGATTTGCTCCTGTGTTATTGCAACCTTCCCTGACTTCCCAATTATGCCAGGGTATAGTTGCAAGTCCATCGGTTTCACCGCTTTTTGCGATGGGTCAAGAAAGCCACCCATGGCGACAAAGTATGAATGCGTAAAGGTCCATCCTTGTGAAGGAACACAAGTCAGCTGAACCTTGTCCCTTCCTACCTTGTTCAAATTCAGCGCGTACCTTGAACCGTCTCGCATTTTTTCGATATTCTCCAAGAATTCAAGAAATCTTCCCATGCAATCATCAGAATGTATTCTGGCAAAACTAGCGAAATCATCGTCAAGCCGATGCGAGTTGATTTGAACATCCAGGTTTTACGGCTGCCTCCTGGTATGTCCGGATGTACTGCTGTCCAGATGCAGGCGAGTATGGTTGAGAGACAGGCGTAGATGATGCTCCACATGGTTCGGCAATCCCGGAGATCACTACAAGTATGAGATATATTTGGTGGTAAACTAGCCGCATTGTGAGGGGAGATGGGCGCCGAATAAACAGTGTGGGCAAGAAGAAAGGTGATGAGAGCGGTCGCCATTGGAGTGCGGTTACAGGCACAACCAAACATAGACCGATTACAGGCTTTATACTGTGGACTGGCACAGTACGTCCTTACGTACAATGCTTTTTCCACCGTCCGGCTTCCTCAGAGCAAGCCGATCAGGGTCCCGAATTACATTTAGCCCATTTACAGTTCTTCGATCTGTACTAGAAGCAGAATTCTCAGATGTAAGAGGCATATAGCTAATGAACTGAGGTCGGACGAAATTTTTGCTGCCGCAACATGAGTGTGGGACGCAGGATAGTGAATTCAATAGGGCAGTGCCAGAAGACGAACTTGAGTGCGGCATTGTCATGAGCTCCGCAATCAGAAACAAGAGCGAGTACATGGGTCCTCAGCGCATTGATGCCCAGGGAATTCGAAGTCGGGAGAGTGCATACAAGTATCTCATACACGGGTATGCCGTAGCAAATTTGCTTGATAAGTGGTGACACGGGGCTAGCAACCCCATACTAATGAGTTGCACTCAGTAAAGTGTCTGCAATCAGACACTACATCACGACAGTTCTTTCGGTCTCCTCCACCCGCAATACCCCCATCTTGGATACATCACACGCACCAGGAAATTTCCTTATTTGCAAACCAGCTACTTCGGATGCATCGGAATGAGTAGGACTATACAGTGCCCAAACTGCCTAAACAATATTCTCCATGAAGGGCGACCTCTATATAGTGCTATCACTCAACCCAGCGCCTGCCCGGATCCAGGCACCTTTCCTGTTAGGGACTTTCCGATCTAGGGGTTTTGAGACCCTGTGCGCCGGGAGTTGTTCCTGAGCGATAAGGAGACAGGCTTATGATTGCGTTCTTCGTCTTTGCATACGTTCTCATTCTATACCGTCTACTTCCCCGAATATAAGACTTTGTGCAGTTTGGAGTCGGACACTGCGATATGCCCACTTTCAGGAGTCGTGAGTCTTTCATCCATGCAACTAATCACCTGCTTTCCTCTCACCTTTTTGGCTTTCAACGATCCCAATATTATCATGACAAATCAGCTGATGACAGCTTCGCACGGCACCCGGAAGCTCTTCAACGAAGCGACCCTTTTAACGGCAGCGATATAGCTTGGGTTTTAGCGTCTACCGCTCTCGTATGGTTGATGACTCCTGGTATGGGGTATGTCTTAGCCAATCGCTCGCCTTTGTCGTCTTGCTGGTTTTTCCCGCATGCCAATCATGCTAAAAGAAATAAACAAGGTTCTTCTACTCTGGCCTGCTCCGACGCAAGAATGCCCTCTCAATGATTTGGCTTTCCTTCGTGTCCACTGCGATCGTTTCATTCCAGTGGTTCTTCTGGGGCTACTCCCTCGTTTTTTCGGAGCGTGTCGTCGGCAAGTTTATTGGGAATCTAGGTGGGTTTTCTGGCTTGATTTGTTCCCTTTACTGTAATGGGAAGATTCGTATGTGATCGGTTCTCATGGACAGTCGCATCACCACACTCTTCCTGAGTCACGATTCCCAACATATTTCTCTTGAACCTTGCATTGTTACTCATCATACCGCTTTCTTCAACCTCTACTCGCAACTCGTCTGGCACCAACTTGGGGAATCCCATAACGTTGGAACACGGATTTGAAATGTCCTGTCACTGTTCGACTCGAATCTCTCCCTTGTTTCCTGCTTCCCTTTGTCTCATCATGCCCTGCCACACAACTGGGATCTGATTTCTTATCCAAATCCCCTTGATGGCTCATCTTCCGCTCCCATACGGTTCGGACACCAAATGTATGTTCATTCTCTTTCTCACAATGCATCATATAACATCGAGAATGCTCAACTCCGGCACCCAGGGTTGCTCACACTTCGGCGGCCTCGCACCCCTGCTGCCTTCCCCTCCTTCCTTGCTGTGTTGTCCTGATGGAAAAACACCGTCGTCATCGAACTAATCAAATTGTGTATGATGCCTACACCGGTATCTCCCTGCGTACCGTTTTCCGGAATCGCTTGTCTGCTTACACGTCCTGGCCTATCGGTCACCATTTGTTTCCTTGTTGCTGATCGGCGCATACTCGATGCTCATTACATTCGCCATATTACTGGCGGGTTCTACTACTACTTCTCCTCCCCGCAACTTACCACTCTTCCCCATTCCACTTCGCCTCCAAACACGGATGGTACTCATGAAATCCCTTCCATTACGGGATCTCTGGCGCGCATCATGCGTACTGATTACCAGATCACTTTGGGTTGAAAGATCTTTGGGGTATACCTAGCGTCACAAGCACTCGAATCCCCGCAACGGTGCACTGTGTCTATCAGCTTATGTTTGCAATAATAACGTGCGTATACGATTTTCTTGCGTTCTGTCTGATTTTGCACTTAACTCATTTGCCTGTTCGCTGGCCATTTATTCTGTTATATTTGTTTGCTCCCCGGCTAGCTCAATGATTGCTGTGGGGGCTATCGCCGAACGAAGTCGTTTGGGTCCGATTATGTTCTTCCTTTTTTGCTGGACGACGCTCGTGTATGACTTTATTGCATGTTGGACTTGGAACCCTGATGGGTGGGTGTCAAAGAGCGGTGGATTGGACTTTGCAGGTGGAACGCCTGTACATATCAGCAGTGGAACAGCTGCATTGGCTATTTCGATGCATCTTGGTGAGTGCCTGATTGCTTTTGAAGCCTTCAGGAAGATGAATGGAGTGCCTGAATGTTTTCTGATTTCATGTGGTGTACTTTGCTTTGTCCGATGGAACAACTTGCTTCAATGCCAACTGACCGCTTCTTATCATATTACCTCCGACGATACTGGCTTACGCAATGTGATTCCACCGTCACGGCAACCCGCAACAGGCCCTCGCTTGAATTACAGGGAGCCTCCATTGGCTTACAGGCCTCATAACGCCACCTATGTTGCCCTTGGTACTGCATTCCTGTGGTTAGGATGGTTTGGATTTAACGGAGGTAGCACTTTGGCGGCGACTGAGCGCGCTGCCAACGCCTGTTTCGTTACGAACGTGAGTGTTCTTCCATTTATGCATCGTGCGACTCGGAAAATGTATCCTGAAATACTCCTCGTTCTCATCACACAGTTATCGGCCTCTGTTGGCGGTTTCACTTGGATGTTGATGGATTGTTTTCTTGGAAATGGCGGATGGTCCGCGGTTGGGTTCTGCTCGGGGGCGATTGCGGCCCTCGTCGCTATAACACCGGGCGCTGGCTATGTTGGTGCCCCAGCTGCAGTTCTCTATGGGTTCCTTTCTGGTGTAGTTTGCAACTTTGCCACCCAACTCAAGTACCGTCTTGAGATCGACGACGCGATGGATATCTTCGCGACCCATGCGATTGGAGGGGTCCTCGGGAATTTGTTGACGGGTCTGTTTGCCCAGGCGAGCATACCTGCTCGTGATGGAATTTTCATCCGAGGGGGATGGCTGGATCATCATTATATCCAACTTTTGCATCAATTCGTTGATTCCGTTTCAGGCCTCGCTTGGTCGTTCATCCTCACAAGGGTGATTCTTTGGATCATGGATCTCATTCCTGGATTGAGCCTTCGTACAACACAGGAGGCTGAGAGAATGGGGATGGATGGTGCTGAGATGCAAGAATATGCGTATGTGCTAGAATTGGAACCGCACGTAGGTGGGGGGAATGCAGGGGTCCCGAACAATATTGCCGGGCAGGAAAACGGAGAATCCTCCTCGTGATATACGGGTAGGATGACATGGGCAAAATGGGAGGCTTTTATTTGCACTGTGCACGCTCGAGTCAAGTTCACACGGTTAAGTGTGGATTGGGATATGTTGGGGATATCAACATGATTGGGATGGGGACTCGGGCTGACCATGGTAGATAAGAATTAATGGATATTTAACCTGTAGACTTCCTGGTGCTGGGGGAAACCCCTCGGACGCGTGACGTAAAACCTAAGTACAGATAAACTACAGCGCGTGTTGGAATCGTCCATGAGTCTCTCCTGAAGCAGGAAGGTTGAGATTTGAGACTGTCGCATTTTATAACACTTTCAGGCCCTCGAAATTCGCATACACTACCTCGCCACCTCTGCCGCCCACTGAAACTCTTCTTCCTATCTGTATCACCTCGGATATTGGCTCGAAGTGGTCTGGAAGGTTGTGGAGATATACCAGACCATTTCGCGACCGAGTGAAAAGGCAGTTCTGATCAAGGACAATGGGCAAGGTTGGGTCTGGTTGGTACGTCGCCGCGAATGCTCCGTCGGGACGGGCTGTTAATGACTCCGTCCATGTGCCAGTATTGAGGTAGATTGTGTAGGGACCTTCAGAATTCTCCGAGACTTTCCACCCGCGCACCCGAAGGATTGTACCGTCCTTGGAGTAGGATATATGGTATGGTGCCGGAAAACTGGCCTGCTGGGATTGAACCTTCTTGACAACTTCGGTCAGATTCACTCGCTTCGTACATTGTCCGGAGGCGATGTTCCAGACCAGGATAGATAAATCTCGCGAGGCAGAAACGAGCTTTTCTCCATCCGGGGAGAAGCATGCGCACGTAACAGAATCAGGATGTCCGCGCAACAGAGCTGACTCAGCATTGGGATTCCCGGAATCCGCTATCCGGATGATACGGCTCTCCTCCACACTCACCGTGCAGCGAGCATTTGATGCAATTTCAAACGGTTCGCCCCAGGACCAATGTTCCGCAGCTGTCACTGCGTCCCAAATGCGGATCGAACGATCACCCGAACCTGACGTCACCATGGTTCCGTTCGGGGAGAACGTTACGGCATACACCCTACTGGTGTGGCTAGCGAAGGTGAAAACGTGAGTCCACCCCTGTCCATCGGCACGCCATAAGGAGACGGATGAGTCCGCCGAAGCGGATGCGATCCATTTGCCATCCGTCGAACAAGATACGGAGTACACTGCGTCCGAGTGGTTTTCGAGTCGCAGCAGGTTGTCATGCTTACCAAAGATGTCCAGGACACGGACTACGTGATCCCTACATGCAAGTATCACCCTTTCGCCGTCGGGATGAAAGGCGAGGCAGAATATGGGACTGAACACGTCGATTCGACCAATTTGTTCCCCAGATGCGGCGTCCCAGACTCGAACGGACTCGTCATATGATGCGGATGCCAAGCGTCCTCCATCTGGCGAATACGCAACAGAAACCACAACATCGGTGTGGCCTAGTAGAGTGCGGATGTGCGAACCATCAACGGCATCCCAAATACGTATGGTTGTATCTCCTGATCCTGACGCAAGGCGAGTCCCGTAAGGGCTGAATGCAACGGAGTTAACGCGCTTGGAATGACCGGCAAGGCGTCCAAGTCTCCCTGAGCCGTCGACATTGCGAATGCAGATCAAGCCATTCTCGCACGCGCACGCCACTTGCGAACTGTCTGGGGAGAATGTCACATGGACACAGTCAAAGGGCAAGTCCAATTTCGAGGTTCTGGCTCCCGTGATTGCGTTCCACAACCAAATGCATTTATCCCTGAAGGCAGACGCCAGCAAGGTACCATGTGGAGAATACGCTAGTGAGCAAACGGCATATGGATGGTCTGGGAGTTTCAAGGAAATACGACCTAGAAAACCCTGCGTGTCGCCCATCCTTGTGATTACGACGGCTTTACATGAAGAAGTTGGGGATGCAGATTCGAGCGTTGGTAAGGCGGAAAATACGAGCAACGGATGTTCGCAAAGCACGCGTTTTGAGCGCAGGATAAAACGATAAACGTCAAAGATGAACAAGCGGAGCTTTTCTGGCACTTGATCGTGTCTTCGCTATAAGCAGAATGAGTCTGAATCAATGACACAAAAGGTATGGTACCCGCCATCCACTGCTCCAACCGATGCAAACCGAGGCAAGCGGCATCAATCTCATCCATGATCCCCATTGCTACTATCCAGTATGAGAACCACTCGCGGATAAAGTGTTCTAACGCTCCGATCACCCCCGAATCTGGATAATCCACCTGGAAAAGAAGTAAGAACCAGCTTTTAGAAGCAAATTCAACCTCCGCGGGTATTGACGCCCGGAGTTCAGCAATGTCTCTCTTCAACCTGCCTCTTGGTTCGCCGAGCAGAGCCTGCTGGAAAGAAGGGAATTCAAGATGCCCAATTGTCCACAGAGCCAGTTCAAGATCTGCGGGGCCCGAACAATCCTGTCCCTTCCATTGCAATCGAAGCAAACCACTATCGGTCCTCGGTTTGACGGTGTCTTTTTCAAACTGCATAAAGTATTAGGTGGGACAGAGCTTCATCACGCAGTACCTACCGCGCGAAAGAAGGTATCTCTGATCTCTACGTCCATTGTATCCACTTTGTTTCGATCCAAACGTTGGAATATCTTGAGATTTCCGCCTGCCGAACCTACCCATGAGGCCAACTTGGCGGTAAGATCGCTGCTTGTGACAGGCAACTTGAATAATCCGGCAAAGAATCAATGAAGGGTGATACCAACTTTGCGAACTGTCTGCGAAACTTTCTTGCTCCAGGAACGCTACTTAATCCATGGATATGCTCGTAGAGAACTGCTTTGCATTCACATAGCAGCTGGATCATGGATGAGTGGAATCCACTGCGCAGTTTCGCTTCTTCGACACCGCAGCAAAAGAGGAGTTCCTAAATTCACAGTGTCAGACAACGTTCATCCCGGGACAGTATATGAACATTTTGGGCCCCAATAATATGGGCCAATTTGGAAAATGCCTCTATGATGAGCCTGTCATGCGTCATCGCGACCAAGGACTCTACCTGGGCAACTAATATTGGAACCCATGTAGGAAGCACTTTATACACCCTGGCCTTTATTACCCTACGACGGCCGGTAGCCATGGTCGGACAGCTTAACTGCGCTTGGCCGCTAAAACTACCGCCCAAAAATTGAATGCAAATTTCTTGGACGATTGACGCAAAGAAACGGTTCTCCTACTGCGCTCAGTAAATAGCTAAATACAGTGTAAAACGCGTCCGCACCTCCGAGAGAGCGTTTGTTTTGAAGAATTCCTCACGAACGACGTCCAGAGATTTGAAAAGAGGCTTGAGAGGGACGGGTGAATTAAATTTGATGACAGCGTCTTCTTGGGCCCCTTGTTCAAGGACACCGTTGATGGACATACCCAAGCTCGCCTAAAAGGGAAGCCCAAAGGTTGGGAAGTCGGGGGGAATTCTGAAGCAGGGATCACTTACGAGATCCTGGTACAGAGAAGTCTTGAATATATTTCCACTTTTTTCGAGTTGACGGCGGTCCAAGCGAATCCATGGGTTAGGGTGATGGTTCTTCCTCACAACTTCAAGGAGTAGGTAGTGATGGGTCTCCCGGGTACAATATCTAACTAAGCGAGTGACGGTGGCCTCTTCTGCTGCCTCGCTGCGATATAATTCTGCACAGAAGAAGCCAAGGAGGTACTCCTTGGCCCCTCTGAAAGGTATCCCGCAGAGAATATCTTCCTGAATCGAGCGTCGCAGATAGGCTTGATCGATGGGTTCATTCGACTTCATGGGGGTCTTTGTTAATGAGAATGTTCGTTGAAGAGGACGATGGACACCCTCGTCCTCATCCTGCCCACTCAAGTCAACTTTGGAGTCCTATTCTCGACGATAAGGCAAGGGGGAAGTCTTCGCGAACGACAGTCGTCATACCCTGTTGGTGGTTTGAGATGGAAACATTTACAGAAGAGTTTCGTGGGACGGTTACGCTGGCGGTAATGTCCACAAGTAGCAATGACGAGTAATGTTGATGGTGGACGACACATGTTATATTATTCCAAAGGCCGACCTCGAGGAATGCACGAGGGATGTCCCTCCATGCCTCCAAAACTCTCAAATGTGCACAGGCGCTAGTCCACCGCACCGGAGCAGCCAGGCGGCCTGATAGAAGCTGCCCCAACCCTGAGTCGATTCTGGCGTTGCTGCACAACTGAAACCGAGTTCCGATCGACAGCTTTGAAATTTGGATACTCTAACTCAGTTTCGAAGATAATTCCCACACTCCCGACGCACTTGGTGAATTCACGGTGGGAAGTACCGCGCTATCGTTTGCTCCAGTTAACGCTTACGGAGGCTGGAATGCCATGTCCTATACCAGTTACGTTGTGGATCGTCCCCGAGGCATCATGTGTGGCTCCGGCTCTTGCGCGTAGGAAACCACTGGGTGTGGCAGCGTGCACAGAGACTCCAGGCTTCCTGCAGGCTGTAGTTTATGTCAAGCCCCTGGAAACGTGGGCGCAATGTTTCGTGTTTTTCAACATCAATTTGCATTGGCCCAACAGGGAGTGTCACACGCGTGCGCGCGCATCAGTGATTCTACTTTCACATATATAGTACTAAAGCGTGTTATCGCTCAATTTGAATACGGATGCCGCTGCCTATTAATAATAGTAAGCTCAATCAAATGTTGTTTCGCATCGAAGGCTTCTGACCCCGTCGCAGAACATCTCAGTTAATCAGAGCGCTAAAACAACGAACAGTCGGCACGAGTGTTCCCCTACCGAACATCCGGACCCTCAATTCTGGTTGAATTGCAGCCTCATAGCCGTGCCATGTCTGATTCAACACCCCGTATAGCTGACAGAAGATGCGAAGGTGGGGATAAGGCGGATCTGGATGCCCTGGTACGCCTCTTCAAGGAGTTTTCTCAGAGGCTGGATGACATCATGTCCGTCAAGTCGGACTCCATTCATGGTGAACCAGACCATATCCGTACATGTATGCAGCCTTATTTATGTGTCCCAATTTCACTGAATGCGATACGCCGTTTCTTCGTCCATTGCAGCCGACAGTACTGCGGAGCACGGTAACCAGAGGCTGCGCTTGGAGGATTTTGAGAGGTAATCTGCACTCTTTCTGACAAACGACGACAGCCTATCTTTATGAGGGATCATTTCGTAGTAAAATGCGGCAGCTAAGCGAAGTTGTGAAAGGGATCGCTGACGCCGTCAAGGATCTTAGATCGGCATTCCATCTAATCAACGTGGCACTCGGACTCTGCGCTCGTTTGACTCGAGTTTCCCGGCTTGTGCCTGTCATTGCCTTCCCGTCGGGGCTTAAGGGAGGGGAGGAGAGTAATTCGCAACTGCTAGCAACTAAACGACGCCAAACTGCGTCACAATTTCCCGGGGAGGACGGGTTGACTCCAGGAGTTCCCCCATTTCGAATGGAGGATCTTCCTGAAGAGTTTGAGAAGCTCGCACGCGGTGTTGACGTGTTCAATGCAGCTTTGAAGACCCTTCCTGGCTGTCATGAAGTCCCAGTCTACATCGCGCGGGGCGTTGACTCATCTTTAATGGATCTGACACAAGACCTGAGATATTGGTCTCGCAACCTGCACGACTTTGAAGGTGAGTATTTCTAGCCTCTTTCGGTGCATCTTGTCAATTCGGTGTTTCAGGGAGGATCCATACCGTTGTCGTGCGGCAACATGTTGGCGCCATAGCAGATGAAATGACACTTCATTTGACTACCGTGATAGACGCGCTTAGGAATTTTATCCGCTTGGGTTAGTAACCATGCTATGAGCTGCCATTTCTTCATTTATGAAATTCATTACAGGTTTACCTACCATCCTTCGGTCCGAACGACAGGAAACGTTTCGAAACCTATCGACGGTTGCAACCCTCTTCGCTAGCGTATCTGCATCGACTATCCAGTTCAGGCGAGTCACCTTTCCCCACCTTTGTGGCGCAACAAAGTCAATTTTTCCAATGTAGTTATGGAGCAACCAATACCAGAGTCGCGCAGGCAGTCAATCTATTTTGGCTCACCTCACTGGTTTTCTCCATTGCTAGTGCAATTAACAGTCAACTTAGTTATCAGTGCGTCGAGAACACCCATGCTGGTCTGAATTCTCAATTGACCAGGTTCCACCCTCAGGTGGTCTTCAACAGTATATGCTACTCCGATTTCGGCACTTCCATGGTGGGCCGCCATGTGGATCCTCAGAGCGCCATTAGCCTTCCTAGTTGTTTCGGTGATTTCGTGAGTGGCGCTCTCAGCTTGCCAGCAAACAGCTTGCTGTGCTGTTCATGCCGCTCATGCCGTTCCCTTACCAATGTTAGGTTTTCCATAGGCATCGTCTGTTTTTCTTTTTCAAATTATAGCCATGAGCCGTATATTCCCATCTGTGTCACTGCCGCTTCTGCGATCTCTGCAACGGCACTTCTTTTCATTAGCGTCTGGTTCAGCGCCGATTATTATGCCTTCAAGAATAGAAAGAAGACGGGGGTATGTTAAAGCATTCTGACATATGGTAACACTTCTGACGGAAATACCTTCTCGCCAACTTGAAGGAGGAACTTGAGTATTTATTCCATTCCTCATCGCTTTTTTACTTGCCTTGGGAATGGTCCCGTAATCAGCTTCACGCGGTGGTTAGGTTTTTCAACTATGCCACCCACCCTGTTCGGTTCTGGTTCCGGCGACATTGGAGGTGGTTCGCATTGGTATTCATGTATTTGGTTCATCCTGATTTTTTTTCTGGCACGGAAATGACTTTCCAACGGACTTCACCCCTATAGAACTTGCGTTCTCCCGCTGGCCTTAGTTTTACTATTCCTCTTCCTTCTTTATGACAAATTCGAAGTCGAGGTTGACCAGGCATGCAGGTGGACCCAGGAACTGTTCCGATCAATCCCAACTCACTTCAGGCAAACTGGACGTCAATTTCTGGTTTGGTGGCGAGGCCAGGCATCCGTTCTCCCGACCATGTCATCTGAAAGAGAGCCTGAACTTACAGAAGGAGGCAACGCGGGCCAGCCGCAAACAAGTGTGTTTCCATTCTGTGCGTCCCTTACTAACGATGACCCTTGGACCTCAGGGTTCGGCACAGCACGTGGTTTTGGTGTAAAAACCCATGCACCAAATAAATTCCAGGAAGGTCAAGAGGCAATACGGCGCAGTCGGGAGCTACCGCCTAAGATTCAGAGGTTCCGCGAAGTAATAGTTAAAGTGATCGAGAGGAATCGCCTTTCCAGGATAGAATCGATTGCTTCAGCTCTCAAGTCCCTGCAGCCAATACAGAGACTAAAGGAGCACGCAGCGACGATATATGACATCAAGTTTAGGTCTGACGGACGATACTGTGAGCCCTCTATTACACTTATACCAGTGTTTTTGTTGAATATCCATGCCGAGACAGTAGCAACCTGTTCTGGGGACCAGACAGCGGTCATATGGGATATAGAGGACTCTCTGGAAGTCCGTCGACTGCATTTGCAAAACACAAGCCATCAATCCTGTCTTGCCTGGCGGCCCAATCATCCCCACGTCACGATAACATTGGCAAAGGGATACGTGAATCGACCGTTTTTGGTATGTCCTTACTGAGTAGAAGTGTAACATCCTCTTCATTTCGTCGTTGCGTAGGGCAGTGTACGATATCATCGCATTCACCGACAAGATGCGTCAGTTCCGTGCATCGCTTGGGTGCCATCGGGTCTCTCCGGCCCACTTATTTATTCAGCGGGCACCTACATTTATCTGACGAGAGTAGACATGAACGGGGACTTCAGACACATCATCCAAGCATTTCCCCAGTTTCTGCGGGGTAATCAAGAACTGTGGAGCGTGAACCTTGGTTATACTCTCAATGACATGGCAATCACCCTGGACGGAAAGAGGCAGGTCTCGCTCTGTGCAGCATATGGTAATAATGCTGATTGTCATCCGTGAAGATTATTAGGTGTCGGCACCGTAAATTCTACTCCAGATAAGGACCAAATCAAACCTTCACCGAAATCTCCTGTTGAACGGCGAATCATGAGTAAGTCCATTAAGATGGGAGTATAGAGATGGTTTGACTAGATCACTGGATTAGTATTTGATATCCAGGAAAAATTGATCATTTAGCAAGTCACTCTCTCACCCTAATCGGTGCATGGTCGGTGACCTCTGCATCAGCGATATCCCGACCTTTGAAGACGTTCGAAGATTAAGTTTATCTGCTTCAGGCGAACTGTTGCTTGTCACATATGAAGGGAATGTACGCCATCACAGCGCCAACTCTAGGACAGGATTCCTATCTCGTCTCCATATAGATTCCTCCCAAGCTGTTTCGCGTTTATCCGACGTGGCTAGTCCACATCCATACATTTTCTGCTCCAGATACAAAGGAGAATGCAGTTTATGGTCAATTTGGTATTTCAGGACCAACATCCGGGGGACCGGTGGAGGACCAGATCATTGTTTGTGCTAACAAAAGTAAGTGGTCCAATTGATTCTTCAGATTCAACATATCCCTGAATCCCCCCGGCTGTAGGGGGTGACGTCTTCATATGGGATTGCGGAACATACCGCCTCCTTCATACATTTAACATGGCCATCCACCCGGACCACACCGTCACTGGAATAGCATTCACCAGTAGTAGGACTCACGAAGTCGAAGCCAGGTGGATTAAGAATGTCCGATCAGTCCAGTCACATTCCCGCAGGATGTTGAGGGTCGCAATCGCATCCAGCGATGGGGCAGTGAGTTTATGGAGTTCGATTTGGGATCCCGATGCTCCTGTCATGCAAACTCCCCAAGAATTGCCAGCCGGCTAGCGCACCAGCGGAATTCATATCCCTGAACAATCGTATAAACCGCTGGTCTCCTTATTTGGTTGTGGCTTATTCCCTCGCCAATTGTGAGCCCTACCTCGGCTGGGTCAGGAGTATTGCATGGGAGTTCCTAATAACGAATGTAATTGTAGAGACAATGTCTGAGCTGACGAATTCAGCGGAGAATCTCGATGATGAGCCGTGAGGCTATGCCGGGGCAAAGCGGGGAAAACAATGGCGAGCCCCTAAGAGGTGCCTATAGGAGGTGCCACCTCCGGGTGTATGGGTGGCGAACACAAATGTCGCAGTTTAACGTATATAGCCGGCGCAGAGCAGTACTCTCTCTCTCGCGCACACGTCACGTTTTATTGTGACATTACTGTCAACTTCCCTCTCCGATGAGGGGCAGAAGTGTCGAATGAGCAAAGGGACACAAAGATCCAGTGAGGCTCAAGTCTCGGTCGACGAGCTAGCATTGTGTTGGAATCCAAGTCATGATGCTGCTCCGGCAACATGTCCCGCATGCGGTGCTGATGCGCATGCGCAGCATCCCACACCTATTCCGACACCGCCTCCCTGACATGTCTGTGCGCGCTTAGTATGGCCTTATCGTAGTATAAGTACCTTGTATTCACAGTTAATGACACTCATCGATCCAATGGCCACTGTCTCTTAGATCTGAAGTATCTTTTGAGTTCTATCTCTTTGTCCCTCGCTATGTCGCAAGTACAGCCGCCAAGTGCTTCGTCCATATCCGGCCAGCCATAACAACACACTGTGTTACGGATGAATGCACAGCCGATCACCGCCCGAGGCTAGTTCAGGCAGAGTTAATTTGCAACTTGGATTAAATCGCATCTCTTCCCCCTTGGAATCTTCCACGAGCTCTAGAGCCCTTCCTGATGGCGCGAACGGGTATTTGGAAGCACAGAAGGGCCGATCCTCACAGGAATTGACGTCAGACAAGTTTCAAGTAGAGACGTCAATTCCATGTTCATTCCCACTACCCGGAGCGCTTGCTGCCAATAGCTCTGCTCGGCACTTACAGCGGATGTACGCTGATGTTTCTCTGTGACCGTAGAAGACTGCACTGTCGCTGTGGCGGAATCCAATCAACTATGGTCCACGCTACTACTACTGATTGTATTGAGTTTGAACTGACGCTATACGGGTATTGCGGAAGGCAATCTAGGGACTCGCCACATTGTACTCCAATACTGAGATGGCACATTTATTCTCCGGCACACTGATGACGGGTTCACATGTCCTCATTCGGTGCCACGATATAGTGTTCAATTCAAGGACGCGATTTCAGCGTAGTCTCACAATTTATGATCCAAGCACTAAATCCCCGGACGATGAGTCCATCACCGAACCTCGCACGATTCAGTCACCTGGGATGTTGCACTATGGGAACTACTATGCTGCCCGTCTGACGCACTGCTACTAGGGGTTCTACCGGCCAAGTTGACTTGACTTCAATGTCACCCACATCCCATTCTACTTAGTAGAGGCTGGGATCCTGCCTACATCCCATTTATCTCCATATCAATTGCACCAACGGTAGCACCCTTAACGAATAAGCCTAAGTAGGACTGCTATTGGATACATTACCTACACGCAATGAGTCTGGGGAGTGTGGGGTCAGTGTGAGGGTGACTGATGTTGAGAGAGGTAAAGAGTAAACGGAATGCGAAAGGCGTCCTTGATGCGTAATTTGTGGTCTCATGAATTTTTATCTAAAATGTAACTGCACATGCAAGTCGTGTTCAAGCGTACTTTATCAGCATTGGACTGTCCTGTAATGAAACAAAATTCTAACGAGAAGGGCGGTATATACAGCTATCCAAAATGTGGGAGGAGCAATGACCAAGATGGGGTTTGGTATAGATCAGGTGGAGGTGAACGTAGAGAGGTGAAGGTAAGTACAAGTAAGATAACCCGTGCAATGGCATAAACAGGTCCACTGAGTAGTACTACACCTGCACCAACGTCGCTAACATGATCAACTGCAGCATGACCAGCAACCCATACACTCAACGCTAAAACGACAGGAGCCGCTGTAATGTATATCGCTGAAATCCGCCACAGAATCATCTCCACATATGTTGGAAAGGGAAATGACCAGGCAAAGCAATGTATTCCTCCGAAAATGATCCCAGTGGCCGCAAATATGAAAGCAAGTCCCGGGGTCCCGACCTCCTTGACAGGAGTTGTTGGATCTGCGCCTGTCTCCACTTTAAGTGCTTGTTGATTCGTCTCGGAAGTTGGGGGGAACTCCTCCGTCACATGGATTGGAAATTGAACATTAACGGGTTTATGCCACCACAACACGTAAACAATGACATTCAGTGCCACATACGCCAGTGTCATTGTCTCGAGTTGTGATCTGTGCAAACGGCCTGCCCATCGTCCAGTGTATTGGGTGATGAACCATAAAAATTGAATGACGATTATCAATTTGGCGAACGGATCCCTTTTGCTTCGGTCGAGAATTTTCTCCTTCGTTATTGCGGCCTTTCTAACATCCCCAAACTTCTCAATTATGCCGGGGTATTGCTGCAAGTCGTTCAGATCCACCGTTCTTCCTTTTGGTAGGTCGTAGAAGCCATTCATGGTGACAAAGTACGAATGTGTAAGGGTCCACTCTTGTGTTAAGTACAAGTCAGGGCTTCGTCCTTTCCTACTTTCCCATAAATTCCGGGCGCACCTTCTACCTTCTTGCATTTCTTTGATATTCTCCAGGATGTCAAGAATTCCTTCCATGCGATCGTCAAAATGAACTCCGGTGAAACCAGTGAAAGTGCCATTAATTCGATGCGGGGCCATTTAAGCGACCAGGAACTATAATAGCGCCCTGGTACGTTTGGGTGTACTGCCGTCCAAATGCATGCAAACACGGTAAGGAGACAGCTATAGACGATGCACCACATCGTTCGGCAATTCCGGAGATCGCTGCAAGCATCAGATACATCCAGCAGGAAATTAGTCGTGTTGTGAGGGTAGACGGGCGCTGAATAAACACTGTGGACAAGGAGAAGAAAGGTGATAAGAGCAGCCGCCATAGGAATGCAGGTGCAGGCAGGCTACCAGGTGTTAGACCAAGGATGGGCTTTATACTCTAGACTGGCGCGCGGCGCCGCATGCTGTGCCTTCTCACGGAGCCTCCTCAAGGCTGCAGGCCAATAAATATTTTCAGGGGTCCCAAAGCAATTTAGCCCATTCACACACCTTAGATGACTCACGGCGAAGCGATGACTGGAAGGTACAAGCAATTCAGTGTGTGAGGTTTAGCCGATGGACTCCAACTCAACGGAAGAGTTCCGGCTCAATAGGGTCGCACTGAATGTTATTCGACTGCTTGTGCTAGGAGTATGGGCACGTGGAATCAGAAAATTAAATGAGATAGCACCCGAACATCGAAGAGGAATCCATACAGGCCTTTGGATTTAATATATTCGAGCGGCGGGGAAAGATTGGTTCATAATTGAGTGGTTACGACACGTTGAGCGCCCAGGTGAAGGAGGTTGACACCGTCAAGGAAACCTCCAGGAGACACCGAAATGAGAAGGTATAGAAACCATACTGTACTGGTCCTTATTCTTGGAAAGTAGGGGGCCGAATCCCTATTCGCCCAGAAAAGGTGTGTTGAGATGCTTCGGCATGGAACCAAAATTAATTAATCTACCCCTTATTGGTTTCTCAGGAATTGTCAGATGAAATTCGCCGTATATAGCCGCAAGGTACATAACATGTAGTCGCAGAAGTGGAGTTACAAGTTGGCCCGTATCCATTGCAGGTGGACGTACATGATACCGTAATTGATATCTATCCATACAGTAAGGCCGACGTCAACATCTTGTTCAGGTCGGAACACACGGTTATGAATAGACCGGCTCGTACCCTGTGTGCTCATTAGAACAGCTGAATCTCCCAACACCGCACCGCCCCCATTACACATGTGGTATCTGGAAGAGGAATTCCAGCTACACCGTTCCAGACATTGACGGTCAATGATCAACAGTGTATCGGTTAGATACGATGTCGCGTTATTGATAAAGCGCCAGGTCCAGTGACGAGCGGTAGAAGCCAGAATAATCCCATAGAGTAGTTGATTTGCGAGCGGTCAGCCGATCGTATCCGATCATTGTATAGACGTTCACTTGGGAAACATAGAACCAAAAGGGATGAGACACCAGGAGAATACGACCCAAGAGGGCAAGAGTGGGTGGCATAGGATGCAAGCACTCGCTTGAAGATTGGGCAAGTGCCATGAAGACTGGGACGCTTTCTTTAGCCCTCGTAAACTGGGCGGTGGTCCCAAAGAAGTTTGAGAGAACATATATCACACTCCCCAGACGGCGAGACTATTGGCAATCAAGAGTCCAACTGTCACCCCAACAGTCGAACGCCTAGTCACCACCCAGTAAGACTATCTCCCGGAGTAGTGCTTACGACGACGGAGGCACGCATCAGTACCTATTACTTCGATTCCAGGAATTCCTTTGAGCCTTTGCGAAACCTCGCCACCCTTCACTCAGTTTCCTACGTCGTTTCTGCCACCATCTCCAATCCCAGCCAACCGCACTGGCCACTCCACACAATCTGCACGATCCGTAGCATCGATATGACTCCACAAGGCCGACTTGAGCAAATCCCTGAGTCAAAGACAACGAAAGAGTAAGGGCAACATCTCGGATGCAGCGTTAGGCTGAATCATGTGCTTTCGGATCACGAATTGTGAGAAATCTAGCTGAAGCGAGGGCTGTTCTCGACACTAGATCAGCGCCGAGCAAGGACACGTGAATCGTCCTCTGTAAGAGTGCTGGAGTGCAGATGTGCCAGTGATGTCATCTGAGTACCGGGGTACATGCGGCAAGCCAAGCATTTTGGGACCACTTTTCGTCTCATAGCGTTGAAACTCGGTGGCTGGCGACAACAGTTGATCAAAGGGCGAAAAATTCTGCTGCTGTTACAGTCTCATTTCCTCGCCACACATGTGATACTTCGTGCCTCCAACCGCTTAGGGATGCTGACGATTGCGTTTGGGGACGGGGACGAGTCATCAACCGACCGCCGGTGCTATTCAATAATCGAGAGCATAGAATGAACTGACGTCGACGTCAGATAGATTGAAAGCAGAAATGTTGATCGAGTCTGCTGTCGACAGCTCCACTCGGCAACTACATCAAGTGCAGCCCGACAGTATTCGGCGTCCACTGTCCGAGGATGCAAGTTTACTAATCCTCCACAGATGGAATACTTTATGGCATTCGGCATTCGGCTGAAGGGGATCAACTCAGTTGTCTGGTTAATTTGAAACCTTGACAAACTGTGCCACGCCGCTACATCAAGTCCAATGGTGGTTTGTTTTGGCTGCGGCTCGGTCAGTATCAGACTCTAAAGGCAAATTTGTCGGCACAAACACATGTAAATACTAGTTAATTGAGCAAGATGTGTGCGTCAACGAGCACAAAGAGATCCAATCGGGAGCGCGCGCATGGAAAGCGGAAGGGATACGAAACTGGGAAAACTCAATCAAGTGGCTGTCCAATCCGTCCGGTCGATGCCTTCAAGCACGTTTGAACTCTGTTGTAAGCGGGCTTGCCTACTTTGCAGTCTCTGCTCTTCACTCATTTGCCTCACCTGTAGGGAACAACACTGTGTCTCTAATCGATTATCCGAGGCTTCTGATCACTTCACAATGGACGCATCGTCCTGACCCTTAGAAGTGACCGAAATTGTAGTTAGTGAACGGCGAATGTGTAGCATAGCGTTTATTCCTCGTAAAACCAGCACCTGTCTGAGGTAACACAAAGCGTTCTTTCTTCGGGTTATTCGTCCTTGACCTTTCCATTTTCAACCTCCCATTGTGCGTCTTAACGTAATCCGCTCATTTGCTACTGCTTCGTCGTTTGTTGATGCCCCGCTTCGGATCCTGCAGTTATTGGTCGTTCATGTGTCTGTCAATTCACACAGGTCTTCCTTTTGCCCCGACCTTATGTCCGCTGGTTTGTTTGACAGGCTTCCTCGTTTATCCGGTGATCGTGGCCCCGAGACCATACTCAGGTGCTGAATACGCTCGGGGGGGTAACAAATGCTCTGGACTTACCTAATGTTGGGCACGTTCAAGTAATCCTCCTTTCTGTCTGTCGTCTGCTGCTACTCGCGTACTGCGCCGCCCAATTGTTCCCTTTCGATCCGCCGCCGCAGTCCCGTTCAAATCACGATCCGTTGGCATCACTTGGTGTGGCGGTGTGGCGCAGCTGGGCTTGCAAGGTTTCAAACTAGACAATTGACATTATCCCTTTCCACCCGGGTTGGGAGTTGAAGTCGCATTTTTGGACTCACATTTCTTGCTATGCGGACGATACCTTATGCTGAAAAAAAGCCTAGGACGCTGGCAGCTGTTCCTTCATTCGATGACGATGGGATTAGGGTTGCATGTACATACACCTATCCAAAATGCGGGAGGAATGATGACCAAGATGGGGTTTGGTATAGATCAGGTAGAGGCGATTGCAAAGAAGTGAAGGTAAGAACAAACAAGATAACCCGCGCGGTGGCGTAAACAAACCCAATGAATGCGGTCGCAAGACCAGGCGGCCATTCACTACCACCAACCCGTACACTGAACATAAAAAAGCCAGGGAAGACTGTAATAATTATCGCTGAAACCCGCCATAGAAGCATCTCTACATGTGTTGGAAAGCGAAATGACCATGCAAGGCAATGGATTCCCCCAAAGATCATCCCAGTGACTATAAATATGAGATCAAATTCCACGTCCCCGATCCTTGTCACGGGGGATATCAGATCTACATCAGTCTCCGTTTTAGGTGTCGGTTGATCAACATTGGTCCCGGAGGTCGGAGGATCAGGATTGGACTCTCTGGCCACATGGATTGGGAATCGAATGTTAACGGGTTTATGCCACCACAACACATAAACAACAACACTTAGTGCCGCATACGCCAGCGTCATTGTCTCGAGTTGTGATCTGTGTAAATGGCTTGCCCATCGTCCGACATATTGAGCGATAAACCATAGTACAGCGGTTTGCAATTGAATTGTCACGTGATCAAATTTTGTCCCGCTGCCCGAAAACAAGGCCGACAAAGAACACTGCACATCTCAGCAACCGCATGAGTTAAACACTTGCGGTTTGCTGGAAAATGTTCGTATATTCATTTTCCCGAGACCTTTTTGAGCGATAATCATAATTCTCATTTTTTGCGAGTTAAGGTTTTTCACCTTTGTGCGCATTTTTCTCGACAATGGCTGGGTGGAATGGGCTGAAACTTGGGCAGCGAGAGCTTTGGCCCCATATCTAGGGACCTTTTTTTTCTTTCGTTGATAGGTTGTGTACTTAGTTTTTTATCGTTCACATGCTCCCCGTGGCAATGATACTCATTGTGCATGATTTACTTGACAATGACTTGGTGGAATGGGCCAAAATTTAGGCAGCGAGGAGTCTTGCCTTTTGCCTCGGGACCTTTTTTTTTTGTTGTCGATGAGTCGCATTTTTGTTTTTTTTGTCATTTACATGTTTCTTGCGGCAATGAAATTCATAGAATTCTGTATGTGCACGATTTTATTGACAATGGCTAGGTGAAATGGGGTGAAATTTGGACAGCAAGGAGTCTTACTCTTCACCTCGGGACCTTTTTCTTTGTTAGTCGATAGGTTGCGTTTTTGTTTTTTTGTTGCTATTCACGCATTCCCCGTGGCTGTGGGATTCATGCAACTCATTGTGCATCATTTTCTCAACAATCCATCAGTATAACGGGGCGAAAGTTGCGCAGCGAGGAGTTTAACCTTTCATCTTGGGACCTTTCTTTTTTTTTCGTCGATCGGTTGTCTTTTTGATTTTTATCATTTTCGTCTTCCCTGCGGCCATATGGAGCGCTGGCGGCTTCTTCCATGAAGCCTCTGTTCATTGTCTCTGTTCACTCTCCATGGCACTCTCGCGTCAGAAAACCTTCTCCACATAGGTACCTACCTGTTCTCAGGTATACCTTTGTTTCTGGTGGCAGTTACCGCATGGTCAAGTGCTGGCATGCCATCTCTGCCAGCCGATCCAAAGGACGCGCCACCGATGCTCTGTAACTCGATCACTGCACACTTGTGAGAGCTCAGCACAGGCGATCGTATACAAGTAAGCCATATTATCCTTCCACTTTGGTGGTTTTGGCTTTATTTTACATAGTTTCTTATTTATTTTTTATCACTTCCTTGACCCGATCGTTGATCTCAGGTGGTTCGCTTCGAGTACATCCCCCATAAGGCCACACGAACACGCAGGCAAAACTTTCCGATCAAATCCCCCTTATCATCGTCTGCGATCGCTTCGACTTTGTTCACGATCTCGCTAAGCACCTGCCTGCGCCTCTGGTAAGCCATATTACATTCACTTCCACCTTGACGGTCCTGATGCAGGTCCTTACCCATTCCCTACCAATTCCCCAGCCCGACCGTTGATCTCAGGCAAGTTCCTGGGGTTTGCTTCAAGTGCATCCTGCCAAACGAATACACAGGCGAAACTTCCCGATCAACTCCCCCTTATCATCATCTGCGATCACTCCGACTTTGTTCACAATCTTGTTGAGCACTCATTGGCGTCTCCGGTAAGCCATACCACGCCTCCACCTTGATGGTTTTGACATCATTTTACGTAGTTTCTTATTCATTTTCTACCACTTCCTCGGCTTGATCGTTGATCTCAGGCAAATTCCTGAAGCTCGCTTCGAGCACATCCTGCCAAACAAACCACAGTGGACAGCGGAATCCAGTCTTCTACAACGCATCAGCACTATTGGCGGTGGCGGCTGTTGGAAAACAGCGCGCTAGCGCGGCCGTGCGAGTTTTCGTACAGCCACATTCCCACGGCCGAGCGAGGAACTCGCCCGGCCAGCCACATTTATTTATTCATTCTTTTGTATTCATTTCGGACTATCCGCTCCCAAACTACATGGGAATTACCGCTCTTTGAATCCTTTTTCCCTCAGTTCTCTTTCGCATTATTTGCTTGAGACTGAGGTTAGCAACAATCATTCCTTTATTTCAACCTATACTTATATACTGTATATTACCTCTAGTTGCCCCGCTTCACTAGGTAATATATTCTAGTTCTCTTTCGCATTATTTGCTTGAGACTGAGTTGCCCGCTTCGCTAGCAATCTCATATTACTTTAGCGGCATCCTGGGGCCTTCCTTGGGGGAGTTAACGTGCGTACTATTATGGCCACCTTCTTGTATACTCACGAATGGTCTCCAGTTCTATAAGCCTTTGGTTATTGGCAAATAACGCAAAGGGTGTACAGGGTGAGTTGAATCAATATACCCTATGTAATTTGTCGTTGCTCATATAGTATTATATTTTAGAAGTCTTATCACCGTAAGGTCTCATCTTGAAACCAATGTATCCTGCCAGACATCTTGAAATATAATGACCACTTTATGGAACGCCAGATCTGTTCAGGGTCCACAACGGCTTCTTCCGTTGTGCACCTTCTCTCAATTTTTTGCATGCGCACGCATTTCCTCAATGTCAGAAAGAACTACGAGATCCAAAAGCAAAAGAACGAGGCTAGAGACACTGAGGATATCGACAAAAGACGCTCCACCAGAACCCGCAGTGACAGATTCCATTTCTGGTGAGGCCTCCAAAGTCCCCTGCCCACGCCGACTGCGACTGGGACCACCAAAACGTCCTACCCAGTCACCCCCACCGACTATGGACCCAAATCTGAATGCTTTGGTAGCAGTTTCTGCTGCCTTGCAACCAGAAACGCCGGACACTGAAAAAATATTGGGTGTGATGCCGCCCCAGCCATTTGAATGGGATTATTCAGCCACGCCGGCCTTGGGTCCTGCAGTACAAGCAAATATCGATGTATTTGATTTGCCAAGAACAATGAGTAAGTCAAATTTCCAGGATAGAATTCAAACTTACATTTTTGAATTTAGGTGTGTCCAACGCCCTTTCCAAGCTACCGCAGTACCGCAAGCGTAGTCTAAGTCTTGATGGACCCCAACCCATCGATATTACCTACATGGTCAATGTGGGAGGAAAATTCAAAGCTTGCCGGCTGCTCAGCACAGAGAAGCATACAAACTGGCGTGCTGCAATTGTTGAGGCATCAGGGTTCTCGCAGACATACAGCTTCAAGCATGAGCTTGCATGGAAGATGTACTCTGCTCCTAAGAACCAGGACCCAGTTGCGGTTGACAATAAAAATGACTACAAAATGATGATCGGTGAGGTTGAAAAAGTGAGAATGAAGAAGGAGCCAATGGTCGCAATCATTATTGGCAACTTGGTATGTAAATGGAATTAAGGCCTACCAGACTGACCATTTACTAACGGATCCATCGGTCAACAGCCGAAAGACAATGCAGAACCATCTCGAGGCAGCAAACAGACTTGGAAGTCAAAGAAGGCAAGAATTGAGCAGCCGAATCCACTAACCTCTGGTTCGGATTCCGAGGCCAATTCTGAGCCTAGGGAGCACAAGATTCCAGGGACATTGTCGGTCCACGAGCTAGAAGAACAGATTAGAAATCAAAATCCTTTCTGCGAGTCGCACAAGCAACACTGCCATGTGTCATCAGCTCATGGTAGTGAAGGTCGGCATGTTGTTCTGACCAAATCAAAGATCAAGTGCTGGGCTCGGACAATTGTATGTGCATTAATATTTACATCATCAGTGATATTTCACTAACTTACTGCAGGATCAGGGTGTTTGCTCAATTAAAGAACCCCCGAAGTACTTCCTTCAGGAAGCTGATGGTGACCTCCCTCCGCTCCAGCGAAGCCGGTGAAAACTATGCCAGCACCCCAACCTCCGACTTCTTTCAACACTCCACTTCCGAGTGCTGGATTGGGGATGATGTCTGCCA
Organism: Cantharellus anzutake; assembly: GCF_015039405.1. Lineage (NCBI taxonomy): Eukaryota > Fungi > Basidiomycota > Agaricomycetes > Cantharellales > Hydnaceae > Cantharellus > Cantharellus anzutake. The sequence goes on from NW_024066972.1 coordinate 161,694, forward strand.
TGGCCAACACCTCTCTCCAAGGTGGTATCCAAGGTTCCGTCCCATGGCCTGCAATGTATTCGGCATTCCCTCCAATGTACCCACCTTCCTATTACTTTCCGGATCCAAGGACTGCCTTCCACTCCCCCAATAATTACCCGGCACCTAATTACCCAGCACCTGGCTTATATGGTGCCAGTGCACAATTCAGTCATCACCAACGGCAAGGAACATCATGAATGGCCAACTCAAGCAGTGACGACTCTACACCCCCTTCATCGGCATTCCCCACTATTGCACAATGGCTAACAACACTTGAGAGTGATGCGGACTACAACCCTGACCATCTATGCTTCTCTCAATATGCCAGTGAGATCAACAAGCAGGGGTATTACCGCTTGGACGAGCTGTCGCGGGCCTGTCAGAATAAGGGGCTTCATGAACTTGGCGTTCAAATCCCCCCTGGTCTTTCGGAGAAATTGTGTCATGCAATGCGACGTGAAGTTAGGAAAACTTCTCGCAAATTTTTGGCATCACGCAAACTTTAGTGATTTTGTTTCATGTCTTTACTTCATGTTCAACAAAAATGATAGTTAAAATCAAAATACATGTTCAATCTACATGGTACCCGAATCAGTAAACCACCCTTCCGCATCCTGAGATGTTATGGTACAGTAGACATCACACAAATGATTCTCAATGACTGCATCATTCTCTGTATTCATGACTTCCCGAATCCATGTTCCATGGCGACGCAAAATTTGTTTGAATTTGGAGAATGACTCTTCGATTGGGTTGTAGTCAGGAGAGTATGGAGGAAGATAGATCAATTTACACCCACTGAATGATATCCATGTCACCAACAAACTTTTGAGAATAAAAGAATCAGCATACCGTCTCTCAACCATATGCTTGATGGAGGGGTGTTTGTGAATCGAGCAATTGTCCATCACGATAACAGAGTTGTTGAGCGGAAATGGGTTCATTTCTCCTAATAATTTGCAAATGAAGCGACGAAAGTGTCGCATATCATAAGAACCATTCCGTGCTTCAACATAGAGTGGGCTGTCCAATGATAGTCCAGGAAGTACAGAAAATCTATGGAAGGACAAAGACTCAAGCATTAATCCCTCAGCGATCCAGAATAACATGTACCCACCTTTTGCCCTTTAAGCGGCTTGAATGAACACAGGCACGGTACCCCTTCCGCACCCATCCTCTGATCTGTTGTGTGGTACGCTTGTCAACAGCCGTCTCATCGACAAAGACTAACTGGTTTGGGAGATAATTTTCAAGGACATCTTTCCGCCACTCCATACGCTTCTCCTCATTGCGTTCCTGAGCTTTGCGTTGCAACTTGATGTTGAATGGATTAGAATGTAATACAAGAGTTGGTTAGTCATACATACCTTCTTCATGGTAAATCCCTCACGGTTCAGCATCCTCCATATGGATGACTGGGAGACAATTGTGCCCCGTCGATCAATAAGCCTTCGTTGGAGCTCATCTAAGAACAGATCGGGCTGCGCATCCAACAAGCCAATAAGAAACTATAGAATTTGAGGTCAAAATCATCAAAGTTGAACAAGAATATGGATTACCTGTGTGTCTTCTGCACTGAGCTCTCGTGGACGGCCTCCAGCTTTGGGCTGTGGCAGATCAAACTGGCCGTACTTTCGGTAGCGGGCACGCCAGCGCTGGACAGTGTGAACACTAACACCAGAGAGAAATTCTGTCATATCCGAGCCCAGGTAGGCATCTATGCGAAGAACAAGAGCTTTAAATTCACTTGAAAAAGTTGGGGGTGCCATGCAGATATGACGAGGAATGACGGAAATAGCTGACACATTTGAACGAGGAAATTACATAAGGAACAAGTAAATCTCTTGGGCAAGCCCGTCGCATAAGGAGGTTAAGGGAGAGACCGAAAATGTAAGAACTCTCGCCTCAGATTCAATAAAAAGAACCGAGGCAAGAGGAGTTCCAAAAATTTGCCCAAAGCTCAAACCGAGTGGCGGGCTTGGTGTTTGAACACGGAATAGGCATTTGTAACATCAACGGGCAGAAGCCTTTCGCATAGGCGATGTACGCAAGATATGGATCGGAGTATTTGCCAATAACAAGGCTTTAAACCGGAAATCTTTCGTGAGTATGTAGCCATAATATCAAGTACGCACATTATCTCAAGATGTTGTTGCTGTCAATATAAATCCTGGCTAATGCGCAATAGGAAACTACATAAAATGATGTCAAAACCATCAAGGTGGAGGCATAGTACGGCTTACCAGAGACGCCGATGAGTGCTTAACAAGATTGTGAACAAAGTCGAAGTGATCGCAGACGATGATAAGGGGGAGTTGATCGGGAAGTTTCGCCTGTGTATTCGTTTGGCAGGATGCACTCGAAGCGAACCCCAGGAGCTTGCCTGAGATCAACGGTTGGGCCGGGGAATTGGTAGGGAACGGGTAAGGAACTGCATCAGGACCGTCAAGGTGGAAGTGAATGTAATATGGCTTACCAGAGGCACAGGCAGGCGCTTAGTGAGATTGTGAACAAAGTCGAAGCGATCGCAGACGATGATAAGGGGGATTTGATCGGAAAGTTTCGCCTGCGTGTTCGTGTGGCCTTATGGGGGATGTACTCGAAGTGAACCACCTGAGATCAATGATCGGGTCAAGGAAGTGATAAAAAATAAATAAGAAACTATGTAAAATAAAGTCAAAACCACCAAAGTGGAAGGATAATATGGCTTACTTGTATACGATCGCCTGCGCTGAGCTCTCGCAAGTGTGCAGTGATTGAGTTACAGAGCATCGGTGGCGCGTCCTTTGGATCGGCTGGTGGAGATGGCATGCCAGCACTTGACCATGCGGTAACTGCCACCAGAAACAAAGGTATACCTGAGAACAGGTAGGTACCTATGTGGAGAAGGTTTTCTGACACGAGAGTGCCATGGAGAGTGAACAGAGACAATGAACAGAGGCTTCACGGAAGAAGCCGCCAGCGCTCCATATGGCCGCAGGGAAGACGAAAATGATAAAAATCAAAAAGACAACCGATCGACGAAAAAAAAGAAAGGTCCCAAGATGAAAGGTTAAACTCCTCGCTGCGCAACTTTCGCCCCATTATACTGATGGATTGTTGAGAAAATGATGCACAATGAGTTGCATGAATCCCACAGCCACGGGGAATGCGTGAATAACAACAAAAAAACAAAAACGCAACCTATCGACTAACAAAGAAAAAGGTCCCGAGGTGAAGAGTAAGACTCCTTGCTGTCCAAATTTCACCCCATTTCACCTAGCCATTGTCAATAAAATCGTGCACATACAGAATTCTATGAATTTCATTGCCACAAGAAACATGTAAATGACAAAAAAAACAAAAATGCGACTCATCGACAACAAAAAAAAAAGGTCCCGAGGCAAAAGGCAAGACTCCTCGCTGCCTAAATTTTGGCCCATTCCACCGAGTCATTGTCAAGTAAATCATGCACAATGAGTATCATTGCCACGGGGAGCATGTGAACGATAAAAAACTAAGTACACAACCTATCGACGAAAGAAAAAAAAAAGGTCCCTAGATATGGGGCCAAAGCTCTCGCTGCCCAAGTTTCAGCCCATTCCACCCAGCCATTGTCGAGAAAAATGCGCACAAAGGTGAAAAACCTTAACTCGCAAAAAATGAGAATTATGGTTATCGCTCAAAAAGGTCTCGGGAAAATGAATATACGAACATTTTCCAGCAAACCGCAAGTGTTTAACTCATGCGGTTGCTGAGATGTGCAGTGTTCTTTGTCGGCCTTGTTTTCGGGCAGCGGGACAAAAATTGATCACGTGACAATTCAATTGCAAACCGCTGTAATTGAAGGACAATGATGGATTTAGCAAACGGATCCCCTTTGCTTCTGTCAAGAATCTCCTCCTTTGTTATTGCGGCCTTTCTAGCATTCCCAGACTTCTCAATTATCCCGGGGTATCGCTGCAGGTCGTCCCGGTAACCCAACGCACTTTCCGCCGATGGGTCAAAGAAACCATGCATGGCGACAAAGTATGAATGTGTAAAGGTCCACCCTTGTTACAAGTGCAAGTCAGAGCCTGATTTTTGCATTCTCCTCAAATTCAAGGCACACCTTCAACATTCCTGCATTTCTTTGATATTTCCCAGGATTTAAAAAAATCCCTCCATGCAAATACCAGAATGATCTCTGGTGAAAGCAGTGAAAGCAGCGTGAAGCCGACACGGGGTGATCTAAACGACCAGGCACCATAATAGTGCTTTGGCACGTTTGGGTGCACTGCTGTCCAAATGCAGGCAAAGACGGTAAGGAGACAGCTATAGACGATGCCCCACATCGTTCGGCAATTTCGGAGATCGTTGCAAGCATCAGATATATTTGGTGGGAAACTAGTGGCATTGCGAGGGAAGATAGGCGCTGAGTAAACACTGTGAGCAAGAAGAAAGGTGGTGATAAGAGTGATTGCCATCGTGCGGAGTGCGGGTATAGGCACATCAAACATGGACTGAATACGTACGTGTAGGCAGCTTTATACTGTGGACTTACGTATGTTGTTTTGTTAGCCATGTTTGGGGCTCCGAATTACATCTAGCTCATTCACAGTTCTTCGATGACGCAGTGAAGCAGTCCCCCCCAAAAAAAAAAAACAGCCAAATTCCGCGTGAAGGGCACGCATGGTGAGCTCTTACATAAGCACGCAAAGAAAAGGGGGACATCGATCCTCGAGCTTTTCCGGAGAAGCGATGCGCGATCCAGAATTATGTTTATTATAAAAATAAAATAAAATAAAACACCGCGCGCGCGGTTTGGATGGAAGGCCTAGCTGATTGACTATTTAGAAAAATGGTGGGCACTCACCATTTATTTTTTGCTATGCTTGCTGGACTTGTGCGAGCTTGTATGTGATCAGAAATAATTGATTCACACTTTATAGTAAACCTCCTGAACAAACCGAAAACGAGAAGCACATCACGCAGATCCGCAACTGCATAGTCTCGGAAATGAATTACCGCATTTTCATTCGGATGCACGTGTTGAACACCATGGGGCCAAGGCTACATAATGAATTCCCTCTTCTTGGGACCTTTCAGAGAAAACTCGGGAATCCCTGTTGAATGCGAGTCGCAATCCTCGTCAGACAGTGAATACCCTCTCACAGCTCCTGAATCATCGAGGTCAAGTCAGCCCCGGTCAGTCCCGAAGCCCGCGTGATCCTAGCCCAACCCCCGGTTGCCGGAACGAAGCTAACAAGTCAGTCAGGGCACATTCCACAGCGGGCCCGCACAGTGGCATGACCATTTGTTGAGTTTATTCATACTATAACCCCGTATTAGAATTCTTGGGATCGTAGCGTACGCTGAGGCCATCCTCGTTCCTACTGGAGCCAGCACCCGTTTGAGGCCACGCGGCGTTTTGTGGTCGGGTCATCCATGAGACTTTATCTCTGGCTCTTCACTTCCGGAACTTCACCGTGCGCCTTGTCGTGTTTTATTTAACGCAACCCGCTCATTCGCTATTGCTTGGTCGCAAGTTGTTCATGGGGTGTTCTTGCACTTATTGGCGGTGCATATGTTGACCGTTTCGCATGGCCGCCACCCGGTGTCTGCTGCACGTCTGATAGGCCTCTTGGTTTATCAGGCGATCGTGGCCTTGAAATCGTACTTACATGCTGGATTCACTTTGGGGTGCAAATGCTCCTGGTCAACCTGGGGCCATGCACAGAGCGCCAGCCATCGTGCATTATTTGCCACCGCATGCGTACTCTGCCATCCTTTTTCCTTTGGATCCCCGCCGAGCCTCGTTCAAGCCATGAACTGTATCTTGTCCAGTTGGGCTTAAGTTTCAAATTTACCAGACACCTGGTGTCGACCGTTTTCGACCGGGTGCTGTGGACATGAACGATTGAAGTCGATCCTCCCCATACACACCATGCTTTGTGCAGGACGCTGGCAGCTGCTTTTGTGAAGGGGGTTCGTCATCGACAAACAACTGCAATAACACGCTTCGTCTGACTCTGTCAATCTCTTAGATGTCATTCAAGTCCCCACCCCCATAGATCGCCATGCCAGTCCTGTCAACGGTAGCACAACTGCTTCCACAGTAGATTAAAATCAGAAGCACAAATGTGCACATATCTATCCGAGATGCGGGAGAAATGAGGTCCAAGACGGGGTCCGGTATAGATCAGGAGGAGGTGAACGCAAAGAAGTGAGAACAAGATAATCCGGGCAGCGGCGTAAGTAATTTCCATGAGTGCCTCGAATATTAAAACTATGGCGGAGCGAGAATCAGCGGAGTGATCGCCAGACACTATGCCTACACCAAGAATCTCAGCCACAGCAAAACGATACCAATCTTCAACACGGCGGGAACTGGTTCTGCGTCTCGACATGGACAGAATAGGGGACGCTATCATATGTATCGCTGAAATTCGCCACAGAATCATCTCTGCACGTGTCGGAAAGGAAAATGACCATGCAAAGCAATGGATTCCACCAAAGATGATCCCAGTGGCCACACCAGCCCAAATAGGACCATATCCAACGATCTCCGCTAGAGTGGGATTCAGAACTGCCCCATTCTCCAGACTGGGCGCTGGCTGATCGGCATCGAGGTCCTTGGAATTCGGAGGATCAGAACGGTTGGAATCTTTCGTCACGCGGATCGGGAATCGGATGAGAGTAGGTTTATGCCACCACAGCATGTAATCGATGACACTTAGTGTCGCATACGCCAACGTCATTGTCTCGAGTTGCGATCTGTGTAAATGGCCCGCCCATCGTCCGATGTAATGAATGATAAACCATAGTAGTTGAAGGATAACGATGAATTTTGCAAACCAGTCCCCTTTGCTTCTGTCAAGAATTTCCTCCTTTGTTACTATAACCTTCCTAGCGCCATTCTCCTTCTCAATTATGCCGGGGTATTTCCCGAGGACATCCAAAGGATTTTCGCTCCTTTTGGGAACTACTGCTGCTCCTTTGGATGGGTCAAAGAAACCGTTCATGATGACAAAGAATGAATGCGTCATCGTCCATCCTTGTAAAAAGCAGAGGTTGTCATGTGTATTTCCCCTTGAATTCAGGGCACACCTTTGATCATCTCGCATTTTCCTGTTATTCTCCGAGCCTCCAAGAAATCCCCCAACGCTCCCCCTAGAAGGATTTCCGGTGTAACCAGTGCTAGGATCATCAAGTAACCGCGAGACGATCCAGACACCAGGGTACTACGATCATTGGGATTTCGTATGTTTGGGTGCACTGCCGTCCAAATGCACGCAACAATGGTAAGGAGACAGGTATAGATGATGCTCCACATAGTTTGGCAATTGCGTAGGTCATTACAAGCATCAGACACATCTAGCGAGAGACTGATGTTATGAGGGAGGATAGGCACTGCATGAACACCGTAGGCAAGAATGAATGTGATGAGAGTGGTTGTCATCGGAGTGGGGATTACGGGCCTATCAGACGTAAACCAAGTATATGCTTTATATATACTGTGGACCAGCGCGGATGCGCGCGTGGAAGTTGCGCCGGCATGGAAATAGAAACGGTTGATTCCCTCTATTAGTTCCCCAGAATTGCCGGAGGAGGACACGAGCAGCAGGGGATCTCATATCGAATACAACTTCTCGCCAGGCAGTTGCCGTCGAATAAACCTCCAAGCTTTCTGGACGAACCGAAATGAGAAGGTATGAGAATCACATCATGCAGGCCCGTAATCTCGGAAATCAAACGCCGTATCCTCATTCACTCAGAACAGATGCGCGTGTTGAACATGCGCTAGCAAGGAGGCAAAGTTAATGAATCCCCTCCTTATCGGTTCTCAGGAACTGTCAAAGAAAACTCGACCACCAGGGAGTACCAGTTGAATGAAACCAGGCGAATCTTCGCCCGAGAGCTGAGGCCACCTGGCAATCATCGAGGCCGACGAACCCTTGCTTAGTCCTGGACCTCGTACATCGCATTTCGTTTTCGAATCTTAGCCACAAAGTAATCCGGGGTCGCAGGAGCAAGGCTACCAGTTGGCCAGGTACATTGCATAGCGGACCGCTAGAATCACTTATTGAGCTCATTCATGCAATGGTATTGCCACTTTCGATTAGCCCTGAATCTGCAGCCACGTAAAGACCTTTCCGTTGTATGTGCCTTGACCGAATGAAGACTGCTGGATCCGATGGGACTACTAGCAGTCAAGAGGTTCTAACCTGTTTAAGGTCCCAAGAATGCGTCAAGTGATCCTCAAGCTTCTCTAAAGAAACAATGAGAAGCATACCGTGGGGAACCTTGTTCGTGGGTTCTCGGATATTAAACACCTTATCCTCATACTTCAAACTGATGCGCGCGTTGAACTTTGCGCCTGGATAAAGCAGAAACAATGGATCCACTCTTCAGTTTCTCCAGAACCGTCGGAGGAACTCAAGGACCAAGCGATCACTGTTGGGTGCAACTCGTAAGTCCTCACCAGATGGCAGATGCCACCTCGCAGTTTCCGATCATCAAATGCCCGCGAGCCTTGCTCAGTCCTGGGACTCGCGCATCGCATTTCCCCCGAATGCTAGCCGAAAAGTAACCCGAAATGGCAGAAGTGAAGTCACAAGTTAGCCAGTTGTACATTGCACATCGAACCCGCAAGGTACCATAGTTATTCGTTGAGTTCGTCCACACGATGACGTTGGCACTTTCGTTCAGGTCTGGATACATGGCTATGTATAGACCTGCCTGTACCTTGTGCGCGCTTTGAACGAATGGGGACCACCGGATCCGCAAAGCATCTCACAGCCCCGCAGCGAGTGTCCTGTGTGGATCCCGACTACACGGTTCCATATGTCAACATCAACAGACTCGTAGGTTCTGAGCCTTACGCTCACCACATCTGCCAGGCGCTGCTGGTTGTGAAGGGAGGAGAGCCCAAAGGGGTGAGGCACCAGGGGGGATAAGACCCAAAAAAGCAAGAGGACAGAAGTGGATAGCATGCAATGTAAAGGGACGAAAACCGGAGGACGAGCCTAAAAGAAGGCTGTGAGAACAGCACTTCCTGAGTTCCTGAGTAATAAGGCTACTGGCAGTCAAGAGATGCTGACTTGCACTTGCTTGGATCCCAAGCGAACACTGTAAGGGCAGTCGCGAAATTGATGCTATAGTACACTGTTGGATTGCAGAGGACCACCCATATAAGAGTTTGAGAATGGCAAAAGCGCCTGAAATAGGTATGCGTAATGCAGTCATGCATGTGCGACGGATGGAACGTTAGGCAGACGAGTGAATCAATGAGTTCCATTCAGTGTGGTGCAGCAGAAACGCGATGAAGCACCTACTCTTGGTAGGAAATGAGCATGTTAGGAACGTCTTTGTATAATCCCTGAATGACGACGGACATAGGGCGATCGAATGGAGGGCTTCTTCCATGTTGTTTTCGGCATACTCGTTGCGTTTCCTGGAGTAGGTCACGCGCAGCGAACTATGCTGCAGAGTGCGTGTTGTCTGGTATGGAGATATGGTGTCAAGCTTCGCTTGTTCTGCCGACTGCGTCATGGCTGAACCCACAATGGCCGAGTCGCTGATCGCATCCGCTCGCTATTCCTTCTTGTTCCATGTTATATGGACTCTTATCATTCGCTAGTGATTTAGAATGGTTTGGTGGTGGCCATCTTCAACGACGGTGCCGCCAAAGGATTTGAATTGAATCATCAGACTCATTCCAGTGATTTTATCTGCCAAGTAATATACACTTTATACACCATCAAATAACCACCTACCAGTGTTAGATTTTTCGACTGTGCCAGGGGCACACAATGAGTAAATTCAACAATCCGGTCTCTTGTGCAGTTTTCAATCATGCACCGTCCTTTGTTAGGATCTACATCTTCAACACGATTCTTTGTGTGTCTTGAAAGCCCTGAAGTGTGTGATTGTAATTGAGTGGGTGTTGTATCGATTGTGCCATGGAACACCGAGATCTCCCCATATTCGCTACCGGACTGGTCATCTTCTGTAAGTACGGTCTTTGTGGATGCCTCTTCAACGTCGCCCGTGTAAGTTACTCATTCCGACGGTAGGTCACGTTGTGTACGTATTACATAAGTCACCGTCCGTATGGGGTTACAGTAGGCAGGATTCCAGCCTCTACTAGGGTTACAGCTTAACCATTCCCCTATTCATCTTGACATCGCACCGATATCCCTGAACCGATACCTCTCATTATCTCTGCCGCCGCTATGGTGCCGGCAATAAGGATGTCGGACTGTCATTGCAACATCATGAGACTCACTTGACCTGTGATAAGGGTTTAACTAGGAGTCTTCCCTGGCCAGCATCCATTGTGGGGGCATGCCCTTTACCATCTCTGCCATAATTGGCGAGCCCGTGAAGACCATGGCGGATTATTCTAGTGGGATGGACCTCACCCGCCACTGAGAGGATCAAGTGCAAAGATCTATCAGGAAAAATACCGAGTTCGATTAATCCCAATAGTAACTCCGTCCTATGGACTTCACCTATGTTACGTACGTTCTCGCTATGTTTTGAGACTTTCATTCAAGTCGGGCCCCTTCCTTGGACAACACGATGCCCCTGTAATTGTGTCACGAGTGCCTTTGGCCCATCTGGCCTGTTCTTGGCCATCGAGTTTGGCTAGAGGCTTCCATTTAGGTCCTCCCTTCCTCGTCTTTCCATGTGGTTGCGTCTAGAAAGTCTAATGTTGGAGAGCGTGGAAGACTAAGATGACAAAGCGGATCGCCATTTGGTACCACCTCGTTCAAAACGACGGTTTTTTTTTTACCCACGCGTAGTTCGAACCGATAGAGCAGACAGGGTGAGATGAACAGCGTGTGGAGTTGAAAAACAGGAGGTTTTTATACTCTCCTTGTACTTGTTCGAAGCACTCTGACGCACGTTGCCATAAGCCGAGGGATTCACGACTCCTGTATACTGGTCAGACTAATCATAATAAAATACAATATGCGCAGTGACGAAACGACACTCGGGAAGAGGAAAGTGTATGGGGGAGGGGATCTTTGAATGCTCCGAATTTTACACATGTAGCAAGCAAATAAGGCCCAAATTTCACTGTATACGACTCATAGACTAAGTCATTTTCCAGCCGGACTCGAACAGTCAAGAACAGGTAAGCCTCCACAAGGGGAAATGGTGAAAATGTACGTACTCGCACAGAGACGCGGCAAAGGCATTCAGTTGTACAATTCCCATTTATTGCGGGCTCCTAGACGTTCTCAAGAATATATTCAGGTGTTCCAGGCGGCTTGAAGTAGTCGCAGGGGTCTGGATTGGCATCATCAGTCTTCTTCGTTGAACTGACCTGAATTGAAATAACGTACCTGCCACTTTGCTTGCTGTCCTCCAGCCACGATTTCCAGTTGAGACTGCGGCCAAGTGTCCAGGCTGGTGTGTACGATGTCTCCGATGCGTGACAGTACCAGGAGATCCTTATCCGGTGCCTCGAATTTGGCTCGTTGACCTTTCGAAACCCCACATTTCCTGACTGCGGCTGGACTCTGGCGCGATGATACTTATACGAGGTAATGACCACGACTCGCCGTGATGTTACATTTATATTTATTGCAAATCCTTCCCGTACAGGTGTAACTGAACGCAAAATTCATTGTTTAGCCTGAGCTCCTTGCCTGCGGAAGATATTATCAAGAGATTCGAGTGTTGCATTAATGAGTGCAGCAGCACCGAGAGATCTAGGCGTCAAATTGCAAGCTACGTTGTCGATTACACTAATGAGAAGGGAAATGAGCGATAACGCGCGGATAGCGGATGACAAGTAACGTAAAGGGCATACTTTGCGTGGCCTATACGGAGGTCAGGTTCGATGCAACCCTCTCCGACGCGCTGGGAGATACTGAAGGTTGATAAAATGGATGAAACCGTGATGAAGATGACAGCGTCTGCAAAGTGCGAACCGACGCATTTCCTAAAAGGAATGGCTCAATGCATGGATAAGTTGCAACAAAGCATAGAATAAATACCTTCTCCCAAACCCAAAGCTAATCTCCCTTGGATTCAGAGCTGGAGTTTTACCCAAGTGGCGTTCAGGTCTAAATTCTTCAGGATCAGGGTAATAATTTCCATCCCTGCTCATCCCCCTTCGAACATGCAATGTCGTCAGGAATGCCCTAAACGTTCATCAAGGCGCGGGCTGGTGAACAGACTGACCACTGATTTGCCATAATGAACGAGTCCTCTGGGATGAAATAACCTAGGTCGAGGCATCAATACCTTACGTTAGCGTCAAGAAGGGGAAATCATACCCTCAAAAACATCATCGTGAATTGGCGCGTGACCCGGGCCCATTGGGGTTGCTAACAAACGTTACAACATGTGAAGGATAACTAGCCTAGTGAAACAATACCTACCTGGGTGCCATCTATATACCTCCTTGATCAAGGCCTCGAGGTAGGGGAGCCGGCTTTGACTGCGGGGAGCGAAGAAAATAGCATCAGCGGAGGCGTTTCCCGAGCACGTGGCTCCCACCCACTCATCAAATGTTGGTAAACGTAGGACTTCATTCCTAGCCGAGGTCCCCAGTACTGAGTCCAATTCCTCCTGTGCTTTTCGCTGTACTGCAGGAAAGAGCATCATGGAGATAAGGAATGCGTTGATCACCGTGGCCGTCGATTCGATCCCAGCAGCATACAAAGTGCCGACGGCGTTTTTAACAGAATCCGGACTCTTCCCAGACGATAAGAGTCTATTCACAAGGCACGACGATTCGGTTCTCTAACAATAGGCATCAGAAATGCATCTAGCCGAAAAACATGCTTTTCTAACATACCTTCCTTTCCTGAGACGTTGCGTACTCAAAGGGTCGATTCATAAGCTCCGCGCGAGCGGCGCGCCAATACTACGCAGAAGTTGTACGATATCAGCATGTATCATAGACGATGCAATGGAAAATCACTTTGGCTTCCTTCTTGAACCCAGCGAATGGGAAAAAACTGGGAATATGAGCGAGGAAAGGGAAGAAGTCAACGAGATATCGGCCAAACAAGCCGGAAGTGATTGCTTGAACCAATTTTTCGGCGTCCTTCAAATACTGGAGAACGCATGAGTAAAGAAACTAGAAACTACTCACACTTACTTACCGGATCTTCGGGGGATATGACCGTTATTCCGTATGTCGTCTTGAGGATCATTGCGCCAATGCGACTTGAAACGGATTATTTGGCAAGGACCTAGTGAAGAACACTGGAAACTCACAAACGAAGACTTTCGGTCACTTCATGCGGATCATTGAGAGCATCGGCAAGTATGTGGAGTGCTGACTCCTGGAGTTCAGTATGAAATTCAGCCATCGCACCTTTGGCGATCACTTGGCGAAGTAGCCCCCGGTGCTCCCTCCAAAGGGCTCCATAAGGGGCAAGGGCAAAGCTTTCTGAGAAACCCATCCTACGGGCCCATTGGGAAAGATGAGACGGGCCCTGGGAGTCAACGCTGGCGCTCACAATTCCCCAAACATAGCCATCGTAGGACGATTCGAATAAATCGCCGCGTCCTTCTCAAGCATGTGCTTGGCTACGTCGTAGCTGTTAAGAACAACCATCTGACGGCCAAAGAGGTTGAAACGGATGATGTTCCCTGCAGGTTCATCCAGACCATTGATTGGTACACCTGAGGGTAACGGCTGTGTATCAATATTGCATACCGTAAATGTTCCGCATTTCGAATAATTTCTTCCAAGGAAGTGATTCTTTCGGGTGCGGGCGAAGGAGGGGGTAAGCAACAAGGCCACCGGCCACTGGGCCAGGGGGATATGGGAACCCCTTGGAGCGACGTCTCAGACGACGAGCATGAGCAAGCCTCCAAACCGCTAAAACCAATAAGAGAAGCCACATGATTGTCGAGAACATATTATGGACTGCCGATAGATAGCTTGGAAGGGGAGAAATTGAGGAGTGGGTCCATGAGGACGCCTCAAATTATATCGAGAGTGAGAGCGGGCTCGGAGAACACTGAGGTGCTGCTGGATTTACTGGCGACCCTATCTTTGGCCTCTGTTCAGGTTGAAGAGACAAGTTTCTTCCGCCTGTTTCACGTTTGTTAGTTCAAGGGTTGCCCGTTAACAAGCTGGTTCTTCAACTTGAACAGAGTCTTAAGCGACAATTATCGGAGATTCGGCGAAAGCAACTGGCTGATAGGGCTTGCGTACCCATCATGATGTTAACCATGGCCGTTCATAGCTGTGATAAAAGGTAATGTGCAACTTCCACCAGCAAACGAATAAAGTTGATTCAGTTAATTCAGTACAAACACTTTGTGCACTGTACTGCGTCGCAGATGGCAACACTAGCACCCGCTGAGACAATATGGACACCGTAAAGAAGCAGTTTCAAACACAAAATGAGTATTTCTCAAGAGACCTAGACCGCTAAGACAAAACTGTCGGCACAAACATGTGTAAATACATGTTTCGGGTTCAGTTCTCCTTGCGACGAATAGTTTTAGTGGAGAGGAATTCTGCTGCGTGGGTATGCATGTACACGTCATATGGGCTGTTCGCATATTCATACGTTGGTACTGTACATGTCAATTCGCCCCCGGATGGTTAATTCAAGTACATCCAAGTGACTGCCGTCTTTGGACACTGGGTACGTTCTCATCCTTCCTCCATCCTCAGCTAGCTAGATGGGGTATGACACAATATCCCAACTGGCTACTATTCACAAAAGATTAATAATCTGGTAATTTCACCCAAAATCCCGGTGTCTACACGCAAAATGCAAAAATGTCACCATTCAAGGATGAATCACCGATTCCAAGTCCTGACCGATCACCGATCGGCATGCGCAGAATGAATAACGCGGGACGAATAACGATGTGACCTCTTAGTTCTTGTGTTGTCATACTCGCAACTGGGACGCGCCAGCCGAGCCGAACCGCGGGTATCCATTTTGTCCTTGACCGCTAAACCTTATTATTTTATACGAGAATAGACGTACGCATCGCTTGGGTGCACTCCCTGAACATTTTGAAGCGCGAGTCGCAGGTCCATACCTCGCTCTCAACGTGTGGCCCAGTGTCTTGGATTCTGCGCGCTTTAAATAACGATCTGCCAGTGGCTGAAAAGGTTGTTGGAGAGACGTGATCTATGCGTACCAATTGCACTCCTAGGTCCGCTTGGACTCGATCATAATCGAAGTTGACCTCTCGCATATATATAAGTGGAAAGTCACAATGTCCAGGAGTAATAGGAAATGAGATATTTCGCATGGAATTAATTGGGTAGAAGAACAGTCCATGTTATGAAAATTGTTCCAAGTCAGTTTCTTCGTCCTTGAAACGGTGAATTACAAGTATTAAGCCTAGCCCCCCGGCGGAGTGTCGCTCATGGAACCATCCTCCCGGAGCAACTGTCCTGGAATAAGTAGGCTTGGAAACCTCGGGATCCATGTTTGACCGCTTGGCTTCGAGACTCCCTGGTGCTTAGATTACTCTCAATGGCGATCGCCTTCGCAGTCCTCTTCATTGTCGTTGAACCAAGGAACACATCCAACCCCTCTGGCTTCTACCGGGATTTCCAACATCTTTGTTGCACAATGCAATTTCGCCGTGATTTTCTCGTTATGGTTCCAGAGTGTCCAGTTGGCCTCACTCGGAAGCTGGCAGGCTGGTAATCAAAGCCTGGCAGCCGTCGCTACTGGTCACTTCGGTGGGAGTGCATGAATCGCTTCGCACTAAAGATAGGATTGAGAGTGATCGGAAGGCATGAAGCATAGAGTGAACGATTCGAAGGAACAGGAGGGTTGTCAAAGGAGAATCGAGAGCCCCAGACGTCCGTCGTATCGATGTAAAGCGAAACGTGCTCAAGACGAGGGCATGCCTCTGCGATCGATCGTATGATTTCCAGCGTTAGGCCCGGATTTATATGGGGATGAAGCCTAAAACTTCAAGGTTGGGCAACGGCGCAACCTCGAGCATGTATTTACAGGTGTTTGTGTCGACAATTATCTCTTACATAAGCGACTCGCAAGTCGTGCTTGCAGCGTATGGTGACATGTTATTCGAGGATGCTGACCGGGGACTTTTGTGGTTATTTTTTTTTTCCCCAACAGATGCGCAGAATGGTATTGGAAATCGGCAACTCTGATGCGCCGCGCGGGGGCCAGACAACTTGTTCATCCTCCTCAGTCTTGCTAATTTCTGCTAAACATGCTGCAGGGCGCTTGCAATGACTTAAAAGGACGGCGTCATCTGGCCCCACAGGCCCAGGGATAGTCTCACTGATGTTTGATCCAGCACAATCTGTAAAACACGAGTATTTCCATCTACATAATAATTCGGTTTCTTTACCTTATTCGTACACAGGCCTGGACGCCACAGCACCTCAGCGGGTTTCGCGTCTCACCAAGAGCCGTTTTGGAGCGCCTCGCTGTTTGGACTTTCCGTCTCTTGCGCAATCGTGACGTGCGGACTTTATGTCCCCGATGTTTTAAGAACATTCAATGTAATATTAATGCTAGTTCCTTATCATAGCTCACTCTACACGGAGGCCATTGGCTCTTCCTCGCATCTACGCAGGGAACGTTAGAGCTCCGGGATATCCACCATGATCAGCATCGTCAGCCACTTGATCTCCATTCTACTGGCGGAGGAGCTGGTTCATTCTCTTCAAACGGATGTCGATTACCCTATTCATGTTGTCTCGCACAGGTCGCTCGCGTTCCCCATCCATATGGTGTTACTTACATTTGATACCAACAATCACAGGCCCCAGCTGCCAGAATCCGCATTAGGTGGTCATTCGACGCTCACTCATCTGAGGGCATATGACGCTGCTTCTGAGCCACTTGCTGCACGTAATGACCCCATCTTATTTGCTACTTCAGTTCAACCGGAAGTGTTAACGATTGCGAGAATGGTGCAACACACACTCTCACTTCCAAAGTTGATGATGTTGCCACAAACATTGCAAGTTTGCCTGATGGCGTGAACTGAGAGCCACAACTTTCATCTTATACGTATGTATGGGGGGTGGGCAACGTAGGTTGGTTCCGTGTTCCGCTTATGTAATCACATGGAGCAGAAAAGTGTACCAAAAATGTCTCGTGTACTTTCTCACCACACACAACAAATAAAGAGAAACATCATTAGTAAACATTAATCAGATTGACCTAAAATAAAAATCGTTCAGAGGAATTTTTGAGAAAGTCAAAAATGGCTGTGTTGTGGTCGAGGAAATGTGTATAATTTGCCCATATCTTCAATTGTAGGAAGTTACACGCAAATTCCTCTGAACGTTTTGTAGAAATCTACTATCTGCACCATATCCCCGATTTATATGCTCTCAGGAGGATACTGGAGAGAGAAAGTACAAACAGGGATTTTTGTTATGGTTTATTTGTACTTGTGCGCTGCATTGGGGCAAACATGACCCAGCTGGTACCCTTGACACTTAATCTGGACTCATATTTCTGAAATCTAGCCTGTATTAGATGCTGACACAAGCACTGGCTTCACTGCATAGCTTATATTGGCCTGCTTTCTCATAAGACTTGATAAATTAAACGGAAGTACAAATAAACCATAACAAAAATCCCCGTTTGCACTTTCTCTCTCCAGTATCCTCCTGAGAGCATATAAATCGGGGATATGGTGCAGATAGTAGATTTCTACAAAACGTTCAGAGGAATTTGCGTGTAACTTCCTACAATTGAAGATATGGGCAAATTATACACATTTCCTCGACCACAACACAGCCATTTTTGACTTTCTCAAAAATTCCTCTGAACGATTTTTATTTTAGGTCAATCTGATTAATGTTTACTAATGATGTTTCTCTTTACTAGAGTGCTTGTGTTTCGTGCTTTGCTTGACTCTGCACAGCCCTTGTTTCCTTTCGCCTGTCCCAGCATGAATCTATTTCTAATTTTTTTCAGTTCGTTTCATGAATATACTTAGGCTGTAAAAATATGTGTTTACATAATTGGAATGCAGACATCCAACAAACACAATCCAACTTTTCCAGTCATTCAGAGTCTGGAATTATTTAAAGGCAAAGTGAAAAAGAAGGTGGTATGGTGATAAACCACAATGGAACCAGCATACACCTTCACGGACTACCATGTGCAAGGACAGACGATGGAATACCTGTGGTCAGACATAGGAACACATTGACACCTTTTAATGCATGCATGACATTGTCACATGCAAGAGGCATATGATTATGTAAACCGAGACTTTAAGGACAAGAACCGAGTGAGAGTGCAAGGGAGAGAAGGGACAGGTGAGATGACGTAAAGGAAAGCATGTAAAGAAAAGGAAACAACCCAAAAGGGAAGATGATGACAAATTTTCAGCGTTGCCAATTGCGTAATATCGGGAGTGGTTAGTGACTAGAGTGCGTGCTTCGCATCACGGAAACCTGCACAGCCATGGCAGCAGAAACATTGTGGTATTAAATCAAACACGCTTTTTGACAGTATGTACATAGAGCTTAGTCGGGCGAGGTGTTTCTTTGAGACAAGAAGGTAGGACGAGTAGGAGGGGGGCCTCAGACAGATCAGAAACTAAGAAGTGAGAAAGATTTTGGCCGCAATCGGCGTTTCTGTGAGAGGGGCCGCCTTTCAGCATTTTTTTGAGATGTGTCATGACTGTGACTTACAGAGAGCCCGTTTGGATGGGGATGCAGTGAGGGTTGCAATGTCATTCTTGGGAGTAGGGCCATTGCCAAGGTAAGTGACTCCGATGAGTTTAAAGGCAGCCCGGTTTAGGTTGGTGCAGGTTTCAGTGAACTTTTCCAAGAGGCATTGAGTGACCACTATGTCACCAGGTTTGAGATCGAGGGGGTAGGGCAAATTTTGTTGGAAAACAGCGCGCTAGCGCGGCCGTGCGAGTTTTCGTACAGCCACATTCCCACGGCTGAGCGAGGAACTCGCCCGGCCAGCCACATCTATTTATTCATTCTTTTGTATTCATTTCGGACTATCCCGCTCCCAAACTACATGGGAATTACCGCTCTTTGAATCACTTTTTCCCTCAGTTCTCTTTTGCATTATTTGCTTGAGACTGAGGTTAGCAACAATCATTCCTTTATTTCAACCTATACTTATATACTGTATATTACCTCTAGTTGCCCCGCTTCGCTAGGTAATATATTCTAGTTCTCTTTCGCATTATTTGCTTGAGACTGAGTTGCCCCGCTTCGCTAGCAATCTCATATTGTTGGAATTTGTACACGTGGTCTCAGGAACCTTAATGCATAAAATATGGACATTCTGGGAGTCGAACCGCAGAGCCCTGCATAGGTACCTTGAGTGTGTTGCCATTACACTAAATGCCCGCATTAGGCGGAGGTGGTTTCTAACACATATTACTTTAAATTTTTGTCCTGTTGGAAGTTGTAGGACCCAAGCGGTTTGGCATCATGGATGTTCTTGAATGGGTCATCCTGTGAGAGGTATGATACAGTGAAGAAACAAAAGCATCACGGGAATGAGATAGTCACCTCAGGTGCAAACACGGACATGGGCACAGACTCCGAAGAGATGCTGATATTCTTGACGTTCTCTGGAGAGGAAAGGAGGTGGGTGGGATCACATCCTCATGGAAGTAAGGGAACGTACTGCTGGTAAACATTTTGATGAAGGTTGCAGTGTTAATGAACCCCTGGCATGTTAGGGGGATTAGATCAAGAGCATAGTTGCTTTGGTATTGCTTGGCATGCTTCACAATTCCTAAAAGTAAAAATCGAAGTTTGGCTCCAATACCATTCTTTCCAATCATTGACTTGAAAGCGTAGATTTTGTGACATGCCAAGAACCCGAAACGATTGTCAGAGGGTTTAACGAGTTCCATGGCAATGATTCCTTCATCGTGTAGGTATTCGATTTCAGTGAAAGCATAAAGGTGCCTAAGTGTGACCATTAGCAACACAACTGATATGTAGAGTTGAATACATACTTGAGGAAATCATCAGGGAAGCGACGGCGGTTGTTGAAAATTGTATCCGGGGCATAGTCCGTTGCAAGGACAGAGTCAATGTCTGTAAGACCGTCATGGGGAGTGGTAGTGAATCTAGTCAAAACAAAAGCGGAGGGGTGTAGGATGATTTGGGACGCAGCCTTTTCTTCTTCTTCCTTTTCGTCCTCCTTTGTATCTAGGATGTTATTATCAGCAAAGAAGTGTTGACAAGCAGTACTACCTACCATCACCCACTGTGTCAGACCAGGCATCTGGGGAGATGAGGGGAGGGAGGTCTGCTGGAGTGCTTTCATTTGAATTAGTCGCTTCTTTGTCTGATGGTGTGTAAGAATCCAGTGAGTGTGAAACATAGTTTATGAGAGAGTAAGTGATGAACGAACCTTTTGATTCAGTAGTAATGGTCGTGTCCGTGGTGGTCTCAATAATCAATTCTGAGGTAAGATTATTAGGCAGTTATAGGGTTGCCGTTGAGGGAGGATGTATAGTGACCTGAGGCGGATGCAGCTGCTGGATTATCTGAGGGTGTAGTGGTCGCTGGAGTGTGTGTATGAGCAGTTAGTGGAGGGTCGATGAAGGATGGAGGAGATATACTTTGTGGAAGATCGGTCGAAGATGTGTTCTTGATTGGTGTGGACATAGAGGTATTGCATTTAGTTTTAGTCATAGTGTCTGTGCAGTGTGGTTTGAGGAGAGGGAGGGGATTTGAGAGTGAGGGAAATGTCAGCAGTGGATTAAGTGGGTGTATAAGTAGGAGGAAGCCGTAGCGTCAAGTGAGAGGAGCGTGTATTGGGAGAATGATAAAATCCGTTGGCAAAGCTAACATTGATTCAGAATGGAAGGGGTCATGGGAGGTCAGCATGTGCCCACAGTTTAAGACTCTGTGGAGAGGTGGACATTGCCCGCTTTGACCCAGTAAGTTGGATCTAAAGAGAATTAGGTTAATTGGAACACTGTTGGAAATTCATCACTTTACTGCTTGTTGTCGTTTCCATTGAGGTTCCAGGGAAGCGGAGTGAAAAGATAAGAAATGTATGTGGGCACTGTTATGGACATAGGGGAACAATCAGCAGGGAGGATCATGTGTCGATCTATGAGTGGATCTGATGCCAGAAGCGGAGTGTTGGAGGCAAGTGAGAGAAGATGTTATTCCACATCCCATAGCGCTGGGAGACTTGTTAACCCATGAGGAGAGTAGTGTATGTTGGCTGCGTGGTTCGTTGGTAGTGGGGACAGAAGTTAGGAGATTTTAATGAAGTATTGTTAAGACTGGATAACAGAGTTTTCGGAGTAGTGGACACATTTCAGCAAAGTAGTAAAGCCTTTTATCAAAGATGCAGAGAGCCTCACCTTTGTACTTTCAGAGTCTTTATTGCCATGGCCTGGCATAGACTGTCGAAACCAGACGTTGTTTCGGTGATCGAGCGGGAAGGGGTACACTTAACTTGTGCACAGAAACGCTCTCGTAATCGGCTGAATGAGGAAGTGGGTCGTAGTGGAGATGTAGTGATTCAGGCATTGAATGATTTGGCACGGGAGCGCGGTCTCAATCGAACATTTCTTGATTCTGCAAGTGGGGAAGAGAAAGTGGCTTGTGTGACAGACTACTTGAGTGCACTCTCGAATGCAGCTGTGAAAGGGGGAGTGTGTGGGTGTTGTGGCAGGGACATAGGGGCTGGGGCTTGGATGGAGGTAGCATTTGCCGATATTCCAAACGTTCATCACTTGGAGCCACATCCTGTCCATGAGGGCATGCAGTTGACCTCGGGGCTCTTAGTGA
This sequence comes from Cantharellus anzutake, assembly GCF_015039405.1. NCBI lineage: Eukaryota > Fungi > Basidiomycota > Agaricomycetes > Cantharellales > Hydnaceae > Cantharellus > Cantharellus anzutake. The sequence goes on from NW_024066972.1 coordinate 183,415, forward strand.
TCAAAGCCACCATATGTGAAACGGAGGAGGGAGCATGGTATATGGGGGTGTGTTATGAGTGTCTAGCGTCATTGAAGAGAAACAAGAAGCCTCTTTTTTCTTTGATGAATGGGTTATGGGTGGGAGACATACCCGATGAGATAGCTGATTTAACAATTCCTGAGCAGATGCTACTCGCTCTGGTCTATCCTCATTGTTTCATGTTCAAGATGCATCCAGTTAATTCTCGAGGGATCGATCCAGACTCGATGCAACGTGGAATGGTTGGAAATGTTATGAGTTACGACATGGACACAGGAGAGATCATTGATATGCTGGAAGGAAGAAAGATGCCTCGACGCACCCAGATTCTCTCATCTGTCATCACCATGACATATCTGGGATGAGGGCATCTGCCGAAGCATTGGCTCAAGAGCACTTTCCGCATCCGTCGTAGGAAGGTACTTCTTGCATTACAGTGGCTGATTGTGAACAATCCTTGGTATGCGGGATTTGAAGTGGACATGGATATAGTATCATCCCTTCCAGAGGATGATGTGCCATTAGAGATTCTGGCGGCAGCGAGACAAGAAGTGGATGTTAGTTTGCTGAATAGGGAAAATGACAGTTACACTGCAAATGACGAGAGCGGAGGTGGGTTAACATGAATACTGATTATCACTATGACTGTTGCTGAGATGCGTGTTTTTAACAGTCCAAGCTGCGATGGATGGTGAAGAAGGAGCGGATTGTGAGAATCTACTGTGATTATAGTAAATGGTTATGCTTACATATTGACAGTAGCAGATGCAGAGAAAGAGCCTAGTGTGGTTCCTCTTATGCACTTGGGTGTAGCGGTGCAGGATATCAGTTTATTGTCAAGTGGGGACTTACTGAAGCATGCACTGGCGAATCTGTCCACTGAGGGTGGATACGTGGTTTGATCACAGACACAGTTTGCAAGGGATTTGGGTGAGGATCAGAATCCGTTCTTTCTGTCTGCGTTTCCATGCATATATCCTTATGGACGTGGGGGTCCTAGGGGAGAAAGGAGTCGAAAACTATCCTTTTTGGAGCACATTCGATGGAGTCTTCTCTATTATGATGGGCGTTTTCGAAGGCATCATTCATTCCCTTTCATCGCTTTTGCCATCTATCAGAAGCAGGAGTGTTTGTCGTCAGCAAGAATCCAAATGTCACGGAAGGATTTCGAAGCAGATTTGAGGTTTTTGGCCTCAGTGACAGTAACCCAGTTACAGGTGGCAGCAGAGGAGGAGCGACAGAAGAAGGTGATTTCAGATGAAGCAGTTCACAAGTTGTTGCAGCATTTGAAGATAACAGTGGGGCGAGTAGTGGGGACAAACCAGAGTTGTGCATCCATACGTAGCAAGATCTGGAGTCTGAGCATAAAGTTCAGCCCACCGAGCCTGTGGGTTACTATCAATCCAAGTGACTTGCATGATCCGATTGCGCAGGTTTTTTGTGGTGCAGAGGTGGATTTGGATCGGTTCGAACAAACCTCAGGTCCAAACGCCCGAGAACGGTCGGAAAACATCGCAGCAGATCCCATGGGAGCAGCACGTTTTTTCCATTTCTTCATAACCACAATGTTGGAGTGTTTGATAGGATTGAGTGTTCGCAAAAATCGAACGGTTGCGAGAGGAGGAGTTCTTGGATGAGTGGTAGCATACATTGGAGTAGTGGAGTCTCAGAACCAGGCGTCTCTTCATCTTCATTTGTTGCTTTGGTTGGAGGGAAGTCCAACATGCGAGGAGTTGAAGGACCTTTTCAAGACATCTGCCTTCTGTGCAAAAGTCTCTCAATACATCTCTGAGAACATCCAAGCTCATATTAGCGACATGGACAAGGACCTCATAAAGGACATACCACGCGAAGCAGATCTTGCATGGTCTAGACCACTCAATCCTGCGATGCCCTTCTATGCTGCTCATAGAGTGGATATGGAGTGAAGATTAATGAGATCGAATCAAATTCACACTTGCCGGATCAGAGGTTGTCTGTCATATCATGGGCAAGCAGCACTTTTGATGTGCAAAAGAAGGGCACCCTGGCGGCTTTGCAAGGACGTGACTGTGGATGAAAGAGGCAATTGGACCGTCAAGAGAATGTATGGATATGTGAATAACTATAATCGAGAGTTATTGCTTGCACTCCAGTGTAATCACGACATCAAGTTACTTACCAACGGGGAAGATACGAAGAACTTATCCTGGTATATCTCGAATTATGCAACAAAAGGCCAGAAGAGTGTGTATAACATGTCTTCGCTGATAGCGAAGCATGCTGCATACGAGTTCGAGGAAACAGACGTAGTTTGGGAGTCTAGAGAGAGATTGCGGTTAATGCTCTTTCGATGTTTGAGGGCAACCAATCGAGAACAGGAACAGTCAGGACCTCAGGTGGTTTCGTATTTGATGGGATGGGGAGATCGGTTTCTGTCGCAAAGTTTCGTCCCATTGTACTGGAATGGAGTGAAGGCATTATTACTGCGATGGTATCCATCATTGCAGCAAAGACTGTAAGCATATCTATAATTCTCCACCGTGAAAAGGTTCATAACAGGTACGGGTAGAGAGGATATGTTACGGGGATGGGGGAAATTCCCCATTCCTCGATCCGTTCTTATAGTGGGATGAGTGAGGTCATATCTGGTCTGTACCATAACAGGATATGTAATCGATGAGTGATCCCAGTCTTGCCTGGGGGTGGACGATCGTATTCCCGTAGATCGCGATTGGTGATGTAGTGAGCTATTAAAGGATTGATGGTAGGTAGTCGGAAATGCCAGGACGGACGGGTCAACCATGGGTACTTGGCACTCCTCAATGGAGCGTACCATGTGCGAGGTCACGACTTGTGAGATGGGTGAGAACTTCGTATAGTTGCCATCGGGTACTTGGCATTCGCAGTGCGAACGTACCAGTAGCGGGTTGATGTCATAAGCGCACAATGAGGACTGACTAGAAGGGCCTTTGGTGACTTGGCGTTCCCAAAGGGAACGTACCGTTGGCAGGGAAACATGATGACTGGCGAAGGAGGGAACAGACGGTGGATGGGCGGTGACTTGGCGTTCACGTAGCGAACGTGCCGGCATCACGGGAAGGTGGGCCTCATAGTATTCACGATCTCCATGATCGTGAGGTGACGTCGTATGTTGAGTGCTGGGGGGAGAGCAGAGTGACGAGGACCCATAGGGTACAGATTCGATAGGACGATACACATGTCGAGAGTCTTCGACTCTCGACCTCGAGTTCTTGCAGCGAGGGCCGTTAGAGGACTCGATATAACCAGACTTATAAGACATATTGAGAGTTGTACAGTCACATGGGTTCAGTCGAGTCACAAGGAGGGTTGTTACAGAAGACGGTACACGAGACAATTGTAGAGCAGTTGTTAGTTAGCGGGAACCGCCTTCGGCGGTTTCCGTACAAGACGCGTGACTATCTACAAATGGTAAGGTCGCGGGAAATCCCGCGAAACACAAATAACCTTGGCCAGCACCAAAACCCCAATGGGGAAAGCTTTGCATGAGGGGGGGAAACGGGTAGAACGGGTAAGGAGGATAGGGTATCGGGATAGAGGGCAGAAGAGAGAAAAAGGGGAGGAACGATAGAGAGGGGAAGTCTTTGACCATGCGACGGATATGGTCGTTGGAGACTCCATATCCGTAACAGGATACCACAGCTTCTACACTGAACCAAACAGAGCCAGATGGTGAACACTTAATTCACAACGCTGACACAAGCAGTGAGAATGATGGAGTGTGGCACATCAAGTCTGTAGAGGTGAGAGGGAGACATAGAAGCATGCAAAACAAGATCTGAAAGAGTCAAATAGCAGGAGGAAGAAGAACACGTCACTTTAGTGATGGCACAGAATGGCATGGTGCAAGCACGATCACAACTGAATGATTACATGTTGCATGGAGCGGAGCTGGAAGGATATAGTTTGTATAATTTCTTGCAAGACACATACGAAGAATGGACTGCAAGGGCTTTTTAGAGTGGAGAAGCCAACGATGCTAAAGAGCCTGGAGGGAGGGGGAGACCTCGGCACACCAGGTCTTCTTATGGACCAAAACATTGTTACCAGGAAACTAAGAGAAGAGTGGTTCGAGAGAATCAGCACAATACCGTGGTCGACATTGTGGGTACATGGATCCCTAGAGTATCCACAGATGGCAACAACGACTTGTATTATGCAAGTCTGTTGATGTTGTGGAAAAGTTGGCGAGGACCAAAGGATTTAAAGACAGAAGGGGAAAGTTGGAAAGAAGCTTACCAGGCTTTGGAGCAGCAAAGTCCAACAATAAAGCGTTTCGCTTCGAATGCACAGTACTGCTACGAATGCAAGGAAGCTGCAGACAAAGATGAACGAGAAGCTGCATGGGGTGGAGAGAGAGGGAAAGAAGGAAAGGAAAGGAACGCTGAGAGTGATGGTGAGGAGGAAGAAAGTGACGGTGGAGATAAAGGAGAGGAGACCAACGTGAATCAAGGTACAATAGAACAATTGTCCGTGTTCATTGCATCTCGAGAAATGACAGATGAGGTGAGAGATTCTTTAGAAGACTAGGGAACTACTAACACTTGAGAGAGACGCAGGTGATTCACACCCGACAAGCAATAGAGATAGCCAAGAGTGCATGGATACTATGAGAAGTGGCGAATAATTGGGCAGTCACCACAGAAAGAATCCAACCAGCAACATATGAAAACATCCAAACGTTTAGTGGATGGTCGAGCACACTGAAGACAAGAACATCCTTAGAAGGGATGGAGGAGAGATGTGGCATGGGAACGAGTGTTAGTACAGTGGAAGGGGAGGTTACGATGGAACAGGACGCCTACAATGAAACACAGCAAACCACTATCCAGCACGTCCCAGTCAGCAACCCTGTGATGGAAGTGGAGGTGTCAACCTTTCATGAAGAACAGTTACAAGCATATGAAAACGTGACAAACCATGTCAATGCAACAAAATGAGGAGTGGAGTGTGAGCAACTGCTTATGATTCTAACAGGAGAAGGAGGAACGGGCAAGTCTCGAGTAATTCATGGTTTGGCGCAGTACTTTGAGAGGCAAAATTCAAGCGATATGCTAGCAATGGGAGCATATACAGGAATTGCCACCAGTTTGATTGGAGGGAAGACACTACACGTTCTATTCAGCTTAACTCCAAGCCATGCAGGAATGCCATCAGCTGCGAAGATACATAAGCTGGCATGTTTCTGGGAAAAGAAAAAATACTTGATCATCGATGAATTCTCAATGGTGTCACGATCACTTCTTGCCCGCATGTCAACCATTCTCTCACTGATATGGCACCACAATCATCCAATGGAGACGAGCACAAAGAGTTGGGGAGGGATGAGTGTCATAATATGCAGAGACTTTCATCAATTCAAGCCGGTGGTTCAAAAAAGAACAGCACCTCTCTACTGGCCCTCCAATCCAGGCACTGATAGCACAGAAGAAGTAACAGGAACCAAACTGTATGAGGAGTTCACAACAGTTGTTTTCCTTACCCACCAAATGCGAGTGCAAGATGTGGAATGGACCAAATTCTTGAGACATAGCCGACATGGGATGTTGCGAGGTCTTTGGGGTTGCTCAGCACACAAAGCCGTAAGTGATACAAGATGATGTATTTTACGGTGGTGTGTAAGCGGTTACCCGGAGGTTCCCGCTTGTCCACGTGACTATATCTATCTAGTTTACATGTGACTCGGGGTTCGGGGCTATTGCCCTGACATTCTCCCCCCTTGCGTTGCATATGCGACGCATACAAAGTTGATAGTGAATGAAAACAGAGTTTTAATAGTTGGTTTACATTGAGTTTGGAATTATCAATGAGTGTTTCTGTTGTCACCACTTTAAAGTGGGCGATTTTGTACATGTTGGTGAAAGGAAGAGAAGGGGTTTGAATGAGTGTGGGCCGTTACTTTGAAGTGAACGGCGATACATTGGTATCGCAGGGAGAGAAGAAAGAAGTGGTGGAGTTTGTCGAAAATGGATTTCGACCCAAAGGTTGTATTTCTTTGGTGTTCCTCACTTGTTCTGTGAGGGTTCGTGTGTAAGTGGTGTTTACACACGAGCGGTGGTGGGTGTGGGTCTTTTGGCGGAGTGGAGATTTCCGCAATTGTTACTTGCGGTTCCTCGCATACAGTATTGTGTGCGGGGCCTCGAGTTGGGGGGGTGTTTTCACGGGCGCCTCGATGGCGTATTACCGTGTCACTCTCCCTTCTCTCAAGGGTGGATTCATTGCCCCGGAGGAGGGTTTTCCTCCGGGTTGTTCATCTGGACATCCGATTGCTGCGTCGGATGCGATGATGTAGCCTGGGCTACATTGTCGGGCTGTGGGCTCGACGAAGTGGGTGCTCCCTGGGTGGGAGCGGGTTGTTGTGTTCCTGAGCTGCTTGGCTCAGGTGTAGAGTACGGTAGGTTTACCGTTCTTCCCGTGGGGAAGGATGGTCGTTGGGCTGGTTGTCCAGCTCGGAGACTTGCGTCTCTTTCCCGGTATTTGGAAGCTTTCGCTTCCCGCTCCGCCGTTCTTGCGGCACGTTCCTCAGGAGTCCTGAGTGGTTTGAACTGGGACTTTAAGTAGGCAGCTTTGCCTAGACTTTCCCAGGAGATTTTTCCCTTGTTCTCCGGGGAATTATATTCCTCCGCGAGTCTTGCGATGCTCGGGAGTCCCAAGAAGTATTTCTCGGTTTCCTTCGCTTTTTCGCGAAGGGTTCTGTGTACCTTGCCGCTTTTGAAGGCGGCTTCAGCCTGTTCGTACCAGTGTACGAATTCTTTCCCACTCACGCTTGTCCACCAAGCGTATGCGGCGTCATGCGCCGCTTCTGACCCCGCTATTCTCCTCATGGGGAAGTTGGGGTCGATTGTTATGTCGACTGGAGCTTCGACTTTGCCGAACTCGTTGAGTTCGGCGGTCTCGTATAGCATGTGGACACTTCCCTGCAGGGTGGCTTGCCCATAGGGTGCTGAGGTACTCAGTGGCCTGCCGCCTCTGGCAGTGGTCCCCGTTTTAGGGTCTGCCGTCGGTTGCCTACCACTCTCCCTCTTCCCCTCGACATGGGTTTGCCCCTCTGAGGGCGGGCCTTTATGCAACCCGGACAGGGTCGTCTGCCCATGGGGTGGTGGGATAGTCGGTGCCCCACCCCTTGATGCGCTAGTCCCCATTTGGGGTCGCGCCTCATGAGGCCCAGAACCGTATCCCCTCCCCCTGACCTGGGAGGCCCCCGTCATGATGGGTTTGGCAGCGAGGTCTGCCAGTGCGCGTGCCTCTCTGAGCTCGCGTTTCAGTAATTCGATCTCCCTTTTTTGGAGATCGACTTCTCTCTCTGCGTCTTTCAGAGAGTCAAAGATGCCCTCAGCATCTCTTCGTGCTCTATTGTATTCGCGCCTCCAGTGGGCGCAATGGTCGCAGGCGTCTTCTGACGCCCTCGAGTTATTAGACCGTGCCCGCTTGGACGGTCTGGACGAGGAGCCGCTGTCGCTCCCTCGTCTCCCTCCTACGAGGGACTTCATTTCTTTCAGCTCCTCACGGAGTTGACCTGTCTGAGCAGCTACCGCTGACGCGATGGCTGATTCCCAGCCTGCATTTGGCTGGGGCGTTGTTGGACCTGGGCCGAATTGGCTAAACCAGGGGTTGATCTGGCCAGGGAAGTTCCCTGGGGAGTATGCCTGGGGCTGCAGCAGCAAATGCTGCCCCTGGAATGGCGCTTGTTGCGCCATCGGTGCAGTTTGCACCGCATATGGTTGGAAGCCTCTTTGGGGAGGCTGGGGGTGTGCGATGCCTGTTGGCAACACGGATGGTTGATGGTTCGCAGCACTCATTTGTGCTGCGTGCATCGTGTAATCCATGGCGCTTATCTGCGCCTGGTGTTGTTGTTGTTCCGGGGAGCCTTGCTCCCCGGGTTGTCGTATTTCGATATCCGGCGGTTTGTTTGGATCGAACCGAGGGTTGCCTCCCCCAGAGAACGACATCTCGTCGTTATGTTACTCGTGGCGGTGGGAGGGGTCTTCGTTCTTGTGTGCGTGGGATTCGCCGCGGTTGTGTGTTCTTTTGCACGTGAGCCTGTGGTTCACGTGGTCTAGGCGAGTTGCTTGCCTAGCCCATGTGATTTCTTGTACATGGTGTGGCTGTCCGGGCGAGTTACTCGCCCAGAACTTTCCCACGCTCTTGGCTGTGGGCCATCGTCCCTCGGCTTTACTTCTTCCGCCTCCGTTTTTGGGGGCGTAATAATGCCGAGAGTTCCCTGTCTTCTTTGATAGGGAGTTTTTCTGGTTCCCTTACATTTTGTAAGGTGAGGTACTCGTCCAGGTGGACGAGGTCGTCGCAATTTCCTAGGGGTTCCCATGTGGTGTCCCCTAGTTCCCATTTAACCTTAAACCAGAGTTCGTTGTGAACCCACGCGTGGTTTAGGATTTCGCGAACTACTGCTTCGCGATCAGGGTCTTCCCCGAAATCGTAGAATATGTTTACTTCCCTATTTGGGAAGGTTTCCTGGTCATTCAGCTCGTGAGGTGCTAGCCGGGATACATGGAATCTTGGGTGGATTCCGCGTTGTTCAAGTTGTGGTGGCAACTTGAGGACGTAGTTGGACGTTTCTGGAAATGTTTCCAGGATTTCATAAGGCCCTATGTATAGGGGCTTTAGTTTTCCTGCCCTGCCTTTGGGTAGGTTCAGCTTATCTGTGGATAAGTATGCGAGCTCGCCTTTTTTCAAAGGCGGGTCCGGGCGTCTTTTCTTATTCGCCTGGATTGTTTGAGCAGCGCGATTATGTATTATCGCGTCGTGTGCTGCCATGAGGTTTTCCTTCGCTTTTTGAGCAAAGTCGTTTATTCCCGGGTAGTCCGAGAGTGGTGCTGTTAGGCACATTTTTGGCATATGGCCGTAGATTAATTCAAACGGGGCAAATCCTGTCGATGTGTTCGAGCTCGCATTGATCGCGAATTCCGCCATCGACAGTTTCGCTGCCCAGTCGCGTTGGTCTGGTCTAACCATCGCGCGTAGTATTTGTACTACTTTTTGTATCATTCTTTCCGCTTGGCTGTCGCCTTGCGGGTGGAATGCAGTTGTGAATTTCAACTGTACACCGAGTATTCGGTGTAGTTCGCGCCAAAATTTTGACGTGAATTTCGAGTCTCGATCTGATATGATCGAGTGTGGTAGACCGTGGAGTCTTACAACTTCACGAAGAAATATGAATGCTAGTTCTAGTGCGTTCGTTGTTGTTTTTATTGGAATTAGGTGGACGTTGGACGTCAACCTACAGATGATTACCCAGAGGTAATCATATCCCAGGCTTGTTGGGAATGGACCTGTGAAGTCCATGGCTATTGATGACCATGGTGCCTCGGGGGTCGGGAGTGGGTGAAGCATTCCGGGATTTCTCCTAGTGCTTTTCTTGGTTGTTTGGCAAGTTCCGCAAGACCTGCAGAACTTGTGGGTGTCTTTTCTCATCGACTTCCACCAGAAGTGTCGACGGAGGGTTTCCACTGTTTTCTTGGATCCTAGATGTCCAAGTGTTTCGTGGATGCTCTCGAGGATTATTCCCCGAATGGACTTCCTTTCGTAGTTTCCTTTCGGGACTACTATCTGGGTCGTTCCTCCTTCTCCAAGTCGGGTTATCAGTCCGTCTTTTACGGAGAAGTTTTTGAAATTCCCCGGGTTCTCTAGGATTTCCCGGTGGATCTGGCTTTTCAAGTATCCAGATTTTATTGCCTCAATGAGGTCTTTTTCTTCGAATTGTTTTCGAAGGTTCTTTTCTGGAGTTATGATTTCTTCCAGATTTTGGGCGCTCCCCCCTAGAGTTTCCTCTAGGTTATTGCTCCCCCCTAGAGCTTCCTCTAGGGTGTTTTTCGCGCGTATCGCTGCGAGTCTCTTTTTCTCTGAGTTTTTACTCAGGGTACTGCTTAGTAGCAGTTCTTCGTATTCCTCGATTCTGTCGGGAATGATATCTTCTGCATTTTTGTCCAGGTGGATGTCCGCCGACACATAATCGTCGAAATGCAGATCCTCGTCCGTTGACGAGTCGTAGTATCTTGAGAGTGCATCTGCCACTTTGTTTTTGTGGCCTTCCACGTATTTTATTTCGCAATTGAAGCTTGCGAAAAAGGCTTGCCATCTCAGGTGTCTTCCTGAGTTGTGGTTTTTCGCTTTGAAATATTCCAAAGCTTTGTGGTCCGTGATTACTGTGAATTCACGGCCTCCCATGAGGTCGTCTTGCCATCTCATGAGCGCTTCGAGGACACCCAGTGCCTCGAGCTCGTAGGCGAAGTACCTACGTTGTGTGTTGGTGAACTTTTTGGACATGAATGCGGCCGGGCGGCAAGTCTGCCACCTTTCGCCTTGTCCAATTAATGCACCCATGCCCGCTGGGCATGCGTCTGTTATGACCCAGACGTGGAGTTTGGTCCTCTCTTCTTCTGAGAGGCTTTCCGGTGGGTTCCACTGGACGGGCTTCAGGATCGGAGCCCTACATGCTAGACGTTTGATTTCGTCGAAGCATTTCTGGTGGAGTGGTGTCCACCTGAATGTCTGCTTGTTTGAGCAGATTGTTTGCAGTGGTCCTGTGTAACCGCTGACGTTTGGCATGAATATCGATAGATATTCTACCATTCCCAGGAATCTTAGGACTCCTGTGTGGTCTGCTGGCTCTCGCCAGTTGCGGATTTTTTCCATTTTATCCGCTTGAGCGTGGATGCCCTGTTCGTCCACTCGGCTTCCTAGAACGTCTAGGATTGGGGCAAATGGCTGGAATTTTTTCCGGCTTATGTAGAATTTCGCCCCTTTTAGGCGAGTGAATAACCACAATAGTGCTTTATTGTGGTTTTCCACCGAGCTTGTGCTGGTGAATATATCGTCGAACCAGACGTGTAGGCGTCTGCCTATTTCTCCTCGTAGTTCCCAGGTCAGTGCGCGCTGGAAGGTGCAGGGAGCGTTGCAGTCTCCTTGCTGCATCGTGTTCGAGTTGTACGTCCCGTGGGGCGTGGAGAATGTCGTCCTATGGACGTCATCTGGATCCACGCGTATTTGTTCGTACGCGTCCGACATATCGATCTTTGATCGGTATGTTGCTCTGGCAACTGATTCCTGGATCAGTCGCATGTCTGGCATTGGTGTGACGTCGAGGATCGTGTTTGAGTTACGGTTCCTCGCGTCTATTACCGTGCACAAAGATCCATCTGCTTTGCGGATGCACAGTAGCGGGCATGCTCGCTCGCTGTTCGCGGGATACCACCATCCTGCTTTTACATAGCGATCTATTTTGGTCGCTAGTGCTTCCTGCAGTGCTGCGGGACATCTCGGGGTGTTTTCCCGAAATTTCTTGTTCGGATCCTTCAACGGGATTCGATGGTTCACTTCCCTCAGGGGAGGCATTTCTAATGGCACTGGCGCCATTACGGTTTCAAATTTTTCTCTCCACCACTCCCTGAGTATTTCGAACTCGGGGTTGTTCATGGAGAGACCTTCCAGGTGTGGTACGTCTGGAAGTTCTAGTCCTTCCGGACTAGGATTGGGCCAACCTTCAGGGTATTTTCTTGTGATTACCCTGAGGTGTGTTTCAGTCCCGCCTCCCTGTCAGGGGGGCTTCTTTTTTGGTTGTTCTCGGGCTCTTGCTCGAGTTTTCCCTCCGTGTGATCTCGTCACACGGTCTTCGCTTATTCCAAGGGTGTCTATGTTGCCCTTGTTCGCCGTTCTCACTTTGTGGGACCGGAAGTCTAAGCTTACCTGGTTTTTGTTTAACCAGGGGGCGCCGAAGATGGTGTCGTACCTGTCGATGTTAATTACATCAAAGTAGTGTTTTTCTACGTGGCCGTTGATCTCAACGTCCACGTTAGTTCCGAACAGGATCTGTGATCTTGTTCCTTTCGTCCCCATTTGGAGGACAACTGGGTTCTCCAGTTGAAGGATTGGGATGTGGACCGCGCGGACAAAGTCCGGCGATAAAGCGTCCGTTTCGGCTCCACTATCGAATAGCGCATAGGCTTTTATGCCTGCTATTTTTATGTGAGCCGTTAGCGTTCTCTTTGTTGAGAGCGGTCTGTTTACGGGGTATTTTCCCGCATCTTTTGAGATGCGGAATTTCGCATCAAATAAAGGGGACTGGGTTTCGATGGACTTTTGGTCCTTCTTCCCTTTGTCCTTGTTTTCCTTGGGTACTTTGGTGTATTTCCCCAAGGCGTCTTTTCTTGGTGCTTCCACCAAGGCTTCGGCGACTTTTTCGTCTGCCGTGTTTTCTAACTGGTGTGCTACAGCCAGTTTGATTTTATAATTTATGTCATCGTGGTCGACGACTGACATTGGGCCCATTCTTATGGTCCCAACGTTGACTTCCTCACCCTCTGAGTCAGGTGAGTATTGAGGTCCTTCGTATGGGTCCTCCACTTCGAAGCTTGATGCTTCGGAGTTACCAGAGTTGTTCTCTGGTTTCTCATCTGATGAGCTTTTTGACTCTTCATCTGTTGAGTTCGCGATTTCCATGGCAGCTATACGCCTTGGTTTTTCATCGCTCGTTATATTGTGTCTTGGGCAATCTTTCGTTTGCCCTATTTTGCCGCATTTGCCGCAAATTGGAACTGACTTTTGGTCAGTTTTCCTCGAGTTTTTCGAGGATGTATCCTCTTTCCATCTGGGTTTCAGCTCTTCCGCTTTCTTTCCTGACGGGAGGGCTTTGCCGCGGCTCGTTGTTGCCGTGGTGGTTGTTCGGGTATAGTACCCTGATTTGTAGGCTGAAGACATCTTCAGCCCGTCAATTATCTCGTCTACATGAGATATTGCTTTTAACATCTCCTCGTTTGAGGAGAAGTCTGCTCTGATTCTATCATGAGCAATCATTTCCCTCTTCCATTCGAGGGGAATGTAGTTTAAGAACCTGGCGTTAAAGGACGCCTGGTCTGGCGGCGTCACCATTTGGGACGCTGCTTTTGACAGTTCTAAGTAGAACTGTTTTAGGCCTTTTTCCGCTTCGTATTTGACGTTGCGGTATTTCTTTGTCGCGTTCAACGCGGCGGAGGCTTTGATGAAGGTTCTCATCAATATGTTGAGAACCTCGAGGAACATGCCCTCGTCTCCTCTGAGGAGAGTTTCGTCTCGGAGTCTAATTCCGAGGTCAAATGCGGGTCCCCCTAATCCACGAATCAAGCAGTCCAGGTGGACTTCGTCGAATTGGGGACCTTTGCATCCTCGCGAGGCGAGGAATCCCAGTAGTTCTGTGAACCACTGCCAGAACGATTCCATGTCGTTCTCCCCTGACCATTTCTTGTCAGGGAATGCCGGCCCATTCTTTAGGGCTTCTGGCTTCACTCCTTCTGGGTAGGGAGTGAGTGTCAGGGCACATACCCTGACTTAGCCTGGACCCGGACCCGCATCCGGACCCGCTCCACTTCCCGCGCACTTCCTGCGGTTTATATCACTTTCTTACCCACAGTAGCTCTTTGCCTTGAGACTAGGCTGTTACGGGTTGGGCTGTGGGCTATAGAGAGAGGGGTCATGGGGACCCAGGGTCCGTCCCCTGACAGTGAGTATTCTCACTTCGGCCATTCTTATGGCCTTTTCGTACCATTTCTCCAGGTACTCTTCTTGCTCCCCTGCCTTCGCGGGGTCGCTGTCCAATGGAGATCTCTCCTTTGGGGGGGTTTTTGCTGGGGGGAATCTTTCTCGCAGCATTTCTTTGGTTTCAGGCGAATTCGCCTGAAGTTGTATTTGTATTCTCTCATTGTTTTGAGAGGGTATGAATGCGTTACCTCTCTGTTCGAGAGGTCCGTCATAATTGGATGTTTGGCCGAACCTTTGGTACGTGCCAATTCTCCTTCTGATCTCTGAACGATGTCTTCTCTCGGCATCGTCTTCTCCTATCCTTGGGAGAAGGATCTCCTTAGCGTCTCTGTCGAGTCGCTGGTGATATTCCAGTGTGCTTTCACTGGTGGTTCTTTTCGTGAATTTTTCACGAGTTCTATTTATGTCCTGGACCGTGGTCCAGGGGTGTTTATTTGTTTCCTCACTTTTTTGTGAGGAGTTTATTTCCTTCAGCAAATCTGTTTGTTCGCTGATTTTTTCTGTCAACGCGTCGATTGCGTTGGCCATTCTTTCTAGAGTTATCTCTAGACGAGCCATGCTATTATGGTTCGTTTCCTCGATCTTTTTCTGGATCGAGTTTATCGCGTTTATTATGCGCGATTCCTGGTTTTCCAGGAGGAAGTTTGGTTGGGCGAGCAGTGACTCTCCCCAGTTGACATTTCCACTTCTGGGAGTTCCAGAATGGGTTCTTGGAGTGAACACTCCACGCTCGCTTTGTTTTGGCGAGGCCGTTGCGGAGGGTGCTTCCCTTTCATAGAGGGGTCTGTTCGCTGGTTTCTCCTTATTTTTACGTAAGGCTTCCTCAGCGAACTCCCTCATTTCAGTTCGCCTCCTCCTCATTATCTCGGAGACCTCCTCCGAAGTTGGCGACCTTGCCTTGTCTGGCATGGTGCGTGGGGGTGTAAACAGCAGAGGCTCTTTTGGAGCTTCCGCGCTCTGAGAGATCCTGCTCTCAGGGCGTATTTTCGCGCCTTCTCGGGCTTTCAGCCTGAGAAGAAGTTGATCTTCACTTTCCGTCCTCCATTCGGACGGAACCTGGAACAAGTCCAGTAGTTTTTCGGATAGCCGACGCGGGGTTTCTTCCCTTTGTTTCCCTTTGTCTGCCTTTAGGGCTTGACTTGGGGACGTGATTGGGAACTCTAGGGGATAGTGGGGCCCTGGGGTTTCCTGCGGCTCTATCCAATCAGCTTTTTGGGCTGATCGTTCAGCGCTTACGCGTTTTTCGCGCAAGTCGATTACCTCGTGAGGAGATAAGGGATCTTCCCCAGCTTGGGTTAGATCGGTTTGTTGTGGAGTTCTGGGGGTATTTTGCCCCGCACTTACTCCACGTAAGTTTCTAAAGTCTTCAGGGACCAGCCCTGAAGTGGTTGCTTTTCCCGGATCGCGTTGATCCTCGTCGTCATCTGACGACGGCTTTTGGTTTGAATCTCCCATGATGGGAGGTTGCGGTTTCTTAATAAACCGCTCGCTTCTTTTTAACGTCGCTGCAGATGCGACCTTGCCCTTGCGGGCGTGTTTAGGCGCCATAAGCGCTTCCGAATCAGATGTTGAGATTTTATAGTTGTGGGTTGTGTTGTAAAACACACCTCATGCACTTAAAAAAGTGTGAGGTCTTTGGGGTTGCTCAGCACACAAAGCCGTAAGTGATACAAGATGATGTATTTTACGGTGGTGTGTAAGCGGTTACCCGGAGGTTCCCGCTTGTCCACGTGACTATATCTATCTAGTTTACATGTGACTCGGGGTTCGGGGCTATTGCCCTGACAGATGTGTACGAGGGAACATATCTGAATGTTGCGTGGGCTCCTTCTAGGAACGTCGAAGTGTCCTGAAACGAATGCAGAAGTACATCCATGGAGGGAAGTGCTGTTAGTAACACCACGTCATGCCGTACGGACACAATGGAACGAACTTACATTACAGTTACACTGTCGGAGAGCAGGATCAGTCTTCTACTGATTCCATGCAGAAGATACAATGGAAGGACAAGAGTTGACTCTGTCAGAACGCTGGGCAGTGGCACAAAACGTGTACAAAGACGACAGTCATTCAGGCTGATTAAGACGCAAAGGAGGACTGCCTCCAGTAGTGGAACTAGCAGTCAGAAGCAAAGTCATAATAACCACCAATCTGGACACTGACATCGATGTGGCAAATGGGGCTCGGGGACAGATAGTGGCGTTATGGGCAGATCCCCGTGAAGAGACAGAAACCTCCGGAGCGGTGCAAGAAATGAAGTATCCACCGTCTTGTGCATTGGTGAAGTTAGAACGATACCAAGGACTGCAAATAGAGGAACTGGGGGAGTCGACGATCCCAATCATTCCTATTGAACGATCATTCGAAGTGAGGATGGGAAGTGGAGATAAGAAAGTCATCAAAAGGAGGCAGATAACACTGGATGGGGCTTACGCTTTTACAGACTATCGTGTGCAGGGACAAACCATAGAGTACCTATGGGCAGACATAGGAACCCCACTGAGAGGAAGTCTTACACCCTTCAACGCGTATGTCACACTGTCAAGAGCATGAGGATGCACAAACGTAAGATTGGTATGAGACTTCAAGGACTCACTGTTCACCAAGATACCGTGCGAGCTCTTGGAGAAGGAGGATGAAAGATTGATTGGAATGAGCGAAAAAAACAAAAGAGAATGGACAAAACAGAAACAGACACGTTGAAACGAATGATACAATACAAAGAAGGACATGTATCCGAAGCGTGACCAGAAAGTGATAACCAATCCCAAACTTGTGTAATGAACAACAACAAAAGAGAAACCAACACGTAAGCACAAGTAGCACAAACTACATAATTATGCCAGGGCAGAGTGACACTGCTGTGCAGGTAACTCTGTGTGCAGAGTAATTTGTTGTGTGTGGTGAGAAAGTACACGAGACATTTTTGGTACACTTTTGCTGCTCCATGTGATTACATAAGCGGAACACGGAACCAACCTACGTTGCCCACCCCCAGTATGTACATTGCTACGGTTCGAAGTCGGTGCACGGTAGTTGCCGGGAGATGGCCTCACTTGGGTGGGAGCGTCATTTCAACGCATCTCTCCCTGTCTGCTCTTTTAAAATTAGTCCGAGCGGCATCCAGGCTTAGAAACGACCTACATCCATGTCTGAACGACTTCGCATCGGGGACCCATTGGTTCGAACTACGCGTGGGTAAAAAAACCGTCGTTTTGAACGAGCTGGTACCAAATGGCGATCCGTTTTGTCATGTTAGTCTTTTCACGCTCTCCGACATCAATCTTTCGGCACTAGACGTCCTCAAGGATATCTTCAGGCATTCCAAGTGGGTCTCAGGGGTCTGAGTTGGCATCATCGGTCTTCTCGCGTCGAACTTGACTAAATTAGATTGGAATCACCTGTCTAATCAGTTGGACCCAACAGCATCAGCAAATCGTCAAGGTTGCATGATTGAGACCTTTGGTATCATGACTGAGTCTAAGCTCCGCACTAGAGATAGGATTGAGAGTGACTCATAGGTGCCCAAAATTGCTATGTGAGAAAAATAGGAATCCATGCACAGTGCCGATCTTATTCTGGTTGTCTATTTTGGCAAGGCATAGGGTTTGAAGCACTGGAAGCGAGACACTTTTGGGCCATCGCTCCTGAATGAACCTGGTGTAACATAACCGTGTAGGATTGTCATTGGACTGCGATACATGACTACATGACTAATGACAATAACGAGTCGTGAAACGATGATAAAAGTTCATTGTTATTCGGTCACAATATGGCAATCCATATATGTGGGTCTAGTCTCCAGGGGCACGCACTATGTACCTCCTTCAAGCGTTAATTGTACAGATGTTTGGATGTTTATGATTCTTCGTCAGGGTTGTTCGATAACTGTCCTGAGCTATTTTTGGGTTCACGATCGAGAGAAATCTCAGGAATCTGCCCCAAGATGATCAGCAAAATCGAAGGAGTGCAGGGAACCAAAGGCTGTTCGTGTATTTTAGAAAGGAAAAAAAAAAACAACTCACTCCAAGCCTAACCAGGAACGAGATAAACGCGCAGATAGCCGCATACCAGAAAACCGCTCGTAAACTCGTCGCATACGCTTCTCGTGCAGATCGTTGCAGTTCAGGCGGTAAAGAAGCGACGAGACTAACAGAATGTCGAATCCTCTGCACGATCTATAGATCCCAAATTGAAAAACAGCATGGTGGTCAATAAAGAGTTCCATTTTGCGTCTGGCTGGACACGGATGAATCGTTGCTTTGTTACTGACCTCTTCCGCATCAGGCCCATGGATTCGAGCGCGAAGTTCAGCAAGGAGTTTAGTTTGGAGTATGGCAGAAGAGGCTGCAACGGCAATTGCTTGTCCTTTTCCAACCAGGTGGGTGCAAGGTAAAAAAAAAAAAGGCCGGTTTCTACTCACCGGCACCACGAAATAACTGACTAAACCCTGTTGCAACGGCAATATGTTGAACTGCAAAGGGAGAGCGAGATCCGGAATCATATGAGCTGCTTTGCTTTTTTTTTCCTGACAACTTAGCACCGGGGAATGGCGCACCAACCTTCGACGGCTGCTAGAAGCGCAACTGAAAGAGTGATATTGTGAGACTAATCAATGCGTGTGTTTTTCGCGCGCGAGCGCGGCATCCTCACGAAACGACAGAAACTTTACCTGTACTATTAATGAGGAGCCCGATCAGCGGAGAAATCGATCAGCGAGGATCAGGAAATATGAAGACATACGTTGTCTGCAGTACAACTGCGTTCCCAAATCCTAGCGGGATCTAAAATCCAAGAAGTAAGGCGGGTAGTTGCGTAAATCATTGCACTTTTCGAAACCAACACACTATATTAAACCATTGGGCCCAAGAGGAGGAGTTCATTTGAAGGTTTGCGATGAGGAATGCAGTAATGGTCGGACATATCCTGTCAGATTGACAAGACGGGGGAGGAGGGGAAGGTTAGCAAGGCCCTAAAGGACGAATCTGAGAAAAGGAAAAAAGAAAGAAAAACCAACCCGAAAATAACATTGAGAACTTTATACTTCCCGGTTTTCTTGATCATCCAGCTAATTGGCCGGCCAAAAGATTAGGTCTTATTTCGGTACCAATGATAGAGAAGATGTACCCAGCGAACAGCGAACCGAGGGCCATAGCGGCAGCAGTGGGGAACAGATGACCACCTAAGACGCCCCAAATGTGATTTCTTTCGCGTTAGCGGGCAACCTTTCGTTTACCAACTTACCAGCTTCCGAAGTTGAGGTCAACTGAACGCTCTGGAACCATAACGGGAAGAAGTAAATAATGGTGAAATTGCATTGCGCAACGAGGACGTTGGAAATCCCGACGAGCAAGGGGATACGTTGCCTCAGAAGCCAAAGGGGAAGGATGGGTTCTTTGGCGACGCAGAGCTCGACGACGACAAATAGGACTGAAAAGGCGATCGCCACTGAGAGTGATGTGAGTACCAAGGGGTCACGAAGCTACCAGGTTTTCAAGATATAAATTCCGAAAAGATTTCTCCCAGCCCAAGGTTACACGCACTGGTGTATCGCCATTGAAATGAAGCGACAGAAAGCCAAGAAACGATCCCACCTGATTGCATTGTTAGCAAAACGTTTTTACGTCTACGGATGAGAAGGTTTTCATACTCCAACGAGAAGACACAAGCATCCTGCATAATCGACGCGCCGAAGAGCATCCCATGCATTCCGTCCCTCCCCTGGGGCTACGTAGTTGAGGGAAGACGATGTCAAGAAAGAAGACAGCGCAAAAAAGGGGAGTTGAAGTAAGAATGCCCATCTCCATCCCAACCTGCGGAAGAATAAAAATGACACTCGAAAAGCGGGTTACCGTGTGAGGTTACTTACGCATCACTGATCCAGCCTCCCAGGGGGCCGCCCATTCCCATACCAAGCCCATCTACCGCGATGAAATGTTAGATAATGGAGATTTGTCGGAGGGAAGGGATGTGGGACTAACTGAATATTGCTGCTACTCCACTTGCGAGGCCGCGCTCCCGCACGCTATACATATCCGCGACTATAACACTAAATCCGATATGGTAGGTGAGCGACGCGGCATGGTATCACCATACTTCGGCTACACACTAGCTACTAGTAAACAATCCCCCTCCGCCCAATCCGGAAAACTATTTGCAATCAAGTTTAATTAGAAAAAAATTCAACATATTCTTGGGGAGGAAGGGAGAAAAAATTCCCCATGCTCCTTACAAAACGAGCTGCGATCAAGAATTCCATATTTCTGGAAAGACCACAAGCCAAAATTCCAACAGCGGTAAAAACAAGGGCGGTCTGATTAGCCCCCCTTCGGCCCAGTGCGTTGGAGAGTCTCCCGTAAAGTGGAGTGAAGGAGCAAACAGCGAGTAGGTATCCAGTACCGAGCCATCCTGCTTGGTGAGATGATTTGAATTCGCTAGAGATGGAACCAAGTAATGTTGCAACGAGCGTCACTTTGGGGAAAGATGGGTGAGAAAGACATCATCCTCGATCCCGAAGAGGGCCCGAGAGAGAGCTTACTGTTTACAGACTAGGGGGATAGCACGATCGTGAATTAATTCAACAGTGGGCGCTTGTACTCACGATTAGAAAAGTGGCTAACCATACTCCAGAAAGTATGGTCCATCGTGCCCTTTTGCTCAGTTCCAAGGGTCCAACCTGATGCTTGAGGGGTTTATCGAGTGAGCCGTTTTCTAATGGTGTGATGGAGACACTGTTGTATTCTTGCAATACGTCGGCCCGTCCGTCTAAAAGAGGTGTGCCTTCGGTTCTTGCACGCTGGAAGTCAGCCATCCAAGAGCTACTGAACTAGTCGAATGGGTGGTACAGTAGGATGTTGTGTCTATGAGCGACAAAAACGTCGTCCTGCTGAGGCAGATCGGGGCCGTGTCACTTCTGCAATTAATAGCCGCCTATGTAATCACTGTGTAACCTAAAACCCGAATTTTTGCATCCTTACGTAACGTGTATATGTCAAGTTCGGCTGAGATCGGCATCCGTCCGTACTCCAAAGTTCTGGGCCTCTGAGTCTTCGCACCTGACCGGTCGCCGTGGTGATTACAAACTCGTCATGACTGGAAGAACAATCCGCGGTTCAACGTGCAGCGTCCTGACAGTAGTAGTGACGAGGGGAAGCGGCCGTGGTTGGAACTTCATGGACGCGGCGAGCTTTGCCTGTAATGTCTTGAAGGCTAGCGCTCGCACGCTCTATTGATCGTGATAACGGCCAGAATGCCGGAGGACCCGGTTATTTAATTCCAAATCGAGCTCGGGTGCTCAACGATTGGTCGGGGGTGCAAGCCAAGACAGGACTATGAGCATCAGGACGGGAAGGCCGTTTGCGTCGAGTGTCATACTTGAACAACTCCAAGTTCTGCTGCCACATATATCATTCGGGGGGGACACATGCTCATACTCATATGTGTTCAGGTTGCAGGGACCCAATCAGTACAGGGTGGCCAACATGCAACATATTTTCGCCACTTGATCACATTGTGTTATGTACACTAAGGGAAAAACTTCGGGAATTCAACGCAAGCCACACCTTGCGCTTTAACAGCGCTTGCGTGATGCTCGATCAATGAACCTAATAGCAAGTCGGCTCTTCACCGTTGTGTACCAGCTACTAAGTACATATGCACGGGACCGCTTTCGCTCCGCAGCCTTCATCATATCACACTACCTCTCTGTACTCTGCGGCAAACTAGTTGCCATTGATCTCTCGCTCATCGACGGGGACGGCCTTACTTCCCTCACCTTTTTGTGTTAACGGTCCTTCATACTGGGCAGCCGCGGCATGTCTACTGTACTCTGATCTGGTGGCTATTCCCAAGCTTCAATCTCAACGCGATGACAAAGTCGTACCTGTCCCTTTTGCTGTGGCATAGCAGGTCGTCTAAGCCCCCCTTTCTACGCCAGCCCCGACATCGGTATACCTCATCGCTATAACTGTCTCAGCCTTCTGTGCGAAGCGAATTACCTCCCATCCTTTGTGAGGGCGGTTTACGTACACGCAACATGGTGGGTCTTCACAAGGTGATGTTCAGGAGTTCAAGGGAAAAAATGTCACACAGTTCTCGGCAAGCAGCCCCGCAGGGGAGATCAAACGATGGCGACCAGCATACTATTCCTTTTTTCAAAAAAAAAAGACCACAAGACCACGGAACCGATATTCAAAGCGCTGCCCCCCGCACAAGCTCCGGGAACATGCCCAACAATTACTTGCCAGAGCGTTCATCACGTCAATGTCGGACCCGTGTCCGTCAGGCACGCACTAATCACTCTTGGCATTGTGTATGTGCGGTGATGAAGCGGTATTAGTAACAATCGTGATCAAATTCAAACTCCCCCGGATGTCAAAACCTTCGGCCCACCACGACTACCACACAAGGACAACCAGGCTGAACAACTTAACGCCGCCACCGGGCCACTTGGTGGTTGACGACCCTGCAACCAACTTCTCTCTCGTTGTTTGGTTGTTGTTCTTGCGAGAGTATAAATACGAGGCCAATGGGGGGTTGGTGGCATAAACACACCAAGGATAACGCGTAACCCCCTCCTTCGTCCTTTTCGCGCGCAACCCTTTCTCTACAATATTAAGCAAATGGACTCCTTCACCACTTTCGCTACTGCTCTGACCAACGCTTCTTCTTGGACGTCTTTCATCATCTCATCATCCGAGCCTGTATGCTCTGCTTCCTCGCAAGTAGAGCTTGAGGACATCAAGGATGAGGATAGGAGCGGTGGAGGATCTGGCGGTTGTGTTATTGCATGATTAAGGTCCTCACACAATGTATCACACCTGGTTCGTTGCTCGTACCTCTTTTTGGCCCGCATGCTTCTTACGCCATCCACTATTAGCTTCTCTGCGGCCTCGTGCTAGTTCCAGCTGAAGAACTTCGATGTGGCTGCACAACATCACCTATCTCGCTAGCCTCCCTCATCTCTAATCCCTTTCTTCCAACTCACTATTCCCCCCCAACGCTCTCTGCGCCACCAACAACATTACTCTATATGCCTCCTCTCTTTACCTGTATTGTATCACCCTTCGTTCCCAAACGCGAAACAACTGGCCCGATATTATCCATCAGCTGCCATTTTTTTATCATTATATTCATTAAGAGCGTGTTCAATCCCGCTTGTTTTTTTTTTTCTTTCTTTTCTTTCGCAGACGTATCAGATAGTGCTGGTGGTCTGTGGATTATGGGGATTTGTATCGAATCACAGTACTGTATTGTGCACTACGATATATTTTTTTTGTATTTCATTCATGCTCTCTCCATGAGCGTTAGGTGACAACGGATGCGGATGGTAAATACGTGCCCCATGCGAAGAAGCTGTAGCATCAATTGCGTTCTGGCTCATGGTTCAAGTTGAATAGGTCACGTGTTGAAATTATCCTGTCCTTTGCGTTCAAAGTTATTTTCCGCTTCGATACTGCACATGGACTGTCTCGCATTCATCCCTGGTCAGCGCCTTTAGATCCATAGACTGACAGCGCACGCACATCAACGTACAACATACGTACGACGCCATTCTAGCAAAATGACACAACAAACACAAAAAAAAGGATTGAATGCTCAACACTCAACAGCTACATCTTTGATCCAAGAAGAAAAAAAAAGGTTCTCACAAGCGCGTGACTACCATTGCACGCCTAAGGACGCATCGGTCTTAGCCATGCCTCCGCAGCTTCGAACTGTTCTGCTAGATCTCCGTGTACCCACCCAGGTTCCGAAGCCAGGCTACGAATAGCGATGAGGGCCTGGACCAGATCGGCCAGAAAAAAAGCATTAGTCAGACGAATCAATGGCAAACAAAAAAAGAAGCAAACGGCCATATCACTGAAAAAATAACTCACAGCGTCCCAGAATCGGAAACCTCTCTCAACTTCAGCCCGCGGATTCTTGATTCCTTCGAACGTCTCATCGCAAATTTCCAGGGCAGCTTCCTTTGCATCCGCCACTCCTTCAGGATCCGAACCGTCGATCTTGCCACCATAAATCGCTACGAGCGCATCGAGGTAGACTTTGGCTAAGATACCGAATCCGGTGTTGACATCGGCTTGGAAGGGTAAAGACAAAGAAATGTCGAGAAGATCATCGCGTGATCGTCTGGCATGTCGTTGGAGGAGCATGTTCATCGCTGTAAGCTCGACAAGGGAACGCAAAGCTCGTGATAGAGAACGAAGGAAGGAATTGAAGACCAGAAGCTCCCGCGATAATGGCCCACTCCAGGGTTGTGGCTAGACCGACCGCGTCAGTGTGTGTATGAAGGGTGACGCATGAGCATACGGACCTTGAATGCCAGCGGAACAATGCTAAGCACACGCATGATGAGTAGCATGCAGCGTTTCTCTTCATCTGCAGGGAGAGCCTGAGAAAACCTTTCAACGTCCCAAGTAATGAGTGCTGCTCACCCGTCCCGAAGCTTGGGCCTCCAGAATATGCTCGCCCAGACCACAAGTTGTTGTGCAGTACGCCGGCACGAACTAGTTCAAGGAAGAGGTATAGAGAATCTTGGAATTTGTCATTGACCTTGCATTGTTGTAAGGCTGCATGCATCGCGCGAGCTAAGGACGAGTGCGTATGTGAGTGAATCAAAAATCTGGGAAACGAGTCCGAATCAGTGACAACTGGGTCATGCTCGTCACTTCCGTTTTACATTACCCTCGCAACTCCAGGAAACGCCAAATAACATTAGCGACAACCTCATCCTTTTTTTCTAACACTATATTTGCATGTGGCTTCGTCCGGGTGCGGTGAGCCAGTTTCTCAGTGGCCGTCGCCCCAAGGCAAAGAGCAAAGTCTATCGTTGAAGACTGAGCGGAGTCCCCCTCCTCAGCTTGAGCACATCCACATGACGATTGTCGTAAAGAACTTACGTTTTGTCGTCGCAGCTCTTCCTCAATGATTGCATTCAGAACATTCCATCCCGAGACGCGCTCCACGAGCTGCTGCGTAGCTTGTCCATTATGTACTATGCCTTTCCCGTTACCATACTGTTGAGTCTCAAACCAGAAGTACGCTTGTACGCGTTTCGTTGACCAAAACTGATGTAACACACTACTGATGAGGGCCAGCGCGGTTGCTCTGGGACCCGTAGCGCCTTCGGTGATGACCTCCCTCACGAACCGCTTAAATTCAGTGGTCTCGCCGTTATCAAGGGGTGGGTTCTCTACAACTTGTCCTGACGTGAGCCAAATGAGGGGCTGTGGGCTCACGAGGCCTCGGGAAAGGTAGAAATACACCTCATCTGGTAAGCGATGTGTGAAAATGTCTTCGAGGTTTTGAGGAATGTCCGCTGCGGTTGTATTGTGATGGCCTGGATGACCTTGTGGCTGTGGAGACATTGCCAATGGGAGGGGTTGCACGACGCCATCATTTGACATGATGAGAGAAAACTTAACCATAGAGCGGGTCCGTGCGAATTGGTCGACATATTGGGTCTGTCGGACGCCAGGGTGCTCGCTTTGTGCACTGACGGCACTGTACCCTGATCTGTAGTATTTGACCATTTCAATAACGGGTCTGAGCGATTGCTCATGGATGATTGGGGGGAAAGTTTGAGAATGGTCGAAGCCGGAAAGGATGCCGACGTCCAAAAACTGCTCCTCACTGAGGGCAGTTTCGTTAAGCAAGCTCCGCTTGTTGACATATGTGAATGAAGGGTTTGGGGAGTTGAGGTCGAGGGAAGTGATCAATTTGTCGAGTGCCGGGTACAGCAGCGCATCGCTAGCAGCGAACACAGCGTTAATGTAGCTTTTCTGATGCCGTTGTAAGTAGATGAGCTGTACAACGCTTTATTAGTCCTCTGCGCAATAGGAGCAGCTATTCTGAAACGTACCTGGGCCCAGGCAACATATGGGGCAACAATGAAGTCCACGTTGCGTTGTTTGAAAATGCGAAGAACGGAACGCCAGAGGTCCCATTGAACGATATTGCTTCGAGTCTCGAAGAGTTTGGTGGCTTGGTCGGTTTGACCATGTTCATAACAATCCCAAGCATCCTTACGATCTTTGCATGAATCAGCATGCCCGTGAGGATTGGGCTTCTGCTTCTTGTTTGGAAGCAATCCAGGAAAGACGAACACAGGTTTGATGCGCAGCTTTTCGAGCGTTCTGAGGTCTGATTCAATTTTAGCTGTGAGTGAGAGGGGAAGACCACCAGTAGCGGCTAGCAAAGGTTCGCGAGTCTCCGGCGATTCAAGCAGAAGACGAAGGTAATGAGAGGCGTCTATGCCAAGGCGGCTGTCCGAGAGGACATTGAGGGATAGCTCATGATATTGCTTGTGCTCCGACAGGTATTCTGAAGCATCGTAAGATCAAATATAAGCGCTCAAACGCGACCTGACAGTGGGCTTCTCTCTCAACTCACGGTCGAGATGTTTGATTGGCATTTCCTCAAAGATTTCTGTTTACAGCGAGTCGAGTGACCTGGAACTAACCAGACCGGACTTAACGGAGATTAGCCATAAAGGACGAACGAGAAAGCTTGCAACGAGGTGGGTGGCTGGTCGAGAGCAGCGAGCACGACGTGGGTATTAGACGTTAGTCCCAAGCAGGGTTGTCAGAGATAGCACTTGACAAATAGCACAGTGTTGAGAGCGGTCCAAATACCTCTTGAGCGTCAGAACTCAAACACGGTGCGCCAATCCCCGTGCCCAAACTCCGAAGCTGCATCCATCCACTACAAACCACTCAGCCCGCCGTTCGAGACTCCCCCACCGCCTCTGTGCACATCGGACACGCCTCCGACTCCAACCATTATCTCTGCGCCGACTCTCCCGGCCGGGCATTTGCCTGCTTTCCTCTCAAAACAAGTTTTAGGTCCCAATCCGTCGAGCCCGTCCGCGATGCCCTGGCCCGGTCCACCAATGCACCCTCCCCAAGGCCCTGCTCTCGTCCTCTACCCCAATAATGATTCTTTCCTTCCCAAGACTGTTTCTCTAATCCCTAGCGGAACGCGTGTAAAGATCGGGCGACAAACAAACCAAAAGACAGTACCTGGCCAGACGAATGGATATTTCGACTCAAAGGTCCTTAGTAGACAGCATGCTGAAGTCTGGGAAGAAGGTGGGAAGGTAGTGTATTGACATTCTCCTCTCATTCACGAGAGATAGTGACACTACTCTCAACGTCATTCATACCCCTTCTACTTAGATATTTATCAAAGATGTGAAGTCAAGCAACGGGACGTTCGTCAATAACGAGCGCCTCAGCGTTGAAGGTGTAGAGTCGGACCCATGGGAGCTCAAGTCAGAGGATCGTGTAGTGCGTTGCTTCTTTACTCTTTCAGCATTCATCAGCAATATTTTGTTTGTTTAGGAATTTGGCATAGACATCGTTGGAGAAGATAACAAGACCATTATCCATCACAAAGTGGCTGCAACTGTATACTGCGTCATCACCCCCGACGACTGGGCAATGCTACCTATCCACCATTCTCAACATCCTGGTCTTGGCAACAACTTCCATCTCGGCCCTCAACAACGACGACCTTCCATACAGCAACTCCCGAGCCCTGGAGGGCTGGGTGGGATGGGTGGCCCTGGTTTGGGTCTGGCTGGCCGTGCTGGAAAGAGCGGGCTGTCCTTCGACCACATCCTCAACCGTCTGCAGTCCGAACTGCAAAAGAGCCGGGAAGCTGGCTCTGACTTGTCAGGCCTTACTGGAACTATGAATGAGATAAATGAATCCTTTCAAGGCGGTAGCCATGTAAGTACCTGTGACCCTGTCCGCATCATGGATTTCTTGTGATAAATTTGCATTTTAGCCTCCCACTAACCTTCATCAATCAATTCCTCCCGTCCGCCCCCCTCCAACCGAATCGCAACCTCCGCCCGTTGATTCCAATGTCTCATTATCCTCCCTCCACACTCAACTCGCCCAGACACAGTCTAACCTCGCCTCCCACGTCGAAAAACTGCATTCGCTTGAGAGCGTCATCGCTGACCACCAACAAATGAAGCTCGAGGTTCAGCACATGCGGGAGCTCATGGAACAGCGGCAGCGTGACATGGAATCGTTGGTGCCATCTTTCCACTCTTCGAAAGTCAACCACCACGTGCACGTTGATGACGACGATGATCGCCGTAGCATCCTCACACTGGTGCCAGAATCTTCTGGATCTGGTGCCCTAGTGTCTTCCACTGCCGATCGTGATCATGATGACGATGAACGTGGCCGTTCGGAAGCCATTCGGCCTCGTACCCCTGAACCCCACGGCCTTGACGAGGATGAGGATGACGCCCACGATGGTCTGCACCGCTTTGACAACCCCGTTACACGACATTCCCCTACCCCTAACTTCAATGCTGGATACCCAGGCCAAGCACCACATACCCCCGACGACCTTCGGTCCCAAAATGCCCAGCTCGCCTCACGGCTTGAGGCCCTCACAAGTCAACTTGACACCGCTCTCTCTCTCTCCCAATCCCTTCAGCAGCAGGCCGAGGCCGCCCAATTTAATCTCGAACGACTGCAGGCCCGTGTCGAATCGTTGGAGGCCGTTATCGAAGCCAAAAACGAGCAGGAACGACAGCAGCAACCACCCCAACCCGAGCCCGAGCCCCCATGCGTTCCAGTCGAGGAGACCAAGGAGGAGACTCCGGCCGTTGGACTCGATGTCTGGGAGGCATGGACCCAGCGTGTTGAGGGACAATGGAAGGTGGAACGTGAGGAATGGGATAACGAGCGTCTTCGTCTCAAGGAGGCCGCTCGTGAATGGGAAGCACGGATGTGTGCTATGGAGTCGCGCGAGGAGGAGCGTGTCAAGGAGGGAAAAAGCATTCTCGATGCTATCAAGCTTGAGAGGGAGGCCGAATTGAAAGCGTGGTCCTCGTCGGGGAGTGATATAGCCGTCGTGGACCAACCCAACTACCAGAAGAGGCCGTTAGTCAATGGGATGTTGAAGCACCTTACAAAAAAGCGAAGTGGGAGTTCGTCGAGTTCGTCCTCGAAAGTTCGCAAAAGGAAAGTGAAGCGTCCTATCCCAGTTGCTACCCCACCGCGCTCGCCTGACTTAAACGGTGAGATACACTCAGTTGAACACTCTTCGGAAGAAGGTTCGGGCTCGCGATCAAATTCTCCTGCACCTCCTGGTAATCTTAAACCGTTTCCGTCGGAGGTTCGAATGAACGGGCACGCTAAGTTTGGGTCGTTCCCAATCAGTCCCGCACCCAGCGTACGTAATACAGGGCCACGATCAGCTTCAGCCGGTAGCGAAATTGACACTGGAGAAGAAGGGCATCGGCAACGCGACATCACACCAGGCTCGGGTCCACCTCCAACAATAGTCAAGGTTAATAGCACGTCTTCGAAGCAGTTGGGAAATAATGTAATTATTTATCCTACTTCTGTTTCGTTCTAACAGTGCTCAATACACATGCTTCCGTCCTTTTCCTTTTCGCTCCGATTATAGCCGTTACCGCTCGTGTCAGCCGCGGGCGTTGTCTTTATTGGGGTCGCTGCATGGGTGGTTGCAAATCGAATGAAAGATTAACGCGAAGGGTATTTACATGACCGGAGGCATTTCACTGTTCCCTTTCGTCCACTTTCGACCTCATGGCAATCGCATGTCATTTTCCAAAAATCACTTATTCGCTTCTTATGACATGCGAGCTCCTCTTCCCTATCGTAGCTTTCTTTTGCATGCACTGCGTTAACTTCCGCACTCATCACGACCCTGTTGACCATTTCGTTGGTTACTATTACGCCTTCCCTTTAAGACTTTTTCCTCTGTTCCGAATCCTACTATGTTACGACACTATGTATTTTCTTATCGCATCCTCGACCTTGCAATTCACTTTTAATAGCCTAATCCCCCTCCCCCTCCATATCGGGTTTGAATGGAGAGATTTTTGAGTGCGTTGCCGTCGTTGTTCGATGTAGCTCTGATGTATTGAGTGGTGATGATTTGCTGACGAAAGCGCCAAATGTCAGTCCAAATAACCGCTCCGAAAACATCCTGGCTCAGCGGCGAGTTCAAGCGCACGTATCGTCGAGTGTCCATAGGAATACATTTCCACATCAAGAAACAACTATTTAGGCAGTAACACATCAAGTAACCGTCATTGATCATTCGCCATCACACACCAACGGGTGAGTCGAAACTTCACGAATGCATGCGATGGCCAACGACAAGCAGGAGAGTCCACCATAGATCAACTGCATCAGTTCGATTTCTGACCAGGCTGGACACACTACCTTGGGTCCATGTATTTCTCCCCGGCCACCCCAACGTCGTCCGAGGCTTAGAACCCACATCATTTGCAATCCTGCAATTCTCTCCACGGAGGCGGAGGTTGATAGCTGAGACCATAGCACTTCTTCCAACGCCAACGAGAGACTGACCGAGTTAGACAGCGCCGTATTATCGCGGTCATCCGTCGATGACGAGTCTCCGTGCACTATGGAGGCTGCCAGCGACTTGGGTTTCTCGGAGGTGCAAAGAATTGTGTGCATGGTAAGGCCTGAGTCCAAGGATGCGAGTCTCGTCGTGCACATACAGAATGTTTAGTGGTAAAAGGGTCATATCAGCTGTCTAGTTGGTTTGGAACCTGAACCTAACTACGCCGCGCCGTCACATCAAGTGGGACCAACAGATTGTAGCTTGAACGTGGCTCAACAGGGATCGACAATATAAATTCAGCGCATGAGCGTGGCCTTAAGGTCACGATCACCCAATAAACGAAGTGGCCTATCAAACAAACCAGCGGGCACCGAGATCCATGGGAACTGGCCGACACGTGCACAGCCAGTAACTGAAAGAACCACAGCATGAACAAGCGACCAAGTAGTGGCGAATGAAACATAAAACGCGGCGCGACACACGATGAGGTTCCGAGAGCGCGAAGAATGGCCCGACCACGGGACACTCTGCGTGGCCTCAAATGGGTGCTGGTTTCACCAGAGAATGAGCGCAGTGAACACTCACTGGAGCTACTAGAGGCTTTAGAGGACCATATACGATTGATCCCTAGAAGCAGGCGAGAATACCTCACTGTACATCACTAAAGTCATCAACGAATAACAGTCCTTGTTCATTGGGAGCGTGAGAAGACGGACTTTCGAATTGAGGGTTTCCGACAGACTCCTCCCAGTCGCTCACCGAATTCTCCGAGGTTTAGCCGCAACTAAACCTCGGAGAAATCGGTGAGCGACTGGGGAAGAGTCTGGGTTGTCCTCTGATAGTTATCAAGCTGAATGGTAAAGCAAAAGCGAACTCATCAGCAGAAATAGAGACGTGCTTATTGCCAGGGAGTATCAAATGATGAAAGCAGTAGGTGCTAATGCCCAGCGTCTCATAGGGAATGCTCAGGTCCATTTGGCGGTCACTGGGTTTTTGACAACGGTGCTTAAGCTGGACTGGGTAATGGAAGGTGGGGAACCGGCACAACCGTTAATGAGGGGAAGAAAATCGTAGAGCTATTGTAAGGAGTGTCATCTCGGACCCTCCAAGACACGCAGTCACCAAAGCAAGACCGCCGGTTCGCATTGTTGTTGATGACTCGCTCGAGACCGAAGATGGAGATTGAATAATGGCCGAGCCCAGGAATTACTGGGCCTTGACGAGCAACTTCTGGTAGTAGTCAGCACTGCAGGATCTGAGTATGCTGAGTATGCTGGGAGGCGGTGTTACTGTACGCGCACGACCAACTACCTGTCACGCGTCACGCTTGGCGAAAGGTTGAGCGACCCGTGTCACGCAACATTGCTCAGGTTTCCGTAAAGAATTATATCCTATCCATAAACTAGAGCAGCGCCGTAGTTTAAGTGTCGAGGTAGAACTCCAGCTTCCAATAATGTCGTGGCATTCTCTGCGCGCCTTCATGAAGAGCATTGGGACATGCAATATAAGACTTTGCGTCTAAATACTCGTTACAACATATTTCCATGTAGGTTGCTCTAGGTTATTGTTGGTTTAAGTTTGGTTGACACCACTATGACAGTGGGAGCTGCCGTGCGTGGGATGTTGGACAGGGGTTACTTCGTTCTGGTGCCAGAGCAAGTGATACTTGACGCATATAAAAATGCAGTGGATAAGAAGGGAAAAACATTGGGAAGCGCAAAAAGAGGGAAATTTCCATCATTCAATGTAAGCGGTCAGTTGTATATCAGGTTGTAACATCTAAGTTTGGATATAGAAGACCGACGTGTTCAAATACGAGCTGCTTCCGATTGACAATGCAATGGATCATATAGCACTTTTGATCCAGGACGCAATACGCGAACGTGCGGCGCCATCAGATTTCACTGTCCACACCACTCCTTTCGACAATCTTCCTGTGTTTACAAGTCATGTACGATTGTGATCTACCGGAGTGGGAAAGTACTTTGGCACCTGAAATCCCAGGAGCTTGCGGCATTACTACTAAAGAACAAGAAACTCGCTGATATGTATGACCTATACAGGACGTGGATCCAAGGGGTCCCTGGAGGTGCGATGAAGGACTTGGATTTTAACCCTCTACGGCAACCTTCCGAGGAGAAGGAACCGCTGGGGAGAGTGTTGCGTCATAAGAGCTTGAAGAAGGAATCGCTGGCGAGGCATACGGAGGGTGCGGACGGTCGAGGAACGTGGACAGTGGATGCGATACGCAAATGGGCAGGGGACGTGTCGAGCTCGGGCAGGGACGAAACGGAGGGTAAGGGACGGGTCGAGCATGGGCAGCAGGGAAAAACGGAGGAGGGTGGAATACACTAGTGTTCGGAATGAAAGATCGTAGCATTCCCAACAAGTTTGCTGGGGTTCAATGGATGGGAGCATCAGAATTGGATCGTTCAAGACGAACCAACTGTTGCACACTCTCATTGATCATATTTCTCTCGTTGGCTTGCCCTCCCTTTCGCCCACCACCCTTGTATCTGCTGAGCCAGACCCACACTTCGGATGTTGGGCCGGTTCTACACCCGCCCGTCCTACTCGGTCTTACAGTCACCGTCCATTCTATACAGTGCGAGACGATAGCGGCTCAATGCTTGCCTTTCTGTGTGAGCCCTGTCAAAGGAAGCTTACAGATTCCAATAATGGCGCCCCAGCCGAGAACAGCAGCTTCATAACTCCGGAATACAAGTGTGAAGCCATGAGCAGCTAATGCCCTCACAACATGCATATGACCCACGCGAGAATTGAAGGATGTTCCAGGCGAGTTCAGAAGGAAGCATTAGGGAAATCGCTGAGGGCGTAACGACCGAATGGATTGTGTGAAGCAGCAAATAAGAATGTAGTGGGATTGAAGGACCATAGAAAGCGTGTGAGAGATCCAGCTGAAACGAAGCTTGAACTTTAGTAGAAGGGTTAGGCGTATGATACTGCGGTGTGCAAGGGGCTTGCGAAGCTTGTTTGTTTGTTTGTTTTATTCTGGATATTTAACCTGCAGAGCTTCAGGCTGCTCAGACGATCTGTTTACAAAGGAAATCAGATTCGTGGGAAAGTGCAATCAGTGGCAAATGGCCACCTCATGGGATGCTTAAGCTCAGCCATTCAGTTTG
The DNA here is from genome assembly GCF_015039405.1 of Cantharellus anzutake. Classification (NCBI taxonomy): domain Eukaryota; kingdom Fungi; phylum Basidiomycota; class Agaricomycetes; order Cantharellales; family Hydnaceae; genus Cantharellus; species Cantharellus anzutake. The sequence continues at coordinate 216,495 of NW_024066972.1, forward strand.
ATCATAACAAAATTAAGTAGCCTGGTACTTGTGGTAATCACAAAACAAGGTCAGGCGTTTACTAGATGCGTGCTTCTTCACAGGAAATAACTAAAGATGATGACTTGGCGGTACCAGGCTGCCTTGTGCGTGAGGGTACGATGTGGCCAGAATTTCTAACTGCTCTCGGATCCTGAGAAAGTCTATAAGGAAACGTAAGGCCGTTGGCCCTCTATTACGGTGCAACTCCACGTTTGAATCCAGATTTTGATGCATGTGACAGAAAAGCAGAAAAACGGCTGGTACAAACAATAATACACTCGAAGATTCATCAAAGATTTATCAGGTCGTCATCTGAAACCGCCGTAATGTATGAAGGACACTACGCGCAAGCTCAACACCTTTCATCTGACCTTGCGACTCCCGCTGCATTCGCAACAGACTATTAGTGGAATAGGTCGCCTGGTCCAGCTTGGACAAGGATGATGGCTGTTCATCGTCCTCGGTGTCAACTCCCTCTTCCGGCGTATGCTCCAAGTGAGAAGCTTGAATAGCTTTCGCAAATCGTGTGGTGAGGTCCGCATAGAGGAACGTAAATTCAGTGACAGCATCGATCCAAGATTGAAGCTTCGAGGGTCTCGATCCACCAGGGAGGAGATCGATGATCTTCTCGAATGAGCCTGTGCCGTCATTTGAGCAAAGAAGGGCAAGTAGGACAGCCAAGTGACCTTTCAAGAAGTTGGCTTCGGCACTGCCCTGGAATGTGCCATATCGACTGAGCTGAATTGCTTCGGGGATTACGAAAGGACCCACTCACCAGTTCGGCGCTTTCCTTTGTCTGGTCGACATACAGGTTAACGACGCATTGCAACCCACTGATCCTGGCGCGACACCGACAACCTCGTAGACATGACCGAGCCAGGGCACATTCAGGGTCGACCACTTTGATGATACAACTTCTTCAGTGAAAATAACGGATAACGAATCGCGACCTACTCACATGAAGAAGAAATGAGCTCTGGACCATTACCCCCTCCTTGTACTAGACTAGTGATCAGCGCCAGCGCCATGCAAAGAATGTCAAGCTTGTTCGCTGCATCATCATCTTGTCTAACAGCCGTCGATTTCGCCGCATAAGACGAAATGATGCGCAAACATGCAGGAACAGTAAGATTGTTCGATAAGATCGGTGTCCGCCAGTTAGATCCCAATTCTACAAGATTCACCAAGGTTCTTAAGCAGCTGATCATCAGGTGTGTACCTATCACTCAGACGTTAGTCCTTGGCATAAACTAAGGAGTCAATCATTACACACCATCAAAAAAATCTTCCCTCTCTTCCAGACTGAGAATCTGGCACACTAGCAACGTCGCTGGGAGACCTTCGACAAATTCCTTTTGCACCGATAACAGGTCGGATTGAATAATTTCCGTTTCCGGAACACTCTGAAATTCCAGGAGCTTGCTTTCCAAAACGCACAGGCAATTGTCCACGTGCTCTAGGCTAGGAGTGTTAAACGAAGTGGATGGGAGGAGTTCGAGACCCTTCGTATAACCGTCGACCCGCGAATTCAGCAGAGGTAGCTCGAGTTTCAGCGAGGCTATTATATATGGAAAGACGGCCACATGATGGGAACGCATTTTGAACAGGGCCTGGGACGCTAGTTGTCGGATCGTGATCTGGGGGGGAACAAATGCCTCAGCATCGGCCCAACCAAACTCAGCGGCAACAGCACTCACATAATTCTCCTCCGAGAGGAGTTTCCCTTTCCTAACGAAGGAGCGTAATTGCTGGATCTTTAGGATAGAGCAGCGCTTAAGCACTAAAGTTCTCGAAGGAAGAGGGGTCTGACAGATGACTTACCAGCACCCGTTCGGGCTTCCCGATCTTCAGCAGTCTGGCATCCTCAGATCGTCCATTCCCCACAAAGAAACCAAATGGATCGACATCGTGGGACCACTGCACGACCATCCCCAAATGTTCGCCAACGTCCGATTCTGAAGCAAGGAGGTCCGTAGGTCTTGCTTCTCTAGCCACTAACGCAGCGAAAATGACGAGACATACATCTAATATCTGGAAAAGAGTCATCACTGAGTGGAAAAAAGTAATACTAGGATGCTCGTACCTTGTCCCCTGCATCGTTCGATTTTCGCAATATAGTCCATGCTGACCCGATGGCGTCAGCTGAGGCAGCCCTCCGAACAAATTCTAGGGAGCACATATTATCTAGAAGCTTGATAACACTGGTGAAGGATGTGTTAGTAGTCAGGACCAGATTCACAGCAATCTCTTACCTTAGTCGCTTGACGGAAACGGTCATTTCTGGATTCATCCCCTCCAGCAAGTATCCCATTTCATCTAAGAACCGCCTGTTCTCGCCTTTGTCTCTCAACTCGCTTATACTTTTCAGGTCCAGAGGACCCATCAAACCCTCGTCGATCCCATCATCCGAAGAAGCATCTACACGCAGCCGTTTCCGCATCTCAGCATACGACTCGTGGAAAAGCTCTTGGGATTCGGGATCTAGCGTGAAGGATTGTGGCTGGGATTGAGGTTGATTCTCTTCATCGTTTGTATTAGATGTGAGACGGATAGGAGCAAGAAATGATCGGGAGGCTGAGTAAGTTCGGACGCTAGGTCGAGTTGGTGGCGGAAGAGCCTCAGCAGAGGCAGACCCAGTGTCGTTCGAGGGTGGTACAGAAGGCCGGATGGACGGGAGAGTGGGATTCTCATCTATGCGGAGTGAAATATTCGGTAAGGAGACGGTCCCGGGAAGACCAAGCGGGCGTGAAGGGCTTGAATTAAGGGAAGGATGTGTGCTCGGACGCCCGGGCGAATTCATGGAAGTGACTGGGGATGGCACGGCTTCAGATAGTGTCACTGCGCGACGCAGCATCCTGTGCTTGGCCGGGGTTCCGGGTGCAGGGCCCGACACCCCACTTCGGGCTGGCGAGTGTGAGATTCCATGAACAGGGATATCGATACTTTCGAATAATCGTGAAAGATCTTTAACTCTGGATGGGGAGCCAGGTAAGGCAACTGCATTTGATGATGATGCAGAGGGAATAGATTTAGATTTAGGCTCCGGTGTTCGCCTATCGTATGTATCCTCTTGTTTAGACCCTTTAATGGCAGGTGGCGGGTTCGATAGGGGTTCTAGGGCGCTAGGAGATGTCGGCATCGCAGTGAACGTTGTATTCGACGGCCCAAATGGTGAAGGGCTTCTGCGGAAAGGGGAAATAGCTTGGATGTAATTTAGTTTATTCGATAGCCATGAATACATGACCAGCTAATTGACTCACAGGAGGGATCGCGCTCGGGAATTGATTTAGGACGCTTAGTCTTGTGCGTCACGCTGTGCAATGGAGATGTTTCAGGTCCAGAACGAGAATCAGCTCGCCTCCTCTTCTTTGGGGAAGGCATGAGTCTAAGAGGGTCATCACTGCTGCTGTCTTCGTGGGCTGGGCGTAGTGGCTTGTATGCGTGCCTCGGAACATCATAGGGGGACGAGGGACTTGTGTTAGACACCTGCTTCTTTGCGCTCGGAGGACTTGGGGTGAGGATCTCGACATAGACCCTCGTCTCAGGAACCACCTTTTTTGGCGTCAGCGGTGACATGCCAGCGGCATGATTATGATTGTCCGCCTCGCTTGATGGCGCGTGTGATTGGCGTCGAGTTGACGCCTCATTGGCGCGCTTCCTTCCAAGACGCCCGTAAGTTACAGGAGGCCGCCCATGCATCAAAAGGTTTTGTTGGGGTACTTGATCGCAAAACGCAAACACAGCGCGGGGACGTGTGCGTTTGTCAATGAATTCATTGGAATCACATGACGTTCCGGAACTGATTCGGCGTCGTGTGATGCGGAACGTGCTCGCATCAGTGATGCCAGATTGAGATTGTGTGTAGCAGGATGCGAGATCTGCGAGGGAATGGAATGTGCTGGAAGCATCGCGGGCAGTGGAATCAGGCCCAGCTCCGACGCTTTTCTATTGATCAGGTGGTTCCGGCGACAGTTCCGGAATGTTGCAAATAATGCCGGTGAACCGGCAATCTAACCGGGGGGATGCTGAATGTGAAGGACGCCAGCGAAGGAGTACCTTCTACCATGGCCCAGAAAAATGTAGAAGGACTACGTAGCACACGAGAGCGCCATAGCACGCCTGACTGGGCCGTAACCGATCGTCGCTTGTCAAGCGTTTGTCGACATCAAGCAAGCCTGTTTGCATTGTAATTTGTAGGCGACTTGCATCCGGAGCCGATGGATCTTCGCCGAAGAACAATCAACGCACAATATTTAGGATCTTTGCGATCGCCGCTACCGTAAACCCTCGTGAACCGCGCGCATACTCCACAAACCCTCTCGCCAGCTTGCCCGCTTTCCTATGCTCAGCCGAGCATCAAAGAACTGGATTAGTATGTTGTGGCCCCGCCCGAAACACGTTTTTTTCTTTGGTGGTTCCCAAGGCGATATATTCCAAACACCACTAGACACCACTTGTCCCAGCCTGTGCCTTGTCGCTTGAAGCTGGCTGCTGCATGTTCTGGCCCGCTCCAGTCTTGTTGCTTACCAACGAACTCGTGGTCGTAACAGATCTTCGGCAACCTCTGACTGAACTCCACAGCATTTTACCACAAGATCAATCTCCCGAACACGCGTTCTCCTCGTTCTTCAATAAGGCTGTTCAAACACGGTATTAACGCGAACGGGAAGGCGCCCGCCTTGAGGCTTTTTACCATTTGGCCTCAATTATAAAATCATAAAGCCCAAAACGGATAAAAACCCTCGAAAGGTATAATAACCCTTTATCACTTGGGGGTACCATTCCCTCTAACGCCCACGTTCACCTTTTCTTCTTTCTCGTCCTCTTCACTCTCTTTTACTCCTTTCCCCCTTCTCTTCTTGAAAAGACATGTTGGACATCGATTGGAGTGATCCTGTGAGTTCAATTCTTACCATTTTCTTGGAATATATATCCTCAACGTCATCTTTTTTCAGCAACCTGCCCGTCCAGGCCACCAACGAGCTGCCTCGCTATGGACAAAAGTAAAGAACAGTATCAGCATCCTTAAACCCGAGCCCGGCACTCTACCGCCTCCACCCCGGCGTTCCAATTCAGATCCTCGTAGCAGTTCTTCCCGTTCCAAGTCCGTCCCTCGCACCTCATACGACTACCGTGCACACGAGCGCCATCAAAGCCAAAGCCCACCAAGGACCTATCAACCCCAGATCAGAGTCCAAACAGGTCACGGCTCTCCACGAATTTATACTCCCACATCTCCTACCAAGGGTTATAGTTACAATATCTCCCGCGGTGCCGCACCTGCCCCCGTGCGCCGGTCGACCCAGCCAACCTCCGCTCCTGTTCGTTCGACCCCCCAACGATCCAAAACAGTTCCTTCCAATGGCGTCATGTATAACGGAAAGCTAATCGTTGGGAACTCCAAGGATGTCGAGCGCTACATATCTTCGCAGAGGCGAATCGAAAATTGGTCCCGTAATGTTCGGTGAAGAGACGCCAGTCTCTTAGCTAAACAGTATTGTTTAATTGGCTGAGGTATTTGGTTATTTTGGTGGGTGTTCGGATCTCATCGCCATCAGGATCAACCACCCGTTCTCATCATCTCTCGTTGCTCGTGTCCTTTTAGGGCATACCCAGCCATTATTTTGACGAGAACATTATGCCACTGAACTTTCGGATCTCGGTATTTCTCATCTCTACTACAGCATTTCCCTCCGACTCACCCCGATCGATGATGTTATGAGAACCAGACTGTCACCAATTCCCCCTTTAGACTAGTATTGATATTCCCGAATGTTAGCGTTACTTTTGCTCTGTTTCTGTTCCCCACGAATTCGAATCCAGAATGTTCTTTTTCGTTTTGAAACACTCATGTGTGAAAATGACGTTGAGGGTTCAGCCTGTGGGCGATCTTGTGCGATCGATCTGACCCACGGTTGAACTTTGGCTCTGGAGCTTGGAGCCTAAATAATGATGGTGGGGCAACTCCATATCTTTATTACCTCCAAGGCGATCGAAAATGGCATCTACACCAGGGCCGACTTCGGAGGTCGGTTTGCGAAGCTGCATCAATTAACGAGTTTGGCAACTTAAAACTGAAAATCTGGCATTGATCATTGATCATTCTATTACGCATGGAACACGAGGCAGCGAAGCCGGTCAAGATCTGGAGCCTCACAGAATCAACGCAAACCTCCGAACTTAGAAACGAGCCCGAGAACTTATACAGATCGCAAGAAACGTGACTAGCAGGAACATCATACGATCAAGGAGCATCAACGGGATTCCACAATAATGCTCCTTTGGATCCTTGATCGAGAGCGTCCAACGCGGACACTTGAGCCTGGCTGAGTTCGAAATCGTATACCTCTGCGTTGGATTTGATGCGTGATGGCGTCGCAGATTTGGGTAACGGGACGAATCTAAGGTAGTTGGAGAAATTTTCAGCACGTTATCGTATCACCCACACAATATTGCTGTTGAGCAGAGGCTACAAATGGATACCCACCCGCGTTGCAGGGACCAGCGAAGGTATACTTGGAAAGGGCTTCGATCGACTTCGCTGGCGATACGGAGTACAGTAGGATCGGAGGCTCTGCCGCGTACGAGAGGACTGTAAGCTTCGACAACTATTCCGCGTTCATTGCAGTACTCGACGATGGGCTTCTGCTGGCAAAAGGGGTGGACCTAAACGCGGAAACATATCAGTTATCGAGGCGATTCACATGTAAGATATCAATGTCATGAGGCACACCTCAATCTGATTCACCGTGGGGGCCGGCAGGCCTTCCTTCTGGATCTCTTCAAGATGGTGTACACCACTGTAGAAATAGGAGAAGTACATCGGTAACCAATCTCAACACTTTCAATGGACTCACTAATTCGAGACACCCACGGAACGTATTTTTCCGGCTTTCTGGGCGTCAAGTAAGGCCTTGTACGTAGCAATGCGCTTTTCACTCCCAGGTAGAGGAGCATGGATTAGATATAGATCGATGTAGGCTTTGGAGTCGGAAACCGAAAGTCAGCAGCCGATGAGGCCACGGAGTACTGGGTTGAGAACATACTGAAGCCGAAATTCTCCAAGGATCGGTCTACGAGCTTCAAAGCGCTTTCATAGCCTTGTTGATTGGTTGGGATCTTCGTAGCTAGATCGTCCGTCAAACAAGTTTCGTCGGTGACCTTACGTCCCCCAGTACGTACTGACGAAAATCTCCTCCCGATTGATACCGGAGAGTCGAATGGCTTCGCCAACCTCACGTTCATTCGCGTAATATACGGCTGAGTCAATATGTCTATGACGCAGCGTGTGATTACAGGATTTATGAGTGATAAACCAGCAGCCTCACCGGTACCCAGCTTTCAACGCCTCCAGAGTCGAGCTGACACATGTGGCCCCTCCATTCTGAAAAACTCCAAACCCAAGCAAAGGAAGCTTGAAGCCTGCACACAACCACCTCGATGAAGCTTCTCGACTCCACTCATTTGGCTCAACTTGCACTACTGACCTGAAGAAAGTTTCACCGTCGACGCCAAAGTCAGTCCAGCCATGTCGTCTTTGTAAGATGGGTTTGCAGTTGATAAGAGACAGGGAAGAAGATCCGGTTTACGGCTTCCTGCGCTCTCTCACGATTGGATCATCCTCATCAGTCATCCATGATGGGCGAATGCTCGAATCGGCAAGTTCTCAAGGAATTGAACTACATGAACAACGCCGAGAGGGAAATTGCTATCACGACGGCGACATCCGCACAGCGCGGAAGGTGAAACCAAGGCAAACAAGATGACTGTTCCCCCTCTGAGGATCGGCGTCTCTTCCCGCTAAAGGAGAGGCTGGTCACCTGCCTAGAATGGGCGGCACTTCAAGTGCTACTTACTGGTAGTGGCTGTGGCTGTGCTTATCGGGTGAGCACAGCAATTCATCCCTGAGGCCGAGTTCTCAATTAATGCGGCTGGTGCGCGTCTACGCAATTGAGCGCAGCTGTTACTTAAGAATGCCCTTGAATGAGCCAGCTGAACGGCTCGATGTTGAACTAAGCCAAATTGGGACTGAATAGACCATGAACTGCCTCCTGGTTGCTGCGCCGCACCAAAGGCTAACTCCATAAATACTTTTGTCACACACGCAATCACCGCACCCAGATACTCCATACCCTCAATCATGTTCCTCCTGAACGAGAAAGACGAGGCTTCGTCCACCGAAGTTGATGCGCACCAAAACGTTGGTCATTGTACCGTTTCGCGCGCTGAGTCTAGCTATTGACCTATCGAACGCTGTAGCTGTCTCCTCCCCCATACGGCCTTGAGTCTACGGCCCCCACCACCACAGTCCCACAAAAGGTATATTTATCAGAGGGATCGCAGAGTCAGACTCTGGCTAGTTCGTCGTCCGACGCAGAAACTATCATTGCTACCCTATCCTCATCCTTCGTGACACCACCCACGAACTTCCTCACCATCCATCAGAAGCACAGTGGAATCAAAGACAGTTGGACTATCGATACCTCTCTCCAGCCTCCTCCCGCCCTCCTTGCTCGTTCTAAGAAAGGGAAAGGCAAGAAAAGAAAGAACTTGGATGTGTTTTCTCGCCATGGCACTGTCGATGTGAATGTGAAACTTGACCCATCATCCGAGGGTGATATCAGCCAGCGAGCAGCGCTCCAAGTTGGATCGCGTCACAGTCTGGTTCAAGTTCACCTGGTACGTTGCATTATTCGTCCTCTTGGGTATGGTCAGCCTCTTATCGATAAAATTTCCTTATTTAAGCTACGGCCCTCGTCGCAGCCATTCCATCTGAATGCGTACTCAAAACATGGAAAAGTTCGAGTGTATATCCCCAGAGATTTTCACGGATTGGTTGAACACAAGGGGAAAATAATCTTCTCCCCTTCCCTCCTTCCTAAAGTCACGTCGTTCTACAATGAAAAGGGAAAGGGAAATAGTTTCATTGGTGATTGGAGAACTACTTCTCCTAATCAACGTGAGTTCGTCCTTTTCTGTTCTTCTGACGTGACCATCGTATTCATCGAGCTGGGGGGGGGGGGTTACAGCTTCTATGTCTGCATTCAATTCTCCATCCGATTGGAACGGGGATCATCTCGAATTATCCTCGAAACATGGTACACTTTACGTCCACTATATTGATGAAGAGAAGAAGGAACAAGCTGGGACGACATCTCTCTTCAAATGGCTTAAATCCTTTGGGTGTGATGACCACTAGGCATTTTGCGTTTCGAGGCTGCATGCCCAACTTTGAAGCATATTGTTCCCGTCCTTACTACAATTTTCGTGTAACAACATCTACCTTCAGGCATTTTGTTCCCGTCCTTACTACAATTTTCGTGTAACAACATCTACCTTCAGGCATTTTGTTCCGTATCTACTTTGCATCCATATGTCTTACAATTGCCACCTAGTCCAATCAACTGTACGGCTATTCAGGGCGCCCGTGCTAGCTATTCAAGCTGCTATTATATGGCAGGGGATAATTGACATGCGTGCCTGATTGTAATTGGGAATGAAAGTCGTTTCGATGTCTCCTATATATAAGGTGTAGCGTTGGCAGTCGGAAACCAAGCTTCATGCAAGATACCCTCCGTTAGGGCGCCAAGCTGAGTCGGTGATAAGAGCCCTGAGGTCTCGGACAAGAGAGGAAAGGATGAGCTTGGTAGTAAGTTGTGAGAAGGCTTCGAGTCACTATATATCCGCTGAGCCAATGGGCCGGAACCGTCAGTAAAAGAGGATCCAATCTGGTTCATAACAACTAGGTTTATCATTGAGACTAGTATTATTTACACCTAGATTTATCATGGGGCGATCCTCGTCCTCGCCCGTGGGACACTGTAGGAGGGACACGCCAGAGGCAAATGAATGCTTCAATAGAAGGAATGACCTTAACGTGATGGCCAAGGCCGCAGGAGATTCTGGAGTAATTGAGCTAAGGCTGGGGATCAGAGTTCAACACTGTCGATCACACGGAGCATCATCATGCGAACTAGACAGGTAGTACTAAACGAGACTATGTAGAAGCGAGGAGGTAAGTGAAAGAGTGACCATCATAAAAGTGAGAGACGAACCTCAGCCTCAAGCGAACAGCGCAAAGAGAAATGAGGGCGTCGGAAGTGTGCTTTTAAGCGTCGTTTGTTCGAGTGCAACAGGAGAAAAGCGTATGAATAAAGCAACGAACGATCGGAAATATGCTGAATAAGATAGGACAATAGTGCAGACTCGAACAAGACTCATAGGACGTCTCGCCGTCACAACGGAAGGTCGGGTATCATAGCACGGTGGCGGCGAGTCGACCGTTGCCGTCTCTCAACACACCAACTCAGTGATGGGTGACTCGACGCAAACCCAACTCCTCTCGAGACTTTTCGAACTTAACCAAGGGAACAACCTTATGAAGATGTCGGACACTTGATCGCCAAGCGGGATGTATTGAAGTTCCAATGTTCTTCACCGAATCCAATGGTGGCGGACATCAATGTGCTTGGTTCGAGCATGGAACACAGGGTTCTTGGCAAGGATTGATTGTCGAGAAGGGTTATCAGGTGTCCTTCAGGGAAGGAATGGGAATCATTGACGGGAACCGACGCTGAAAGGGCGTCTTGGAGAGTAGTTCCGTCATCCGACTGTCAATAACGTGATTATTGACAGCACTGCAGTTATTCTACATAGTATCGTCGCAATGCAATTATTTGGGGGTTCAACCCTCATTCTCTCTGTTGTCGCCGCTGGCGAATTCGCGTATAAGTACCCTCTCCCTCAGGTCCCTTGTACAAGTTTGAGGTGAGAATTTTCTTCATCATTTAAAGAATCATTCTGAATGTCTTTATTGGTGCAGTTTAACGCACCCAATGCAATTAACAGATCTCTTGTACGAGTCTGAGTCTAACGCGCCATAGCCCTTTACATTTTAAAAGGTTATGAGCCCAGTTTTAAAATGTAAAGGGCTATGGCGCGTTAAACTCAGACTCGTACAAGAGATCTGATAATTTCACTGTACCTATGGCGCATGAAACTGCACCAATAAATACATTCAGAGCGATTCTCAAAACGATGAAGGAAATTCTCACCTCAGACTCGTATGGCAAGAGATTCGACGGAGAGGGAGTGAAAAAATTCTCTATATGCCAGCGGCGACTACGCTGTATAACAAAGAGAATGAGGGTCGGACCCCATATTAGAATAACTGCGCTGTCAATATGTAATCATGTTATTGACAGTCGGATAACGGAACTTTAAGTAGCAGAGGCTGGGCTAATAACGGAACCAATTGTTGTATTCTCCAACAGTGCCTCACCGAGATTGGGCGGGGGCATCAAGATTCGGAGGTATGATGATGATGATGAAACTGTGGGGGTCGGCAAACCGTAGGTTTGCTGGTGTTCTCACATGCGCCAATTCCTAAAATCGGACATCAGGTGCGTGATTGATCCATCACGTGACCCCCGCGTCAAATGTAATTAGATTTGGGCATAGGCATGGCTTGTCACCCTAGGCAGGTTACCAGCCTCTATTGGAACAGATCATCACCTTCACACAAGTCTCGAGTGTAATGCACCCAGATTCGGTTCCGGAAGACATTTTCATCGCCTTTGGTGCATTATTAAGCATTGATGATGTGTTCTCAATGAGAAAGGTGAATCCTGCAGGATCACCTTACATTTATTTGCGAAGCCTTGATGAACCTCCAGTGTGGCTCAAAGCATTTCTATTGGATGTCGCTTTCGAAAGCATTCTGGCTTGCCTGGATATATGAGAACATTGTCAAAGCAGGTCTGTGGACGCCACAACACCTCAGCGGATTACGCTCCTCACCAAGGGCTGTTCTGGAGCGCCTCGCTGTTCGGACTTTCCGTCTCTTGCGCAACCGTAGCCTACGGGCTTTGCGTCCCCGATGTCTTAAGAATATTCAATGCAATGCTAGTTCCATATCATGGATCACTCTATACGGAGGCCGTTGGCTCTTCCTCGCATCTACGCAGGGAACGTTCGAGCTCTGGGATATCCACCATGATCAGCGTCGTCAGCCACTTGATCTCCATTCTACTGGTGGATGGGTATGCTCGGGGCTGGTTCATTCTCTTCAAACTGATGTCGATAATCCTATTCTTGTTGTCTCGTACAGGTGACTCGCGTTCGATCCCATCCGTGTGGTGTTACTTACATTTGATATCAGCAATCATAGTTCTCAGCTGCTAGAATGCGCATTAGGTGGTCATTCCACACTCACTCATCTGAGGACATACGACGCTGCTTCTGAGCCAATTGCTGCACGCAATGACCTTATTTTATTTGCTACTTCAGTTGAACCGGAAGCGTTAACGCTTGCCAGAATGGATGGTGCGACGTACACTCTCACTTACAAAGTCGATGATATTGCTGTAAGCATTGCAAGTTTGCCTGATGGCGTGAACTAAGACATTGTTTCAGCCACAACGTATACAGACTGCGGTTTTTACGGAATCTGATATCATTGCCTTCAAATATTCCACCATCTACATATATGGACTTGACGTGTTGGATAAGCCTTCTACCCGCATCCGTCCCAAACAAGTCATAAAGTCCGAATGTACCCTCTTCCAGATCCAACCATGGCTCACAGCAGATTCGGGCCATTCCACTGTTCATCTGATTGCTCGCGATGTGGTCCAAAATTTCATGCTCTGTCAGCTGAACGCAGATGATCACACTGGCTTAATGGCCCTGACTAGTTCCGATGCGGGGGTGCACGGTCGGCTAAGCATGGGATGGCCATGGATTCGTAATCTCGCAATTGCTTCCAGCAACAGGAGTTGTGTCTTCTTCTCTGGTAATGAGTCCCCTCACAATCCGAGAATTGTCACCTGCTTGGCAGAAAAGGACCGACTCGGTGAACCTCAGGTGTTATGGGAGCTCCCTGGACCTGACTGCTGGGACTGTGGCTTATACTTATCGTTTGATGATGTTCTTGGTATAATGACAATTGGAACATCACAGGGAAACGTATGGCTTGTCGATTTTGGGTAGGCGATAGTCATCGTTGGTTCTCTCGCGGTTCTCACTGTGTTTCAGACTGTCAGGGGAGAACTCAGTGTTTGTCAACGGAAAAGCGAATATCCCGCGGGAATTACAGAAGAATCCCATTTTAACTTTACGTTCATATCTGGAGCTTCCTACAGATAACTCCCTATGTCCGCCAGCGATTGGCATCATGTAAGCGTGCACCCTGCTTTATCACCATTGCTAATTCTGAACGGGTGCACAAGTGATAAAGAGCTACAAGTTGAGTTGTCATCTCAACTGGCATTACCAATATTGACGTACTTTCCAGCCCTTTCTGCCGCCAGTCCCTGGAGGTTGGCGCCCACACCCAGACCTCCTCATTCCTCCATCGTCAGACAAGTGGGGAATAATAGAATCCCCATCACCTTCGTCTGTGCCGCAAGAGTCCCTGCTAAGAGGCTGGTCAAGACGTCGGGCTGAGAGACTTTGTTACTGGGTTCCCTGGACGTACCCTTCTTACCACTCTGAAATGTTCGATCTTCTAAAGCTCCCCCATGGCGACTTTGAAGCTTTGTTAATAGGGGAGGATGGGGTGGTTCTGTTTCGCATTGGGTCTATGTTCTACTCGTGGGATCCGAACCCTTCTTCCACGTGCTGGTTTCCTGGCAACTGGACGCTTTCCAGCTTCCTCAGCGAGCTCAGAAGTGAAGGTCTTCCTCCTGCCATTCACTTGGGTGACTGCGACTGTGATGAGGACCGTTTCCAGCAACATTTTGAGTGGCGGTATATTTTAGGGAGGGAAGTCGGCGCTATTGATACCTTTGGATATGGTTATGATGAGGTTTTTCGCGAAGCACATCTGCTCACTGGGGAACAGCACTGACCATCGCGACAGCTTTGGGAGGCATGCATCACTGTTATCATTTGCCTCCAAATTTATCATTAATATTATTTTCCGAATGCATTGTGACAATCGTTTGGTTGCAAGATAATTGTTGTTACGTAGCACTCAGCGGGGGATACTCAAGCGGGGAAAGACTTCCGCACAACATTATAACCGGCCGTGCAGCGGTATAGTTTGGTATCGATATATTAGTTGGAATACTAGGTAGCCCCGGTACTTAGCAGCTGTGGCATTTGCAAAAAGGGACTCCCGGCATTACCGATTAAGTGATGGTACAACCCAGTACGCGCGATCTGATGGGGGGACTTCCCACAGTGGGATCCAGGTCATCGTCACTGGAATAGCATTCGCCATCAAGTTGAGGCCAGGTGGGTTAAGAACAAACGATCGATCACTCCATGCCCCCGTAGGAAGCTAAGGGTTGCAATCGCGCCCAGTGACGGGGTACGTGTATGCAAGTTTATGGAGTTCCCGACGCCTGCTTAAGGCACTGGCGGCATGCACCTTAAATTCATCTGTGGGGCCTGACAATCGCCATACCCTACAAACTGGCATACCTAGAGTCGAGTCATGTTACTGGTACCGTTTTCACACCGTGGCCGTGCGTCATGCATGCAGGCTGAGTGTCCCAACCTCGACATGTTGCTGACTATACAGGAATCAGCAGCGCTGCGCTGGCTTCAAAACCTACAAGCGTCGCTCAGCGTGGACAATCTATCATACCTGAGATATCGTCATGTCGTCACGCCGCGCTTCTGCCACGATCCAATTTCCAAACATAATATATTCCTAAGTGTAGAGCGCTAGAGCTTGCTGCCCCTTCGTACAAACCCAGAGTTCGTTACTCAATGTAGTGAAGAAAATGTTCCTTGCCATCCTGATATCCAGGTGACCCATGCATCCCATCACAACATAACACAGCGCGCTTCGACCGGGCGAATGTTAATCGCTCGTGAAAGGTACTGCATCCCACCAAAAGAAAACAAATGTGCGCCATCAATCGAGGCGCGATAGAAGTCCTTAAGGAGTTTGACCAAGATTTGATGGGCAATAAACTACGGGAGGAGTTGAAGCCGTTCAAGAAGAATCCGCGATCGACTCATAGGCCTCAGAAACCTTCATTTCACGTTTTTGATCTTTAGGTCAGCGACTTCACATCAGCAGCGAACCCCAGAACATACCTTCTGGAACAGCAGTTTGTCTTGGGTGGGGATCATCAGCACGATTACTCAGACATAATGACAGCCTACGTACCTCCTCCAGGCTTATCGGGGTGATCTTTGCAGAGGGAGGAAAGGGGGGAACCAATTCGTAAACTGAGGCACTGAATCAAGGCTAAAAACGTACATTTGAGGGCCGCTTTCTTGTATGCGAGCTTAATCTCACACTTGGTTGCGGTCGGTGCCAATTCCAAGATCTAACACCGACTCTATCTTCAGAATATCTTCGATAACCCCAAAAGCATAATTTTTTTATTTACCTCATGAGGAGTCATCGTCGCAAAGACTGCAAGCAAAGCCTTCACTCGTCTTGCCTCTGCTGTGTTTTTCTCTCGTCCCTCTCTGAGACGTTTCTCTTCCAAGTCGAGTTTCCTTTGTTCGGCGATTCGTCCAGAGGTGATACAATCCATGAGATCGAGTACAGCTGTGAGCCTGGCAACATTACCATCCGTCTTTCCGTGTGCAGATTTGGCTAGCTTCATCGCTTCGTCGAACTGGAGTTGATAGAGATGAACTTTGGAAGCGAGTATAGTGCTGTTGTGCGAAAGATGGGGATTTAGGTGAACCGTAAGGGAGAAAGTAAGAACGGACTGACCACTTGAAATGACCCGTCGACCCTGCGAGTTTGATTACATCAAGGCAATCTTCCAGGATCGTGTCGAGGAATTTATTATCGCGTTCCAATTCATAAAGCTGCATGAGGATCGAAAGATTGAGTGACATTCTGCCAGACAAAAACCCCACAACGTACTCTGTGATAGGAATGTGCCCGATTGCTGAGCAAAGAAATGCGGTCACCCTGCTGGACATCCTTTCCATCCAATGCACGTGTGAACGATCTTATAGCTTGTTTATAATCACCCCTTTGATATGCTTCAGTCCCAATGCTAGAGTCCCGGCTGACCTGACGTGGTGGAGGAGGAGGGGGAGGGGGAGGGTCAGGGGTAGGAGGCGTGTAGGGAGGTGGCGCATATTTGTGATTGTTTTTGGTTTTATTGTTTCTAAATGTGAGGACAAAAGCTTGCTGTAGTCAATGTGTAGAACACGGATGCGTGTGCACGTACGTCTGGCTGGAGGGGTTACAACGATGCGTGGAACGCTCCCTAACCACAACCCCAGATAAGTCGATTACCCAGCGTCGCCGTATCAAAAAATGACTTGCGCACCTGTGATACTTGGAGTCTGAAGCGTCTTCGTCCTCCTGTTCAGGATTGCGGGTATACTTAGGCTTTCGACTTGACTCCTTGTTGCTCGTGTCAGGACGCTTGTCTTTATCCTTGCTGCGTCGTTTCTCGGGCTCTGGTTCTGGCACTGAGGGCTTGGTGTGGGAGTACCTGCAGGTTGAACCGCGATAACAACGACCAGTAGCTACGAATTGCCAGCATGGGTCGGGTGGAACTAACTTTGCCAAAACCGGATTTATCAAAGGTGTTTCACTGAATCAGATGTGTCTAGTAATCAACACACGTTCAAGGTGCAAAAATTTGCACTCCTTTCCTCTTGGGCATTCTCTGCGATTCCGAAACGCGTGGCATGCGCTTGCTTTCCGTAGCTTTGCACGATCCCAGGAATGCGACTCAACAAATGCGCATCTGGTTCCAAAACGGCATACGCCAAGTCGAACCATTTCGAGGCATGGTCGATTGGGGTCCGGAGTTGGTGCAGGCATCTGATCAGTATTGATGTATGGACAGTTGTTCGGGGTGAATGAGAGAAGCGAATGTCCGCGAGGGGCGAGTCGACGCTCACGATGGCGGAAGAAAGGAGGAGTGAAGTATACAGCGCTTGCACTTCAGATCACCGAATGATCCAGAAAGTGCGGCTATCACTAGGCGCCTGCGCAATTGAGAAAGGCGTCGAAGCCGCGGCGTCTCAGTATTCATACACCTATTACTCATCACCTGATCGCAGTAAGAAGGCCATAGAAACCCCCCTGTTATATAGGCCTCTTAGATAGGCAAACCGCGTTCCAGTGCATGCACCGGTGCACCAGTGCACCAGTATTACTATATAGCACCTATATCTGGTCACGCAAAGGCCCGAAGGGCCCTGAGAAGCTCTGGGGTATCGTATCCCAAAAATGTCAAGAATGCCCCGTGATGCGAACATCGTTGCATGTGCCTTCGGCATCGCCTCCGATGTCGTCGCCGCCGTCAACGTCATCGTCAACATCTTTTCACCGATTTCCCTTGTTCCTCACTCCTTTATCCTTGTAACTCGATTTTTCTTTCTCACTATTACGATATTATCATGTATTTTCGTTGCTTATTCAGCATCGCCTCCGATGTCGTCGCCGCCACCAACGTCGTCGTCAACGTCTTTTCACCGATTTCCCTTGTTCCTCACTCCTTTATCTTGTATGTAACTACTATTAAAGATGTTATCATGTATTTGTTTTGCAACAAATGTAAATACGGGAATTGGTAGGACAAGGCACCTGATCAATGTGTCTGCCAGCGTCAATATTAGCGATTGATAAACGACGTCGTAGGGAGTGTTAATGGAGGTTCAAGAAACAATGAAACATGGAGCCATGTTGGTTCTGTGTTCGGTTCAGTGGGTAAGTTGCCTTATTCGGTTGAACATGATGGCGTTTGCCCCATCCGCTCCGACTCAACATCCCACCACAATGAAACCCTCTCTCATGTCCACTGTTCGAGTGCATCTGCCTTACCTCCCTCACCCTAATCTGATGTGGAGGCGGTTCAGGGCATTTTCCGTGGGTTCGGGTCCTGGGGCATCGTTCGCTTTCTTCCCATACAGCACAACCTCGTCAACCAGGCCAAACTGACAACCAGGCTATATTACTTACTGACCATTGTTACGAATCGCACCGGTTTGCGCGGTGGCTTCACCCTCTGGATTGATCGATGCTTGGGTGGCGTCGTTCGATGATGCGGTATTCCCTGTGCAAGTTGGAGCACTGCAACAAGCGTCAGGTCAGGATTAAGTACCCTCAAGCGTTCCGTGCGAGTGACAGACCTGGATGCTGGTGACAAAGCCTCTCTAACCATATCAGGTTGCAGATGGTGAGTAAAAGGTGTGCGTTGATAACAAAATAAGGGAGATGGTTGTCTGGCGGGTTGGGCAATTGCGTGGTGAATGATGGACGGCTTACAAGGTGTGTGGTGTATTGCTACTACCAATTGAAGGAGACTGATTCTTGTCTGGGGCGCTCGTTGACAGCTCAGCTAACTGCTTTCGCCGGTCCTCGTGCTCTTCTTCACCAAGTCTCACCCACTTAATTCGATTTGTTTTCCATCCCTCGACAACCTCTTGCAGGTGCTGAAGATTCGCAGTTTTTGGCTCCCGCAATATCCCACCTGGATAGTGCTCCATATCGATTGCGACCCCATGACTAATCGTAAGTTTCAGGTAGTTCTTTGGTACCCACTCCATTGACAGGCGGGGCTTTCCAGTAATTCCACCTGCTTTCGTCAGCCGTGATTCTGAGTTTTCATCGGGACGTTGCCACTTACGAAGCCCTGTTCTCGCATACTCTGCTACCTCACAGCGCAACGCTCCCACTCGAGCCTGATACTTTGTGACGACGCCTTCAAGACCCCCCCCATGAACAGCTGGGGTACTTTCCTCATGCGAGACTTACCCTTCAGAGTGTTGACGCAATATCCCTCCATAAGACGTATGTTCTCCATCATATCTATCTTGAGCACACCACACCACAAGTCCATTGCTTTGGGTGTTCCCCACAAAACAGGCGCGAAAATGTCCTCATTATTTCCCTTTGTCATCATGATCAACACCTTGACACCACACGCTTCATGAATTCTCTCTGCCTACAGTTTGTCAGTTTTGATAGTAATGTTTATGCCTCTCACTTACAACTTGGATTAGCTGACTTCTAGCGTGGAATGTCATGCGGCCCACGGACAACTCAGGTGAGGGGACTTTCTGTTTCACCATTCGGTTTTCCCTTTTGACGGACACACCCTCTAGAAGGATCCTTGCATAATGTTCCTCTGTTGATGTCATTTGGCTCTCGATGTCTTCGTACGTGATTCTGTTCTCATTGATATCATCAAGGATTTCAAGGTACTCTTGTGAATATGGAATATCCGGGAGTTCTCGTGCTTGTGAGTGGTTCTAGTTAGTTTTTGTTTGTAATTCGTTTCGCTGACAATGCCGCATACCTCTCTTACGATCTGCCTGAGCCTTGGCATGTGCCCAGGCATTAGGTAGCATGGGCTTACGTGTTTTTGTAGGTGCGGCAAGGTTATAGATGATCTGGCTGCGAATCTGACTACGTGAATAGCAAGCTCCGTTCCCAGAAAACTCCAAGGCAATATTGTCTACTTGAGCATTGAAGGTATGTTTCAGTTCGAGAACTCGTTTGTTGAACGCTTCTCGAACTAGTTCCTTTTCTTTTCTCTTTAGTGGCGGTCCAGAGACCATGCTTAGTGGTTGAGACGCCATTTTCAGCGTTGAAGTTTGAGTAGGACCTGCGGAATGCTGCCCAAACAGAGGTAAATAGTTGTCTATTTTTCCATTTTTGGTGACCCATTTAGAAAATTATTTTTTGTTAAATACATATTCACGGTCTTTTGTATTTAATAGGAGTGGCGGACCTGGCATCCACCCATCCATTAGGTGTTGCGTCGCCCTGCTGCAGCTAAACCAACAAGTAGGTGGCTATCCTCTTCACTGCAGTGGAAGTGCGACTTCAACACGCTGTGAAAAAGGTCCTCATTGAAGTCGCATGCGTCTGCAAACCGAATAATATCCTGAATGTCAGTCGGTGTAAGGTATGTGGACAATCCAGCATATGATGACATTGACATTGCCGTTCCACTTGTCGTCGGTAGGCCTGAAAGCTCGTCCAGGTTTCGCTCGGAGGAGCTCAGTTCCTCCAAGAGACTCAAGTTCATTTGAGTCAGTGCGGCTTGGTGCGAAGATGTGGCTGGAACTGTGGGATCAGCATGATGGCCATTGCTGTCAGTTGGAGACGTGTTTGAACTGGGTGATAAGGCTGAGGAAGTGGTACCAGGTGAGTCGGTGGACATTGTGGTGGTGGCTTTTGCTGGGTGGAACGCACTCATTGGCATTGTGGCCCTTTTTTGCAGACCATCAAGCGCCTTGTTATCTGCCGTGTTCGTATGCACAGAAGTTTGATCCACGATGACCCTCAATGGGTCCGGCATCGTCCATTCCAAATGAGTCCCTCCAATTCCTGCCCCCAGCTGAGGCTCCTTACCACCCGCCTCTCTCATGCAGCTTTTCCCCTTGGTCATCTCGATAGCTGGGCCAGACACTGCTTCTGCAGTGGAGTCTGATCCATCCGAGCCCGCGTCCATGATTTCCATGCAACTGTTGGTGGTGGCCAGTGGGAGGCTGGCAGCCGGAATGGCACTCTCAGGGACACGTTTAGGGTGAGCTTTACATTGTTCAAGTATCGCCTCGCGTAATGACTTCCAGTTCTCGTCTTGTTGAATCCCTTCTGTAGCAGTTACAAGGACGGGTGACATGTGTCCCTCATAGTCGACCATCATGACTGATGGCTGCCCAAGGCGATCCCGGATGTCCGACTGTTTCCAGAAGGTAAGCCTGTCCTGCTTGAATGCAATTCCACGAGCTTTACTCACTAATTCACTGATTTCACGAAGATTTTGCTTCATTTGCAATAGAGGAAAAACGAGGCGCATTTCTATCATCCATCCCATCTCAGTAGTAAAGGCACGCTCTGGTATGTCTCTCAATGCCGTTTCCAAGTCAAGTTGACCCTCGTTCAGCTCCCAACCTAGGTGAAACATGAAAACAATGTGCATTCATCAGCAGGTTGCTTCACTTGCCTTGGTGGTGATAGAGGATCAGGAATGATCGTGCAAATCGTTTACTAACGTTCCGTTGGAAATAGGACATGTGGTGGTTGGAAAGCCTGTATCTTTCGCGGTTAACCTGGATGTATGACTCAAACACAGTTTGAGCCAGTTCGCAAGCTGTATTCCATGACAGGTCTGAGGAAGAAAGGTGAGTGATGGGTTGGCCTGAAATTGCTCATTAACTAACTTGGGTGTTTGCCGTTAGACATGGTGTATTCAGGAGGATTGAAGGATTAGGCAGAACCAGTGAGGGAGATGGTTCGGTTCTTCGAACAAGTGAATACAGTATATACAGTTTGTTCACGCTGCATTGCCACCGCAATGCACCTGATATCAATCCTTGTCGCCAGATCCCACCAATCCCCTGAATCCCCCACCCTCCAAGCCATATTGCAGCATTTTTTTTGGCACGTTGACTTCGCTTCCACCTTCAGTCCTACTCCAGGCTTCAAACCAACATTGCAGTGAGTTACTCACCTCAAATCTGCAATTTCAGCGCCAGCCTCTTTCTTGGTGCCTATTGACTTTTTCGTGACACATGGTAGCCTCGGTCTTTTTAATACCTCGCTCACTACCTCTTGGACTATTACTGATCGTATTTCCAAGATGGGGAAAAAATCTAGCAGGCGGAACGTAATCTTTACTAACTTAGGGACCAACTCTTTAAAACTACAAAGGTATGGCATAGTTGCCAGAAGGAGAGTACGAATTGAAATGCAGGCAGCCCAAGAACAAATACTTGAAGGTATGTAATAAACTTGTAAACACTGAGCCGTCTCACATCAAAATTGTTTGTAGATGCTACCGAAGAACTCCGTGATGGCCTCAGGGAGATCCAAGAGAATCCCTTTGTTCCTAGCGAATCGGCTGATTGGGTTGATGACCCGGCCATGGCTCAATTCCCGCTCTTTCAGGATGAAGGCCTTAGTTATGAGCAGCTAGTGAGTGTAGTCAATTTGTTGCTGCCCAGAAAGTAAGTACCACTCTCGTTCAAACTATTCTATGCATAATAATGTCCCCAGGCGCACAAAAGGCTCGACTTGGGGCGACCGGATGACAAAACTGTACACTTCATGGACAGAACAGCTCCCTGTTCTTGCGAACTTCTATCTCCATTTCAAGACAGAGAATCCATGCTCAACGCTGGCTCATTATCCCGCTCCTGGAGATGACATTGGGTATATTCGTATTCGCTGCCTTGACATATTTGGTGAGTTGCGCTAAGAACCTTCCATATACCCATGCTTGATCATCGCTTGTAGATGGGGATGCAATTGAATATATTCCTATGCGTCCAGGTGAAGTCTTTCCCGCATGCACGCTTATACGTGCAGGATATCTTTGCCCAACACCAATGGAGCCTCAACTTGCGATATCCTTACGGTCACTTGAGCTTCTCCACTCTCTTTTCCGTGTGGCCCCAGCTTTTACTTTTCAGCACTTTTCCCGCCTTCTGGCCGACATGCACAAGGTGAGCCGTGGTCATCTGTTTCTATTTGCCAGTGACCTTTCCAAACAACACTCTACCCAGGCTGTGTATAAGCCTTATTCAAGGACCCAGGTCTCCCTCGTATTTGATATCTTTTATCGCATTCTCTCTCATTTGGACAGCCTTGTAAAACAAACCGTGGGCTATGACGAAGCTGATCACCGTCTGAAGACCTCTTGCCCAGCATGTCACAACCAGGGAAGTAATCTCATTCGTAAATATGGTAATTTGATGATAGATTTGTCGGTCACAGGATGGCGATGACCCAGGACGCTCAATCCAGTTTATTGTGACAGGTGATGGGAACACCTCACTCTCACGAATGCGCCACCACTTTGAGGGGGACTTGCGGCACTTCAACAGCGACTACTATCTCCCTCGGGCAGAGGTCAACCGGTTTTCCAATATCCGGAAAGAGACTCGGCGTGACAAAGAGGCAAGAACTAGCTATTTGTAAAACTATTTCCATTTACCAATTTGTGCTCATAGTCAGTGCCCTCATCCATATTTATAGCTGATGGCTGCCTGGGATGGAAGAATGCCCAGCCAATCGCATCGAAGACGAAGGCAGGGGCAATGCAAATCATGGACGAAACTGGTATATTTTCAGTTGTCTGTCGTCACGGGATTGTTCAGTTCCTTGTTGACATGATCGAAAGTGGGGAGCTGTAAGTAATTAACGCGATGTTTGACATGTCTTAATGCTCACCCCAGTGCAATGTATCCAATCGCTGCTGCGGACAAGCTGATACAAACCTTTGGCAAGAATATTTTATTTGCATATGATGTTGGCTGCTCGTTCTCTCAAACACTTTCAAAATCCCCATCGGCAACATTGCATGCGAGGCAAATTTCAAATCCTGCACCGGTTCATTCCATGGTGCTGCCCACAACAGGTCTTGCCAGCTTGAGTTTCTTATCGGCTTGCAGAAAGGCGCTGGGATTGAAGATGGTGAAGGTAATGAACGTGTCTATTCGGAAAGCAATGCACTTGCCTCTGCCACCCGACATGCATCACCATACAGTCGCCACCTTCGAATTCACATACACTTTACCAAGTGGGATGAGACGAAGTATGAGCGCCTAGGTACGTCCGAACATTCCAAGAGCCGACACTCACCACACTTGTGTGACAGGCGACTTCTTATTGAACAACCACACGTCGGCTTGGAGGATAATTAAGGAGAGTGCTGAAGTACTTGAGACCACGCGACGGCTGTGCCCCGCCTTCGATCCTGACAGTGATTGTCCAAGGTGGCTACAGGAGGAGAGACAGTACATAGCATCCCTCCGATCGGAACCCGAAAGTGAGAGGAGAAAGATAGAGTACTTGGAGGCTATTGAATGCCTCGAGCGTGCAGAGTAAGTAGCTTCAAACTTAATAGGAAGGCTCAAAGCCCACCACTTTCCACAGAGGAACAGTTTCCCACTGGATCAGCCGGCTTGCTGCACCGACAACCTCTTCTGCACAGCATACTACCTGGCACCTCCAAGAGGCAAACAAGGCCGTCGAGAATGCCCGCACCACTGTGATGGCCTTGGAGGCAGCACTGGCAGACACTTGGTCCCTTTCTCTTCCTTGGACGACTGACTCTCCCCAGCGTCTTGAAGCAATCACCTTGCGTCAACAACGGGACTACCACCAACTACTGGATGAACTCGAACACCGTGCCATCTCACGTCAATTTGAAGTTGAGAAAGTGGGGTTGCCTAGGACAGGTATTACATTCTACTCCCCTTACTGCCCTGCTCACTGTGCTGCCATTTCCACAGATTACAAGGCCCGTCAACGGATTTTGTCCTTAGTGTCGAAGTGTAAGGCCGGTTGGGGTGCCGGCCTTGGTGACTCCTCAATCCTCAGGCTGTTGATAACGTAGACTGTATGGAGCTAGTATTCGACAGGGGGGGAGGAGAAGAGCAAAGCCCCTTTCCCCGACCCCGGACACTATATATATATACAGTTGTTTTACATTATTTATTACGAAGAGTATTAAAGAATAAAAGAATAACTGAGATGCGCGCAAAGCGCGCATCATCCCATCCCTGTCCATCCCTTACACGAAGCGTGGAAAAACGTTACAATCGACAATCAATAAGTACAACGCTTTGGCAGCATCTATGAGCCCACCAAGGACGAAACTCACCTGGAAGGAAGTTACGGACCTCAACTTCATATCCGATATTGTGACATTACGTGGTCGTGAGGACATACGTGAAAAGCCATGGGCAAAACCGCTATTTCGTAATGCAACACGAGCCTGGTGCAAGTTACAACGTGCCCGTGAGGAGATTGAAACCGTAGTCATTGAAGCAAATCGGTTGGGGAGTTTTGTGAGGGATGAAGAGGCGCACTTGCAGAAGATTATTGAGGACACTCGACCCACCAACCCCGCATTGGCAGAATATATATCTCTCATGTTTCAATATCGCCTCAACACCAACTCCCACCTATGCGCAAAACTGCTTCAGCTTGAGGCATGCTCACATTATCACATTCATGTGGTAGGCAGTGAACCACCCTCTGGCGCTTCAGCACATACAACCAACAGTAAGTATCTATCTAGGAGCTCATAATGGTTCTAATTTTATAACTAGCATCGTCTCTCCTGTCCCCTATCACCAATCCGCCACCAACATCACCCACCAACGCCGCAAATAGAGACGGTTCGAATTATGCCAATGAGCTATTGAAGGCCATTGACAGTGAGGCAGCAGACAAGGTTTCCGAGACTGAGAATATAGATGTGGATGAGGAAACTGAAGACTATCACAATCTTATTGATCGGCTTGCAAATACGTTAAACATTTCTGACCTAGATTCGACGTAATTTCGTCTCACTTCACTGATCATTTTATATGCACCAAGACTCGGTGGCGGATACTAGTCATAAGCAACAAAAATACATGATCATAATAGTAGTTACATACAAGATAAAGGAGTGAGGAACAAGGGAAATTGGTGAAAAGACATTGACGATGACGTTGGTGGCGGCGACGACATCGGAGGCGATGCTGAATAAGCAACAAAAATACATGATAATATCGTAATAGTGAGAAAGAAAAATCGAGTTACAAGGATAAAGGAGTGAGGAACAAGGGAAATCGGTGAAAAGATGTTGACGATGACATTGACGGTGGCGACGACATCGGAGGCGATGCCGAAGGCACATGCAACGATGTTCGCATCACGGGGCATTCTTGACATTTTTGGGATACGATACCCCAGAGCTTCTCAGGGCCCTTCGGGCCTTTGCGTGACCAGATATAGGTGCTATATAGTAATACTGGTGCACTGGTGCACCGGTGCATGCACTGGAACGCGGTTTGCCTATCTAAGAGGCCTATATAACAGGGGGGTTTCTATGGCCTTCTTACTGCGATCAGGTGATGAGTAATAGGTGTATTCATATTTAGAAGGTCGGATGCATAAAAATATTTGTATTGCATACATAAGTTCATGCCTCAAGTGAACGAACGGCGCAAGGCAGCAGTCGCAATGGTGATGGCTACATCATAACTTATTTTAAACTTATCTTTCATGACGGACAAAGAAGAAAGTTTCATCCTTCAGCCTTTTTTCTTGCTTTGTTCAGCCTGCCACTCGTTGGGCCACTCGTTTTATTCATGGTACATTTAATTCTCTTCAAATCGATCATCTTGCTCGCGAAGCTGTCCGGAGTATGTACAGTTACACCGCTCCACTGAGCCCATTGAAAGGACAGAGTTAGAGGTCCTATTGGAAGAAATCCCACCTCCCTCCGGGAGCGGCGACCAGCGCCAACACAACATTACCTGCTCTACCCATTCGTCTTCAGCCTTGCAAAAAATCCATTTTACTTGGGCCAATCCAGGAGGAATCAAATTCTAAGTTTTTTTTATAAGTCGAACACCCGCTTCTTGGAAATAAATCCCGCTCCTAGCCTCAGCCCCATGGTGCAGGCAAGAGACACGAAAGGTTGCGTTTAGCTTGTGCGTGTTCAAGCGCCACGACTTGGGATAGCAGATGGGCGTTGGCGACGCAGTAGAATTGTTTGGGAAGTCCGGGATTTTTACCCAAGATAGATGCGGAAGTTTGAATGTGCCAAAGTACTTCACGCAATATGCATGGAGCGGACCCTGTAGTCCAGCGTCTTTAAGAGGCCTGCAGCCGCAGCTTTCCCCACAGTTATCAGATGTAAATTCCGTATAATGTCCTTTGCTTCGAGAGGCATCAACCGAGGTTCGCGAAGCTCTCGCGCGAGTCGATACATCCCTTCCAAGTTCGCGAATTCCATCCCTCATCTTTAGACTAAAAATTTGCTCTCTCGGCACCGAATAGCTGGCGCGTCGAAATCACACCGGAGAAATGTGAACAAGCGAAAAAAACGCATGATTCTGTTGTCCAAATGTTTTTGAGATGGGATCCACGCTTCAGTCCCCACGGGAGTGCGCCCTTTGCGTCATTCTGGGATCTGGATCATGACGCGATCGGAGGAACAACTTGAAATGTTTACGGCAGCACACGCCGTGTTACATAAGCTGCCAATCAACATGTTGCGAATCTGTTTTTCACACTCGCGATGACTACGGGTACTGGGTCTCCCTCCATCATTCTTCAGCGCTTAGGACCTCGCTTCACATACATATACTACTTTGCCCTAGCAACAAATTTGCGTACTCATCAAGTACTCATGATTGGTTGCAACGTTTTGAATGCACGCACTTCTGATAATATTCCCATTAGGACATATTCCCCAGTGTATGGGTTTGGCGTACATGGTATGTTCGGTCGGTAGCAGCGCATGCCTCATCCCGCTGGTAGCGCTTGCGCCCGCGAGCCATCGTCTTCATTAATGGATTCGAGGGATTATTTTGTCCACGTGCCCTAACTCGTGGCAACCCTTCCGTGGTGATTCCGACGCGCCCGAACAACGCTTCTCATCGAACGCAATGGTTTGCACCAAATGTGAAAAGGCGAGGGTCTTCCTTTACTTGTAAGTAGTAGGCCGGGGGATGGCTAATTCGGAAGGGAATGTTTGTTAGAAACTGTCGAAGCTTGCGGCACCGGATCCTTTTCAACCCTCGAGTTCGACTCGGACGGTAGGGGAGAATAAACTGGCAGTTAAGGGCCGGCCGGGCACGAGTACGAAACGTTTCACTCCGTATGGAAGTAAGTGTAAGGACTGCAAGTCGAACACGACGCAAAATCAGGCAAAATATTGTGAGCTCATCTCATTACGTGAGCGCTCCCTTAATCTACGGGCTGACTCACGGGGCTTGAAGGCCATGGTTGCGCGTTCAAGCGTGGTGCGTGCGCGATATGTGGAAAGAAGGTATGTAGTTCATATCGATCAGAGATGAAAGGAGTCACTAGTCGTCAACCTCCAGATTCTGGATACATCTGGTTATGCAATGTCGAACAAGTGATATACTCGACTGTTATTGGGGGTTTATTTGCGCATTCTTCTAGATCATTCTCATCCATGGAGCTACCCTCTGCCTGCTGACAAGGTGCGCAAAAGCGCGGAGGTGGGTGTGAAAGAGGCCATTCCTATTGGACATCATTTAGATTCCTGTATATACTACACTTGTCATTTATTCCTGTACGATACCCAAACTACCTTGTAGTGCTCAGTGGACGCTTATTGGGTGCCGTAGGGTGTGTGTGGGGCTGCAGAGACTGAATAAGCAGTCCTGACTGTGAGGACTGAATTCGCATCCGTGACCTTGCTTCGTCTTCTTCCCTGCGAATATCCACTTCGCTCAGCAGCGTGGTTCCCTTGTGGCAACGACGATTAGGCCATCGCCGTTGAAACAGTCCCGTCGGCGTCTGGCACATCCTTCTTAGATCGGTCTATCATCTTTTTGTGACTTGCAGACCGCCGGTCGCCAGCGGACAACAAGTGTGCTGCCACCCTAGACCGCACTGGGAGGTCCACGCCGCACCGACGACCATCTCCCAGTCGTTCTAAAAAGCTTTCCTGGCCTCGTATATTGTCCCCTTGACCATACTCCTAGATATCTTTTACATTATCAACGCCATCGAGGTCCCTTTGGCTCGACTCTGACCATCCATTGTTTCGTCCTCCACCATGGCTCAGCCTCAATCCTCACCCTCCACCTCTGCCACCACAACGACAACCGTCAGTTCAAGCTCGCGCACTGCCGTGTCCCAAACGCCTGCTTTGGAGTCGCCACAGTTCCCTCCCACCTGGCTCAACTGGGAAGGTGATAGAGAGTACGTTTCTGCGCTCGTATCCGTTCCGGCTCATTGGAAGCTTACTTCACGGCCCTTTTTCGGTTCACTACCATTACCTCTGGTACTGGATGCCGTAGGTTGCACATCTACATGATTGATTATTGTCGTAAGCGCGGCTTCAGGGAGTCAGTGCAAGCGTTGTACAATGACACGAAAATCCCTCCTGAGGAGGCTACTCCTCCTATTAATGCACCTCAGGGATTATTGTTCGAGTTAGTTTGGGATTTGTGCATTCACCTGAATCCTGGCTGATATGTGCTTTCTACAGATGGTGGGTAGTGTTCTGGGACATCTCCCGAGCTCGGAGACAGTCGACCTCGGCCATACCCGTTGGGTCCGACGCTGCGCATGCCTACTTGTTCCACCAAGCCAAAAAAGGGGAGCAACAACAACAGCAGCAGGAGGTGCAGATGCGTATTAACGCCCAGCAACAAGCACCTCCGCAGTGGGCACCTCAAGTACCCCAGCTGGGTGCCGGTAGACCTGGTTTCCCGGGTGCCACTCAGATGCAAGGAATGAATCTCCCCGTATCTATGCACTTCGCCCCTCGCGGCGTTGTGAATGGAAATACACAGATGCCGCAACCCGGCAGATCATACGTCGCACAACCAGTACAGGTAAACTCTTCTCATCTCATCGCAGGGGTGGGGTCGTCGGCAGCTCAAAATTCTGGTGCCCCTCAGCCTGGGCAACCGTCACAAATCACTCAAATGAGCATTGCGAATGCCCACAAATTCGCCCAAAACGGTCTCACGATTCACCCTCCTGCTTCCCAATCTCAGCAACAGTCCCAGCAATCAGGAGGCCAGCCTCAACCAACTCACAGCTATCAGCAATCAGCTGTTAATCGGGGGATCTTCCCTGGATCTTCACAGCAGATCCCTGCAGCGAACCAATCTCCACCGCAAAGTAACCCTAATTCCAACTCCTCTCAACACCCTCAGCAAGCACCTCAGCCCAACCCTCGGTCCTACTCCGAGTCGAACGTGAACGCGGCGTCGACACCTGCTTCCCTCCAGACAAGTCTCGTCCGTCAACCTGGTCAACTACCGCAGCCCCAGCAGCCACTCCAGCAACACCCTCAACAATATGGAGCGACTCAAGCACAAGCACCAACACCTCGACCACCTCAGCAGGTCTCGACGGCCCAGACGAACCCGGCTTATCCCCATTCCGCATCAACCACGCCCGCACCTAATCAACCAAACATCGCTATGGCGCAGGGCCAACCCAGTCCGAGCCGCGATGCCATCTTGTCACGCCCTCACTCCCGTCCTCACTCACAGCCGCAAAGCGCGCAACCTGCGGCATATCCTACGTTCGGGCAGTATGGTTCGGGCCCGGGTGGCGTGTTTGCGCCACCTGGGTTAGGGCTACAAGGTCCAGGGACGTCTAGGGAGACGGCGATGGGCATACTAGGTCTAGCTATTAAAAAAGATCTCAGTGAAGGTGGATCCGAGATCGTAAGTGGATTGCAAATCGTTTCAACAATAGCATTGACTTATCGGCCCGACTCGCCGATATTTTCAACTAATAGGATGTTCAAAGTCAGCCTGGGACGCAGAAGGTCACACCTCCCACTCGCCCTTTGGGGCGACCGGGGACCAGTGCCCCTTCTTCGTTTGTGGCTCCGACCACTGGGGGGTCAACGAATTCCTCGGGGCCTCATCCGCCCCAGCCTCCCAGTGCTAGTATCCCGCCAGGGCATGTGCAGGCGGGTGTGAAAAGACCTGGGTCTCCGTCAGGCCAATATGGTCAAGATAGTAATCAGGACGCTCGTACACCTGACCTGAAACGTCAACGACGGAACTCCCTCTCCTCGGATCGCGTAGGCAACTCCACTGGAACCACTCAGATCAATCCAGGCCAAGGTCCTAGCAATCCCCAGGCACCAGGGTATTCTACTTTCACTGGAGCCTACAGCACTCAACCTCGGGCACCCATTGCATACACTCAGCCTCGACACAACATGCCGATGAATAATGGAGGACCGGGTCAAGGCCAATTCCTCCAACATCCGATGGCGCAACGAATCCCGTCTGCTCCGAATCCAGGAGCTGGCGCCAATACTTCTTTCATGAGGCCTACGGGACCCTCACAAAACCAATCTCCGAATCAACAAAACCCTTCACAACCCCAGCAGGGTCACCCGCAAGGACCGCTGCAAGCCCCCCAGCAGCAACAATCGGCCATACAATCATCCACTCCAGGGAATCCAATGCTAGCCAATGACTCGAATCGTCAGGCACCTCAAGCGCTTAGCACTGATGCCCAGTCGCAAGTTGCAACACTGAATCGCCCACCAAATGGGAAGCCGAGGATGGGCGGGGTGATGGGCTCAATCGGTGCGTTAAGCGCTGGTAGAGGTTTCTCTTCGCCATCGATCCCGCCTTCTGCTATTGGGCAGAAGACCATGATGCCACCTCCTCAAACTTCGGGGACTTCGGCGCCGGCACCACCAGGTGCGTCGAAAGAGAAAGGGAAGGATAAAGATGAACCAATGGTACGTTACCATCGCTCTCGTTTACTTGACCGTTTTGACTCACTTTGAATGGTTTTTTTTTTCAGCCCTCGATGCCTCCGGAAGCACAAAATGGGACAAACACAGCTATTGCACTTTCACCCATGATTAAGAACCCGGACGGACAAAAGCCTTCAACGCCCGCACCTTCATCGACCACTTTCTCGCATCCTTCCATCTCGCCCGTGACAGCAGCCACGTCAAATACACCCGGTGCGACGATCAACACTGCCATCGACACCAACCAGCCGGGTGGTTCGATCACAGAACGATTGTCTTATTCTGGCCCCATTTCTCAACCATCTGGATCGGTACCCTTGTCGTATACGGATGACCTTACGATGTCGACTTACTTCACTGACTATTCGGACCTCGCCGGTATGAGCGAATTCTTCGATGTGCCGTTCCAGGATTATCTTGATATGAGTGCAGGAAGTGGAGGTGACATGGATGATGTACCTGTTACATCCTAATGTTTTTGGTCTGGACACTGGCACCGTCTCTTATGTCTCTTTGTATTATCCCAGCGCCAGCGCCTCCCGACATCCCCCCGGTTTTTCCTTCCCAGATATCCCCTAGTCCATCTGTTATACATCAATTCGTCGCATGTTTGAGGAAAGGAGTAACTGTTCGTGTGGCTTTTTGTGTTTTTAAACTCCAATCCGTTTTCTTGTATCTCTATCACCTTTACACACATTGTGAGTCTTTTTTCGCGTTTGCTGTTTTCGCGTTTTTTTACTCTTGCCCTCTATTTTCACCTTATTATCATACAATAGTTGCTTTTGTCTCTTTGATTTGTTGATTTGCTGAATTTTCTTGGTCGCATCGTACCGCGCGTGATTTGGCTCCGCATATCGTTAAGTCTTTGATGCTTGTTTTGTGGGAAGGATTTAATGAGGCGACGTGTGACAATTCGCAGTTGCAGGGCACCGTAAGAACATGAACAGTCGATAATTTTTTTTTCCCTTCCGAAATGCTCGCCCAACTTCGGACCGTTTTGACCCCTTCCCTTCCACTTCTTTCTCTCAGCCTCGTCATCTCTAGTCAATAGCCCACTCAACCAGCGCCACTCCCAACGCCAAGTGCAGTCTCCCCGCCGCCCTCAGACTGACTCGTTTCTTCGGGGCTTTGCATCTTCTTCGCCCATAGGGTTGCTTGAGAAAAGTCGTGCTTCTTGGGGAAGGGAGGATTCGGACGTCCATTTTTCAATTTTTGGGGCCCATCCTCGGAGCCCACTTCCGTGTCCTCTCCTTTCTACGGGGTCAATCTCGGATATCGATTTCTAGTTTGGAAATTTCGGCAACCGCGTCAATGAGGATTTGAAAAAAACACGTTACCTTTCGGAAGTTTGTTCTCTGGTTGCATGCTTCTCTCGAATAGAAGATATATCTATGTCCGATCAGTTACCTTGGTCTCTTTTTGCGTTTTTTCTTGGGAGATTTCTCATGAAATGAGGACGCTGTGATGTCTTGCGAGCCTGAACCTTGATCTTTCTTCCGGCGTGGAACTTCAGGTATTGTTGGTTGGGCGGTTGCCGTTCCAAGCTCTCGGTCATCAATCACCATGTATATGGTAAACGGAAATATTAGGAGTGGGAAGGTGCGTAGATCCGAGAGATTAAGGACTCACGATCCGGGGGAGCTGACGGATATTAGCGTGGATTCTTCCTCTTCGGCTGCGACCCCGAATGAGAGCAGCGTCACTTCCCTACATTACGAGGCATAGTTGGAAGAATGATGGATTTCGTTCGAAGCACAGAATGGATCAATTGGCCTTTTTGCCTTGCAGCCTCTTCCTGCTCCTCGCTGGTCAGCTGCTACGCTTGCTTTTGGGCTGTCATCATGCAGGGAACCATGCCATCAAATGGATTATCAGGGATTTATCCTAGGTAGATATATTGGTCGCTCGTGCTCTTGTCAAACTCTTCACACGCTAGATTGGCAGGTTGGAGGCACATGGAAGCCCAGCATATTTGAGAACGTCTTATTGAGAAAATTTTTCAGCTATTGTGCTGCTTTGAAGAAACCGCCCTCCGCATACTGGAAATTGTGTTTCCGATAACTCTTCCGAATAATGCCTGGAGTTTACTGGAAACTCCACGATCCGGGATAAAGGGCAAACGAAGTCAGAGTGGCTTTTCTTATCCTCGCCTCTAAGGAAATGTGGAATTGGCTATTGCTCCGGCTGTTATTGGCCATACCAGAAGTCCTTTTGTGGCAAACAACAATTGGAAGATCATCGCCGTTAAGCAGTCCTGTCGGCATCTGGCATATCTTTCATATTATTTACAGAACGACGGTCGCTCTAGGCTGTACTGGGAGTTCCGCACCGTGCCAACGATCATCTCCTAGTTGTTCTAAATAGCGTCGCCTTGATCGCACTTCGAGATATCTTTTATATCACCGACAACCTTTCCTTCGACTCCGACCATATATTGCTCCTTCATATAACATGGTTCAGCTTCAATCCTCGCCATTCTGCTTCTGCCACCACAACGACTACCGGGTCGAGCTCGCACACTGCCATGTCCGAGATGCTGCCTTTGGAGTTACCACAGCTCCTTCCCACTCATCTCAACTGGGGACGGTGATAGAGAATACGTTCTCGTGCCCGTACCAGCTTCGGCTCATCAGGAATTCCATTGTCTTTTTTCGGTTCACGACAATCCTATAGATTGCATTCGTATCTACACAATTGACGAGGAGGCTGCTCCCTCTATTGTTCGAGACGTGCGCATTCACCTAATCTGCGCTTTTTTCAGATGGTAGGTAATGTTCTGGGACATCTCTCGAGCTCGGAGACAATTGTTGAGTCAACATCCTCCAGGTTGCAATCAGGATGCGTCTCCACCCGGTTTCAACCGTCAACGCCAGAACCATCCCCTCTCCGGACCGCGTGAGCAGCCCTACTGGGGTAGGCAGGATCCCAGCCTACTACTGGGGCTGCTTATCTGGCGTCGACCCAACATGTCGATGAGCACGGGAGGATTGGATCAAGGCCAATTATTCCCTCCCTCGACGAATCCCGCAGAACAAAACTTGTCTGCCCCGACTCCAGGAGTGACCGCCAACGCATCGCTCACACAAAATCAACCAGCAAAATACCTCCCAGCCCAACAAAGCCATCCACCGGTGCTGCCCCAATCGTACCACCATCCACTCTACAGGACCCAATGCTATCTAATGACCCGAACTGCCAAGCTCTTCAAGGGTTGGCGAGACGATTGGTAGAGGTCAACTCTTGCTATTGGGTAGAAGATAATGACGCTGTCTCGAGGGACTTCGGAGGCTTCATCGGGTGCGTCGAAGGACAAAAGGAAGGAGAAAGACGGACTAGTGGTGCGTCATCGTCGCTTTCGTTTAGCCAACCATTCCTACTCACCCTGGGTGATTTTTAAGCCTTCCATCCCTCTGGAAGCACAAAGTAAAGCGAGCACGGCCATCGTGCCTTCAAGGATGTGGACGGACAAAAGCCTTCAATACCGGCACCCCCCATTGACCACTTTCTCGCATCCTTCCATCTCTCGATCTCGCCTCGCTGATTATACGGACCTTACCGGTATTGGGTGAATACTTCGGTGTGGGGTCCCAGGATTATCTACATGATATGGGTACAGGGAATGGAGGTGACATGGATGATGTACCCGTCACATCCTAATGTTTAATCTGGACACTGGCACCCTCTGTTATGTCTCTGTGTTATCCCAACGCCAGCATCTCCCCGCCCTCCTCGGCTTAGATTCCTAATATGCTTCCGTCCATCAATTCGTCGCGTGTTCCAAGAGCACTTGTCCGTGCGGCTTTTTTCCAAATCCGAATAGGTTCATTGGGTATCCATCACGTTTCCGCGTTGTAAATTTCTTTCGCATTTTCCATTCTTGCATTTCACTTTTCCCTCCATTCCACCTCATCGTGCGGCTTTATCTCTTTGATTTTTTGACTCGTCGATTGCCAATTCCTTGGTCTCACCATGTCATGGTGATTTGGCTTCGTCTTTGTGATGTTTGTTTGTGGAATGGAGTGAATGAGATGACGAATGACAAATTGTGTTACAGGCACCGTAAAACGTGAGACGATAAGTATATAAGTTATCTCCCTTTCCGAAATGCTCGCCCAACTTCGGACCGTCGTGACCTCTTTCGTTCCTGTTCCTCCTCGCGTATTTCTCGCGCCTTGGCTCGAGGATCGATGACCTCATAATCATGTTCAGCACGACGCGTCTCGGCCCCGTCATCCTTAGGGAACTCCAGTCGATGGCTCATCCAACCAGCGTCATTATCAACTTCAAGTGCAACCTCCTCGCCATCCTCACCCGTTTCTTCGGGCTTTGTATCGTCTTCACCCACGCGGTTGCTCGAAGAAGGTCCCTCGACACGCGCATCCTTCAGCCTGGCTTTGAACCGGTCAAGAGCGGCAAGGAGGGCGCTTTCATCCTTTGCTTTTCCTTTTCCTCCAGCAGCCCGTTTTCCCCTTGAGTATTTTGCCAGTTCTTGTTGAAGAAGAGAAGGCCCCGATTTGGTCCTTTTTGAATTGGGTTCATCATCCTCGGAGTCACTCCCATGTTCTCTCCTTCTACGGGATAAATTTCGGATATCGACTTCTATTTTGGCAATTTCAGCTTTTCGGGCTGCACTGTAAGGAGGTTTTAAAAAAAAGGGTAAGCATGTTAACGAAAATTTAAATGACGCATCACCTTTCGGAGGTTTGTTCTGTGGCGCGCTTCTCTCGAATAGAAGATATATCGATATCTGATCTGGCTCCTTTGCGCTTGTTGGATGACTTCTCATCAGATGACGATGTTTCGATAACTTGAGGGCCTAGACCTTGATCCCTCTTCCGGTGTGGAACTTCAGGTACCGTTGGTTGAGCAGTTGTTGCTCTAAGCGCTGGGTCGTCAATTACTGTACGGTAAACAAAAATATAAGAGTGGGAACGCGTGTGGATCCGAGATACTAATGACGCACGATCCGGGCGGCTAATGGACTTCACCTTTATTGGCGTGGATTCCTCATCTTCAGCTGCGTCTCCGAATGAAAGCAGCTTTACGTTTCTATATTACAAGACACAATGATGATCAAATGAACTCATTTGAAGTGCAGAATAGATCAGCTCGCCTTTTTGCGCTCTTTCGCCTCGCAGCCTCCTCCCGCTCCTTTTGCGCCTCCTCTCTGGCTAGCCGCTGCACTCGCTTCTCCGCTGCCGTTATGCGGGGCACGATGTCATCAAATGGATTATCAACGATCCGAATGGATTTTATCTTGGGTGGATATATTGGTCGTTCGTTCTTGTCAAGCTCTTTGCTTGCCCAAATGCCGGGTTAGAAGGTTGTGAGATCCATCGTGAATGTGAACACTCACCACACTCCCCAATTTTGAGAACGTCTTGACGAGATAATTTTCAGCAGTGCTGGTTCGAAGGAAACACCTTCCACATACTGAATACCGTGTTTCCGACAACTCTTCCGAATAATGTGTGTTTCCCCTGGAGTTCATCCGCACGATCTAAGCCAAAGTCAGAATATTAGCACGGTCTTCTTTGTCTTTGGACATCCCCACCTAAGGTAATGAAGAACTGGCTATCATTTGAATTCTTCTGGCCGTTGTTGGCCATACCGAGTAGTCCACGGTGGCCAAATCGCAATCTAGGATGTATTTCGTCCTCGAACCAATGGCCATAGAATGATTCTCCTCCGCCTCCCGTACCTGTCCTGTCTCCAGTCTGGACAAGGAAGCCAGGGACTATTCTGTGGAAGATAACGCCATCATAGTAACCTTGAAGATGTAGCGGCAGGCGACATGAGACATGAATAAACATCATGCAGCAAATCGTCATTCATGCCTTCCATAGCTAATGCAACAAAGTTCCTGCACGCCTTAGGAGTCTCCTGATACATTGCCCAAAGTTTCAGTGCGGCGCGCACCAGAACTTGATGAACAGACCTTTGACCATAATTCGATCTGTCCAAAGAAAAGCTGTATCAACTGACCACTTCTGTATCTGTAACTCCCCTCTCTACTCGCCTCTATCTCTCCAACAGATGTCTCAAGAATGACGCGGCCTTTGGTAGGAAGAGCCATCGGTGATTGAACAGTTGGCTAGTACAAAAGGTGTCGAAGTCCTTTTACTTGAGGGCTTTCAAATCGAAAGGGCGGAAGGTGGACAGAAACTATACGATACTCAATGCACCTTCTGAATCCGTCGAGAACAAGTTAAAATCCCGGCGCCTAATAGTTCAATGAATTCGCACGTGCGATACCGGATCCACTGAATTGAGTGCTTGAACAGCATTCATCTAGCAAAGCAGCGATCTTCGTTAACATTGGGTTGTCCTGTAATAAAACACAACTTTAACCAGAAGCTCGGTACATACACAACGGGGGATGAATGACGACGACGACCAAGAAGGGGTCTGGTATGGACGAATATTACACCCACACCAATTGTCTCACCGATTTGATCGGCGACCCATCCAGAAAACATTACAACGACAGGAGCCACTATTGCTGAAACCCGCCATAGAATCATCTCTGTGTGTGTCGAAAAGGGAAACGACCATACAAAGCAATGGATTCCCCCGGAGGCCATCCCAGCGGCTGCAAACATGAGTAGGACTTCCGTCTCCTTGGGCTCAGACAGCTGCACGAGAGACATCGGGTCTGCGTCAAGCTCCGTTTTAGGTGTTGGTTGATCGACATTTGTCTCGG
Organism: Cantharellus anzutake; assembly: GCF_015039405.1. Lineage (NCBI taxonomy): Eukaryota > Fungi > Basidiomycota > Agaricomycetes > Cantharellales > Hydnaceae > Cantharellus > Cantharellus anzutake. Next base: position 254,394 of record NW_024066972.1, read on the forward strand.
AAGTCGGAGGAACGGAACGGGACTCTTTCGTTACTTGCATTGCGCATTGAACGTCAACGGGTTTGTTCCACCACAGCACATAAACAAAGACACTTAATGCTGCATACGCGAGCGTCAGTTGAAGGAATGTCCTTGTTGTTATGATGAGCCTGATTCGGATATAGCGCCCAGCAGTTACGCTTGAGTGGCGTTAGCACAGCACTATGACTTGAGTCCTGCTAGTGACACTAGGCTGCGAACACGTTGTTGCTATTCGACTGATAATTGATGTCTGGAACCTCTGCCACAATGCGACATGTGCAGGAAGGACCCAGGCGTTGAGAGCTCGGCAGATCTGACAGATCTCAGTTGCCAATGCTTTCGGCACGCACAGGATACGGGAGGGACCTTCCGATCTATATAACAGAAACTCACCAAGGAGTTATCGCACCAGCCTCTATGCGAGGCGATGGTATTCCTGGATCTCCTTCGAACAGCCCACGCTACTGTCATGCAGCAATCTGGCCCCCCGTCACTTTCTCGAGAAGCAGCGCGGCCCATAATGACACCGACATAAGGCCTTCCACAAACGATAGCTCCACGAACCGGGTCCTTCCGCCCGTCAAATTCGTTGATATCGAAAGAGTTCCAGCACACACTCCCCCGTTCGTGTACGGGTGCAAAGCATGAAACATAATCGAAGAAAGTTCACGTTCGAGTAACAGGCTCCGAAGCGGAGGTCTGGTCCCAATTTCAGCGGACATTGCCAGAATTGGATCAACGGTGAACGAGTTGTTTCCAGTTTTGGTATACGTGCCCAAAGGGATGGGGATATTTTGCATGCGTCTGACTGGGGCAGCTCCCTGCTCCAGCCTGCTGGCCATGTCTATGCACTTCGCAAGCAAGAGCGGACGGTACGGCTGGAGGAGTAGCTTCAGGTAGCCGTATCAATAGGGCTAAGTGACCTTGGAACCTTTTCACAGGCTTTTTTGCCAAAGGGGGGGCAAGACGAAGTGATGGCTCAGTACGAGTCAGGCCTCTTCACAAATCCCCCGTGTGCGTCGCCTGCGGGACGCGGGAAGCAAACCCTCAAGCAGTCGCCCCCTGTCATCACGGACCTGTTTCTGAAAGATAATACGAAGAGAACATCGGGGGTTACAGTGTTCAATTTTCCAGGCGCCGCCCCCTTGTACTCTTTGCATTCTGTCAGAAGAGGCTCGGAAGTATCACACGCTGAGGCAGGGAGGATGAAGGGATGTGCAGGTTGCAGACTACAACGGCGGCAAGTTGAGCACTGAGGAACCCCGTCTTAGTCTTCAAGTATCCTTACGGCGACGTTCTGACGTGGTGGTGGAAACCCTTGGTTATCGGACTGGTACCGCTTGTACGGGCGGTATATTATGGAATGTTTCTTTTGTGTAGTTGAAGCTCTTGCGGCCCGGGCCACGCGTGTCTCGCCTCTAGCATGGGTTCTGGTTCAAGAGAGGACCGTAGGACAGCACAATATAACGATATCTGCTGGTTTCATGGCCATGCCTTGAAATGGCTCGGCTTGGCGTATGTCATTTCGGAAGCACTTGTGCTTTTGTTGAGTCGCACTCTTGGGATCCTGCAAAGCTAAGGAAAGCCAGTGCATGTAACACGTTCCAGAATACTTAAGAGATACCTGCTGATTTTTGCACATTGATCTGGTGTGGGGAAAAACTTTGACGAATCACATTTGACAAAGTTAGTTCCACCCGACTCACACTGGCAGTTCGCAGATACTGGTCATTGCAATCGCGGCCCAGCCTGCAAGTAAAAGTCTCCTCTGCCACATCCGGCCAGCAAAGACTCTAGCATTAGGACTGAAGCGTATAAGAAGGGGAATCATAAGCAAGCAATTAGATTGTTTACACGTGCACCGGTTGGAACGGGTGTCGAGCGCATCTCCCTGCATAGCAATCGGGCACATGCTTATCGCAAAGTATGCTGTCAATTTTTGTCTGGTAGAACGTCATTCAATCTTCGACCCCCACGTAGCTTTATGAAACGGAACGCAACAAGAAATACCTCGGCATCATCCAGCGGGATTGCGTTAAAGGCAATCGAACTTTCGGGGATGACAGGACATTTCAAATGGTGGGCTCGAATGCGTACCTTTGCTTACAGGGACTCGTCGACCGCAATAACACGCAGTCTGACTCTTATCGTCATACCCGCCGACACTGATCAGTAATTGAGAGCGTAGTAGAGGAGTCCGCACAAGAGTCAAACAAGTTGTAAGTAGAAGAAATGTCAATCCCCTTGTTCATTCCACCACCCGAGCCCTTGCTTGGGACCTCGACAGTCTGCCGTAACCATCAAAGACCGCACCATGGGAGCAGAAATTTCGCCCTTTGATCCACTGCTGGTCAATGTTACTCGTAAGATGCTACATCCGTACTCCGATACTCTTGCAGAAGCCCGTCTACGTCTCCTTGGCCGAAAGTTTTCAGATCCAAGGACGCACTGTAGTGCTCGTTCGGTCTCCCGCGATTCGTGATCCAGGCGCCAAGTTGCTGGACAATGATAACAACGATAAACCCTCTGCCACGGAGCCTCGCACGACCCACTCGGCTGTTGCGCACGGGTAGTGATGATGATGATGATGATGATAAATCTATCTTAATACCCCGCGGCCTCGTGATGTCGTGGCAGTGCGGCTGTCCCGTCGATACACCGTAGCGTACATAAAGGGGACTTTCTATACATGATGTGTGGGTAGTCTGGTTGGTATCGTCTGGTGTCAGTGATCCTCGGGTTATGTGGTGTCGGTGGGTATTGTCGAGGTGTTGATAAAAGAAATAGAAAATAAGGAAATAATTTATTGTGTTCGTCTCGCCCGTCTCTTCCTCTCCTCCGCCGTTGCTTCGTTCTGTGCTTTCGTGGTCTCTCGTCTACCCGGCTGTCCGGGTTCCTGGGGTCGTGTTCCTCTTCGCGTGGCGGTCGTTGGTCTGGTGTTTGTCACCTGTTCTGGACTTTTTGATGAAGGACGCAAGTCTTTCAATGCCTTTCACTTTTCCTGCGAGGGTGTGGAACCTGGTCTGGTTGCCGCGTCCAAGTAGGTGTCTGTGTCTGTACACTCGGGGGCATTCCGCTAAAATGTGGGTCCTCGTCTGTGTGGGTTTGCCGCATTGGCACCCTTTGCTCTCCGTTGTTATGCCGAATCGGTGGTAGTATTCGCCGATGTGGGCGTGTCCTGTGCGGAATTGTAGGACTCGGCTGAATGTCTTTCTGTCGAGGTTGCTGAAACGTTTGGTGGGATTTAGCTTTGGTGCGAGTTGGTTTGCTTCGTAGAAGCCCGATCTCGGGGAGTTCGGGGTGTTTACCCAGCGGTGTGTCCAGGCTTCGGCCATCTCTCTCTTGCGTAGGCTTTCTATGTATGAGAGGGATTTGAAGTTTGGGCGGGCTGGCCTGAGGCGGGCACCGTCTTTGGCTAGTTGGTCTGCTCTCTCGTTGCCCGGGATGCCGAGGTGTCCTGGGCACCAATGTAGAGCGATTTTGACGTCCTCGAACTCAGTGAGGATTTTGCAGATTGTCCTTCTGAATTCTCTGGCCAGTTCCTGCGCTTTGTGTGGTTTTCCCTGGAAAACGCGATTCAGTGCACCTGTGTTGTCTGCGTATATGACAATGCGCGAGGGTTTAATGGTGACGTTACCGTCATCCAGGGTTCGTCGGATGTTGACTGCGGCTGTCTTTAGGCCCATCACCTCCGCGTCGTAGGCTACAACGTGTTCGCCCATGGCACCTTTCTCTTCAAATATGGCCTTGCCGCAGTGGTATCCTACTGTGCCATATCCGGTTTTGGTCCTTCCGTCTTCTTTGTATCGGGAGCCATCCGAGTATACAAAGAGGAGGTCTGGGTCGTCTTCGCATTCGGTGGTGAATGCCAGGTGGTTGTCAGCCCATTCCTGTTTGAATGAGTTGCCGGGTGTGTTGGGCGGGGTGAAGAGTTGGATGCGTTCAGAGATGTTGTATTCGGATAAATCCCATGGGCTTTCGAGGAGGGGGTTGATCCTCTCTGTCCCTGGGAGAATGTGGTTGGCGATCCGGGTGATGCAAGTGGAGAAGCGCTTCCGCGGGTCCGTCTTGTATTTTTTCTGGGGGTTGAACACTGGGAGGGGTGGTGGGGTGGTGGGGTGGTGGGGTTGGTGAGTCTTCTCTGGTGTGGGTACAGTCGGTTGATTATTGGGTGGTCGTCTGGGAGGGGGGCTAGTCGGGTCGCTTCCATTTCCATCCTGTATTCAAGGTAGATGTTGATGGGTGGAATGGAGGCCTCTATTTCCATGGCGTTGATGTTGGTTGTGCGGAATGCTCCAGTTAGCATTCTCAGGCATTTGTTCTGTAGGGTGGATAGAGTTCTGAGTATCAGTCCGGACTTTGAGCGCCAGAATACGGGGAGCCCATATAGTGCGATTGGGAGGACAGCACCTATGTACATCTGGCGCAGATGTGTCTGGTGTAGTCCTCTCTCCGAGTTGCCGAGCATTCTCAGTGCATGGGCCGCACTCGCAGCCTTCGCGGCTGTCTTCTTGATGTGCTCTGTAAATTTGAGCTGTGGGTTGAACCAGATACCTAGGTATCTCATCAGGTTGGAGGGGTTGATCGTTCTGGTTGTGCCCTCCGTGTTTGTGGGTATGGTGACCGCCGGGCCTGGGCCTGCATTTCTGCCGGTCCTGGACTTGGTGAAGTGCATTAGATCGTTCTTCACCTGGTCAGTTTTTAAGCCTCTTTCCTTCAGCCAGCCGTGGGCTACTGTGAAGGCCATCTGGACCACTTTCGACGCTTCGGCTCTAGATGGGGCTGAGGCTGCCAGCGAGCCGTCATCTACATAGAGTGTTAGTGGTGCGAGTTTTATTAGTCCTTTTTTGTATTGTATGTTTAGCTCTGGGTCTGTATCCAGTTTCTTTAAGGTTTCCTCCATGACAGCTTTGCACATTGGGGATGTGAAGAATGCGGCGAGGATTGGGGATACGCAAGAACCCTGTGGAACACCTGTCATGATCGGTTTGAGTTCATCGCGTTTGCCATCAAGGCAGATGGCCGCCTTTCTGTCTGACAGGAAGCTGTGCATCCATTTCACTATGGGGATGGGGATGTGGAGTTTCCTCATAGTGTTAATGAGGTGCGAGTGGGGGATGAAGTCAAAGAATCCTGTGATATCGAAGGTGAGCATTGTGACCACTTTGTTGTGGTTCCATGTGGCCTCTATGTCGTGTGTGATCATGAGTAGGGCGTCTTGCGCTGACCTGCCTGGTAGTCCCCCATACTGTGTGTTGGGGAAGAGCTGGTGCTTTGCTGCCAGGAAGGCGAGTCTCTGTGCCTGGATTCTTTCTAAGGCTTTGCCTGATACTTCTAGGAGCTGTATGAGTCTGTAGGACTGGGGGAGCGTGTAGTCTCTGTTTGGTTTCTGCAGGGCCACCGCAATGGCGGTTCTCCAGATTTTGGGGTGGTAACCCGAGTCGGCACATAGTATCAGTAGGTGATATATTTCATTCTCCATTGTTTTCCATGCCCAGCGCCATGCTCGGCCTGTCAGGCCTGAGATTCCTGGTGCATTTAGTTGGGCAGCTGTGAATATGGCATCACGGATTTCTCTCTTAGTTACGCTGACATATTCCATGTCTTCATTGTGGGGGGTAAGATTGATTGTTGGGGTATTTGGCAGTGGTGGTGGTTGGGGGAAAAGGTTTTCACGTAGTATGGTGCATTTATCTTTGTGGTTTACTGCCGGGTGGTCTGTACCGTTCTTTATTGGAGGGGAAATGTATGTCCTTTGGCTTTTCGTCCATTTACGGAAGTCCCACATGTTGCCCGAGTTGGCTTCTTCTGTTAATTTACGGTAGTATTCCTGTTTGGCTTTTCTGATTTGTGTGTGTATGTCCTTCTGTAGGGACTTAACTTTTCCTGCAAGGTACACTGATGGGCGGTTGAAGTCCTTCACCCATCCTCTTAGTGAGTCTCTGGTTTGTCTCAATTCGCGGTATGACTTAGTTAGGTCCTCATTCCACCAGGGTTTCGAGGCCTTGCTGGGGCGTCTGAGTGGAACGGATTTTGCAGCGGCATTTTCCACTATTTTGTGGATAATGGCCGTTGCTTCTTCTAGTTCTTCGGGCAGGGCTGTGTGCCGGTTCTCATTGAGTAGGTTGCCCTTTAGGCTTTCTACTTTTTGATTTTCATGGGTTATCTCTTCTTTCAGTGCTTTGGTGAATTCTTCTTCACTTGCATGTTTCCAGTTTAGTTTGGATTCACAGGGGTTGGCAACCTCCTCTCTGGGTGGGCCTATTTGGAATATTGTGGCATGGTGGTCCGATAGACAACCAATTTCTGTGTCAATGTAGTGGCCGGATATGGCCCCGGCACCGCTGGCTGCTGAGTTTGCAAAGGTGAGGTCGATTACGGATGAGTGTCCGTTGTTGTCTTCCCATGTTGGCACATAGGGTTCGTTGCAGAGTGTGTATGTGCTGCCCTCAAGCCACTCCAGTGTGTCTAAGGTTCTGGGGCAGGGTGTGTCGACATGGTCATCCCAGTCTGGGTGTCGGATATTCCAGTCGCCTGTGAGGATGGTTGGAATGTCCGCATCCATTGTGGATTCTGCCAGTCTTTCCACCATGTATTCTTTCCTCTGGTTCATGTCAAGCGATTTTTGGTTGTAAATGTTAATGAGTCTCACTGGTTGTTGTGTTGACCCGTTTCTTTTAACATCTAGAATCATGTAATCGAGGTCTGACGCAAGGTCATTCCTCAGTGTGAGTTCAATGTTTGCGTTCTGCCGGGAGTATGCCATGGCTCTGGGCCTATCACCTTCGGCAATGGGTAGTTTAGGGAGAATGGTTTGCCACCCCTTGAAGGCGACTGGGATGTGGGTGTTGTTTACTTTGTGCCACCAGGGCTCTTGGATGAGTAGGATGTCTATTTGGGGGTTCTTTCTTTTGGAAATGTTGTGCATCGCAGCCTGTGTGGCCGCGTTAGAGCAGTTGACGTTTAGACTGCACACCGTCAGTGTTGCTGATGTTTTTGGTTGTCGATTCATTGAGTTGACCCTTCAGGTTGGCTCAGCGGTTTGATTTCCATCTGGTTGTCAGTTGGTTTGGGTTTTGGTCGGCTGATTTTGAAAGGTGGGATTGTGGCTAAGCCTCCCCTGGCTCTAGCGCTGACCATTTTGGCCGCAGTTGCTTTTTGGGCCACTGGGGAGTGATGTTGGCTTAGGATTTTGCTCAGGTCTTGGTCCGATAGACCATATTCTGGGGGTTCATCTGGCGAGGTTTGAGGTGTGTTTGGTTTTTGCTTACATTTGCCTTTCTTTTTCGTATATTTCTCAGTCAGGGTGTCGGTCGGGGCGGTGTGGGTTGTGAGTGTGTTCCTCGGCGTTGGGGGGAGTCCCATGCGGCTTCTCCTAGCCTTGCAGTCTTTGTTCGCGCTCTCGTGTTTTCCCTTGCAGTTTATGCACCGGAGTTCGCTCTCTGCAGGGTGGGCTTTGGTTGCGTGGTCTTTTGCACCGCATTTCAGGCAACGGGGTTGTTTGCAGACAGCTGTGCAGTGGGAGAGCATTCCGCATTTGCTGCACGCATGAATCTGGATCCGGTCCTCGTATGGGGTGATCGAGCATTTCGTGTTGAATAGTGTTATAAAAATGGGGCCTAATTGGCCCATTTCTATAGCGTTCGGGTGCAGGAGGGGGCCGTGACATTGAGAAGATGTTACAATTAATGTAACAGGTGTTGTAACAAAGGTGTTTACAGTAACATTGACATCGGGTTTTTGGGTAGTAATTGTTGGTTCCGTTGTTATTATTTACATGTCACGTGATATTGTACTGCATAGGGCCCATAAGAGGCTAAAAATGGGAAAATCCCATTTCCATAACAAATAGGTAGACCATTTTTAGGCTTAGCAGCATGTCCCTATCTTTTTTATTAGACAGGTCAATGACGATGGACGCGAAATTCTTAGCACAAATGGTCTCATCTGTACCGAGCCATTTTGGCAGTCTCCAGTATCTGAGGCTTTTGTATTGTGGTACATAGGTGGCTAGTTCCTCGTGTACCATTCCGGGTGTAATCAGTTCATTGTTGCCATATGTGGGGATTTTGTTGATTTTAACGCGGTAGTGCTCCAAGTCTGGTAGTACTGAGATGACTTCGTTCTGAGTGATGGTGGCCGCTATTTCGTGACCGAAGGTGATGAGGTCTGACGCTTTGCAGGTGGGGGCGGTGGTGACCTTGATGTTGCCGGCGACAGAGTAGCCGATTGCCATCACTCTGAGGTAGTGTGGAATGTTCTTCTTTTCCAGCAGGTCATTGATCTTCTTTCGCGCTTCGATGCCGTTCGGGCGCTCTTCTGGTTTGGTTGGGGGGTGTACCTGGATGATGAGGCACCTCGAGTCCGTCGTTGCAGTGGGGCCTGTTGTGTCCGGTGCCGTGGTGTCCTGGTCTTTTGTTGGAGTTGAGCTGGTTTTGGGCGGTGGGGGGACTTCGCCGCTACGTTTGCCCAGGTGGCTCTGGGGGTTGCCATGGGGGTGGCTACGGTGACTGGGTCTCTGGGCGTGGAGGTGTCTTGCACGTTCTGTCCTGATTCTAGTGTGTTGATTCTTTGCGTCAGTTCTGTGAGCTTGGCGCTTATCGCAGCGAGGTTATCAGGTTTGGACTCAGCGGCATTGGGGCTATTATTCTCGGTGTCTAGGTTCGCTACCTCTCGTATCCAGTCTTTGTAATAGTGGAGGTGTTTCCAGAGGCCAACCAACCTGAGGAGTGCGAGTCTTTCGAGTGTGTCTTTCATCACTTCGGAGACGTTATCGATGCAAGCGTAGTCTTGTTCCTCGAGTTCTTCTTTGTGCCAGCAGGTTTCGTCTTCCATTTCCACGTCTGTTTGGGTGATTCTGGGGAGTCGGGGTGTATCGGGGTCCGTCCATGCGTCGTTGTCATGTTCTGGCCCTACGTTGGGCGTTGGGTACGTTGGCGGCAGGTTAGTTTCGGATTTCCCTCCTGGGTCCGAGTTTTGGTAATCGGCCATGGTGGTGGTTGGGGTGGGGATTATGGGTGGGGATTAGGGGGCTAGGGTGTGTGTGTGTGTTGTGTTTCTGTTCCAGACGACGTTGGCCCTCTCTTTTCGAGGTGGTGTCACGTGTATTGCTCCTAGTGCTTCATCATGTTTAGGTGGGGGAGTTTGTTCGGGCCGGCCCGGTGAAATAATATGATCAGTCACCCGCAAAGAACCCCTGTGAGAACCTGAGGGATCAGCCGCGGATGGCGCATCTTTCGAGCGGGCGAGGGCGAAGCTTTGGGGTGCCAGGCACGAAAGTTCGTGTCCTACTATGCTACCCTTCTGATGAACCCTTAGGAGTTGTTCTGTTCCATTTCAAGTCCCCACCCCTACGGCCGGCATGACCCTATGTTCAGCGCTTTATGAGCCGCGCAGGTCCTTGTTCTTGGAAATTAAAGAACGTGCGTATCTTCATTCACTTGAAACAAATTTGACTTTACGTAGACTCGGTTTGGTCCAATTTGCAGTCCTGGCACATTCTTCATATCATCTTTTATCCACTGACGTACAGAACGCCGGCCACTCTAGGCTGTACTGGGAGTCCCGCACCGCGCCAACGATCATCTCCTAGTTGTTCTAAATAGCTTCGTATACTATTGGCACTTTGGCCGTGCTTCTATATATCTTTACATCGGCAACACCACCGACAACCTTCCTTCGACACTGGCCATCTGTCGCTCCTTCAATCCTCGCCGTCTACTTCTGCCACAATGATTACCGGGTCGAGCTCGCGGACTGTCGTGTCCGGGACGCACAGTTCCCTCTCACTCATCTCAACTAGGACGGTGACAGAATACGTTCCCAGGCTCGTACTAGCTTCGGTTCACGACTGGCACCAGATGCTAAAGATATTTGACCATAATTCCATCTGTCCAAAGAAAAGCTGCATCAATTGACCACTCTTGTGTCTGGAACACCCCTCTCTATCTCTCCGACAGAGGTTTCAAGAATGACGCGGCCTTTTCATCTGTGATGGAACTAATTGGTCAGTAGAAGTAGTCGAAGTAGACGAACTTGCTCCCGTAAAGACCTCGAAAACGAAAGGGCGGAAAGGCGGACAGAAACTGTACGATGCTCATCCGAATCCGTTTAAGGTCCCGGTACTTTGACCAGCTGGGGCATCCAAAAATGCTCCCGACAACTAGCGCAAGCGCAACACCCAGTTTGATCACGATGTGACATAATCTTCCAGGAGGTCCTAGCCCGAGTTCCTAGTTCACATGCAGTACGAGGAGGCAAAGAATATGGGGTGAGGTGGGGAAAGGAATGATGTATTCGGAGATGTAAAGAGCAGACGGAATGCAAGAGGCGTTTGTTCACGCATAACTTGTGCTGTCTCCTGGATCATGTAAAACACGATTTTAACCGGGAGCGCGGCCGGTACATGCACAGCTATCCAAGATGCGGGAGAAAAGACGACCAAGACGGGGTCTGGTACAGATCAGGTGGAGGTGAACGCAAAGAACTGAAGGTGAGAACAAAGAGGATGACCCGCGCACAGGCGTAAACAACTGAAATAGGTACCAATATCACACCTGCACCGATTGCCTCACCGACTTGATCGGCGACCCATCCGACAAACATCGCAACGACAGGAGCCACTGTAATATATATCGCTGAAACCCGCCATAGAATCATCTCTGTGTGTGTCGGAAAGGGAAACGACCATGCAAAGCAATGGATTCCCCCAAAGATCATCCCAGTGACTGCAAATATGAATAGGACTTCCGTCTCCTGGGGCCCAGACAGCTGCACGAGATCTGCGTCAACTTGAAGCTCCGTTTTAGGCGTTGGTTGATCGAGATTCTTGTCGGACGTCTCTTTTGTTACATGGATTGCGCATTGAATGTTAACGGGTTTATTCCACCACAGCACATAAACAAAGACACTTAATGCTGCATACGCGAGCGTCATCGTCTCGAGTTGCGATCTGTTCAAGTGGGTTCCCCATCGTCCGACGTATTGAATGATAAACCATAGTAATTGGAGGACGACGAGACATTTGGAAATCGCATCGCCTTTGCTTCTGTCGAGAATTTCCTTCCTTGTGATTGCGGCCTTTCTAGTATTCCCCGTCTTCTCAATTATGCCAGGATATTTCTGCAACTTCTCCGGGACCACCACCTTTCCTTTTGATGGGTCGAAGAAACCATCCATGACGACAAAGTATGAATGGGTCAAGGTCCATCCTTGTGACAATTGCGAGTCAGTGCCTCGCCCCTTACTGTTACAAATACAGGACACACCTTCAACCATCTTGTATTTTTTTGACACTCTGCGAGACAACATGAATTGGCGCCATGCAGTCCCCAGAATCCACTCCGGCGAAACCAGTGAAGCCATCATCAAACCAACATGCGATGAAAACGACCAGATATCACCGTCGTGCTGTGGTACATTTGGGTGTACCGCCGTCCAAACGCAAGCAAAGACGGTAAGGAGACAACCATAGACGAGGCCCCACATCGTTCGGCAATTCCGGAGATCGTTGCAACCATCAGATACATTTTGCGGGATGGGCGCTGAGTAAACACTGTAGGCAAGAAGAAGAAAGGTGAAAAGAGCCAGAGCGGTTGCCATTGGGTTGATAGAGTGCGAGTGCAGACACACAAAGCATAAACGAGCATGGGCCTTATAGGCCCGTGGACAGGGGTATGCATCTTTACATACAACGCTGCATGCGGAATTTCACTTTGTCGAATTTGCAGCGGCGCGGAGCACGAAGACCGGTTCTATTTATACATAGAGTCACGAGAAGTGTAGGTGAGCTTAGTCATCGCCAAGAAAGCAACGGAGTTCAGGTACCTATGACGAAATGTCATCGATCACGTGTTGTGGTGACACATACTTCTCCCTACAATCTTCTTCCCCTTTCGTGCCTGAAACTCGCCGCGGTCGGTGCAACTGGCAGGGTGGGGACTTGAATGACATCGAGATTGAACGGAACAACTCCTATTCGGTTCCGGGTGTCAAGTCAGTCGTGGGAGCAATCTGATTCTGAATCCACGCCTCCCCATGCCTCAAATGATAACTTTCCCCTTGCAGCCTCCTCCTGCTCCTTTTGCGCCTCTCTGGCTAGGTGCTGCGCTCGCTTCTTCGCTGCCGTTACAATATTATCGAATGGATTATCAACAATCCGAATAAATTTTATCTTGGCTGGATACTATATTAGATCCCCTTCTGAGAGCGTCTTGATGAGATAAATCTTCAATCAGCAGTGCTGCTTCACCTTCCACCTACTGACGACCGTGTTTCCGACAACTCTTCCGAATAATGTGTGTTGCCCCTGGAGTTCATCCACACGATCGTAACCAAAGCCAGGGTGTTAGCACGGTCTTCTTTGTCTTTCGGCATCATCCTCACCCACGGTGGGCATAGCGCAGTCTAGGGTGTATTTCGTCCTCGAACCAATGGCTATAGAATGATTCTCCCTCGCCTATCTCCAGTCTGGACAAGAAATCTAGGGACTACTCTGTGGAAGATAACGCCATTGTAGTAACCTTGAAGATGTAGCGGGAGACATCATGCAGCAAATCGTCATCCACGCCTTCCATAGCTATTCTTGCACGCTTTGGGAGTCTCCTAATACATTGCCCAAGGTTTCAGTCCGGGCACCTGCCAAAACGTGATGGACAACCTCTGACCATAATTCGATCTGTCCCATAGAAAACCTGCATCAACTGACCGCCTCTGTATCTCTGTATCTCTCCGACAGAGGTCTTGAGAATGACGCGGCCATTGGGAGGAAGAGCCATCGGTGATAGAACTAATTGGCTAGTACTCAAGGTGTAGAAGTGGTCGAAGTAAGTAGACGAACATTGCTCCCGAAGGACCCCAAAAACGAAAGGGCGGAAAGGTGGACAGTAACTATACGAGGAATCCGTTTGAGATAAGATCCCGGTACTCTGACCAGCTCGGGAATCCAAAAGTGCTCCCAACAACTAGCGCTAGCGCTAGCGCAACACCCGGTTTGATACGACGTGACACAATCTTCAGAGGAGGTCCTATCTCGAGTTTCTAGCTCACATGCAGTACGGGAAGGTGGGGAAGGAATGATTGGGAGATGTAAAGAGCACACGGAATGCAAGAGGCGTTTGTTCACGCATAACTTGTGGTATTATTATGTAAAACAAAAATTTAACCGGAAGCGCGGTACACACACACAGCTATCCAAATGCGGGAGAAACGACAACCAAGACGGGGTCTGGAATAGATCAGGTGGAGGTGAACGCAAAGAACTGAAAATGAGAACAAGCAAGATAACTCGCGCAGCGCAATAAACAAGTAATGTGCGTAATATGATTAGTGACCCAAAGCTACCAAGGTTCCTCGGAGCCCATACAGACAACATAATTGGAGAGACAGGAGCCACTGTGATATATATTGCTGAAACCAGCCATAAAATCATTTCTGTGCGTGTCGGAAAGGGAAATGAACATCCAAGGCAATGAATTCCACCAAAGATCATCCCAGTGGTTATAAATATGATGGTGAGTTCCATATCCTTGGGCCGCACCTGCACGAGGGGCATCAGATCTGCATCAGTCTGTGTTTTAGGTGTCGGTTGATCGACATTTGTTACATGGATTGGGAATTGAATATTAACGGGTTTATGCCACCATAACATGTAACCAAAGACATTAAATGCCGCATACGCGAGCGTCATTGTCTCGAGTTGCGATCTGCTTTGGCCTAACGGCTAGTGCCGTTTGTGTGTTATGTTGAGTGTGTAGGGCTCTGGTTCAATTCACTCCTGCTGTGGTCTTTTTTGTTTTTTGTTTTATTGCATTGGGTGTTTGGATATTTAGGGTGTTTGGGTGTTGGGTTCAGGGGTTGGGTGTCGGGTTCGGGTGGGTGTTGGGTCAGGGTTGGGATTGGGATTGGTGGTTGTGTATTGGGTATATGTGTCTATTTAAAAATGCCGCACGGGGGGTTTGGGTTGGGATGAATAATTACAAACGCCTCGCAAGCTCGGCCAATTACACTTGTACTTCGAACATTTTGCTCCTGTATATACCTCTAGCTAGAACTGAAATGAATTTTCATTTTCTATGTCTGTTTTTTGTTTGGGCACATGACCTCCGGTGACCTCCGACATCACAAACCATGGGGTGGATTTAGGTTTGGTGGTCACACATTGCCTTGGCTGTAGCCCATGCCCATTCTCCTGTCAGGGCACACCCACCTGACCCGGCCCCACCTAACCCGGTGCCCCACCATCCGCTCCTCCCGACCTCCCCCCTCTTCCCCTTTTACTCTTCCCTTTCTTCCTCCCCTTCTTTTCTCTTCTCTTTCCTCTTTATTCCTTTCTTATCACACAGACAACTTCCTTTGTATCAATGTACCATTGACCCGGCTGCAGTGTAACGTGCCCGGACCCAGACACACTGGATGACCCCCCGCATACCAGACGCTCCTAGGACCTCTTACGGAGGTACCCGGACGGAGGTGGCTGTGTGCTTAGATGACATGGCACTTCCCACGTGGCCTTCAACCACATGTATATAAACACAGCCTAAGTGGGAACTGAGAAGCAACCTTCTTCTCACATTTCCCACTTTAGGCAAGTAGCTTACACTTCCCTTGATAATAACAATAACACATTTCCCACTTTAGCCTGAGTGGCCAGGGACCCTTGTCTGCTTCGGGCCTGTTGTTACGCGCGCCCGCATCATACCTACCGGACCCTCAGCCCCAGGCGATATACCTGGGCGCTGTCATATCCGTGCATACCCAACCCTGACCCGACTTCCAGACCTCCACCCTCTTCACCTCCGGAGTCATAACCTACCGCTGCTGTTCTGATGCTCACCTTCGGTCCTGGCAACACACCTCCTTCTACCCCCCACGCCACCTCTACTCCTCCTTACCTCTCCGACCCTATCTCCGTCCGCTCCGATACTCACCTCGGACTGAACACCACCCCTCTTGCCACCCTCCTACTACTCCTCCTCCTCCTACTCCGCTCCCCCTTCACAACACCTCCACCCTCCCGTCATCCTCCTACGCTTCCCCCGTCCGCTCCGATACTCACCTTCGGACCTGACAACCCTCCTTTCCGCCACTCCTTCCCCCTTACCTTTCCCCTCTCTCCTCCCTCTGGTACTCCTCTGCCACCCTTCTGCCAAGTTACGACCTTCCACCGCTGTCCCGTACTTCGTACTCAGACACCACTCGTACCTTTGCTCTGAGCCTCCGTCATAGTCCCTACCTCGGACTTTGACTCCACCTCGGTCTTAGTCCATTGCATTGGTGACCTCATACTACGTAAACACCATTGCCAATATTCCTCGGACTTTCAACCCCACCTCTGTAACCTCCATAAGCTCTGCAACCCCTGAGCTTCGCGGATCGCCTTCGGCACTTTCGCCGCTTGTAATGTATCTCTTGCGTTTACCCCTCATCCCTATTTGGACTACTGCTTCTTCCCATATCACAGGTCCTGCCTTATGACCTTCGGTACCGCTCCGCTCCTTCTTCCCTTTGTTCCTGTTCGGACGTCTTCGTTCTGATTCGGTTCCCCTTTGTTTCCTTGTGCTCTTGCCCCCTCCATTATATATATCGGCGCTTGTACATACTTGTTTTGGTTCAGTCCGAAATCGACCTGAAATGCCCCCTAGAGACTTCCTGCTCACCTACTGTGAAATTAAGGACCAAATGGACAAACAGCAATGGCACAGCGCTCCGCTTGAGTCGCTGAGGCCAAGGTCCCTCCACGCTCGACCCCGGGTCAGTCCCTGACATCTCCGTGGTTGAGGGGGCACTCAAATAAGATGTGAGCCATCGATTCTGTTTGTGTCATATCCATACATGGCCATCGACTTCCACTACCTCCGAACTCTCTGGACTACCTCCGCTCCTTCTTCACTAACCTTGGAGCTCCCGTATTCCACAACCACCTCCACTTCCCTCAATGGTCACCACCCCCTCTTTTCAATATATTACTTATGCCTCCCTAAGTATGGAGCCCCAAAGGTTTGCAGACAGCTCCGACGTCCGCTAGCACACTCCCGCCTCCGCTGGGCAATTCACTCGCTTGCCCTGCAAGCCCACCTTCGGGCCTATCCCTCCTTTCTGTTTCTGGGTTATCGCCTACCATTCCACTAACCCCGTAACCCGACTTGTTGGTAATATTCAATCGGCTAATGTTTAACTCCATTAGCTCCACTCCACTTGGCCCCACCATTTACAGGCCCACCCTCGTTGTAACTATATATACTCAACTTGTACATAGGTTACACCTCAGTAATAAAATCGACTAGAGTTGACCCCCTTTAGTTCTCGTTGCCAGTCAGTAAGTTAGGGCACAGATGTGTAACTTGTGTCAGGGCACACACCCTGACTAGCCCGGACCCGGACCCACATCCGGACCCGCTATGCTTCCCACGTGCATTCCCGCACCGCATGCTCCATGCGCTGCATGGTCCGGCCCCGGACCCTGCCTTCATGTGACTTCCGGGTATCCCCGGAAGTTTTCCTGATATGGTGGCCACTGTGGGAAGATGAGAAGTTAGCTTCCTTCTCATCTCCTTACCCACAGTAGATTGTGCCCTGGATAGGGCTGGCCAGACCTGAGGCCCCACGTACCAAGACACCCTAGCCAACACCAGGAAGCTGAACCCTGACTTAAAGCAACCCCTGGACAACGACATCACCATCCTCCGTGATGGCCAGACAATGAGATATCTAGGCGCCCAGTGCAGCAACCACTCGAATGGACATGACCCCTGGCCAACTATAATAACTAAGATCAAATCCAGCCTGAACAGCTGGAAGAGAACCTACCCCACCCTGGAAGGTCGTAAACTGATCACACAGATGGTAGTAGGCAGTATGACCCAGTTCCACACCCAAGCCCAAGGAATGCCACCGAAGGTTGAAAAGGAACTTAGCACCCTAGTAAAAGATTTTATCTGGGACTCACAGATCCCCTCTGTCAGTATGGACACCCTCAGTAGATCCCCAGGCGAAGGTGGGAGAAACGTCCTAAACATAAGAGCAAGGAACAAAGCAATAAGGCTGATAAAACTAAAGAAGATAGTTGATAGATCACCGAGTAGACCGCCCACAGCTGACACGGCAGAAGCAATACTAATGCACTCCCTCCCAAAACACATCCAGGATGAGGAAAAATGCAACCCGAAAATAATAGATATCTTTGCCCAAAGCGTCTTCAGGAAAAAACGCTACTCAAGCAAAACCCTCCCCAGAGAACTGAAAGCCATTTTGAACACCGGAGCCAAATACAACCTTGCCATAGAAGACGTCAATATCCCCATGGATATCTGCCTTGACCTCCCGGCATGGTACCATGTAGGAAAAAAGGATAACACCAAAATTAGCGAGAACTCACCCACAGCGAAGTGTCTGAGACTCACACACAGTTGTCTAAGGACGATAGACCTCCTTTACCAAGCAGGAATACCAGCGAACGATGACCACATCCAAGGCAACGACAGATCCTGCCCATGCCCCAAATGCTCAGAATACAGAACGATGGGGTGCAAGCACCCTGGGGCCTGCTATAAGACAGCTGGAAAGTTAATAGCGAGCCTAAAGCCAGAGTTTAACCCATGCTGTTATGGAAATGGAGAATCTTATGGTCCGTGACAGGCAACCAGACCTTGAGGCCCTTTGCTATGGAAATGGGCCTAGACTCCTATAGACCAGGCACACAGGTAAGATATTTCTCACTTCATTCTCTGCCAAACCCCATGCCAAGCTTTCCCACTGGGTTTTGGTGCTGGCTGGGGGATTTGTTGATTTCCAAAGGACTTCCTTTGGCCATTATAACATTTGTATTAGATAGATACAAGTCATATGACATGTATGGTAATTGCCGAGAGGTTTTCTCATTATCAAATACATAACCCACAAACCTTGTACTGCGATTGTAACATCCTCACCATTGTGTCACCACTGTAAACTCAACCTGTAACCCTGGAACCATGTCCACCTCCCTATTCCTCCTCTCCATGACAAAACCGCAACAAGGAGGGCATTCCCATGCCCAACCTCCTGCTGTCCGCTCCCACCAGTCCACCAGGTGGTCGAGTGGTTACTCCCATCCAACCAGAAGTTCCCTATCAGGAACTGTAGCCTATCCCACCTCCTCAGGAGAAGGATATGGTCCAGGCAGCTCCAGGATGCCTGGCCACACACCTGCGGGTCCCACTTCCCACGGTCACCCACTACCGTGCACTGGTCCACCAGCCCGCTTTCCCCAACAACTCCCGCTACTGGTACGCTCCCATGAGCGCCAAGTCACCGATAGCCACCAACTGGGTGACTCCCTTTGGGAGTCCCAGTATCCCTCACTACTGGTACACTCCATTGAGCGCCAAGTCACCGCTAGCCAGACACTCCCAGCACACCTGCTACCGGCACGCTCCCAGGAGCGCCAAGTCCCCATTAGCGGACAGCCAGGTGGCTCCCTCAAGGAGCCCACATCATACTCGCTACCGGTACGCTCCCAGGAGCGCCAAGTTACCATTGGCCGACACACAGGTTGTACTCCCATACCCTCATCCTATTCTGCTCTCCCTCCGATGGCTACGCAGCCACCTCCATTAGTGAGCCGAACAGCTCAGGTTGGGTTCCCTGGAACCCATTCCTGTAACACATGCGTTGTAGGAGAAATAATATTCAAAGAATAAAACAATGATCTATCAGAATAGTCAACGAACAAGTGACAAGTTCAGATGTTTAACAGATCTCATGATCTTTATGAGACTGGACAGACATTAGAGGATCATTATAAATTATCTACACCCATGTAGCATGAGATTTAATCTACTACAAGCATGCCTAGAACCTGGCATAGGTGTAATATTCAAAGAATATATCCCTACAACAAGAAAATAGCACATAGATGACAGAATAAGAAGGAACATTGGGAAAGAAATGTGAATATCTCGGGAACCAGTAAACTTTTGACTGTAATATTTTTACCATCTAAAAGGACTGTTTCTTAACTTTATCCACGGTTTTGTTTCATTCTAAAAGCTTCAAACTGACAGAGATATTGCTTGTGGGCCATAGGGGAGGGTCATGGGGACCCGGGAGTCATCCCCTGACAACTTGGCACAGCGCTCCTGGCATAAGTCGCTGAGGCCGAAGCCCTCTGCCACGGAGACATTCCTTCATCTCATTCTGGTCTCTGACAGTTTGTTGGCATTGGTCACACTCTCCCCGGTGTTCAAAGCCTGGGATTTTCTTCCAGTATTCACCAATTTTGAGACAGCTGTGGGTCAGCTTCCAGAGGAAGTTCTGGATCTCAGGTGAGGTTTCCTTGCAGTTCTTTGCTATAGTTTCCCATATTTTGTCTTGGGTCGTTACTTAGGCTTGCCAGAGTCGATTGGATTCTGGTGATGTTATTGGCTGTTGTTGTTCTTTGATCGGGTATTTTGGCTAATCTGGATCTGCAGATTAGTCTGGTCGCTGTGGATTGGTTTAGGGCATGTAGGTGGGCTCCGCTTGGTATGTGGGGGGGGGGGAGGTTCTACAGGTGGGAGGTGTTCTGGGGCTAATTTGTCAGGGATCAGCCCCTGTCACAACTTCAACCCGCATGTGAGCCCGCAGGAAAAAATCACGTGGGTTAAGGCGAGCAACTCGCCTTAACCCATGTGACACCTTTTCCGAGTTGTGGGAACATGCTCGGCTTCTACCCGGAGTCACGTTATGAACTGTACAGTACACTTCCTTTTTATAGTAGCCAAGCGGGGAATAGGGAAACTTACCCTTCTTCTCAACTCAATCCCCGCTTAGGCAAGTTGTAGTTACCCTCTGTAATACATGACAACTCAATCCCCGCTTAGTCCCTTCAGTGAGTTTGAGGAGCTGAGGACAGGGTCTAGCGCCCAACCACCCGGAACACCGCACACACCTAGGACTGAGGTCGGGCTGTCCCTGATCGAGGACCGAGCCCTGACATAATTGTGCCCCTATTGTGGTGAGGTTGTCTGCTTCCTCATTTCTGCAGATCCCAGTGTGGTGTCATATCCATACAATCCCGACCTCCGCTCCGGGCTCCTGGAACTCCGAACTCCGACTTCCGGAGCCCTACTTCCCTTCCATCACTTTCTCCTTGCCGACTCCCAAGAGGTTATCCCACCTCCGGCTCGGACACCACCTTCGGTCCGACTCCGGAACATTCCGGGTCCGACCCCAACCTCGACACCTTCCAGACGAGTACGCAAAACCTATGCTCCCAACTCCGGACCTCTGCTCCGGTATCCTGTTCACGTCTCGTCTCTGGAACCTCCGGTCTTAGCTCCGACCTCGGACTTTGACCCCACCTCCGCTTATACCCATTGTATTGGTTAGCTCATTCCATTTAATTACCTTTGCCAATATTCCGGAGTTTAACCTCCGAGTTCGGACTTTCCGGACTTACTCCGGACCTTGCAACTATTGCATTGTCCATTTCAATTCCGCTATTCTCCCTCATTCCTATTTGGGCTGCTGCTTCCTTTCTATTCAGTCAGCTAGCCATTCCCGACTCCCATCCTCCTTCCTTCCTTCTTGGGCCTTGGCCCTTCATTCCTCCTTTGGGAAACACCATTGAGTCAAACACTTGACCCTCGGTGTTGTTCCCCTTTCCATCTCCCTTTGTCTCCTTTTGTCCTACCCTTGTTCCTTTTGATTCCGGACCCCTCCTTATATACAATGTACCTAGTAACTTGTAACCTCAGTCCAAAATCGACATGAATTCCCCCCCAAGAGACTTTCCCTCTGCTAGATCCGAAATTAGGGACCCCTAGGACAACCAGCAATGGCACAGCGCTCCGCATGAGTCCGAGGTCCTTCCACGATAAGTCTCCGATTCCATTCCGGAGTCGTCCGAGTCCGCACATTCTAACATGTGGCCTTTAAGCCATTCAAATGAGGTGGGGGTGAGTCTACTTCTCAGGGTGCTTACAGTCAATTTAATCAAGTAGCTGTTCTTTGTGTAGGCATAGTCCGAGTCTTCGAGGGTTTCGAGGTGATTGCAGAGGGAGTTGATACACCATTTTGAGTCAGATTTGATATGGAGGTTGGATGATGGCAGTATGGAGGTGGCGGCGTGATGTATGGCGAGTATTTCAGCTATGTTATTGGATTGTGAGTAGCAGGGATTGACTCTTTTGCTGGTGTTCTGGGGATCGTTTGGGCCATACCATACTCCAAAGCCAGCTGTGGTGTATGTCTCACCATTTTGGGAGCAGGACCCATCTGTGAATGCCACTTCGTTGTGAGGCTGTTGTGGTCAGGGGGTGGGGTTATTCGGGGTAACTGGGGGCATTCTGCCAAATATTCTGTAGTGGTGGTTAAGCAGGGTGTGGAGCAGGGATGGGGAGAAGATTTTGATGTCTTTTGGGTCCCCAATGGTGTATTGTTTTGCAATTTCTTCAAGGGGCAGTCTGGTTGGGAGAGGAGGTGTGAGTCGCTGTATGTCAGGGACAGCTCCGAAAGCGGCAAGGTCCCTGCGTGCGGGACTCGGTGGGACGGATAGTGGCTGTGCGTAGCGGCGATCCCGTCGCGGGGTGAGCGTCCCCGACCACTTAGGCTGAAGTGGGAAGTTGAGAAGAAGGCTGCTTCTTCTGTTCCCACCCCAGGCGCTATTATATACATGCGGTCAGGGTCATGTGGAGGAGGCCACGTCATCTCCGCGCACAGCCGCACCTCCCCGGGTGTCTCCGTGGGAGATCCCGGAGGCAGCTGCTCGGTAGGCAGGAGTGTGTGCGGCGATCAGGGAAATGGGGTTAGGTATGTAGTGGTACATGGAGAAAAGGGAAATCGACTGTAGAATAGAAATAGAGAGAAAAGGGGAAAAGTGAGGAAGGAGGGACGGGGCTGATAGCAGGGGTTGTGGAGTAGGGCAGTACGGCGCGGGGTCAGGCAGGTGTGCCCTGACACTGTAGGGGTTATAGTGGTAGTCAAGGTTGGTGGTTATCTTTATCGCTCTTTGGTAACAGGCTTCTGGGTTTCTGCACCTGGCTTGTCTGTAGGTTGCACATGGGGGGCAGGAACACTTTTTTTTTGTGGGGTTGTGGATTGGGTTTTCTTGGTGGCTGACTTGGGTGATTAGGTCACTGATACATGTACACCCATGAGTCGCTCTTAGGCAGGATGTAGTTTTTGAGTGGTCATTGATTCGAAGGTTGTCTCCTAGGCCAGGGTGGGCCCAGGCTGGTCGATTGTTGGGTTTTCTAGTCTGAGGTTATACTTGGTTCCGATGTTTAGGGTGTTACGGAGTTCAGCTGGGATTTTCCTGGAGTGGGACTGGGCGTTAAGGAAGGGTTTTTGGGTGAGGATGTCTGTGATGAAGGGGTATGCTGGGTCCTGGGGCAGTTGGCTTTTTGGGAGGGTGGCTATTAGGATTGCTTCAGTGGTGTCTGAGGCCAGGGGCTTATTGGGGGCTTTGTTGAGGATTTTTTGGAGTTTGATGAGGTGGATTGCCTCATTCCTATCTTGTAAGTTCAAGACATTTTTGCTGCCTTGGGTTTTTGGTTTGTTCAGTTGATTCATGCTGATTGGGGGGGGGGGGGGGGGGGGGGGGGGGGGGCTTTTGGAGTTCCATATAAACTCTCATATTCTTTTGTTCAGGTGTTTTTCAACGTTTTTCAGCATGGGTGGGTTTTATTCCATTGGGTGAGTGATTTTTCTATGTTCGTTATGATTGAGGGCCAGGGGTCATTATGGTTGGGTTTGTTCCCGCATTGGGCCCCTAGGTATCTCATTGTTTGTCCATCTTTTAGAATGGTTATTGACTCATCTATGCTTTCGTCACCACAGGGGTTAAGGGTTCTTTTGTTATGGACTCTTTCACGGAATTCTGGCAAGTTGATTGGGAGGATGACGGTTTTTTCTTGGTTGAACTTTGCACTGGATGTGATGCACCAGTGGTTTAGTGTTGAGAATAGGTCGTGTAGGTCATCGTCTTTGGAGAGGAAGACAGCGGTGTCATCGGCAAAGAGGGATACAATTACTCTTTGTGAGAGGGAGGGGGTATTGATCTCTAGGCCCTTAAGGGAGGGGGATTCTCTGAGGGTGATTGCTAGTGGTTTTATAGCGAAGTTAAAGAGGAGGCAGGATAGGGGGTTGCCTTGGTGGACCCCTCTTGTTATCGGGAATTATTTGCTGATTACGCTGTTGAGGATCACTTTTGTTTTAGCTTTGTTAATATAAGTTTGGGTGGGATTCCCATGGTTTCCATGACCTTCCAACGATAGTCATGTCGGATGTGATACGCTTTCTCCTGGTCAAGGGCAATAATCGCTCCATCCTGGCCAGTCAGTTTGCATAGGTCAGTCATGCAGTTGACGAGGTCGATCTGGTCAAAGATGCTGCGGTCTTTGATGAAGGCTGCTTGGCATTTATGGATAAGGAGGGGGGCTATGGGGGATAGTTTATTCATGATGGCCATCATGATTATTTTGTATTCTGCATTTGGTACAGTTATGGGTCTATAGTTCTCAATTTATCTTTTGTCTTTTTTCTTATAGATGGGGCAGAGCCACCCCTCTGAGATGAGAGGGCACGTAGTGCCGTTCTTTTCAATGTCATTTGCTAGGTGAGTAAGGAGTTTTACCACATTAAAGCCTTGGTTTTCATTTTTATGTTTCTTCCATCTGGTGTTTAGGTTCTTGTATAGCTCAGTGGGTATGCCGTTAAGGCCTGGGGCTTTGCCATTGGGTGACTGGTTTAGGGCCTTTTCTATATCTGCGAGGTTTAGTGGGGTGGCCAAATCAGTGTGGGCTTCTGGTGGAACTAGGTTCCGGATTGCATTGAGGGAGTCTCTGCTTCTTGGTGGGCAGTTAGGTCTCGGTGTTGGACTGTGTTGTAGTGGTTGGCTGCTATGTCTGACATCTCTTCTGAGTTGGAGGTGTAGGCTGGCAGGTTTGAGTCTGGTAGTCTCAGTTCAGGTATAGTATTGCGTGGTTTGTTTTCTTTCCCCCATTTGCACCAGTATTTATTGCTTGTTTTGCTGAGGAGTCTTTTGTTTGCTCCAGTGCATGCTTTTGATTTGGCTTGTTTGAGTTTTTCTATTTCATTTATTCTTTTTGTTAAGTTCTGAATTTGAACCTGTGTCATTTCTGTGAGGGTGTCATATCCTGGATCTTCCACCTCCCCCCACTGTAAGGCCGGTTGGGGTGCTGGCCTTGGTGACTCCTCAATCCTCAGGCTGTCGATAACATAGACTGTATGGAGCTAGTATTTGACAGGGGGGGAGGAGAAGAGCAAAGCTCCTTTTCCTGACCCTGGACACTATATATGTATATACAGTTGTTATACATTGTTTATTACGAGGAATATTAAGAAATAAAGAATAAGGGAAATGTGCACTTTGCACACATCATCCCATCCCTGTCCATCCCTTACATCTATCCATACATGACTCCTATGACCTCCACCAGCCCTCCCAATCTCTCTCCGCTGCCTCCGGTCGATGCCAACAACCCTAGGACTACCTCCTCTTTTGACTCTCTCCCGCTCTGCCACCCACCTACATCTGCAGCACCTCCAGACCTCTACCATCATACCTCCACCTCCTTGGACCCCTTGTTTGAAGGAGATGGGCTTGCTCGTTGTTGATGAATCCCAACTTGTCATTCCATCCCCCTTCCCACCTCCGGTACCTCCTCACCTCTGGTACTCCCTTACCTCCGGTCTCGATAATCTTATTGTTTTATCATTTGATATTTTCTACAACCCCAATCTTCCGGACTACAACTTCCGGGCTCCGGACCTTTCCGGATGCCTCTTCTCTGTAGTTCCCTGCTTGTTCATAGACGCTTCCAGACCTTGCCATTCAGTTGGCTTTTATTTCTCTCACTCCACAAAACTTCAGACATTGTAGGAGAAATAATGGTCACACTATGGAAACCCATTATGGAAATATGCCAGATAAATTAAAAAACCCCATACGACAAGTAGATATGAGAAAATTGAAGAACCTGAATTTTAACGAATTTTAATGAATTTTAACAAATTATTACGACTACATACGATAAAATGGAAGAAAGAAAATTAGCAAAAATACTTCAAGCTTAGCATCAACAAGACGAAATTCTCGGGGGAATTTATAGCAAATATTAAACCAAGAATTAGGACAATCGACCAAGATTTGACTATAAAAACAACCAGAGAACCTCCACGGAAACTACTTTCCCACGTCCACACATGTAGCCGAGGATGGAAGTACCATGGAACAGGGATTCCTTAGGAACTAATGCAAAATTCAAAGTCGTGTTTATAATAGGAAATGTAGATGTCCCCCAAACGGACCCAATGAAAGTAATTACAGGGAAAACTACCCATAAACGACAGAGATATGACTACAACTCCCAGAAAATGAGGACAATGTTTAAAAGGCAAGCGTGAAGAACAAGCAGTAATGACCGAGACGAGCTTGATAGCCCATTAGAAAGGAAGGGATCTAATCTTAATCCACCCAAATTTTCATAATAAAAGGATCATGCATTAATGAGATATCCAATAACGGGAAAAGCGACATCAAAGTCCGGGCTCAGGGAAAAGACAATGTTTACATAGGATCCATAATTAAAACATACAATGAAATTTACACGAAAATTATGAAAAATAGTTATGCAAATTTTCAGCCCAAACGGTCCAGCCGTTGTGAAGTTATACCAATGATGGGAATATAGAAGTCCACATCATGTTTAAAGACACATGAGGGTGGCAATGCGAAGGGAACTGGCCATTGGAACTGAGATCCACACTTCGGCAGATCGTGAAGACCAATTTCCGTCCAAATAAGGAAGAGCCTGGTCAAAACAAAGCACGGAAAGTGCAAAACAACCTTAGATCATGAGGGAAAAATCTGAAATAAATCACGGAAGCCCATATGAAGGATACAAACACCCGCACATACCATAAATCCTGAACAATTAAACAGAAATGGCGCCTGCATATGGACAACTATGGGAACGACACACATGATTACCGAATGTGTGCGTGAACTTTTGCTAACTCGACGAATACCAGGAAATAGAACACAACTTTAGTACCATTGGAAAGGTGGGAATAAATGAAAATTTATGATACCAAGAACGTGAAAAACCATCCAGAAATGAATGAGATACAAGGACATGAAGTTAGAAACCTGAAAACACATGGGAAGACAGCTTCAAGAGGTCCAGAGCCCTAAATAAAATACATAAAAAGGGGAATCAGGGGAGATGAATGAAAACCATGAAAACCACTAAACTACGATGGACCATGGCAGGAATTTTAGGGAACAATATTCTAATGAGGTGGAGAGCTATAATACATTTGTTTGAGTAATTCTTGACTACTAGCAACTTTTTCTTTCGGTTCTAAACCTGAATAATTCACTCATTTACCATTCATCAGCAAACTTGGTAGGGAGCTCTTGGAGCTCTCAGAGCTCTCAGAGCTCTGTGAGCAAATTGAGTCTTTTTGCTGTGCACCCTCTACACATTGGGTGGAGAAAATTAAATGTTTGAATGATTTTATTCTCCTAAGGATGCAGAAGTGCAAAGATAATATGTATATACATTTTTGGAAATGCATATTCCATGGCCAGCATCATTACTTGAAACACTCTATGAGCTCTATGAGCTCACTGAGCTCATAGAGCTCATAGAGCTTTTTGTTTTTAAATCATGGATGGTCTTCATATCTCCATGAAATCTGCTTAGTTATTTTGGCACCAGTAGTGCAAAGATAATATGGATATATATGTGTGTAAAATGGCCATTGTCATTGCTCTGAAAGCTCTATGAGCTCTATGAACTCTATGAACTCAGTGGGCTCATAGAGCTCATATACCCTTTGTGTTTACTAAAATCAGCACCTTATTTTTTATTGCTATTTACAAAATTTGAGGAAAACTCTGAAATTCAAAAATTTGCACTTTATCTTTCATCTCATTTCTTGCTCAAAACTCAACCAATTTTGATGATTCTATGTGAATTGGAAAGCACCAAAGTGTGGCAATGTAACCATGCATGTTATGTAGGGTATAAATCAGTTTTAACAAAGTGTTCCAAATGAAGTAAATTGAAAATAAAGCAAACAAAAAGCTGATGTATTCTTCAGATATCATCCAAGCCTTTGACACCAAATTTCCCATGGTCAAAAAGCCATGGTTATTTGGCTCACTGTCAGGGCCCAGCCCTTGTTCTGTGACGGGCCCAGGGGGATCCTCCTAGTCGCTGGGGTATCTAGTCCCAGTCCGAGATCCTCAAACTCACTGAGGGGGCTAAACCTTCTCAACCTCCTCTACAAATGGGAGCCAGGAACTATACAGTTTTCAGCTCTTTGTTGACTCCCCATAAATGGCACCCCCCCGTGGGAATGAGCTGCTCACCCAGAAAGTTCCCACAGTTGTGGCTGTGATGGTTTCTGGGTGAGTAACTTACCCAGAACTTTCCCATGGGTCTGCATGCATGCGGGATTGTGGAATAGTGAGGGGCTGTGCCCTGACACTCACCAAAACATGGTGGGAGACTTTTCTAACACTGAAACATACATTGCTACATTGCCCCACTTTGGCACTTTCCAATGCACATTGAATTATCAAAAAAGTGAATTAATTTTTTTTCCAATTATTCCTAATTTCCTGAAATATCTCTCCCTAACTTATCCCAAAATTTCTGATTTTCCCCCTGATTTTTTGGACATTCTCCTTTTTTAGAAAGTCCCCATTTTCTGAATTTTCCTTAATTTTCCCTGACTTTTTTCAAGTTTTTAGAAACCCCCCAGTTCCCCCTCATTTTCCTCCCATTTTCCCCTTCATCCCCCCCCTCAATTTCCCCCCCATCCCCCCCTTCAATTTTCCCCTCATTCCCCCCCCAATTCCCACCTCAATTTCCCCCCCATTTCTCCCCCATTCCCCCCTCCAAATTTCCCCTCATTCCCCCCCCCCCCCATTCCTTCCCAATTTCCCCCTCATTCCCCCCCCATTCCCCCCTCCATTTCCTCCCCCATTTTCCCCCTCATTCCCCCCTCATTCCCCCCTCCAAATTTCACCCCATTCCCCCCCTCCATTTTCCCCCCACTTCCCCCCTCAATTTCCTCCCTCATTTCCTCCCTCATTCCCCCCAATTCCCTCCTCATTTCCCCCTCCAAATGTCACCCCATTCCCCCCCTCCATTTTCCCCTCATTTTCCCCCTCATTTCCCCCCTCATCCCCCCTCCAAATTTCCCCATTTCCCCCCTCATTTTCCCCCCATTTCCCCCTTTAATTTTTCCCTCATTCCCCCTCCCAATTCCCCCCCAATTCCCCCCATTCCCCCCCCCATTTCCCCCCCTAAGTAATTTCAGATTAACTGCATTTATATCCCTACATTTGGTCTATATATTGATTGGGCTACATACCCTTGGTGTCTGGTGCCGCATTGGTGCTGAAAGTGAAGCTGAGTTTGTTCAGTCCCTTGTATGGTAGGGACTTGGCTATGGCTAGTCACATGATGCCATAGTCAATGCTTTTAAATTTTAATTTTGATATCAGGTAAATTAAACACTCAGGGAGCTCATATAGATAATAGTCCCCTGTGTGCAAATATAGCTCTATGAGCTCTCAGAGCTTTGACTACTTTTTGGAGCTCTCAGAGAAGGGGACCTGCAATTTCAAAGTACTGAAGCTCTGAGAGCTCTGAGAGCTCTATGAGCTCTATGAGCTCTCAGGCCTCCGCATCCAGGTTTGCTGATGTTTCAAGTCTCATTTTAACTAAATGTCGCTGGATAAAAATGGAATAAATCAGCTAAAGGTCTCAGTGCAGCCGTATGCATAGTAATGCAAAGTTTGAATTCAGAATCACCGAGTCATAGTGAATTTAATGGTGGATATGGGGAATTTGAAATAGGAAACTGCGACAAATGCAGTGCAGTCAAGTTCTAATTAACCATTAAAATAGTTTAGGCGAGGAAGGACAATAAGGATTCTAGGTGCAGTCTGACTGCAGTAGAGCCGCAGTTCAGCGCAGCTGAGTGCAGTAGAACTATAGCATGAAAATTTCATTTTTTATTCAGTTTGAGGAAAATACACTGTAGTAAATATGAGGTAGAGCGTGAAAAAGGAAGGCGACCCAAGGAGTATAAAAGGGAGACCCTTTCTGTGACCTTTTGCCCCCCTCAGAGAAGTAAGAAAATAGAGTATTATTTTTCTCAAGCATTTCTGGTTGTCACTCCAGCGTGAAAAAGTGATATACAGTTAAGATTGCCACTGCAGTAAAAGGCAGCAATTAAGGAGAGAAATATTAAGTAGATATTTCAACAGGAGAGCTGGTTAACACTCCAGATTTCAAAGTGTAAACACAAAACAGTTATTTTGCTACTGTTAAAACAGGCAATAAAATAAGACAAAAATAGAACAAACTCAAGGGACACTCCAGACACAATCTAAATCCATTAACTGAGTAGAATCTTTGAAACTTCACCAAGTAGAAGATTTAATTCAAGTTAAATTCCAAATTAAACAACGCTACACAGAATTACACCTAGACAAATTAAGCAATTTCAATAAAGGAACAGCTCTGCAGGGCTCGGTTTATCTGTAAGTCAATTCCCAGAAACTTTTAGACTAACCCATAAAAATAGAATTAGCCAAAACACTCGGATTGGTACTATAATTACAACAAATATTACTAGTACACTTCCCCATCCTAACTAAAGAACCAGGGAACAGCTTGATGGTGGTCTCGTTTGAACCTCCCAACTGACCTTCCTTCGTTCTCTCCTTCAATGTAATTCGGGCTTTTTGCCTATTCCTATTTGTCTTGTGGACTTCTTCTATTTACTTCCCCTTCCCCTTGGTAACCTTTGGATCCAACTGTTTTCCACTATATGTACATGCGTACCCCTCTAGTAAATAGTCCCCCAGTTATAATATAAACAGTCTTCAGCCCCCAATAACCTCTTCCAGGATGTCTATTGCGTCCCACTCATCTGTCGCTCCTAAGAACCAAGTAACAGGCACTCCCAGAGACACCTTGGTATAACACCCAATGAATTGTGCGATGAACGATTGACCCTCACTAACACCTCCTCCGTTACGTAGTGAGGGGGGGCCAGAGGCCCCCTTCTGCTGGTGACCTCGGTTCCTCCATCGCCAGCTCCCCCTGACAAATGGGGACAATGAGAACGTACCGGGCACAGCGCTCCATTCCGAGTCACTGAAGCCGAGTCCCTTCAACACCCTGTCACCCTCAGAGCTCTGCCCCACCTCCGGTCTGTCTCCGACCCACCGTCAGACAACCCGGAACACCGAGCTCCATCCGACAGCGTTGCCTGGATAGCGATTGACCTATCCCCTCCAAGGAAAGATGTTCGTGACAGAGGGTCTCATCAGCCAAGGGTTGTCTTCATATGGCTTTGTCGCATCTGTGAGTAAGTCGTTTTATTTCCGAGTTGAGCTTGCCAGCTTTTATTTTGGTGGTTTTTCTAGCTAAGTGGGTCACAGCAGACACAAAGTTTTGGAATATGTCCTGGGTCTTGCTGTTGTTTCTGGTTATGTTGTCAAGGGCCTCCTTGCCAATGGACTCAACCTCAGTAAGGAAAGTTTGGTCATTGGTTAGGTACAGGGGAATGGCCCATCGCCCTTTCCCAATCGTGGTGGCATGGTTGTCTCTTAGCTCACCAGATATTAGTTGGTGATCTGCAGTTGATATGTCTGGGCTGGAGATTTCCCATTTATAGGCTTTTCCTCTGATGTTGTCAGTCACATAAATTCTGGCTATTCTGGAGAGGGATGTTCCTGTAGTGTGGCCGAAGGTATAGTTCCTTTCTGGGGCCGGGTGTGATTCTCTCCATCCATCAGCTAGGCCGTTGAGGGAAGTTTTGGAGGGCTGTAGTAGTTATGTCCGGGTCTGGGTGGGGGGGAAGTCTGTCAATAGCCTCTTCTACCATGTTGAAGTCCCCTAGCATTATGTCGATGGGGGAGTCTAGGAGTTTTTGGTGTAAGCTCTCCCAGAATTGGGAGTTGTCATTGTGGGAGTTGGGGGCATATACAGCTAAGATGTTTATGGAGTGGTTGGGTGGCCATTCTATTTCCATGAGGAGAGTGCGGCCGGGTTCAATGACTCTGGTGGTTCTGGGGGGGGTCTTGATTATGCTCTTATGTACTCGGAGTTGTAGATGTCATTTAGGTAGTTTTGTTGGTGCTGGTCAGTGTGGGTTTTGGAGAGGCACATGATACTGTATCATTTTTTGTGTGAGGGTTGCCCATTTGTGTTTGGTGGTGGGGCTATTTGCGCCTTTGATGTTAAGGGCACCGATTTTTAGTCTGGGGAGGCAATTATGGGTGGGGTCACCACCTCTTAGATGGAGGGGGGTGTGGGTGGGGGCCATTTTCAGATCCTCTGCCTCTATCCTTGGATGTTCGGAAAATGGTGAAAGCTGGTGGTCCTCCAGGGGCAGAGGGGGGAGGCCATTTACTGGTTGAGTTCATGCTGGGACCTGATTGGGGGTTCAATGTTTGCTGTTTAAGTTCGCTTTTGTTTGTAAGCTCCTTCCTGGTTGCTGGCCATTGGGAGGAGCAGAGGGGGTGTGGGCAAGTGCACTTTCCTGTCACCTTGCAGTCCAGTAGATTTGGGCGCTCTTGGTTAATGCTGTTTTGTTGTTTTATTTTATTTTATTTTTATTTTGCTTCATCTCAGGTTATTTTTAGTTAGTTTCATTCACATGTTGAGTGTATTGTATGGAGTATTTTTATATGGGGTTAGACAGGATTGGGGTTAGACAGGATTGGGGTTACTGGTTTCCATCTAAGCTGGCCATTAGGCATGGTGTCTTCTGCATCCCCGGTTTTGTCCTTGGTACCTACTGCAGCCGCGCCTTGCCGGGTGGGAGTGGGGCAGGTTATCAGGGTTTGATGCCGGACTAGTGGTGCTGGGGTTGAGTTCACGCCATATATGGTGCTCATGGATTGGGCATACTGCAAAAGTGTGGTCCAATCCTTTGCATGTGTGGCAGTATATATGGGAGCCACTAGCTGACCCATTGTTACTCGTTGGAGTGGCAAATGAGGTTTCTCTGAATAGTTGGACCCACTGGTTGAAGCTGGTGTTCATGTTGCTGGGGGTGGGGTCCAGGACTTCAAAGAATGGGGAGGGGAGATGGACTTCCCACATTGTTATGTTGGAGTCGGAGGTTGGGTTCCTGCATTTGGACTGGTTGAGCTGGTTCCCATGGTTGGATGCAGCATAACCGTGGGGTATGACAGTGCAACTGGCTGCTATGTGGTTTATGTCATCGATGTGTAAGTGTGCCCTTTCCAGGAAGGATCTTCTGGGTGATTGCATTTTTGACATCTCCAGTTTCGTTTAGATTAGCTCCGAGGCCGCGCAAGGAGACAACATAGCTGGTGGGCCTGTAGTTGGAAAAGTTGATAGCTATGAAGCAGATTGCGCGACTCATCCATAGGTGGCCCACGATAAGAGTGTTGATA
Source organism: Cantharellus anzutake (assembly GCF_015039405.1). Classification (NCBI taxonomy): domain Eukaryota; kingdom Fungi; phylum Basidiomycota; class Agaricomycetes; order Cantharellales; family Hydnaceae; genus Cantharellus; species Cantharellus anzutake. The sequence goes on from NW_024066972.1 coordinate 286,855, forward strand.
TGTGATGGGTGCACCCCCTCGATGAGGAAACCCCAGGAGGTTCCTGTTACATCTTTGGATTGGGCGATTGGGGGGCGGACTGTTATGTTTGGGCCTGATTGGGGGAAGGCCCTTTTGAGGAAGGTGGCCAAGTTGTTTCTGAATTTTTTGTCACCCTCAGGGCTGTGTTTAGCATCAAGTGGGTATGCTAGGGCAGTTCTTGGGATGGCCCTCCATTGTTCAAGGTGATCTTCACTGATGTTTGCAAGGACTCTCGCTGGCCATGCTCCATGGGCGTGGAAGTTGGCTAGTTCACCTACAAGGTCGATGTAGTTGAAGGTTTCGTTGCTGTCATGTGGGTGCTGGGCCGCTGCAGTTACAGGGTCAGGTGCGTCAGCTATGGCTGGGGGGCACATATTGCGTGGGGGAGTTGGAGGGGAACTCGCTGTCGCGGAAGTCAGGAGATTTGGCACAGTGTGGTTAGGAGGGTTGTTCATGTTTCCTTTGCTCTCTGGGGGGGGGGGGGGGGTGCAAGGTCAGGACCTTGGATGTTGGCCGAGTCCGGGGATCTATGGCGTTTGGCTGCTTCGAGGATGGAGGCAATGGATGGGAGTAGTGTGTGAGGGGGCATGAGTGTGGGCGGGTCCTTTTCAGTGGTAATGGGGGTACTGTGTTGGTGCGCTCCGACCCAGCCCTCAATCATTGTGTCGTCTCCTCCATTGGAGCTTAAGGGTGATGGTGAGCAATAGGGGTCACTAAGGGGGGTGTTCTTTCAACCCATGTAGATTCAGGCACATCTGCTGGGACTGCAATGGAAATCACCCACGCTTCCAATGTACCAAAGACTCAACTCAAAAGACAACTGTCTGAAGAAGCTGAACTGGCACTAGAACACGCTGGAAGGCAACCTTGACATATGCGCTTCATCTTTGGGCGGAATGACTGTGGGCATACCCCATCGGCAACTTATACTGAGAGTGCTCTCTCAACCCCACCTGTTCCCATTAGCGATTACAAATACAAGGATATCACTCAGACAATTGCTAAGCACCCACACTTGTTTAAAATTATCATGCTGATAAATGTTGACCTCTTCAAGTGCTTGTTAAAGAATCATCTGAATCGTACACTTGTGGGTTCAATGTGCCATGGGTTACGCCATGGCTTCTGGCTGTTTGCAGATACCGACAATCCCAAGTTGCAACCTGGGGGTATGGTTGCACATCCTTCAGGTTTACCAAGCCTGGATGACAAATCAGTTGAGTTTCTTTGCCGACAATGCGATGCTGAGATGATTTTGGGGCGGTATTCCGAGTCTTTCGGTGCTTCTCTTTTACCAGGAATGACAGCACAACCAGTTTTCACCGTCCCAAAGAAAGGCTCTTCAAAACTCCATTTGGTGAATGACCATAGTGCTGGATCGAAGTCTCTTAATTCTCTCATCCCAGCAGAGGGGGGTTTCGTTAAGCTTGACAACCTCACAGATTTAGCAATGAATATCCAGGCACAAATGGTGACTAATGGTGGTAAAAGACCTTTCTATGTGTGGAAATCTGATGCTTCTCAGGCTTATTGATGGCTTCCGATGCACCCACGTTGGCAGATGTGCCAGGCCACACTGATTGATGGACAGTACCACGTGGACAGGTGTGCCATGTTTGGGAATTGTGCATCTGGTCATTTGTGGTGCTTGTTTTTTGGCCGTGTCTGCTGGATCGGAATTCACAATAGAGGGATCACGAACTTATTGCACTATGTCGATGATGCTTTCTCAGCCAGTTTCTCTCCTTCACTCACTTTTTACATGCCTTACAACTGAAGTATGCCTACACCTCAGGCCGAGTTCCTTCAACTTTTGGATGTCATCGGGGTTCCTCATGAAGACCACAAGCAACAGTATGGCGAAGTCTTGGAAATCATTGGTTTTGAAGTTGACCTTCCAGCGATGACCATTCGGATGCCGAAGGATGCAAAGGCAAATCTGGTGATGGCAATTCGTGATTTTGTCAACAACTCTCCTACCCCGTGGCAACAATCTCTCCGATCTTGGCTGCGAATCCTCAGATATGCAAACTGGGCCCTCAATGTTTTCCCCCTCCTCAAACCTGCACTGAACTCCTCATATAACAAGTTTGTGGGGAGGAAATTTATGAGCGCACTCATTTATATCAACAAGCTCATGAGGAATGACTTACTTTGGTTTGCAGATCAGGTGGAATCTCTGGAGGGTATTTGGATGTTGGACACCGAGGAGTGGGGCACTGAGGATGTGGACTTCCAGATTTGGGGGGACACTTCCGCAATGGGTTTGGCTTTCTTTTCCCCCACCCATAAAACAGCCTATATTGCTGATCCCATTGTTGGTCAAGAGTGAACATTTAACATCTTTTTCAATGAAGCAGTCACTGTGCTTGCTGCTCTAGAATGGGTGGCCTCCCTTAACCCCCCTCCAAAATGTCTGGCAATTCACACTGATTCTACCACATCCTTTGCGATTTTCAATACTCTGCATGCCTTGGAGATGTACAATCCTATCATCATGGCAGCCATCAAAATTCGCTTGGAGTCAAAGATCGACTTGCACGTTTTCCATATTGAGGGAAAGAAGAATCTCATTGCCAATGCACTCTCATGACGGGCCTTTGCCATCACATGCTTGCATATGCCCAGACTATTAATCAAGCATTTCATGCCTCCACTGGATATGCCGGGGGCAGTCAAGGTATGAATTCCCAGGGGGGCTCCTTGACCACACATCCTGTCCACAAGAGATGGTCAATGGAGCATCTCATGGGAGAGCATGCTTGTGCTTTAGGCACCTCCCTTGAACAGAGTACTTCCAAGGCTTACTCTTCTGCTTTCATGTCTTATGTTGTTTTTTGCGACACCCACGAATTCCCAATAAAGCCCACTGAAAACACTCTGAGTTTCTTCATTGTTTATATGTGCCATTACATCCAGCCTTCATCGGTAAAGTCTTACCTTTCAGGTATTTGTGCAGAGTTGGAAGGTTCCTGGCTGGAGGTTTGAACGATCAGAAACTCACCCTTTATCGTGTGTTGTCTCAACAGATGCATGAAGCTGCACTGTTACAGGAATGGGTTCCGGGGAACCCAACCTGAACCGTTCGGCTCACTAATGGAGGTGGCTGCGTAGCCATCGGAGGGAGAGCGGAATGGGATGAGTGTCTGGCAGTGTAACCCGTGGGTTGGCCAACGGTAACTTGGCGCTCCTGGGAGCGTACCGGTAGTGAGTATGACATGGGCTCCTTGAGGGAGCCACCTGGCTGTCTGCTAATGGGGACTTGGCGCTCCTGGGAGCGTGCCGGTAGCGGGTGTGCTGGGAGCGGTTGGCTAGCGGTGACTTGGCGCTCAATGGAGTGTACCGGTAGCGTGGGACACTGGGACTCCCAAAGGGAGTCACCCAGTTGGTGGCTATCAGTGACTTGGCGCTCTCGGGAGCGTACCGGTAGTGGGAGTTGTTGGGGAAAGCGGGCTGGTGGACCAGCACACGGTAGTGAGTGACTGTGGGAAGTGGGACCTGCGGGTGCGTGGCCAGACATTCTGGAGCTGCCTGGACTATATCCCTCTCCTAAGGAGGTGGGATAGGCTACAGTTCCCGATAGGGAACTTCTGGTTGGATGGGAGTGACCGCTCAACCACCCGGTGGACTGGTGGGAGCGGGCAGCAGGAGGTTGGGCATGGGAATGCCCTCCTCGCTGCGGTTTTGTCATGGAGAGGATGAATAGGGAGGTTGTTACGGGGATGGGGGAAATTCCCCATTCCTCGATCCGTTCTTATAGTGGGATGACGAGGGTCATGTCTAGTCTGTACCATAACGGGATATGTAATCGATGAGTGATCCCAGTCTTGCCTGGGAGCGGACAATCGAATTCCCATCGATCGTGGTTGGTGATGTAGTGAGCCATTAAGGGATTGATGATAGGTAGTCGGAGATACCAGGACAGACGGGTCAGCCACGGGTACTTGGTGCTCCTCAATGGAGCGTACCGTGTGCGAGGTCGCAACTTGTGAGATGGGTGAGAACTTCGTATAGTTGCCATCGGGTACTTGGCGTTCGCAGTGTGAACGTACCGGTAGCAGGTTGATATCATAGGTGTGCAATGAGGACTGACTAATAGGGCCTTCGGTGACTTGGCATTCCCAAAGGGAACGTACCGTTGGCGGGGAAACATGATGACTGGCAAAGGAAGAAACAGACGGTGGATGGGCGGCTACTTGGCGTTCGCGTAGCGAACATGCCGGCATCACAGGTAAGTGGGCCTCAGAGTATTCATGATCTCCATGATCGTGATGGGACGTCGTGTGTCGAGTACTGGGGGAGAGCGTAGTGATGAGGACCCATAGGGTACAGATTCCATAGGACGAAATACATGTCGAGAGTCTTCGACTTGCGACCTCGAGTTCTCATGGCGAGGGCCGTTAGAGGACTCGATATAACCAGACATATAAGACATATTGAGAGCTGTACAATCACACGGGTTCAGTTGAGTCACAGGGAGGGTTGTTACAGAAGACGGTGTAACGGGTCTATCGCCTAGACTCGAGACAGAGAGAAGGGGGAGGGTGGTAGTGTGCGCGGGTGTGGTTCGTGAGGCCGGGTCTTGGTCCGTGGGCGCTACTGAGTCTGCAAAAACCTCAAACAAACACTCACCTACGTCTCTCTTGGACGTCAAGGCTGAGTAGTATGATGAGAGGGGTCTTAGACGTAATCAACTAGCTCAATGGGGGCGTTAGGGTCGTGGATGGCGTCTTTGCCACTTGGATGCAACTTCTGCTTGTCCCTTCACGGGTCTATTCAATACTAACTTGTTATGTACAAGCTGTTATCTAGTTTATATATGTTTGAAATGGAATGAATAGACTGGGGGAATGTAAACGGGCCGTTAGGCAACCGTAAATGATGAATATCCAATTGGGAACAAAGAAACAATAAAAGAAATATGAATGAATGGGGGATATATCATAACGGGTCCGAAATGGGAAATGTAAAAGTTAACTCCGCAACGCTTCGCCACAGCGCCCGCCTATCCTCCCGTCAGCAACCTCCTCGTCTCCAGCTTTCCAACGAGCCCCTATTCGTCCCATTTGGTGCAGTAGTTGTTGAGATGTGGCCATTGACAGGTGCTGTCAAGACCACGTGAGACTCTACTCCGTGCTGAACCATCCAGGCATGGGATTGCCATTCTGGGAAATGCTCCGGGGGTGAAGAAGCAAGGTAGAGCATCACTATCGGGTGGGAAAATGGCTGGGTTGTATGTGTAGGTATGGAGATCTGGAGAGGGGGTGAAATTGGCGGCATGGTTGGGCGTGGGAATTTTGCTTGGGGTTGTCGGGAATGATGGGGAAAATAGGGAAGAATAAGGAATGAGTTTGTGGAGTGTTGGATAGTGATAGAATGAATATCGGGAGCGTCAGCGGATATGTACTGCGTGTTGGTGACCAAATTCCGCAGAATCCGACTTTTTGCGGTACACGGAGTTGTCCCCACAACAACGGTACACGAGACAGTTGTAGAGCAGTTGTTAGTTAGCAGGAACCGCCTTCGGCGGTTTCCGTACAAGACGTGTGACTATCTACAAATGGTAAGGTCGCGGGAAATCCCGCGAAACACAAATAACCTCGGCCAGCACCAAGACCCCAATTGGGGAAAGCTTTGCATGAGGGGGGGGAAAGGGGTAGAACGGGTAAGGAGGATAGGGTATCGGGATAGAGGATGGAAGGGAGAAAGAAGGGAGGAACGATAGAGAGGAGAAGTCTTTGACCATGTGACGGATATGGTCGTTGGAGACTCTGTATCCATAACATCGCCCCCCAGTCTCCTAACGACCATGACGCGGTCCCCGAGGGGTGTATCTCCGCAGGTCGTCTCTCCAGGGCGACCGGCTTCTCGAGCGCTCATGATAGGAATCTGGATGGAGGGAATCGTATTGAGCTCCACCAGAGGAGGATGGGTGCGGATCCGATCCCGGGTACTGCACGGGTGGGGGGTAGGGCCGGCCCATAGGAGGAGGATGAACAGTCGTAGGAGGAGCTGCCAGGTTGACGACGAAGGCAGGCATGGCGGTGTTGGTGTTGCTGTCCACCACCCATGTAGGATTGACTGGCATCGTGAAAGTTGGCGTCCGCGGGATTGACTGTGGCCTTCCGGCGCTATACGGTACCATACTAGAAGGGGAAGGATCGGGACTCGAGTCTCTCGGGTTAGGGCGGCTATCCCTTTGAGCAATCGATTCTCGAGATGTAGGTCGAGAAGACCACCTTCTATTGACATCTCTGTTGTAGTCGGATTGACTAGGTTCGGGGCGATAAGAGTCCATCCGAGTTCGACGGGTTTCGTTCCCCATTTGCCAATGAGCCTGTCCCAAGTGACCCGAGACTGATCCTTCTCTTCGGCCGGGATACGGATGGGATCTTCTCTCTTCACGAGGCAATTTCCTCCAGCGGTTTTGGTTTGACGAACCCGAGGGAGAGGATGAGGCGGAAGAGTTGTCAGTGGAAAGGGCGGATGGGGTGTTGGTAGGATGAACGCTTGGTTGCGGCACCACCACATTCGGAGGGGGTAGGAAGACCGAACTCCCCACACCCGGCCAGTTGGGAGATGGAGGCGGTATGGAAGCATCTCCTAGGTTCAAGCCCAACGTTCCTGACGTCAGCTCGTCTGAGCCCTCGTTGAAAGGAGTCGGTGAATCTGGCTGTGCCAGTTGTCGCTCAGTGTCATCCATGACCACCTCTTGTGCCTCGGTGCGAGTCATGAAGCGTCCGGTATCTGGGTAGTAGAATGTCCGGCTCAGACGACGTTTCTCCACCAACTTGAGGGTGGACGGGTCCTTGTTGGATGGGGGTGGACCAGGCCACACGAGTCGGAATTTGTAGGCCTCCCTGTCTTCAGCACCAGGCAATGGTTTGGGCGCATCTTCCCATCTGGGCCAGTCGAGGAACCAAGGAACTTCAGTCCCTTGAGCCAACGGGAGTCGATAATTACGAGCAGCCTTGGCATGTCCGCTCAGGTCCAGCTCTTCGAACAATCCATTCTTGATTACGCGACATGGCAGCTGACAAGCTAGGTATATAGCGAACTCGGGTGAATTTGCTGTCAATTGATCATCAGTCGAACTTTCTTCGAGAAAAATTCCTTTCGGGGGTTCCAACCAGGATATCTTGTGTCCCTCTTGGACATCTACTTCCATCAGGTGTTCATGGATACGGGTGTAATTGACGAAGGCAGTAAGGAGGGAAATGATCCGGAGTATGTAGGTGTAGCGAGATATTATGGTGAAGGGGTGTTGCCAGGGAGCGAACTGGAAGGCAAAGATGTGACTGTCCAACTCGTGCTCGCCACCCGACTCGGACTCGACTTTGTATATTACTTCCCTCAATTCGTTAGGCAATCGTAATTTCGTGAGGGCCTCAGCTCTGAGCGCGGCGGCCTTTGAGGACTCCCAGCGCTCCAACAATGGGGTCAGAGCTCGAGGTGGAACGTTCTGGTTCCCGTTTTCTCTCAGCACTTCGGCCTCGTTGAGGTGGTTATATTCCGGTAGTAAGAGCCACAATCGATCAAGAGATCGAGCACCGGGTCTTACGTGGTGCAGAGCGACGTACGAGAAAGTAGGGTCGAGAGGTCCCAGCTGCCCGTTTAACCACATAGGATTGGATGGGGCTCTCTTGAAGGGCTTGGACGACACTTCGGCTGCTTCGAGACCTGGGCAGTCCCGTCTGTGATCGTCCGTGATCGCAACAGAGTTACGTGGGGTGGGCCTGCGCCTGAGTCACTTCTCCCTCCCAAGAAGGGAGGAAGGGTTGTAGGACCCAGTAGGGTACTACAGGAAGGGTAGGAACGGGAGCTCAACCACCCAGTGGGGGGGTGGGAGTGGGAAGAGTGAGGTCCGGTGTCTGAGCACTCACCGGGTCGTTAAGGTTTCCTCATGGATTGTAAGAATATCAATGTAGACAAGTCAGATGTTACAGGGAAGGTTTACAGGTGGTGGCACACTGGGGTGGCAGTTACAATCACTGGGTGATAGTCTGAGATTGTATATATGATAAAGAGAACAATTCCGGCATCTGCCTTATACATCATATGACTTCTAACTATCTAATATAAAAATCATAATGGTCAAAGGAAGTCCCTTGAAACTCAAGATTCTAGGTCCATTCCCATAACACTTGGGGTGCAGGCACTCTCGCGTGATATGGCCTGGGGCATTACAGTTGTAACACAACCCTTTCCTCCTCTGGTCAGTCCTTGATCGGTCGAGGTCCATCGGTTGTGGGCCTGTCCCAGACATGGGGTGGGCTGCGGGAGCTGGGGGTGCGGGTGCAGGTGTGGGTTGTGGGGGAGTAGGTGTGGGTCATGCATGGAGAGGAGTCATGGTTGGTGTCATGACCGACAAATCCTGGGGCTCCGTCAGCGGCGAATCAATGCCGATAGGCGAATCCGCCGACCTGAAACCCAATCTAACCAGCCCCCAATCCGATGTCTGGCCCCCTGCCCTATCAACCATGCACTGCATCCAGTCCTCCACCCGCATCTGGACCTCTGCCACTCCTGGTTGCCCTCCACACCCTGTGGTCAGGCCAACACTCCCCTCCGACCTTGCTGGCCATCATGCTGCCCTTGTTTGTGACGGCACTGACGGACCACCCTCTGTTGCGGACTTGTCAGCACCGCGCTGATTTCCATGTCCCTTCACGGACCTGTGTCGGCACCGCACCGACCCCGCTTATTTGCGGACTTGTATCGGTGCCGCGCGCTGACCTCCGCTTTTCTCTGGCCATCTTGTCACTCGGCAGCATACCATTCATTCCTTGCCGAGTGCCTATACTGTTCATCCATTCATTCGCTTAACTTGCCAATATTGGCACTTGATCCATGTGCTGATGCACTTCTTATTACCTGTCAATATTGGCACTTGATCCGCTTTTGTTTAGTTCATTGCCTCCCATTTCCCAGGCTCTTGTCCTTCATTCAGTTTGACAATCCCCGCTTATTTCCGCGCCGGACCGCACCGGACTGACCAGTCCTTCTGTGTTTCCCTCCTGCCTATTTATATCCTGTAAATACTTTCGGGGACCTTAGTCTGAAATCAACTAGAGTACCCCCCCTGTCTGGTCTGAGTCTCTCCTTCTGCAAAGGGGCTTCCCCCCTCTGAGTCCGTGCTCGCGGAGTCCGCGCTCCTCCTACAGGTCCGCTCTGCCCACAAGTCTGGTTTGAAGTCCGCTGTAAGTGTCAGTTTGTAAATACGGGATCTCCCCCAAACGTCAAGCTCAGGGCACAGCGCTCCACCTGAGTCGCTGAGGCCGCGATCCCACTCTGCTAACCTTGAACAGCGCTTCCGGACGTGCCGCATATTTCCGCCCGCATATCCGCGTGTGCGCGCTCCAACAGACCTCTGCCACAACCTCCGACACCGACAATATCCCAGCCTCTGACAAAATCCAGTCTCTGACAGTTGGCTGGGTCCAGGTTGGTAGGAGTGGGGGTCTGGGTAGGGGTGCTTGCAGCTGTGTGGCTTGGAAGCGTCACCATTGGTTGTCAAGGAGCATGACTTCACACTTCCATTCGGCCCAGGTAGTGGGCATAGGGTGGAGCCTGTAGATGCTCTCATGGAGCTGGGCATTGATCACTTGTTTGAATTGGTCGACCAGCCCTATGTCACCCAGCCTTGAGGCTGGCCCCAGTATCTCGAACTCCTGGATCACTTTGTCCACAGAGTCGCTCCCCTGTCAGATCATTGCCAGCTTCTGCCAGGTAGTGGCCTCCCAGTTCAGGTCTTGGAACATGTCGTCGAGTTCCATGTTGAACTTGTCCATAGTGAGTGTGGGGGAGCCTGCCATCAGCAGCAAGATCGTGCATTGCATTGCCCATGCCCCTGCAGGTCCTCCCTTCATGTAAGACAACACAAAGAGGATCTGGGAGAGGGCAGTGGGGAATTCAGATGCACAGATGTGGAAGTAAATTCCACATTCAGCTTTGAAATGGTCGAGATCTTCGCTGGCTCCTGAGAAGGGTGTAGGGGGGGCAACCTTGGGTGGTTTGGGTCTGGGTGCGGGTGCAGGAGCGGGTGCAGGCACAGGCGTGGGTGCAGGTGCAGATGGGGGCAGGGGGTGGTTGCAGGCTTGGCTTTCCACAATGGCCTGCAGCTCCTGAAACCGGGCCAGTAAGTCATCATACTGTTCTTCTGACACCATAGTGGGGGAGGTGGGGAAACGAGGTTAAAGCCTTCTTCTGCTGTTAGGGACTTGTCCAGGGTAGAGGAGGCCCAGGTATAGTGTCCGGCGCTGAGAGTCTGGCAGGGTGTGGATCAGGTGTGCATTGTAGGTGGGATAATCACCCACATGCAGAGCCAGCTCAGATATCCATTGTCACCATTCAAAAATCATCTCCATTCGTTCAATAAATCGATACAAACTTGGTACCTAAAATTACCCCTAATTCCTATGAATCCGTCGATGTCAAGATCGTCCCAATTGGTGGAGATTTGGTGGAGTTAAGTGTTGGGGAGGTTAGCCACAGCGTGGGTCATGGGATCTCGTCATGTGTGGGAATGGGAAGTTCAATTTAGGCAAGCAGCAAGTCAGAAAAGCATGCTTCACCCATTCCCAAGGCATCAAATAAATTGGGAAAAATGTTCTTTAGCTGCGTAAAGGTTATTCCCAGCCACAGTTCCAGTTTCGGGCACTAATTTTGTGAAATCATTGATAAATTCCCAATTTTCCTCATATTTTCACATTTTTACCATCATTTTGATATATTGGATGATATTCTTTTATTCTTCTGATGCCCTTTTCAAATATTTCGCTTACGATGGGGTCCAGGAGCCATATGGCACCAATACTGTATTTCCCATCAATCATTTCTAAAAATTTTTATTCTTTATATCCTGTACATACTGGGATTGAAAAATCAAGTTCTCCCCTCCCCTAATTTCTTTAAGGCGCTAGGACGCATCAGAGTTAGTGTGAGTGTGTTAGGAATTCCTACAGTAGGAGTAAGGGCAGTCATCTAGCCCACAAAGAGTGGGTAGTGGACACTGAGCCCGGACCTTGCAGAATTTCTGGAGAATTTCCTGGAGTTTTAGGATTGAGGCCAGTGGAGAAAGGAGTTTTTGTGGAGAGTTTCCCCCATGAGCTTGGTTGGTGCTGAGAGCCACTAGCTCTCTTGCAGCATACTGACAAGCCTGACACAGGACAGTAGTCCCTGGCCACTTAGACTGAAGTGGAAAGTTGAGAAGAAGGCTACTTCTTCAGTTCTCACTTCAGGTTCATTTATATACATGCAGCTTGGGTCATATGACAGGTGCCACATCACCCTTGCACACAGCTGTAACCACCCAGGTGTCTCCATGGGAGATCCCAGGCGCATCCGGTGTGAGCACGCATGCTGGGCACATGTCAGGGGACACCTGCCCAACCCAGCTCCACCCACCCTCACCCGGTATCCCACTCACCTCTATTCCTCACCCTTCATCACAGTTCCTCATTTCTTGTTCTTCCTTTTGTCCTTTTGTTCTTTTGCTCTTTTGTTCTTTCTTCTATCTTTATCTACATGGACAACCTTTCCCCATATCTATGTATTATTGACCTGCTGTCATGGCCCCACAAAGTCCCTGCCTTTACCACTTCTATCACCTGCACCCCATCACCATTCTTGCACCCATTATTCATGCCCGTTAATTGCACTGTTGTCCATCACTTAGCGGTGCCGATAGTGGTTCCCATCTACGGCCCCGTAGTGGCACCTCCTTCTTTCTCCTGCCACCACTTGAGTTCCTCAGCCATTCAGCCGACACCATTTTATTCTTATTCATTCACTTAACTTACTAGTGGTCGATATTGTTGCCACTGATCCGCTCCCACATTGACATTTGGTTTATTCCTTTATTGACATTTGATTTATTCGTATATTGACATTTTGATCTGCCACTATATTGGTGCCTAGTGTGAGGTCTCAGGGTAGCTCAGCACACAGAGCTGTAAGTGATACAAGGGTGTGTATTTTACAGTAGTGTGTAAGCAGTTACCTGGAGGTTCCCACTTACCCACATGACTATATGTATCTTAATTACATGTGGCTCAGGGTTTGGGGCTATTGCCCTGACACCTAGATTGTTGGTCCTAGTTATTCTGCCTCCCAACTTCGCTGTCCTCTGTTCCATTCATTTCTTCTGTTCCATTTCCCTGGTCCTCATCGCTCTTTTAGCTTTGTTGCACTTACCATTCTGCTCCCATCACATGCCAGACCGACCAGCCCCTTCTCTGTTCTCCTTTCGTACTTATACTTGTTGTCATATCCATGCATACCCGACCCCTACCCGACTTCCGGACCTCCACCCTCTTCACCTCCGGAGTTGTACCCTACCGCTGCCATTCCGATACTTACCTTCGGTCCTGGCAACACACCTCCTTCTACCCCCCACACCTCCTTCTTACCCCTCACACCACCTCTACTCCTCCCCTATCTCCGTCCGCTCCGATACTCACCTCGGCCCGAACACCACCCCTCTCGCCCCTCTCGCCACCCTCCTACTACTTCTCCACCTGTCAGGGCACAGCCCTTGACCCCACTCACCCTCAGACACCCTCACCCCTCTCCTAACCACCCTCTCTCCACATTTCCCCATTCCCCTTATCCTTCCCCCCACTGTTTCACATAATGACGCGCCCGCACGCGAACCCGTGGGAACGTTCTGGGCGAGCGACTCGCCCAGAAATGTACAGCCACAACCGTGGGAACATTCTGGGCGAGCAGCTCACCCAGAACTTTCCCACGGGTCACACCCGTTATGGAAAGTCGGCAGCAAGCGGGAACTGTATAGTTCCTAGGGTCCTTTTGTGTCGGCCTCACAGGGGGCTGAGAAGCTTACCCTTCTTCTCAGCTCATTCCCTGTGAAGGCAAGTGTACTTACCCGCTTTTCAATGAATACCAGCTCATTCCCTGTGAAGGCTGAGGCCAGTCCCCTCAGCGACTTCGAGGAGTTAGCACCTGGGGAGAGTACCCCAGCTTCCACACCCGGCCTCGCCCTCCGGCCACTCCCAGCTGGGGTCCGGATCCTGACACCACCCTCCTGCTCCGCTCCTCCTTCACCCAACCTCCACCCTCCCGTCATCCTCCTACACTTCCCCCATCCACTCCGATACTCACCTTCGGACCTGACAACCCTCCTTTCCGCCACTCCTTCCCCCTTACCTTTCCCCTCTCTCCTCCCTCTGGTACTCCTCCGCCACCCTTCCGCCAAGTTACAACCTTCCACCGCTGTCCCGTACTTCGTACTCAGACACCGCTTGTACCTTTGCTCCGAGCCTCTGTCATAGTCCCTACCTCGGACTTTGACTCCACCTCAGTCTTAGTCCATTGCATTGGTGACCTCATACTACATAAACACCATTGCCAATATCCCTCGGACTTTCAACCCCGCCTCTGTAACCTCCGTAAGCTCCACAACCCCTGAGCTTCACGGATCGCCTTCGGCACTTTCGCCGCTTGTAATGTATCTCTCGCATTTACCCCTCATCCCTATTTGGACTACTGCTTCTTCCCATTCTAGCCAGTTAGTCATCATCCCCACTTCTCCTCATCCTCCTGCCCCTCTGGGCCTCGCCCTCCCTACCTCCTTTCAGATGTATCACAGGTCCTGCCTTATGACCTTCGGTACCGCTCCACTTCTTCTACCCTTTGTTCCCGTTCGGACGTCTTTGTTCCGATTCAGCTTCCCTTTGTTTCCTTGTGCTCTTGCCCCCTCCATTATATATATTGGCGCTTGTACATACTCGTTTTGGTTCAGTCCGAAATCGACCTGAAATGCCCCCTAGAGACTTCCTGCTCACCTACTGTGAAATTAAGGACCAAATGGACAAACAGCAATGGCACAGTGCTCCGCTTGAGTCGCTGAGGCCAAGGTCCCTCCACGCTAAGTCTCCGATTCCACTCCGGAGTCATCTGTATCAGCCCTGTTCTAACACTTGTAGTTTACTGTTGATGTACCTCAGTTCAAATATCGACTAGAAATCCCCCCAAAGTATTCTCGTCTTAAGTTCACCTCTCAACTTCATCTCCACCTGAACCAACCTCACTGCAAGGTCCCTCCTGCTAACTTGAAATACAGGACAGCCTAGGCTCTAGCCAAGTTGTTGAAGCCGAAGTCCCAACCCCCACAACGCCTTGCAACGGAGAAGCACATTAGCTAAGTGTCCACTCATGCCACTGCACTGCACTCCGCTTCCCATGAATACTTTGAATACCGTTTCTGACACCTGCCTGCGATGTGCACACGACACACCCAGCCCCAGACGACCTGGATGGCCTCACAGTGCAACCCAGCACACACCCTCAGGATCCCCCATGGGGACACCCGGATGACTGTGGCTGTATGTGGGGTGTGTCGGAAAATTGCGAGATCAATCAAAAGCATGAGACTTGACATTTAAAACGCCAAAATTTGACGTTTAAATGTGAATTTTGGCATCTAAACGTTGTGATAAATTGTTTATGGCGTTTTTTGATATTATTGAATGCGTTTTTATACCCCTCAAACGCTCTGAATATGTTTTTAATAACTTAATAAATGTGTCATAAATGCTTCCTACAGCATCAAAATCGTCAAAAATCCGTCTCATATAACACATAAAGTACCACCACATCTAACCAATGTATTCTCATCGGCTGTTGGGTAGTTGTTGTAAATAAATGCCATGAAACGTTTCCCAGGTGTTTAAACGATATACGGGATTTTCCGACATGATGTGGCAAACCTCATGTGACCCAAGCCGCATGTACATAAAGGTACCTGGGGTGGGAACCGAAGAAGTAACCTTCTTCTCATGATTCCCACTTCAGTCTGAGTGGCCAGGGATCGTTGTCCTGGATTGGGCCCATCACTACACATGCCAGCTCCACACCCCGCAGCGACCTCAGTGCCAGGCATTACACCCAGGCCTCCTGGACCCCAGACATGTCCCTGACACAATCCTTCTTAGGATTCGTAAACTTCTACTGCCGGTTGTCAGGGACAGCTCCGAAAGTGGCGAGGTCCCTGTGCGCGGGACTCGGTGGGACGAGTAGCGGCTGTGCATAGCGGCAATCCCGTCGCAGGGTGAGCGTCCCCGACCACTTAGTCTGAAGTGGGAAGTTGAGATTATCATTAAAGGGGAAAGCTACGGTACTTACCTGAAGTGGGAAGTTGAGAAGAAGGCTGCTTCTTCTGTTCCCACCCCAGGCACTATTATATACATGCGGCTATGGTCACGTGGAGGAAGCCACGTCATCTCCGCACACAGCCGCACCTCCCTGGGTGTCTCCACGGAAGATCCCGGAGGTGGCTGCTCAGTAGGCAGGAGTGTGCGCAGCGCATGCGGCGATCGGGGAGGTGGGGTTAGGTATGTAGTGGTACATAGAGAAAGGGAAATCGACCGTAGAATAGAAATAGAAATAGAGATAGAGAGGAAGGGGAAAGTGGAGGAGGAGAGATGGGGAGTGATAGCACGGTAGTGCAGTACGGCGTGGGGTGCGGCGTGGGGTCAGGCAGGTGTGCCCTGACACCGGTTCATCAGAGATTTTCTCTGAGAAGGTGCACCCCCTCCACAGACTGACCCAGAAGACCCAGGCCTGGAACTGGGGCCCAAGTGAGGATGATGCCTTCCATGCTCTCAAGGAGGCTGTTACCACTGCCCCCATCCTGTCATATCCATGCATACCCGATCCCGACCCGACTTCCGGACCTCCTCCTTCTCCACTTCCGGAGTCCTACCCTACCGCTGTCCGTTCCGATACTCACCTTCGGTCCTGGCAACACACCTCCTCTTACCTCCGATGCCACCTCCACTCCTCCTTCCCACTCCTCCCCTATCTCCGTCCACTCCAATACTCACCTTGGACCGAACACCACCCCTCTCGCCACCCTCCTACTACTCCTCCTACTCCTCCGCTCCTCCCTCACAACACCTCCACCCTTCCATCATCCTCCTACACTTCTCCCGTCCGCTCCGATACTCACCTTCGGACCTGACAACTCTCCTTTCCGCCACTCCTTCCCTCTTCCCTTTCTCCTCTCTCCCCTCTGGTACTCTTCTGCCGACCTCCCGCCAAGTTACGACCTTCCACCACTGTCCCGTACTTCGTACTCGGGCACCACTCGTACCTTTGCTCCAAGCCTCCATCATAGTCCCTACCTTGGACTTTGACTCCACCTCAGTCTTAGTCCATTGCATTGGTGACCTCATACTACGTAAACACCACACCACAAAATAACTATTTTTATGGATTTTACACTGTAGCCCACACAGTGCACAGGCCCAGTCTTGCACATCCATTTACGACCCACATTACTCGCTCTTTCCTATTTTTTTTCTATTTTTCTGAAACCATTTTCAGTTCCTAAGCAGGATTCTCATGCACAGCATAACTCTCAACTTCTTACTTGATGGTCTCCACAACTACACATTTACACCCAACGTTCTTATGCTCGATCGATAGAGCACGATTAGCTCTCCTACCATGCCAATTTTCGTGCCGAATGGACAAATATTAGTAGAGATTCTGATTCAACACCATGCTGAATCTCACGTGGACTTGACAGCACCTGTTAATGGTGGTACCTCAAGAACCACAGGGCCAATTTGAATAAAATTGAGCTTGTTGGAAAGCTGGAGCAGAGGAAAAGTTAGTGTGGCTCAAAAAAAGGCATGGAAAGGGACGGTTTGGTTTCGTGTCGACCTTCTTTCATATCAGGCTGCTCCAGCAGTATTTCCCCCATTTCTCCTCCATTTCTTCGTCGATTTTGTATCATTGGAAAGCTGTTATTAAAATGAGTCAAACTAGTCTGTAGCAGAGAGATTTGGTTCAGCCGTTGTGGAGATCGTCAACTTTATTCATTGTGTTACCATCAATCAGCATAACTTGCAAATATATTGACGAAAATGCCATCGATTCCCCTCAAACTTGGTACTATAGGAAGAATATTCTCCACGGGCACTCAGGATATTTCTTCATATTTTTAAGGCTCCTGAGAGACTCTGAATGTCGACTTTTTCCCTTGTCCCATGCAATCCATGTTTGGTGAATATTCATGACAACACACATTAGAACTTGAATGTGGCAATATATATGCTTACATGCGACATAACATGTGTGTTCTTCATTCTGATACCTAGCTATAAGGTTATACATTTCCTTACAGAATGTTAGCCAGAGCTTGTATGTACTTGTAAGCAATGGATTTTCCAAATTGGTGGAGATTTGACAGAGATGCCAGCCTCGCAAGCTACCCATAGTAGGTGCATACCAGATATGGTTATCTACAATGACTTGTAAAATCTCCAAAATCTTTATAAGCATTAAAAATCCCCTTGAAAGCACCATGGCAGAGTATAATGCTCGAAATCATTGAGAAACATTGGCCATTCCCCCACCTTGGCCCTAATTCCCTTTATCTTTTCCATTTTCCTGTCTACTATTTATGTAAATAGCCGTATTGTCATATCCGTGCATACCTGACCCTGACCCGACTTCTGGACCTCCTCCTTCCCCACCTCCGGAGTCCTACCCTACCGCTGTCCGTTCCAATACTCACCTTTGGTCCTGGCAACACACCTCCTCTTACCTCCGATGCCACCTCCACTCCTCCTTCCCTCTCCTCCTCTATCTCCGTCCGCTCCGATACTCACCTCGGACCAAACACCGCCCCTCTCGCCACCCTCCTACTACTCCTCCTCCTACTCCTCCGCTCCTCCCTCACAACACCTCCACCCTTCTGTCATCCTCCTACACTCCTCCCGTCTGCTCCGATACTCACCTTCGGACCTGACAACTCTCCTTGCTGCCACTCCTTCCCTCTTCCCTTTCTCCTCTCTCTCCCCTCTGGTACTCTTCTGCTGACCTCCCGCCAAGTTACGACCTTCCACCGCTGTCCCACACTTTGTACTCAGGCACCGCTCGTACCTTCGCTCCCAGCCTCCGTCATAGTCCCTACCTCGGACTTTGACTCCACCTCAGTCTTAGTCCATTGCATTGGTGACCTCATACTACGTAAACACCATTGTCAATATTCCTTGGACTTTCAACCCTGCCTCCATAAGCTCTGCAACCTCCGAGCTTCACGGATCACCTTCGGCACTTTCGCTGCTTGTAATGTATCTCTCACGTTTTCCCCTCATCCCTATTTGGACTGCTGCTTCTTCCCATTCTAGCCAGTTAGTCATCATCCCCACTTCCCATCATCCTCCTGCTCCTCTGGGCCTCGCCCTCCCTACCTTTCGGACATATCACAGGTTCTGCCTTATGACCTTCATTACCGCTCCGCTTCTGTCTACCCTTTGTTCCCATTCGGACGTCTTCATTCCAATTCAGATCCCCTTTGTTCCCTTGTGCTTTTGCCCCCTCCATTATATATATCGGCACTTGTACATACTTGTTTTGGGCTCAGCCCAAAATCGACCTGAATGCCCCCTAGAGACTTCCTGCTCACCTACTGTGAAATTAAGGACCAAATGGACAAACAGCAATGGCACAGCGCTCCGCTTGAGTCGCTGAGGCCAAGGTCCTTCCACGCTAAGTCTCCGATTCCACTCCAGAGTCGTCTGAATCCGCGCTTCATCTCTAACATGTATGTACAACATCATGGGGCACATAGTTATCAGGACATCCTCAGATTTTCCCACAGTCCATTTTTGGTAGCAAGCCGCATCACTAGGACGTCCACATTGAAATAGGACGTTTAGGCCCTATTTGAAGCATAAAAAACACCCCTTGATAGGTGGGTTAATTGGCTGACTAGCCTGGAAACCCCCTATTGATACAAAGAAAAGTCGTCCATGTAAAGTGAAGAGAAAATAAAGAGAAAGTAAAATAGGGGAAGAGTGAAGAAAGGGAGGGTAAGAGAAAGAAAGAAGAAGGGGGGAGGAGGTAGGAGAGGACTGGGTGGAAGGGCACCGGGTGAAGTGGGGCCGGGTGGGGCCGGGTCAGGCGGGTGTGCCCTGACAGCAGTACAGTGGCTGGAAAGTGCTCTCCATAGACATTGTGATGCAGAAGTTACACCTGCTGAAATTTCTGACATGAGGATGCGAGACAGTTTGGGTCAGCTTGAATGCTTTCAACTTTGATAACAAAAACTCATTCTCCTTATTAGTTTCATCGAGTTTGTCAAGGGCTTGGACCATATATTCCCTCCCCCCCGGGTAGAATTGCACAACCCACAACACAAATGAAAACACGTGATTTTGTGCGCTTATCTCAGTGGGATTTTGTAGGTTCACTGCGCGCGTCCACACCTACTAAAGAGTAGCAGGAATTCGTATTGAATCAAAGAGTAGCAACCACACAAATGACTAAGCACAAGAAGCGGGCAAAGCACAGGGGAAAGATTGTGAAGCAGGTCATGCAGCACGGTTCTATTTCAGAAGTCACCAATATTTTTGTGCCCTCAATTTCGTGGTTCCGGGTGGACTGCCCACAACGTCTCCGATAGTACCATGTTTCATGAAGGCCTCTTTTAGCCAGGCAGGAGGCACCAGGTCATCCTCGCGCCTTAACCTATTGGCCAACCCACCCGCAACGAATGCAGCTGACATGCTAGTGCTACTCTTGGTCGTCCATTCGCGCGGACCAGCGATCGACGGAACTTTCATTTCAACGCCCGGGGCAAGAGCATCGACGGCAGGTCCAACGTTGGAGAAATATGCAATTATCTTCGAACACTCCTCAATAGCGCCAATGGTGTAAGCGCTTGGAACAGAACCAGGACTAAAGTATGCTGCGTTCGTTGATTCCATCCCTGCAGGGGCTACAACGTGCAAACCCTTACTGATGGCATCTTCGACGGCAGCGTTAAGGGCCTCATTGTACTCGAAGGTTGGGTCTATCACTAGGATGGATTGGCAAGGAATGTATCGGAATTGTTTGACAGCCCATTGGAGGCCTGCCATTAAGGCGGATATCGATCCCACGCCTGCATCGGAGACAACCTTGAGCGGAATAATGTGGGCCTCGGTCGCCACGCCATATGGCACCCCCACTGCTACCCCGGCCACCATTGTGCCATGACCGTTGAGATCTAGCAAGCCTGAGGGGTAATCACCGAAGACCTGCACTCACAAGTAGATATGAGTGAACATATATGACAGTGTATAAAGAGATACGCACCTCACCCTCAAGTACACGGTCACCAAAGCAGATGTGCAAAGGGTTGATACCGGTACTTGCCATATAAATCCTCACCGGCACCATTGTCAGGCCCGCTCGCTTCCCACGTTCATAGGCGCGTCCTCCGAGTTCACCTGGGTCATCCCTTATTTCGGCTGGGACATCGTTGCACCCTGTCGCACGCCCCTCATTCACTTCGTGGGGGGCATCGTGAATGGAGGTTATGCCGTCAGCTTCGACGTAGTCAACTTCGGGGCAACTGAAAATGTGAGTAAGGGATGCTCCAGTTGCGTGTGCGGAGTAGCCATTCAGGGCTACGAAGTAAGTATATCGTTGAGGGGAAATTTTCCGATAGCAACTTACCTTGATACCGATGATTGATTGAAAATTCTGACCCAGGGCTTCGGGCGGATATCCGAGTGATACTGTTGATATGACGTTCCATATCTTCACCGGATTTCAGCACACTAAGCAATGATGAGTCGGCCAGTATTATGCTATGCCTGTGTGTGGGACATACACAATGTACGAGTCGGGCTTTACTGGACCCTTCAGCTTGGTACGAACAGAAACAGCAAGGGTTGTTATGATAGTGGAAGCGAATATAGCAATGGGAATGACCGTGGTTGAGAACTTCATTGGCCAACAGGTGAGAGCACAAGGAAGACTGAGAGGACGTCCGAAGAGCTATATATATAGTAATGTGAAACCCGGTTTGGTCTGATCTCTTATGTAGCACAGCAACTTCATATTTAGAGGTTTGAAATTTTCGGATAAATCTGCGGATACCCGAGTGTCATCCGCATGTTCAAGTCCTGCCATCACCCCAACACCCTTCCTATTCATCTTTCTCTCTACTACCTCTTAGTGACAAGTATGGCTCCTAGCGGATCGGATCCGGATCAGAATCCGCGGATATTTAGAGGTTTGAAACAAAATCCATATCCGGCGGTTAGAAATCCGCGGATAGATCAACCGCGGATTGTAGATAAAATTGCATTTCGTCAGAATGTCCTTGATGAGAGCTTTCTAACAATACCAAATATTGGTGGAGAACTGATGGAAATATGGGGAAAACTTGGAGGTCAAATGCCTAATTTGGAAATAACGGGCCTGGGTGGCCAAATAAGACTTGAAAAAATCGAAAAAAAAAATATATAGAAACATAGGAGGGGTATCTAGGACTGTAGGCAACAATAAATCCGTGGATCTGCGGATTAGAAACCGCGGATATTATCCACTGAAAATCCAAAACCGGATCCGTGAATTTTCGGATGCGGTTGCGGATATCTGCAGATCATCCGATCCGCTAGGAGCCCTAGTGACAAGGCGCAATAGTGGTAGTGCCAATGATAGCCCCATATGCTGACAAGAAGTTGACTACAAGGAATGCAGGTTCAAGTCCTGCTGTCAGCCCAACACTTTCATTTCTCCACTACACCTTCTACCAAAGGACCGGAACATTCACCAGCCAACTGAGACATAAACTTGTGAAAGCACCCTCCAACTCACCCACCCATAGGGGTCCGGGTGGATCGGATAGGATCAGATTAAGATCAGAAATCCTGGATTGGGACAACATCCCAATGGCCAATCCGGATCCGCCGGATGAAAATCCTGGATGATCCTGGATTGTATTTTAATATGTATTTACATGAACTTGTCAGGGTTTGCATACTTGCAATGAAGAAAGCCCCAGAAACCTAGTTGATAGCAAAGCTGGGGGACATGCCCACTCCAGCACACAGTCTTATGTACATGGCAGAGACGGTAACTAGTCAACTAACTAATAACCGGTAGTTGTCAGGGCACACCAGCCTGACCCGGCTCCACCCGGCCCCACCTGACCTGGCACCCCACTGTCCACCCCTCCTCAACCTCCTCCCCCTTTCCTTTCCCCCTCCTCATTTCTGCTTCCTTATCTTCTTTCTATTTTACTTCTTCTTTACCTTCTCTTAATTTTACATGGACGACCTTTCCTTGTATCAATGTACCATTGACACACCTGCTGCATGCCCACAACACACCTGGCCCAGACACCTTGGGTGACTTCCCGCTGTGCCCAGCATGTGTGCTCACACCGGATGCCCTTGGGATCTCCCACAGAGACACCCGGTGTCAGGGCACACCCACCTGACCCGGCCCCATGTCAGGGACGCGTCCAGGGTAGAGGGGGTCCGGATGTATCGCCCGGCAGAAGGGCCCTCGCAGGGTGCAAACCAGGCGTGCGTGCTGGCAGGTCTGGGAAGGGACAGCAGTCCCTGGCCACTTAGACTGAAGTGGAGAATGTGTTATTGTTATTAAAAGGGAAAACTATACTACTTACCTGAAGTGGAGAATGTGAGAAGAAGGTTACTTCTTTGGTTCCCACTTCAGGTACATTTATGTACATGCGGCTTGAGTCACATGACGAGTGCCACGTCACCCTCGGAGGCAGCCGCAGGCATCCGGGTATCCCTGTGGGGGATCCCGAGAGCGTCCGCTGCATGCGCACATGCTGGGCACAGCGGGGAGCCGTCCGGGGTGTGTGGGCCGGATGGGTCAATAGTACATTGATACAAAGGAAAGTGGTCTGTGTAGATAGAAGGAAATAAACAAGAAAAGGAAGAGAGAGAAATGAGATAAAGAAAGGGGAAGAAAGAGAGAAAGGAAAGGGGAGGAGAGACAGAGGAAGGAGGAGGGAGAGGGTTGGACAGCGGGGAGTGGGTGTGGTGTGGCCGGGTGGGTCCGGGTGGACCCGGGTCAGGCAGGTGTGCCCTGACACCCCACCCGGCCCCACTTCACCCGGTACCCTGCCACCCAGTCTTCCCCTACCTCCTCCCCCCTTCTTCTTTCTTTCTTTCTCCATTCCACTCTCTCTTTACTTATTTCACCTTCTCTTTATTTTCTCTTTATTCTACACGGACGACCTTTCCTTGTATCAATGTACCATTGACCCACCCGCAGCGCGCTCACAACACACCCAGCCTGGGCACCTCGGGCGACCCCCGCTATGTCCAGCTCACGTGTTCACAGCGGACGCCCTTGGGATCCCCCACGGGGACACCTGGGTGACTACGGCTGTATGCGAGGATGACGTGGCACCCGTCATGTGACCTAAGCCGCATGTATATAAACATACCTGAAGTGGGAACCGAAGAAGTAGCCTTCTTCTCACCCTTTTCCACTTCAGTCTAAGTGGCCAGGGACTGCCTCCTGAGCCGGGCCCACCAGTATGCATGCCCG
Organism: Cantharellus anzutake; assembly: GCF_015039405.1. Taxonomy (NCBI): domain Eukaryota; kingdom Fungi; phylum Basidiomycota; class Agaricomycetes; order Cantharellales; family Hydnaceae; genus Cantharellus; species Cantharellus anzutake. The sequence goes on from NW_024066972.1 coordinate 310,213, forward strand.
CTCCACACCCCGTGAGGCTTCTAGTGTCGGGCGCCTCACCCGGGCCTCCTCTACCCCGGATGCGTCCCTGACACCCGGGTGGTGTTAGAATGGGCGGATTCGGACGACTCCGGAGTGGAATCCGAGACTTAGTGTGGAAGGACCTCAGCCTCAGTGACTCAGGCGGAGTGCTGTGCCATTGCTGGTTGTCCTAGGGGTCCCTAATTTCGGATCTAGCAGAGGGAAAGTCTCTTGGGGGCATTTCAGGTCGATTTTGGACTGAGGTTACAAGTTACTATGTACATTGTATATAAGGAGGGGTCCGGAATCAAAAGGAGCAAGGGTACTCCAAAAGCAGACAAAGGGAGCTGGAAGGAGGAACAACACTGAGGGTCAAGTGTTTGACTCAATGGTGTTTCCCAAAGGAGGAGTGAAGGGCCAAGGCCCAAGGAGGAAGGAAGGAGGAAGGGAGTGGGGAATGGCCAGCTGACTGAATAGAAAGGAAGCAGCAGCCCAAATAGGAATGAGGGAGAATAGCGGAATTGAATGGAGCAATGCAACAGTTGCAAGGTCCGACATAAGTCCGGAAAGTCTGAACTTGGAAGTTAAACTCCGGAATATTGGCAAACATAATTAAATGGAATGAGCTAACCAATACAATGGGTATAAGCGGAGGTGGGGTCAAAGTCCGAGGTCGGAGCTAAGACCAGAGGTTCCGGAGATGGAGACACAACTGGGATTCCAGAGTGGAGGTCCGGAGTTGGGAGCATCTGGGAGGTGTCGAGGTTGAGGTCGGACCTGGAATGTTCCAGAGTTGGGCTGGAAGTTGGCAAGGAGGAGGTGATGGAAGGGGTGATGTTCGGTCCGAGATGAGTATCGGAGCGGACGGAGATAGGGTAGGAGAAGGACAGGAGGGTGGAGGTGGCATGAGGGGTGAGGGGTGGTGTGGTGTCAGGTCCGAAGGTGAATATTGGAACAGACAGCAGTAGGGTAGGACTCTGGAAGTCAGGTTTGGAGTTCCGGGAGCCCGGAGCGGAGGTTGGGGTTGTACGGATATGACATAAGGCCACATCATCTACACACACAGCCACGTCCGTCCGGGTATCTCTGCAAGAGATCCCAGGAGTGCCTGGTGTGTGGGAGGTCACCTGGTGTGTCCAGGTCCAGGCGTGTTATACTGCAGCCGGGTCAATAGTACACTGAGACAAGGGAAGTCATCCATGTAATAAGGAAAGAAGAGAGAAAAGAGAAGAAAGAAAGAAAGAAAGAGAGAAAGAGAGGGAAAGGGAAAAGGTGGAGGTGGTAGTGGGTAGCGGGGCACCGGGTGTGGTGGGGCCGGGTCAGGCAGGACAATGACCCATATTCCCATCAAAGTCTTCTTTTTCGCTTCTTCATCTCCAGTTTGATCCAGTCGGCTGTCGGTTATGATGCCACATGATCTTCTATCTTCTTTGATCTGTTACTACTGTCAGAGACTTGTCTGGGGTCGAGGGAGCCTGGGTGTAGCGTCTGGGGCTGAGAGCCTGGCGGGGGGCAGATCGGGTGTGTGTACTGACAGGCCCAATGCAGGACAACGGTCCCTGGCCACTTAGACTGAAGTGGAAAGATGTTATTGTTATTAAAAGGGGAAGGCTACTTCTTTGGTTCCCACTTCAGGTATGTTTATATACATGCGGCTTGGGTCACCTGACGGATGCCACATCACCCTTGCACACAGCTGTAACCACCTGTCATATCCGTACAATCCCGACCTCCGCTCCGGGCTCCCGGAACTCCAAACCTGACTTCCAGAGTCCTACCCTACTGCTGTCTGTTCCAATATTCACCTTCGGACCTGACACCACACCACCCCTCACCCCTCATGCCACCTCCACCCTCCTGTCCTTCTCCTACCCTATCTCCGTCCGCTCCGATACTCATCTCGGACTGAACATCACCCCTTCCATCACCTCCTCCTTGCCAACTTCCGGCCCGACTCTGGAACATTCCAGGTCCGACCTCAACCTCGACACCTCCCAGATGAGCACGCAACACCTATGCTCCCAACTCCGGACCTCCACTCCGGAATCCTGGTTGTGTCTCCATCTCCGGAACCTCCGGTCTTAGCTCCAACCTCGGACTTTGACCCCACCTCCGCTTATACCCATTGTATTGGTTAGCTCATTCCATTTAATTATGTTTGCCAATATTCTGGAGGTTAACTTCCAAGTTCGGACTTTCCGGACTTACATTGGACCTTGCAACTGTTGCATTGCTCCATTCAATTCCGCTATTCTCCCTCATTCCTATTTGGGCTGCTGCTTCCTTTCTATTCAGTCAGCTGGCCATTCCCCACTCCCTTCCTCCTTCCTTCCTCCTTGGGCCTTGGCCCTTCACTCCTCCTTTGGGAAACACCATTGAGTCAAACACTTGACCCTCGGTGTTGTTCCTCCTTCCAGCTCCCTTTGTCTGCTTTTGGAGTACCCTTGCTCCTTTTGATTCCGGACCCCTCCTTATATACAATGTACATAGTAACTTGTAACCTCAGTCCGAAATCGACCTGAAATGCCCCCAAGAGACTTTCCCTCTTCTAGATCCGAAATTAGGGACCCCCAGGACAACCAGCAATGGCACAGCGCTCCACCTGAGTCGCTGAGGCCGAGGTCCTTCCACACTAAGTCTCCGATTCCACTCTGGAGTCGTCCGAATCCACCCGTTCTAACACCTTAACCACATGTATATAAACACAGCCTAAGTGGGAATTGAGAAGCAACCTTCTTCTCACACTTCCCACTTTAGCCTAAGTGGCCAGGGATGCCTGTCTGCACCAGGCCCGCTGCTCCACTCGCTTGCATCACACCTTACCGGGCCCTCAGCTCCAGGCAATATACCCGGATGCTCTCGACCCCAGGTCAGTCCCTGACAGTCATGTGGCAATGCACTACTTATGCTAGCAACCCAAAGGTGTGTGTCAGGGCACACCCACCTGACCCAGGCCCACCCGGGTCTACCTGGCCACACCTCACCCACTGTCCTGCTGCCCATCCTTTCCCTCCCTCCTTCCCTCCTCTTTCTTTCTTTCTTCTCTTTTTCTTTATTTCATTCTTCCCATCATTCCCCTCCTGTTTATTCTTTCTATTTACATGGACCACTTTCCTTTGCATCAATGTACTATTGACCTGCCCAACCCAGACTCCCCGGATGGCCCCCTGCTGTGCCCAGCACATGCACCTGCACTGGATGCCCTCAGGATCCCCAAATTGAAAGGAGGGGGTGGTGACCATCGAGGGGTACCGAGGTGATTGCGGAAATGGGAGCTCCGAGGTTAGTGAAGAAGGAGCAGAGGTAGACCGGAGGGATCGGAGGGATCGGAAGTCGATGGCTGGGGATGGATATGACAGAGATGACCTCCCTCTAAGTTGTATTGAAGAGGCAGAAGAAATGCTTCTTCTGCACCGACTTTCATTATGACTCGCTATGGCGAGTAGTGTAATCAAAGACCGTAACTTGGAAGCTGCAGTCCTAGACCCCCCCAACAATCGTTCAGGGAGGAGCGAGCTGACGCTCACTGACATTGTACTGCCTGAGGACTCCCTCAGGAGTGTTGTTGAGGAAGATGACTTCCTCTCCTCTGTGAGAGAGGGGTATGCCAAGCATGCAGCTTGGCAAGGGATTCTAGAGAATCCCGGACAATTGCCAAGATTTAAGGTCGAGAGCGGCCTTATTTCAAAGTTGAATGACTTGGGAGAACCACGTCTGGTTCTCCCAGATGTCATTCATAAAGGGGAGAAGGCAACTGGGATCGCCATCCAAAACGCACATGAGATCCTAGGTCACCTAGGATTCCATAAAACCTTAGAATATTTACACCGCTACTATTGGTGGTCTACAATGGTACGCAATGTGGAGAAGTATGTCTCCTCCTGCAAAACGTGCCAGACCACCAAGCGGTCTACTCGATGAAGAGCTAGGCTGTTGCACCAGCTGCCGATTCCAGAGGCCCCATGGTCCTCTATATCGATGGACTTTGTTGGTCCTTTCCCAGCGAGTCTAGATCATAACTACCTCTGGGTCGTTATGTGCCGTTTGACTTCGCAGGTTCACTTGATACCTGTGAAAACCACGATCAATGTGCTAGAACTCGCATATGAGTTCTTGAAAGGCGTCATGCGCCTTCATGGACTCCCAAGATCCATAGTGTCTGACAGAGACACTAAGTTTACGTCCAGATTTTGGACAGAATTACACAGGTTACTCGGCGTTCATCTAAAAATGACGACTGCTTTCCATCCAGAAGGCAACGGACAAGCTGAACGAATGGTTCAGAGCGTCGTCCAAGTAATTCATGCTGCTATTCGGCCAGATCAGTGCGACTGGGTACTAAAAGTCCCTCTTGCCGAGTTTGCAATCAACTCGAGCATGAATAAATCGACAGGGTATGCCCCTTTCGAACTTATCTATGGGACAATACCCCATATGATGGTGGAAGTTCCACTGACTAACCTCCCTGGAGTGGGTGCCTTCGCACAGAAAGCATTAGACAACCTCCAGGGCACCCATGATGCAATAATAAAGAGTCACGTCGAGCAATTGGTCCAAGCCAATCGGCATAGGCACCCAGATCCGCCTAAGCTGAAGGTAGGTGACTTCACCTACTTGGTGACCAAGGACCTCAACCTGCCTAAGGGAAGAGCAAAGAAACTCCTCCCCAAATATGTTGGGCCATATGAGATCCTCGAAGCATTCGAGGATTCATCCAACTATACACTCAAGCTCCCTCCGGAGCTTCTCAATAGGGGTATTCACCCCAAGTTTCATGTTTCTCGCTTGGCCCCACACGAGCCAAACAACTCACTGCTATTCCCGGGTCAGGCTGCCCAAGTCTTCTATGACTTTGGCAAAGATCCTGAATGGGAATATCAGGTCCAGGAAATCCTGGACCATTCCTGGGACACTGGCGGTAGCCTGTGGTTCCGCATCAAATGGGGCCTGGGGGATCTCACATGGGAGCCCCTCACTCATTGCGACGAATTGGCTGCATTAGATGACTACCTATTGTTACATGGGGTCGATGCAGTAGGAAATTTGAATAAGGAAAGCAAATTTCCTTCTATTCCCACATGAGGGGCTAATAAAGCGCCCCGTCCTACTCGCTCCTGACAGACTACCCACTTGGGAATAGTCTTACAGCCTAATGAAGGACAATTATGGTGCTAGTTGCCATATTTGGGTTTTGCCTCCGGGGTATGAACATTGTTCCCACGGACAAAACTTCATCCTTCTTCTTTTCCCCCATCATGTCTGAGCAAGTGCAAGAAAATTTCGGGAGGGAAATGCTGCCCGATGACAACCATGGGCAAAGCCCATGATTGAACACCACCCCCATGGACACTGAGACCATGGGTCCTGCTTTAGACAGCGTTCAACATACTTCAACACTGGGTGCTGAGGCCCCCAGTGCCGCCAATATCCCTAATCCTACCCCGATACCAACAGTATCAGGGCGTCCTTCCCCTGTGATGGATGTGCAAGCTACTGCAGCTTACACTGTGTCCGACCATCAGACAATGGGCCAGCAATTTTTCGTGGACTCGATGGCGCCAGGACAAGCACCGCCATTGCCATACTTTAACCCCAATCTCTGGGGTTACCACCCTTCCCTCCCTCGTGGAGCACCCACTCCTGAAGCAGCTCACCAGCCGCATGCTACAATGTCAGGGTCTTTCCTGACTGAACTCCTTATGGACGCAAATGCCTGTGTTCGATGTCTTGACGACGAACTGTTGCAGTCTCAAGAAGGGACTTGACATATCCAAGAAGAAAACATAGGGCTCCGTGAGGAACTCTTTAACATCAAGCTTGAGAACCAGCGTCTCACCAGCGAGTTGCAGGAGGTCTCGTTACACCGAGATTTCCTCCGACAAAAGTGTGACTCACTGGAAAGGGACCTCGAGTCATTTGAAAAAGGTTGCGAGGAAGATGAGGCATCGCACCCTCAAAAAATCCCTCACACAGAAACGCGTACCCAGAACGCCCCCATCGAGAGGGCACATCATGTAGATGACAACTCTTGTCCACACCCTGGACCAGCTAAACTGGCCCGTCCTCAAGTACCTGTTGCTGACCCAACGGTGAGCCATAGGATCCAATCTAATACATCCAATCCTGAGTCGGGAAAAGAGCGGGCACCGCGTCACCCCCTCCTACCACTCAAATATTCATGGTTCCGGCTACCTAGCCAGAATCATTCTCCTTCTCCTGGGACATGGAGAAACATACCCATCCCGGGTTCCTTCCGCACCAACGACTTCGTACATGGAGTTACTGTTACAGAGGTGGCTAATCATCACCGAAATAGGCCGTCGTCAATGGCGATGGGACAACTTCGTACTCCTGTTCCTGATTACAGTGAATGGGTTTAAATTCCTGGTCGACCTCAAGTGGATTGACCAGCAGGTTGGGGTGGCTGGGGTTATTGATGATGCCCCAGGCGATGTTCATGACCTTCACACTCGTTACTTCGAGCTGAAATTCGAGGGCAGAAGGAATCCTTCTGTGGATGACTTCGACAAGAGGTATGGGTACGTCCAAAGGACTCCCGAAATTCTCAACGAGGCAGGGATGAAGTACATCCTGCTGTCGTTGTGGAGGCATCATCCCTCCAACGAGGCAAGGGCTCATAGGGCGGCCAATACGACTGCCTTCAAATTCTTGAAACTGCATGTGGGCGACTACCCCATACCTCCTCCCCCTCCATTGCAGTCAGGGCACTTTGTGCCTGAACCAGCTCCACCCGTGCCTCCACAAAAGATGCAGGTTTCTCTCTCTCAATTTGTCACGGCCGTGCATTCCGGCCCGTTCCCTGCCCATCCCGATGCTGCCCAAGCCCGTTACCGCTATGCAAGCGTGAGCGTGAGCCCCAGCCTCAGCCCTATCCTCCCTGAGGACTCCCTGCTCACTCCCCCGCTTGGCCCTAGGCTCCCCTGCACCTGGCCGACTCCCCCACAGCCACACCAACCTTCCTGCCCTGAGTCTGCCTCCAGCACCATGCCCAGCGCGACTCCTCTACCCCGCCCACTTGGCCCCTACAGGGCCGCTACCAATCCCACACCCGACTCCGGCCCAACTCCGAGTCCAGCGCTGCTACGATACCATCGCTGCTATCGCGGCCCTATGCTCCTTCCTTTATTTATCTGTTATTGTTTGACCCTCGGTCATTGCTGGCCGCTATGCAGCCAACCCCGCTCCTTATTCTTGTTTGCTTCCGGACCCTTCGGCCTTCGGCCCGGGTCCGCTTCCATTCATTCTTCCTCCTATATATATCCTGTATGATACTTTATTGTACCTTAGCTCTAATATCGATTTGACCACGATCTCTGAGTCCTGACCCCAACAAGGCAACCCCAGTGAGTCTGAAATGAGGGCCAAGAGACAGCTAGGGGGCACAGCACTCCTTTAGAGTCGCTGAGGCCAAATGCCCTACCCTCATGCCTTGTTCATGGCATCACGGCCATCGTGGCCTATAGCGGCCCGCAACGGCAACCTTCGGTGCCGACCCCAGACCACTAACACAATTAATGGATGGCAACTATGGCCATCTACCCGCCACCGTGTGCCCTCCCACCCCACCGCCTATCCCCGATGAGGACGAGGATATGAAGAGTGATGGCGAGGCGACTACAGGGTCAGTCAACGAGGCTGCCCCTCTTCCTGAACGTCATTTCCCTGCTGCGATCCAGTCTGAGACCAAGGCCGCTGTTGCTGGTCCTTCGGACCTTTCTAATGCTGCCATTTCGGCTACCGCTGGCCCTTCCTCCAAGAAGGGTAAAGCAAAGAAAGTTTAATCACCTTCTCTTCGTCGGGGTATATGTGCCTCATTTAACACGGAGGGGTTAATCACCCCCCGTTCTATCATCCGCTCTGGTGTGTCATTCGTACCACTGAGGCCTAACCGCCTCATTCATTGTTTTTTTTTGCTTTCTGCTCTGGGACTGTTGTAACAACGGTTCTGCAAAGGCCTAACAGCCTTTGCTTTGCTATGTTCTCCACCCCATTCTCTGGACTGTCATAATAACGGTTGTGTGAAGGCTTGATGGCATCAGCAAACCTGGATGCGGAGGCCTGAGAGCTGTGAGCAAATTGAGTCTTTTTGCTGTGCACCCTCTACGCGTTGGGTGGAGAAAATTAAATGTTTGAATGATTTTATTCTCCTAAGGATGCAGAAGTGCAAAGATAATATGTATGTACATTTTTGGAAATGCATATTAAATGGCCAGCATCATTACTTGAAACACTCTATGAGCTCATAGAGCTTTTTGTTTTTAAATCATGGATGGTCTTCATATCTCCATGAAATCTGCTTAGTTATTTTGGCACCAGTAGTGCAAAGATAATATGGATATATATGTGTGTAAAATGGCCATTGTCATTGCTCTGAAAGCTCTATGAGCTCTATGAACTCTATGAACTCAGGGGGCTCATAGAGCTCATATACCTTTTGTGTTTACTAAAATCAGCACCTTATTTGTTTATTGCTATTTACAAAATATGAGGAAAACTCTGAAATTCAAAAATTTGCACTTTATCTTTCATCTCATTTCTTGCTCAAAACTCAACCAATTTTGATGATTCTATGTGAATTGGAAAGCACCAAAGTGTGGCAATGTAACCATGCATGTTATGTAGGGTATAAATCAGTTTTAACCAAGTGTTCCAAATGAAGTAAATTGAAAATACCACCCAATAAAGCAAACAAAAAGCTGATGTATTCTTCAGATATCATCCAAGCCTTTGACACCAAATTTCCCATGGTCAAAAAGCCATGGTTATTTGGCTCACTGTCAGGGCCCAGCCCTTGTTCTGTGATGGGCCCAGGGGGATCCTCCTAGTCACTGGGGTATCTAGTCCCAGTCCGAGATCCTCAAACTCACTGAGGGGGCTAAACCTTCTCAACCTCCTCTACAAATGGGAGCCAGGAACTATACAGTTTTCAGCTCTTTGTTGACTTTCCATAAATGGCACCCCCCCGTGGGAACGAGCTGTTCACCCAGAAAGTTCCCACAGTTGTGGCTGTGATGGTTTCTGGGTGAGTAACCCAGAACTTTCCCATGGGTCTGCATGCATGCGGGATTGTGGAATAGTGAGGGGCTGTGCCCTGACACTCACCAAAACATGGTGGGAGACTTTTCTAACACTGAAACATACATTGCTACATTGCCCCACTTTGGCACTTTCCAATGCACATTGAATTATCAAAAAAGTGAATTAATTTTTTTTTTCCAATTATTCCTAATTTCCTGAAATATCTCTCCCTAACTTATCCCAAAATTTCTGATTTTTCCCCTGATTTTTTGGACATTCTCCTTTTTTAGAAAGTCCCCCATTTTCTGAATTTTCCTTAATTTTCCCTGATTTTTTTTCAAGTTTTTAGAAACCCCCCAGTTCCCCCTCAGTTTCCTCCCATTTTCCCCTTCATCCCCCCCCTCAATTTCCCCCCCATCCCCCCTTTGATTTCCCCCTCATTCCCCCCCCCATTCCCCCTCCCAATTTCCCCCTTCAAATTCCCCCTCATTCCCCCCCCCCCCAATTCCCACCTCAATTTCCCCCCCATTTCTCCCCCATTCCCCCTCCAAATTTCCCCTCATTCCCCCCCCCATTCCCTCCCAATTCCCCCCTTCAAATTTCCCCTTATTCCCCCCCCATTCCCCCCTCCATTTCCTCCCTCATTTTCCCCCTCATTCCCCCCTCCAAATTTCACCCCATTCCCCCCCTCCATTTTCCCCCCACTTCCCCCCTCAATTTCCCCTCATTTTCTCCCTCATCCCCCCATTTCCCCCCCATTTCCCCCCCACTCATTTTCCCACTTATTTTCCCGCATTTTCCCTAAGTAATTTCAGATTAACTGCATTTATATCCCTAAATTTGGCTTATATATTGATTGGGCTACATACCCTTGGTGTCTGGTGCCGCATTGGTGCTGAAAGTGAAGCTGAGTTTGTTCAGTCCCTTGTATGGTAGGGACTTGGCTATGGCTAGTCACATGATGCCATAGTCAATGCTTTTAAATTTTAATTTTAATATCGGGTAAATTAAACACTCAGGGAGCTCATATAGATAATAGTCCCCTGTGTGCAAATATAGCTCTATGAGCTCTCAGAGCTTTGACTACTTTTCGGAGCTCTCAGAGAAGGGGACCTGCAATTTCAAAGTACTGAAGCTCTGAGAGCTCTGAGAGCTCTATGAGCTCTATGAGCTCTCAGGCCTCCGCATCCAGGTTTGCTGATGTTGGTCAGAGTCCACAGGAATTCTTGGGCACAGTGGCAGGAAAGATGTAGGAAAGGGAGGCCAGTGAAGGCAGGAGTGGAGGTGGAGGTGTTGATTAATGTGTCAATGTCGAAAACAGAAATGCAATGCATAGCAAATGCGTTGGAGACAGACAAGAGTTGAACATCAAATCAACGTTGAAGACAGCAATGCAGCGCACTGCCATCTAGAATGTCAATGTTACTTTCCCCCTGGCTCCAACACATCCTCTCCATTCCATGTTGTCACTCTCGCTGTCAATGCACCTGTCAACATTCATTTACCATTGGCTGCATCGTGTCTGGCTATACACTGCATGTTGCAGTTTATTCATGAGCTGACATGACTGGGGTGTTCCCCTGGTTCTTAGTACTGCTGCTGCCATGGTCCTGCGTGCTCCCCAGGTGCTTAACTCATCGACTTCCCACATCCAACCCAACCCGCCATCAAGGTTTTGCCTTACACTCCCAGTCCGCTGAAGTACACTGTATGAAGCTGTATTTATCAACAGGGGGGGTAAAAGGCTGGGGAAGCCTTTACCCCCCTCACATGTAGGTTAAATACAATATTGTATATACATGTGATAGTTGCAGCTTGGGACCGCATGGTGTCAGGGACGCGTCCGGGGTAGAGGAGGCCCGGGTGAGATGCCCGACACTAGAAGTCTTGTGGGGTGTGGAGTGGGCATGCGTACTGGCGGGCCCGGCTCAGGAGACAGTTGTCAGGGCACACCCACCTGACCCGGGTCCACCCAGACCCACCCGGCCACACCACACCTGCTCCCCGCTGTCTATCCCCCTCCCCCTCCTTCCTCCCTCTCCTTCCCCTTTCTTTATCTCTTTCTTTATTTCTTTCTTTTCACCTCCCTCTTCCTGTTTATTTCTTTCTATCTACACGGACCACCTTCCTTTGTATCAATGTACTATTGACCCATCCGGCCCACACACCCCAGATGGCTTCCCACTGTGCCCAGCACGCGCGCATGCAGCGGACGCTCTCGGGATCCCCCACGGGGACACCCGGATGCCTGCGGCTGCCTCCGAGGATGACGTGGCACTCGTCACGTGACTCAAGCCGCATGTACATAAATGTACCTGAAGTGGGAACTGAAGAAGTAACCTTCTTCTCACATTCTCCACTTCAGGTAAGTAGTATAGTTTTCCCCTTTAATAATAATAACACATTCTCCACTTCAGACTGAGTGGCCAGGGACCACTGTCCCGGATCGGGCCCGCCAGTACGCACGCCCGCTCCACACCCTGTGACGGCTTCAGTGCTGGACATTACCCCCGGGCCCTCTCGACCCCGGACGCATCCCTGACAACAGTCCCTGGCCACTCAGACTGAAGTGGAAAAGGGTGTTATTATTATTAAAAGGGAATACTATGTTACTTACCTGAAGTGGAAAAGGGTGAGAAGAAGGCTACTTCTTCAGTTCCCACTTCAGGTATGTTTATATACATGCGGCTTGGGTCACATGACAGGTGCCACATCATCCTCGCATACAGCCGTAGTCACCTGGGTGTCCCCATGGGGGATCCCGAGGGCGTCCGCTGTGAACACACGAGCTGGACATAGCAGGGGTCGCCCAGGCTGGGTGTGTCGTGAGCACGCTCCGGGTGGGTCAATGGTACATTGATACAAGGAAAGGTCGTCCATGTAGAATAAAGAGAAAATAAAGAGAAAGTGAAATAAATGAAGAGGGAATGGAATGGAGAAAGAAAGAAAGAGGAAGGGGGGAGGAGGTAAGGGAAGACTGGGTGGTGGGGTACCGGGTGAAGTGGGGCCGGGTGGGGCCGGGTCAGGCGGATTGTCAGGATCCGGACCCCAGCTGGGAGTGGCTGGAGGGCGAGGCCGGGTGTGGAAGCTGGGGTACTCTCCCCAGGTGCTAACTCCTCGAAGTCGCTGAGGGGACTGGCCTCAGCCTTCACAGGGAATGAGCTGAGAAGAAGGGTAAGCTTCTCAGCCCCCTGTGAGGCCGACACAAAAGGACCCTAGGAACTATACAGTTCCCGCTTGCTGCCGATATAACGGGGATTTGCCGGTGTACCCTAAACGAGCCAAATCCTGCGATTCTACCACCCTCAGCAAGCACCTCGCATCTATCACATGTAGCCTATACCCCCTCACACCCTTTACACACATTTCCTATTTTTCCTAATTTTTCTGATTCCATTTCCGATGTCTAGAGACCGATGTTTCCTCTTATTGTCATGTGATATTCTTTCCTATTTTGTCTATCGGACTCTTCCGTGACCCGCTGTACAGTTTGGTAGAGAGTATCAGCACCAGACTCGACTGGACCAATATACCCTACTTCAGACCTGACCCTCAGTGAGATCCTTATCCCCCCTCTTTCCTGTTGCAAGTCTAGTTGGATAGACCTGTTACACCGACTTTCCATGACGGGTTCACGCACACGCATCATTATGTGAAACAGTGGGGGGAAGGATAAGGGGAATGGGGAAATGTGGAGAGAGGGTGGTTAGGGAAAGGGTGAGGGTGTCTGAGGGTGAGTGGGGTCAAGGGCTGTGCCCTGACACGGATGTGCCCTGACACATGGTAGAAATGAAGGGTTTGGGAATAGAAGTGTTGCATCGGGTACAAACCCAACGTGATAAATAAAGAATGAAGATGTCAGGGCACACACCCTGACTAGCCCGGACCCGGACCCGCGTCCGGACCCGCTACGCTTCCCGCGCACATTCCCGCACTGCATGCTCCATGCGCCGCATGGTCCGGCCCCGGATCCTGCCTTCATGTGACTTCCGGGTATCCCCGGAAGTTTTCCTGATATGGTGGCCACTGTGGGAAGATGAGAAGTTAGCTTCCTTCTCATCTCCTTACCCACAGTAGAGTTGTGCCCTGGACAGGGCTGGTTACACTACAGGCTGTGGACCATAGGGGAGGGTCATGGGGACCCGGGAGCCGTCCCCTGACAGAAGAATGAATAAGGTAGGCCGCGAGTATGCGGCCTATATCCCTTACAGATATGTAACTCCGGCTTCAGAGCTACTGTCATATCCATCCCCGGCCATCGACTTCCACTCCCTCTGATCCCTCCGGTCTACCTCCACTCCTTCACTAACCTCGGAGTTCCCGTATTCCGCAATCGCCTTGGTACCTCTCGATGGTCACCACCCCCTCTTTTCAATTTATTACCTACGCCTCCCTAAGTACGGAGCCCCGAAGGCTTCCGGACAGCTCCGACGTCCGCTAGCACACTCCTGCCTCCGCTGGGCAATACACTCGCTTGCCCTGCAAGCCCATCTTCGGGCCTATCCCTCCTTTCCGTTTCTGGGTTATCACCTACCATTCCGTTAACCCTGTGTCAGGGTCGCATCCGGGGTCGAGGCGGTCCAGGCATAGCGTCCGGTGCTGAGGACCTCACAGGGGGTGGATCGGGCATGCGTACTGGCAGCCCTGATATGGGACGGCGATCCCTGGCCACTTAGACTGAAGTGGGAATGTTGAGTTATTATTAAAAGGGGAACTATGCTACTTACCTGAAGTGGGAATGTTGAGAAGAAGGTTACTTCTTCGGTTCCCACCCCAGGTGTATTTATATACATGCGGCTTGGGTCACATGAGGTCTGCCACATCACCCCACATACAGCTGCAGTCACCCAGGTGTCCCCGTGGGGGATCCCGAGGGTGTACGCTGCACGCGCGTGCACTAGGTTGCGCCCTAGAGCCGTCCGGGGTCGTCCGGGGCCAGGCATGTCGTGTGCGCTGTAGGAGAAATAATATTCAAAGAATAAAACAATGATCTATCAGAATAGTCAACGAACAGGTGACAAGTTCAGATGTTTAACAGATCTCATGATCTTTATGAGACTGGACAGACATTAGATCATTATAAATTATCTACACCCATGTAGTATGAGATTTAATCTACTACAATCATGCCTAGAACTTGGCATAAGTGTAATATTCAAAGAATATAACCCTACAACAAGAAAATAGCACATAGACGGCAGAACAAGAAGGAACATTGGGAAAGAAATGTAAATATCTCGGGAACCAGTAAACTTTTGACTGTAATCTTTTTACCATCTGAAAGAACTGTTTCTTAACTTTATCCACGGTTCTGTTTCATTCTAAAAACTTCAAAACTGACGGAGATATCGCTCAAACGGCGAAACACCTTATAATTCATATATATTTATTTGCTAATTCTTACAAAAAGTAATGTGACTCAAGGGAAATATATTGGCGCCCGGAAGTCTGGCGGACCGAATACCATATGATAGAGTATTCCCCGGCGCAGGCGGACAGTTTTTGATCGCATCAGAAGAGGAGAAAATGCTAAAAAACCGGATCTTGTATATTTTCCCATGATTCATCAAAACTTTTTGATTTTAAGCTCAAATAGATCGGAACAAAGGAATGATTGATGATCTGGATCTCGGATCATAAGCATGAAGTGATTCAGAAGTCCGCGGATCAGTTAATTAATTGGGAAGGCTCTAGAACATTAGTAATGATGCGGCTTCACAAAAAGGGGTCAATTAGAGAACAGTCTAGAAAGTTCCTTTATAGCCGAGTCATTTCTAAAGATAACCGTTCGTAATTAAGGCGGTGTAGAGCATAGCTTCAGCGCTACAAGATCCCGCTAAGATCGGCCCAAAAGACAAAGAAATGAATTACTTATTGCTGAGTCATGTCCTAAGTCCATTATTAAGCTTACACAGCCCAAGCCCCTATATCATTCTAGAACTATCTATAATACAAATGTAGCACATGTAACTAGTGCGAGGCGTGGGAGTAGAGAGGCCTCTGAAAAGCATAAAAGGCCGCCGCTTCTGCCCCCTCTCAAACCTCAGGTAGAAATAAAAGTTTAATTCTCCTCACCAGTGGTTGGTTCATTTGCTCCAAAAGATAAAAGCAAATATTAGTTGTTAGCTAATATAAAACTAACACGTCACTCTAAGCGTGAGTTAGGGTCAGTTAGACACAGCTGAACAAAAGTGTCATAGTGAGAATTAGTGAGAATTTGGTGGAGGGACTTCTTAATTGAATAATCTCTCAGCAATTTTTGGTTATCACACCACAGGAGAAAAGTGAGCGATCCTGAACCTGCTAGATAACTAGCACGCACTCTAAGCGATAGAAAGAGCAGTTTGGTCACTCCTGTATTGAGTAACATTTATTGCGGAATTATTTTATTAGCAGTTTTCCTTCAGTAAATTATCAGGAAAATCACGTCCTACTGAAAAGTGGTAAATATAGGTGTAATATTGACTAGAAATCATAGTAAAGTCAATATAGAATTTTATCCATAGACGATCTATACGTCAGGTGAGATCGTTGGGGGGTGTTTATTGTTGTTTAGACAGTGAACAATCATATATTTGGCAACCAAAACACGGTCAGTACGCAAATCAGCACAAACTCTAATATCGTTATTGGACGTAGGAAACTGGTTACATAAGGTGATCCAGCTCCGCTCCTTCAGCGCGTCGCAGGTGGGTCAATAATACATGGATATAAGGGAAGGTCGTCCGTGTGAAGTAGAAATAGAAATAGAAATAGAAATGGAAATAGGAGAGGGATAGAGGGGGAAGGGGTATGAAGGAGGGGTGCAGGGTGGGAGAAGGGGAACCGGGTGAGGTGGACCCGGGTGGAGGCAGGTCAGGCGGGTGTGCCCTGACACCCTGTAACCCAACTCATCAGTAATATTCAATCGGCTAATGTCTAATCCCGTTAGCTCCGCTCCACTCAGCTCCGCCATTTGCGGACCTGCCCTTGTTGTAACTATATATATACTCAACTTGTACATAGGTTACACCTCAGTAATAAAATCGACTAGAGTTTACCCCCTTCAGTTCTGGTTGCCAGTTCAGTAAGTTAGGGCACGGATGTGTTACTTGGCACAGCGCTCCTGGCATAAGTCGCTGAAGCCGAAGCCCTCCACCATGGAGACACTCCCTCGTCTCAAATCTGGTCTCTGACAGCTACCTGCATCCCCTGGTGACCCCACTCTTGTCATCTTTAATTAGTCATCTTCTACTTATATTATGACTGATGTCTTCTTTCAATTCAGTCAGCTAACTTCCCCTTACCCATTTCTCATTCCCATTTATCCTCTGGCCTTCTACTCTGCCTGTTAGATTGGGTGGATTCAGATGACTCTAGAGTGGAATCGGAGACTTAGCGTGGAAGGACCTTGGCCTCAGCAACTCAGGTGGAGTGCTGTGCCATTGCTGGTTGTCCTGGGGGTCCCTAATTTCGGATCTAGCAGAGGGAAAGTCTGAATCAAGTCAATTTTGGACTGAGGTTACAAGTTACTATGTACATTGTATATAAGGAGGGGTCCGGAATCAAAAGGAGCAAGGGTACTCTGAAAGCAGACAAAGGGAGCTGGAAGGAGGAACAACACCGAGGGTCAAGGGTTTGACTCAATGGTGTTTCCCAAAGGAGGAGTGAAGGGCCAAGGCCCAAGGAGGAAGGAAGGAGGATGGGAGTGGGGAATGGCTGACTGACTGAATAGAAAGGAAGCAGCAGCCCAAATAGGAATGAGGGAGAATAGTGGAATTGAATGGAGCAATGCAATAGTTGCAAGGTCCGATGTAAGTCTGGAACTTGGAAGTTCAACTCCGGAATATTGGCAAAGGCAATTAAATGGAATGAGCTAACCAATACACTGGGTATAAGCAGAGGTGGGGTCAAAGTCCGAGGTCGGAGCTAAGACTGGAGGTTCCAGAAACAGAGATGTGAACGGGATTCCGGAGTGGAGGTCCGGAGTTGGGAGCATAGGTGTTGCATGCTTGTCTGGAAGGTGTCGAGGTTGAGGTCGGACCTGGAATGTTCCGGAGTCGGACTGAAGGTGGTGTCAGAGCCGGAGGTGGGATAACCTCTTGGAAGTCGGCAAGGAGAAGGTGATGGAAGGGAAGTAGGACTCCGAAAGTCAGGTTCGGAGTCCCAGGAGCCCGGAGTGGAGGTCGGGATTGTATGGATATGACAGTATCCCCTTCTTAGGCCTGAACCCTTGAAGGCCTTAGAATCGGGGGCTGAATATTCCGACTACAATAGTGACAGAGGGAGTGGGAGAACATGGGAGTGAGATGAAGGCTGCCAGGTGTTAGCAAGCTTTCATCAATCAACTCAGAAAGATTGGGGAGGGTGTTCAACCAACGAGAGATGGGGGAGAAGAGAGGTCCGGAAGGGTCCGGAGGCAGGTGGAGTCAAAGTCCGGAAGAACTTGACAAGGAACTGAAGGCGATTGTTGGAGACTCGGAGAAGCAGAGTCGGATCTGGACATGGAGGAGACTTGATCAGAAGTAGGAATGGAGTTAGAGCAAGAGGGTAAGCTCAGAGAAGGAAGGGAAGAAGCACAGCCAAGTAGATGCGATTCATCTCTTGTCTGAGAAAGAAACTTCAACCTTCCTAACCATAACTTCCTAAGAGTGGCAAGTCCGGAGGTCGTGGCGGAAAATCCCGAGCAAGGTCTGTTCCAAGGCCAAGCTTTGGTGGGTTGGGAGATCCTCAAGGAGTGGAGGAATCCAGGGGTGACACAAAGGAGGCTGGATGGGCGACTCACAAAGTGTGTGGGAGGGACCAAAGGTCCATGTGATGATACAAAGTGTCATATCCATACAATCCTGACCTCCGCTCTGGGCTCCCGGAACTCCAAAACTGACTCCGGAGCTCTACTTCCCTTCCATCACCTTCTCCTTGCCGACTCCCAAGAGGTTATCCCACCTCCAGCTCCGACACCACCTTCAGTCCGACTCCGGAACATTCCGGGTCTGACCTCAACCCCGATACCTTCCAGATGAGCATGCAACACCTATGCTCCCGACTCCGGACCTCCGCTCCGGAATCCCATTCACATCTCTGTCCCCGGAACTGTCAGGGCACACCCGCCTGACCCGGCCCCACCTGGCCCCACTTCACCCGGTACCCCGCCACCCAGTCCTCCCCTACCTCCTCCCCCTTCTTCTTTCTTTCTTTCTCCATTCCACTCTCTCTTTACTTATTTCACCTTCTCTTTATTTTCTCTTTATTCTACACGGACGACCTTTCCTTGCATCAATGTACCATTGACCCACCCGCAGCGTGCTCACGACACGCCCAGCCCGGGCGCCTCGGGTGACCCCTGCTATGTCCAGCTCGCGCGTTCACAGTGGACACCCTCGGGATCCCCCATGGGGACACCCGGGTGACTACGGCTGTATGCGAGGATGACGTGGCACCTGTCATGTGACCCAAGCCGCATGTATATAAACATACCTGAAGTGGGAACCGAAGAAGTAGCCTTCTTCTCACCCTTTTCCACTTCAGGTAAGTAACATAGTATTCCCTTTTAATAATAATAACACCCTTTTCCACTTCAGTCTAAGTGGCCAGGGACTGCCTCCTGAGCCGGGCCCGCCAGTACGCATGCCCGCCCCACACCCCGTGAGGCTTCTAGTGTCGGGCGTCTTACCCGGGCCTCCTCTACCCCGGACGCGTCCCTGACAGCAGAAGAAGGCTTCAACCTTGTCTCCCCTATCCCTCCTCCCTCCCCTGCCATGGTAACCGAAGAGCAGTACGACGACCTGCTGGCCCGGTTCCAAGAACTACAGGCCATCATCGAAAACCAGGTCTTGAACCAGCCGGCACCCGCCCCCATGCCGGCACCTACACCCGCCCCTGCACCCCCATCCGCGCCCAGACCCAAGGGGCCTAAGGTTGCCCCCCCCACTGCCTTCTCAGGAGCCAGCGAGGACCTTGACCGTTTCAAGGCCGAATGTGGCATCTATTTCCACGTCCGCGCGGCCGAGTTCCCCACCCCCCTCTCTCAGATCCTCTTCGTGTTGTCCTACATGAAGGGGGGGACCGCAGGAGCATGGGCGACCCAGCGTACCATCGCGCTGTTAACGGCAAACTCTCCCACCCTCACCATGGACGAGTTCAACACGGAACTCGATGCCATGTTCCAGGACCCCAACCGGGAAGCCACTGCCCAGCAGAAGTTGGCAAGCATCTGACAGGGGAGTGACTCCGTGGACAAAGTCATCCAGGAGTTCGAGATACTGGGACCCACCTCGTGGCTGGGCGACGTTGGGCTTGTCGACCGTTTTGAGCAAGCAATCAACGCCCGGCTCCGCGAAAGTATATATCACCTCCGCCCCATGCCTACCACCTGGGCCGAGTGGAAACATGAAGCCACCCTCCTGGACAACCAGTGGCGACGCTTCCAGGCGACACAACCGCGCGCGCCCCCGCCCAGGCCTCCGTTTACCCTGACGCGACCCCCGCCAACTACAAACCCCCTCATGCACGTCCCACACCCACAGCCCCACGACCTGGGCCCGCAGCCCCGCCCCCAACTCCTGCAGCCCGCCCCCCTACAGGGACGGGCCCCCAACCCATGGACCTCGACCGCTCAAGGACTGACCACAGGAGGAACGGGCTGTGTTACAACTGTAACGCCCCAGGGCATATCGCACAAGACTGCCCGCAACCTAAGGTCCACCGAGTCCGACGCCTCCACCCAGAAGACCTTCGAGCACTGATGGAGGGGTTGAAGAGGCAGCTGACTGAGGAACCAGAGGGAGAGGGGGAAGAGCCAGAGGCAGGGCCTCAGGAGGATTTTCAGGAAGGCGGCCGGTGAGGGATGCATCCCGGGCGCCCGTAGAGCATAACTCATGTAAATACCACAGAGCGCGTAAGCCAGCAATGCCAAAGCTTCACCGAGTTATCGCAAAGAAAAGGAGAAAAAGCGCATCTCCAGCACAAGAGAGTGAAAGAACCCCAGGGGTAACACCTGAGGTAGCGGTGTCCCCACCCGCCATCTACGTCCTCTCTAAACAATCCCCCAGGTCGCTCAGCCTCACCGTGAAGCTGACCGCCCTGACCTCCCTCGCTTCTGTATCCGTGTCAGCGCTCCTGGACTCAGGAGCCACCGGGAACTTCGTAAGCCCCGAGTTCATCTGGAAGCACAACCTCGAGACCACCCGGCTCCCTCAGCCCATCCCGGTCCGCAACGTCGACGGGACCCCCAACGAGAATGGAGCCATAACTGAGGAACTGGAGGCCCTCCTGACATTCGGACGACACACAGAGCGAGCCCAGTTCGCGGTTGCAAACCTCGGGCGACAGTCCCTCATCATAGGACATTCATGGCTGTTGCACCACAACCCGGAGGTGGATTGGGCACGACAGAAAGTCACCATGTCCTGCTGCCCATCCTCCTGCAAGCTGCTACAGGCATGAAGCGACCCGGACCTTGCCCTAGAACCCGGGGACGGGATCTATGCCGCGATCATCCCCCCAGGGTGGGGGCATGACTTGAGAGCGACTACGACACCCTCCCAGCGGATGGCCCAGGAAGCCCATGACCCGGGAGCAGAACCCGTGCCGTTTGAAGCATTGGTGCCAGAGCACTACCAGAACTTCCGGGACGTGTTCTCGAAAGAAGCCTTTGACCAGCTACCCCCCCGGAAGCCCTGGGACCACGCTATAGACTTAGTCCCGGACGCCAAACTACCCAGGGGGAAGACTTTTCCCCTCTCACGGCCAGAGCAGAAAGAGTTGGACGAGTTCCTGCGCGAGAACTTGCAGAACGGGCGCATACGACCCTCCAAGTCCCCGATGGGGGCTCCAGTCTTCTTCGTCAAGAAGGACGGGTCGCTACGCCTAGTCCAGGACTACCGGAAATTGAACGAGATCACGGTAAAGAACTCGTACCCGCTTCCACTCATCTCAGACGTTCTCGCCTGCCTCCGCAACGCCAAGTACTTTTCAGCTCTGGACTTACGATGGGGGTTTAACAACGTCCGGATTAAGGATGGCGATGAGTGGAAAGCAGCATTCGCAACCAATCGAGGGCTGTTCGAGCCCATGGTGATGTTCTTCGGCCTATGTAACTCACCCACGACCTTCCAGACCATGATGAATGACATCCTTCGGGATTTCATCGATCGGGAGGTCGTCATTTGTTACATGGACGACATTCTCATCTTCACAGCCACCCTAGAGGAGCACCGGAGGGTAGTCCGAGAAGTCCTAGAGACGCTACGGAAGAGAAAGCTCTTCCTGAAGCCGGAGAAGTGTAAATTTGAACGGACACAGATCGACTACCTGGGCCTGGTCATCTCAGAGGGCAGCGTCGCGATGGACCCCATGAAGATCCGTGGAGTCCTTGACTGGCCGACCCCAACCAAGGTGAAGGAAGTGCAGTCCTTCCTGGGGTTCGTGAACTTTTACCGTCGCTTCATCAAAGACTTCTCCGAGAAAGCACGGCCCCTCCACACGCTAACCCGGAAGACCCAAACCTGAAACTGGGGCCCGGACGAGGACTATGCCTTCCGCGCCCTCAAAGAAGCCGTCACCACCGCCCCCGTCCTCTCCTTCCCTACAGACACTGGCCGCTTCAGGCTTGAGTGTGACGCCTCTAACTTCGCAACCGGTGCAGTCCTCTCCCAACTCCAGGCGGATGGGGAGTTCCACCCGGTAGCATTCATGTCCAAGAGCTTCACGGACGTGGAGTGTAACTACAAGATATACGACAAGGAGATGCTCGCAATCGTCCGAGCCCTGGAAGAGTGGCGACACTTCTTAGAAGGTGCTGGGGAGAAGGTCGAAATTTACACTGACCACCGTAACCTGAGTTACTTCCGGACGGCCCAGAGGTTAAACCGGCGCCAGGCCTGGTGGACCCTCTTCCTCTCCCGCTTCTACTTCACCCTCGTCCACTGCCCAGGGAAACTCATGGGGAAGCCGGACGCACTCTCCCGTCGAGCCGACCACCAAGGGAAGGACGACAACGAAGGGCTGACCCTCCTCCAACCAGCCTGGTTTGAAGCTCACGCGACGGAGGCAGTCTCAGTAGAAGGAGAGGAAGCAGGCATCCTAGAGAGAATACGCGGGGCAAAAGACCACGATGAGAGGGTGGTAAAAGCTATACGAGAGCTGAGGGAAGGGACACTAAGATCGGACGAGTGGGAGGAGCAGGGAGACCTAGTCCTATACCGGGGGAGAGTGTACGTTCCAAAAGACCCCCAACTCCGTCACAATCTGGTACGGCTACACCACGACGCACAGGCGACGGGGCATCCAGGGCGATGGAAAACCTTGGAACTCGTCTCCCGTGACTACTGGTGGCCCCGGATGGCAGAGTATGTCGGGCAATATGTACGCGGGTGTGATACCTGCAACCGCGTCAAGTCGTTCCCCTCACGAAAAGTCGGGAAGCTCACCCCAAACAAAGTCCCCACCCATCGTTGGCAGGTGATCTCAGTGGACATGGTAGGGGAGCTCCCAGAGTCAAAGGGATACAATGCCATCCTCATAGTGGTGGACCGCCTATCCAAACGCATCCACGCGGTCCCCACTGTGACAACTGTGGACTCGGAGGGTATCGCACGGCTCTTCCTAGAGCACGTCTGGAGGCACCACGGGCTCCCTGAGGAGATCCTCAGCGACAGAGGGAGCGCCTTCGTCTCCCGCTTCTCAAAAGAGCTCGCGGACCTCCTAGGTGTCAAGCTCACCCCCTCTGCGCCCTACCACCCCCAGACAGATGGACAGACGGAGCGGGTCAATCAGGAGATCAAGGCCTACCTCCGGGTGTTCGTCAACCATCGCCAAGATGACTGGGCGGATTGGCTCCCCTTAGCGGAATTCTCTTATAATAACCGCATCCACTCCTCCACCCACCGAACCCCTTTCGAACTCGACACTGGCCAACACCCCAGGATGGGGACAGAACCCACACACACGTCTGAGGTGGAAGCCGCTGATGCATTCTCGTCAAGGATGATGAAAATGCAGGAGGAGGCGAAAGCAGCGCTGGAACACACAGCGGACGAAATGGCCCGCTACTACGACCGAGATCGCGAGACGGCCCCAAAGTATCAAGAAGGTGACCAAGTCTGGCTCAACGCGCAAAACTACACGACCAACCGCCCGACCAAAAAGTTGGACCACAAATGGCTTGGCCCCTTCAAGATCGTCAAAGTCGTCTCCCCAGCTGCCATCAAACTTCAACTTACCGCACGACAGAAAGGAGTCCACCCAGTCGTATCCATGACAAACGTCAGACCATACCACCCGGAGGACATCAGGGAACGACCCACCGACCCATGCCCGGGCCCAGAGCTCGTAGATGGAGATGAAGAATATGAAGTCGAGAAAGTACTAGACTCTAAGTGGCTACGCCGGAAACTCTGGTATCTAGTGAAGTTTGCTGGCTGGCCAAACTCAGAGAACCAATGGCTCCAGCGGGACCACTTAGTCCACGCCCCCAACCGGATCGAGGAATTCCACAGGACGCACCCCCAGGCCCCGGGAGGAGAGAGGGAGAACCACCTGGCCGCTTCGAGGCGAAGCGGCTTAAGGAGGGGGTGATGTCAGGGCACACCCGCCTGACCCGGCCCCACCCGGCCCCACTTCACCCGGTACCCCGCCACCCAGTCCTCCCCTACCTCCTCCCCCTTCTTCTTTCTTTCTTTCTCCATTCCACTCTCTCTTTACTTATTTCACCTTCTCTTTATTTTCTCTTTATTCTACACGGACGACCTTTCCTTGCATCAATGTACCATTGACCCACCCGCAGTGTGCTCACGACATGCCCAGCCCGGGTGCCTCAGGCGACCCCCGCTATGTCCAGCTCGTGTGTTCACAGCGGACACCCTCGGGATCCCCCATGGGGACACCTGGGTGACTACGGCTGTATGCGAGGATGACGTGGCACCCGTCATGTGACCCAAGCCGCATGTATATAAACATACCTGAAGTGGGAACCGAAGAAGTAGCCTTCTTCTCACCCTTTTCCACTTCAGGTAAGTAACATAGTATTCCCTTTTAATAATAATAACACCCTTTTCCACTTCAGTCTAAGTGGCCAGGGACTGCCTCCTGAGCTGGGCCTGCCAGTACGCACGCCCGCCCCACACCCCGTGAGGCTTCTAGTGTCGGGCGTCTTACCCGGGCCTCCTCTACCCCGGACGCATCCCTGAGAGGAACCTCCGGTCTTAGCTCCAACCTCGGACTTTGACCCCACCTCCGCTTATACCCATTGTATTGGTTAGCTCATTCCATTTAATTGCCTTTGCCAATATTCTGGAGTTTAACTTCTGAGTTTGGACTGGACTTATGTCGGACCTTGCAACTATTGCATTGCTCCATTCAATTCCACTATTCTCCCTCATTCCTATTTGGGCTGCTGCTTCCTTTCTATTCAGTCAGCTAGCCATTCCCCACTCCCATCCTCCCTCCTTCCTCCTTGGGCCTTGGCCCTTCACTCCTCCTTTGGGAAACACCATTGAGTCAAACCCTTGACCCTCGGTGTTGTTCCTTCTTTCAGCTCCCTTTGTCTCCTTTCGGAGTACCCTTGCTCCTTTTGATTCTGGACCCCTCCTTATATACAATGTACATAGTAACTTGTAACCTCAGTCCGAAATCGACCTGAAATGCCCCCTAGTGACTTTCCCTCTCCTAGATCCGAAATTAGGGACCCCCAGGACAACCAGCAATGGCACAGTGCTCCGCCTGAGTCACTGAGGCCGAGGTCCTTCCATGCTAAGTCTCCGATTCCACTCCGGAGTCGTCTGTATCAGCCCTGTTCTAACACAGTGTGTCCTAGACATTAGACAAGGTCCATTTGACAAAGGCGATGTAAGAACATCTTTGGAATTGATGAGGGAAGGTGTGTGTCAACCAGTGGTGTGAGGTCCGAAGGTTAATGGAAGAGTAAGTGGAGGTGGATGAGTTGGGTTGTGGGCGAGGAGGTCCGGACAAGGTAAGCTCAAGACTATCACTCAACAGAGCACATAGGAGAGACAAGTTGTGCCATGAGACATCAGAACCACAAGTCAAGCCAGCCAGGGTGGCATAGAAACGTCATCAGAAGAGAGGAGGACATAGTATCAACCAATGGGATGAGGTCCGAAGGAAGATGGGGCCAGATGGGTTGGAAGCGGAGCATGGCTCGCTATCCTGGAGTAGAGTGCTCAGCATTACTGATGGAATGCCAGGCGGTGGGGAGTGCAATGGAGAATCAGGTGAAGTGTCTGCCGATGGACAAAGTCCGAAAGGCAAACTGAGGTGATATATCGCGGAAATAGACTGGGATGTTCAGAGTACAGACTAGGTAACTGCTCTTAAACCCTCGATCAATGGATCGATAATGGGCGAGTCAGTAGGTGTCCCAGATCTAAGAGACAAGATCCATCTATGGGTTGACAAAGGAATTGTCCAGGTTGATTCAAACCAAGGTGAAGCGGACTGGGTAGGTCGATGGCCTGAGAGGAGCTGTGAAGTACGCTGCCAGGATGGGCGAGATGCAGGATCCTTGGGGCACCCCTGTTGAGATGGGCTTGAGTTGGCCACATTTCCCATCTAGACAAATTGCTCCTTTACGTTCCTGTAGGAAACTGAGGACCCATTTCACGATGGGGAGTGGTATACTCATCCTCCTGAGTGTATCGATAAGGTGTGGGTGGGGAATGTTGTTGAAGAAGCCAGTTATGTCGAAGGTTAACATGGAGACTACTCTTTTGTGGTTCCATGCTGCTTCTATGTCATGTATGATAGACATCAGTGCATCTTGCGCTGACCTGCCCTGTCATATCCATCCCCAGCCATCGACTTCCACTCCCTCCAATCCCTCCGGTCTACCTCCGCTCCTTCTTCACTAACCTCGGAGCTCCCATATTCTGCAATCGCCTCGGTACCTCTTGATGGTCACCACCCCCTCTTTTCAATTTATTACCTATGCCTCCCTAAGTATGGAGCCCCGAAGGCTTCCAGACAGCTCCAATGTCTGCTAGTGCACTCCCGCCTCTGCGGGGCAATATACTCACTTGCCCTGCAAGCCCATCTTCGGGCCTATCCCTCCTTTCTGTTTCTGGGTTATTGTCTACCATTTGGTTAACCCCGTAACCCAACTTGTCGGTAATATTCAATCAGCTAATGTCTAATCCTGTTAGCTCCGCTCCGCTCAGCTCCGCCATTTGCGGACCCGCCCTCATTGTAACTATATATATACTCAACTTGTACATAGGTTACACCTCAGTGATAAAATCGACTAGAGTTTGCCCCCTTCAGTTCTGGTTGCCAGTTCAGTAAGTTAGGGCACAGACGTGTTACTTGGCACAGCGCTCCTGGCATAAGTCACTGAGGCCGAAGCCCTCCACCACGGAGACACTCCTTTTGTCTCAAACCTGGTCTCTGACACCCAGTAGGCCCCCATACTGTGTGGTGGGGAAGAGGTGGTACTTAGCTGCAATGTATGCTAGTCTGCGGGCCTGTATTTTCTCGAGCGCTTTCCCTAATACTTCCAGTAGCTGGATTAGTCAGTAAGAGCGCAGGAGGGAGTAGTCTCGATTCGGTTTCTGTAGGGCAACCGCTATCAATGTGTGCCATTTCAGAGGGTGGTAGCCAGAGTCCACACAGAGTCTTATGAGGTGGAAGATTTGTTCATCCATCACGTCCCAGGCCCATCTCCATGCTCTGCCCATGAGTCCGGATATCCCAGGCACATTGAGTTGAGCTGCTGTGAAAATGGTGTTCTTTACTTCGTTCTTTGTGACACTGACATATTCCATGTCTGTGTTCCGGGGTTCTAGCGATATGGGTGGGGGGTTTGAGTGTGTCAGGGGGGGTGGGAAGAGATGGGAATGTAGAACATTGCATTTTTCTTCATGTGTACTGGCCAGTGGGAGGCCATTAGTCTGGTGGATGGGTGGCAAGATGTAGGTGCATTGGCACTTCGTCCATTTCCTGAAGTTCCATACATTCCATGCATCTGCCTCCTCAGTGAGTTGATGGTAGTAGTCCTGTTTGGCTTTTCTTATTTTCTGTCGGATCTCTTTACTGATCTCTTTAATGCAATCTGCTAGGAAGATGGATGGCTGGTGGAAGTCATGCATCCAGTCTCTCAGGGTCTCATGGGTTGAGTGTAGATCGTGGTAAGCCTTGGAGAGGTCCTCGTTCCACCATGGTTTGGAGGCCTTACTCAGCTTATGTGTGGGTACCGACTTGGTGGCTGCTCTTTCCAGGAGGCCTTGTATGAGATTGGTCACCTGGTTTAATTCTCCAGGCATCACTGTTAGGATCATGCTATTCAAGGTGTTGTGGGTTAGGGATGTTAGTTCTGCGCATGAGGCTTGTATTTCAGCCCTTAAGGCTGTTGGAATTTGTACACGTGGTCTTGGGAACCTAAATGCTAAAATATGGACATTCTGGGAGTCGAACCGCAGAACCCTGCATAGGTACCAAGAGTGTGTTACCATTACACTAAATTCCCACATTAGGCAGAGGTGGTTTCTAACAAAGGCATCTTTAAAATTATCTGCATCTGCATGTTTCCAGTTGAGTCTGGTGTCACACGGGTTTTTGACTGTTTCCCGAGGGGCCTAGTAGGAAGGTCTGGGCATGGTGGTCTGATAGACAACCTATGTTTGTGTCGATGAGGTGATTTGTCACTACGCTTGCACCTTCAGCTGCTGCATTGGGTCTATGACTGATGTGTGGCCCATGTGGTCTTCCCTTGTGGGAATAAAGGGTTCATTGACTAGGGAGAAGGTGTTCCGTTCCAGCCATTGTAGGGTTTCTGCTGTGCGAGCACATGGGGAAGTGATGTGATCATCCCAATTTGGATGGCGTATGTTCCAGTCACCGGTTATGACTGTTGGGGTGTCAGCATCTAGGTGGGTGTTCGCGAGCCTGTCAACAGTGAACTCCCTGTTTTGCAGCTCACCTAGTACTTTCTGGTTGTATATATTAATCAGTTTGGTTGGCAGTTGGCTGGAGCCTGTCCTTCAGATGTCCATTATCATGAAATCCAGATCCTTTGCCAGGTCATTTCTGAGGGTGAGTTCTATCTGGGCATTGAGGCAGTAGTATGCCATCACCCTAGGTCTATTGCCTTCGGGGACCGGGAGCATGGGGAGTACGGCTTGCCACCCCTTTAGGGCAACTGAGATGAAGGAGTTGTTCAGTTTCTCCCACCACAGTTCCTGGATTAGTAGTATGTCAAACACTGGATTCTTTCTGCTGGTCACCATCTGCATTGCTGCTTGTGTGGTGGAATTGGATCTATTAACGTTGATGCTGCAGATCGATAGGGTTGACATTAGTTTTTGTTGTCTAGGCATTGGGAATATGATGTTGGCCCATCTCTATGTCCATCTGGGACACTGAAGTGAATGGTGTGAGAGGCGCTTGTTCCTGAGTTGGCCTTGTGGGGGTGCAGTGCAGCGGTTTCATCCTGGTTTTTTCCTGGATAAGTCTTGCTGTTGTGGTTCTCTGGTCCTCCAGATTCTCCTTGTCAAGGATGTTCAATATGTCGCTTGCCAAGAGGCCTATGTGCTCTAGGGGGTCTGATGGTTCAGAGGTTGGCAGAGCCGTGTTCCATTTGTTCCTGATCTGTTCCAGGTTGTCAAGGGCTGAGTTTGCTGCATTTGCTGCGTTGGGATGCTGGAGAGTCGGCATTGCTGCAGGTAGGCCCATGCAGCTACATCTGTGTTATAGGAATGGAGTCTCTCGCGACCGTGTCGACTGAACGTCAACCACAGCGGGTCCTCCTCCACATCCTCCCATCTCTTCCTTACATTCTCCCCACTTCCCCCCTTCTTACACACTCACTCCGCACTAAGCTTTCCCTTATTGGGTTTTGGTGCTGGCCGGATTATTTATTCTATTTCGCGAGATTTCTCGTGATCATTTCTTATTCAATAGTTAGCATCACATTCATGTATGGCTACAGCCGAAAAAGATGGAACGAAAACGAATAACACACCCTCACCTTCTGTGCAACAATTGTAAACCTCCTTGTGCTAACACTGTAACGTCTGTGTAAGATTGTATATGTCTCGGTCACCATCTATATGGGTCATCCCTACTGAGGATGACGACTCTGGCCATGGATCATCGAGTTCGTGTGTGACTCAACTCAGGTATGCACGAATGCCTTCTGTTATGACTCACGTCGCTCGCCCAGGTACTGGGCTCACATCTGTCTCACCTTATGGTGAGCATCTGGTTAACTCTATGGATGGAGTGGTATTCGATACAAGCCCATTCCCCTCATCGTCGGTACGTGTCAGGGCAATAGCCCCGAACCCCGAGTCACATGTAAACTAGATACATATAGTCACGTGGACAAGCGGGAACCTCTGGGTAACCGCTTACACACCACCGTAAAATACACCATCTTGTATCACTTATGGCCTTGTGTGCTGAGCAACCCTAAGACCTCACAGTACGCTCTCGCGAGCGCCAAGTAGCCATCGATCCCACCACATGTTGTTCGACCTATGATCGACTAACCCCTCTGTCACCAGTACACTCATATGAGCACCAAGTACCTGTTGACACGAATACAGACCGTTCGCCAAACGAACGGTCTCATACCCTGTTGCCGGTACGCCCATCTGGGTGCCAAGTATCTGTCAACCCAGCCTCAAGTAGTTCCCTCAAGGAGCTGGAATCTCACTCGTTGCCAGTACGCCCATCTGGGTGCCAAGTACCCATCAACCAGATCTCAGGAAGCTCCCTCAAGGAGCTGTTATATCACTCGCTACCAGTACACTCCCTCGAGCGCCAAGTACCCACTAGCCCTTTGTCCTCGACTGGTCCAGTTCTGGATATCCCCTTTGCCTGTGACCCTATACACCCACACACAGTATGCTCACATAACGAGCACCAAGTATCCATCGTAGCAGACTCCCATTCACCATGAGGTCCCAGCTTTCTGTCAAAAGCTCCAAGGCTATCGGACAATACTCATTACACAACTAGGCCACCCTACATACATGAGGTCGACGATTCCAAGTCGTCTATAAGGACGGAAAGAAATGGATTACCCATAACCCATTTCTTTAACAGTCTGGCCTTGCATTCCTTGAATGAGCTTGCATGTTGCTCTTTGCAGTTCACACATTTCAGACATGTGTTCTCTGGATGGTCATTTGTGGTGTGGTCTTTTGCACCGCATTTGAGGCATCTGGGTTGGTGACAGGTTTCTGTGCAGTGCGACAACATTCCACATTTACTGCATGCATAGATTTGGGGCCAGTCTGTCATATCTGTACAATCCTGACCTCCGCTCCAGGCTCCCAGAACTCTGAAACTGACTTCCAGAGTCCTACTTCCCTTCTGCCACCTCCTCCTTGCTGACTTCCAAGAGGTTATCCCACCTCCAGCTCCAACACCACCTTTGGTCCGACTCCGGAACATTCCGGGTCCAACCTCATCCTCGACACCTTCCAGACGAGCACGCAACACCTATGCTCCTGACTCCGGACCTCCGCTCCGGAATCCCGGTTGCATCTCCATCTCTGGAACCTCCGGTCTTAGCTCCGACCTCGGACTGTGACCCCACCTCCGCTTATACCCATTGTATTGGTTAGCTCATTCCATTTAATTATGTTTGCCAATATTCCAGAGTTTAACTTCCAAGTTCGGACTTTCCGGACTTACATCAGACCTTGCAACTGTTGCATTGCTCCATTCAATTCTGCTATTCTCCCTCATTCCTATTTGGGCTGCTGCTTCCTTTCTATTCAGTCAGCTGGCCATTCCCCACTCCCTTCCTCCTTCCTTCCTCCTTGGGCCTTGGCCCTTCACTCCTCCTTTGGGAAACACCATTGAGTCAAACACTTGACCCTTGGTGTTGTTCCTCCTTCCAGCTCCCTTTGTCTGCTTTTGGAGTACCCTTGCTCCTTTTGATTCCGGACCCCTCCTTATATACAATGTACATAGTAACTTGTAACCTCAGTCTGAAATCGACTTGAATTCCCCCAAGAGACTTCCCCTCTGCTAGATCCGAAATTACGGACCCCTAGGACAACCAGCAATGGCACAGCACTCCGCCTGAGTCGCTGAGGCCAAGGTCCTTCCACGCTAAGTCTCTGATTCCACTCTGGAGTCATCCAAATCCGCCCATTCCAACACGGTCCTCATATGGTGTGATTGTGCATCTGTAGTTAAACAAATATACTGATTTCAGGCTAAGCATAGCCTCTCTGTCTGCTTTGTTAGCAAGGTCGATGACAATAGAAGCGAAGTTCTTAGCACATGTAGTATCTTCTGATCCCAGCCATTTTGGAGAGCGCCATACTCTCATGTCGTTGTATGGGGGGATGTACATGCATAATTTGCTCTGGATCATGCTTAGCGTCATTGGTTCATTGTTCCCACAGTGGGTGGGGATTTCGTTAATTTTGATGTGGTAGTGCTCCATGTTGGGGAGTATGGATAGGACTTCATTTGACATGATCAGGGCCGCTATCTCCTGGCCGTATTCCATCAAGTCGGAGGCTTTGCAGGTTGGTGCTGTGGTGATTTTAATGTTGCCAGCCATGGAATATCCTAACGCCATCACCCTGAGGTAATGTGGAAGGTTCTTCCGTTCTAGCATGTCGTTGATCTTCTTCCAGATTTCAATGCCATTCGGTTGTTGGTCATGCGGAACCGGGGGGTTGATGCAGATGATCAGGCTGTGGGGGTTTGCTGTGGAGCTGTGGTCTGTTTTGCCAGGCGTGTCCGGGTGTTGGGTTCTGATTCCTTTGTCCAGTTGACTGGTTGCTCAACTCTGTGTTGGTTTCAGGGGGGTTTTCGCCATGTTGGCCCATGTCTTCTGTGGGGACGCCATGGGTGCTGCCACGGTCTCTGGGTCCCTACTGGTTGTGTTTGACACTTTATAGGATAGTAGCTCTTTTTCTAAAGTCCTTATTCTATCAGTTAGATATGCATTTGATGAGGATAGATTGGTGATGTTAGCTTCAGCCTCCGCTAGGCATTCCTCTGTTCCTTTTCCTACCATGATCGCATCCCCTAAGGGTGTGAATTCGGATCTGGGTAGGCTAAGGTACCAGTGCATGTACATCGGGAGAAAGTCTTGCCATAATTCTTTGTTCGCTATGCCAGCTATTAGGTTCATGATTTTGGCCATGTACCAGCTGGCTTCTTCTAAGCCATTCCAGTTTTCATCGTTTTCAGGTTCATCTTTCTGTGGTTCTTCCTCTTCCATTTCCTCTACCTCAGACTGTTGGCCCTCGATGTGTGGGTGCGGGGGCGTTGAGATTGTCATGACCTTCGTGGTTTCATGGTGTGCTACCTCATCGGGAGAGGGGGGCCTGAATGATGGGATGCTAGTTATGTTCAGGGCCTCGTTTGGTGATTGGGCTTCCAGGTGGTCCTCACTCCATGTTCAGGTTGTGTGATCCGTTGCTTCTTTCCAGGGGTCGTGTTCCTCCATGGGAGGAGTGCCAGTCTGCCCCTGATAGTGGACAGTTTATTCCTGTGCACGGCTTTCTGGTGTGGCTGCTGCGGTGTGCCTGAGTTCGTGTGGTAGGTCAACTTAGCCTGAAGCCGGGTGCTGACCTGGTTTGCCAGTTTCTGACGACCTGTTTTACCTCCTGGGTCAGACATCAAGTGATCGTCCATTGTTAGGAGATCAGTGGGGGGAGTATGGGGGGGCGGCTTGGGGTGGGGAGGCTTGGGTGTGGATTTTGTGATCTCGCTAGACATTTACCCCCTCTTTTCGAGATGGTGTCACATGGCACAGCAGGGGGTGGTGAGAGGCTGCAGTTCTCAGTTGCTTATGTAAGGCATGCAGGAGTTACCTTATGGCTAGGATTCAAAAATGCTTGTTCAAGTTCCAGGACTGAGTAGGGATTCGCTGGGCTTGGTGATTCAAAAGCTATGAGGTGACATCCACTGACAGGGATTCCCTAGCAGTACTGGCTGACCACCTCTCTCGACTAGTTCAGGAGACTGATACGGAGTGGAGTGAATCCTGCTTCTATGCTGGCACGTGTTCAAGACATGCATATATCTGTGGTGTTTAATTCTCGAATTGCATGATGTGCTTCTCACACTTCCTCGTTGCAGTTTGCCTTTCCATCCAGTGCCCCCATGGGAATTTGTAAGTTGCATTCCAGCCAGGGTTCCCCTGCTGCTCAAGTTTTTCTCTGGCAGTTCCTGGGAAATTGATCAAAGGTGGGATCAATTGTTTCTGCTCCTACGACGTGATGCAAGTTCCAATGCACGCAATCAGGGAGGCACTAAATGTTGATTTGCTTAACCACCCTCATCACCATGAGAACCCATTCAATAATGGGGTATACATGTCCCCCAACATGGGCGCTTAGTTAAAGCTGCTCCCCCATTATCATGAATGATGTCCATCGTTTGACACCCTCAACCTGTACTACATGCTTCTGTGTCCAACACAGTCTTGTACCTATGAGAATTCATTCTGAGTTTCCCAAATGGGCTTCCAGTTGAAGGTGCCAGTTCCCACCCACAAAACCCCTGCCATTTGGGGCCTCTAACCAGAATACGACTATGCATTGTACTTTAAATAAACTCCCATTCAATGCCCCATAGCCATTGAATATCGTTGAACCCTATTGATCAATAATGTTGATGCATTGCATTAACCACCTGGTGCTCATCTTGAGTCAAGCACAACTGTGAGACAGCATGATGCTGTTCACCTCAAAGTCAGCCATAATATTGTCAGCACACTACAGCTGACCATCTCAACCAAAACCCCTAATGAAAGGATGGTAGTGCCTGGGGAATACTCATGACAGACATGCATCGGAATTATTAATGCATGTGCTATGGCTGTGTGACATAAGTTTGAAGAAAAGTCATATCTGCATTGTTTTAGCATGTTTATACCCCGTTCAACTGATGTTCTGTAGCCTAATTGGGTACCTTGAAGCTAACACACAAATCGAACGAATGTTTTTAATTTTGATTGTCCCCTGTCATGTTCATACCAACCCCTGTCCGGAACCAACCAAGTGCCGATTTCCCACTCAATTGTTAAAAAATGGGCGGAAGCAGACGACTCTGGAGTGGAATTGGAGACTTAGCGTGGAGGGACCTTGGCCTCAGCAACTCAAGCGGAGCGCTGTGCCATTGCTGTTTGTCCATTTGGTCCTGAATTTCACAGTAGGCGAGCAGGAAGTCTCTAGGGGGCATTTCAGGTCGATTTCGGACTGAGCCCAAAACAAGTATGTACAAGCACCGATATATATATAATGGAGGGGGCAAAGCACAAGGAAACAAAGGGGATCCGAATCAGAACGAAGATGTCCAAACGGGAACAAAGGGTAGACAGAAGCGGAGCGGTACCGAAGGTCACAAGGCAGGACCTGTGATACGTCCAAAAGGAGGTAGGGAGGGCGAGGCCCAGAGGGGCAGGAGGATGAGGAGAAGTGGGGATGATGACTAACTGGCTAAAATGGGAAGAAGCAGCAGTCCAAATAGGGATGAGGGGAAAACGCGAGAGATACATTACAAGCGGCAAAAGTGCCGAAGGCGATCCGCAAAGCTCGGAGGTTGCTGTCAGGAACGTGCCAGAAGCGTATCCAGGTGACCTGCGAGGCGTGCGAAGTCGTCTGGGCTCGTAAGGTCGGAGGGGCGGGACTTTTAGCTTCAGCGACTCGGGTGGAGCGCTGCACTTCGTTCTTACGTTGGTGTCCCAATTTCAGACAGAAGCCTTACGATGAGGATAAGAGTTTAGAGGGGGAATCCAAGTCGATATATGAACTAAGGTACATCCGGTGTAACCTACATGCGTTATAAACACAAGTAACTAAATGAGAGTGGCCCGGAAGGAGTGGTGGATCAAGCGCGATATTAATGAATGAAGAAAGGAACAAATAATCAATATTGGCAAACTTGGTCAACAAAAGGCAAGCAAGGAACAATAGGAAGAACAATAGTCCGCAGGCGGACAAAAGAGAAAAGGCCATCCGGCCATCTAGCAAGCCGTCCGGCTGGGGGCGGACAACAATGAAGCGGGCAACCTAGGTTGGAAGGTACGCACGCGAGGGAGGAAGTGCGGATGAGGGTGATGGGTCATCAGCAAACTTGGTAGGGAGCTCTTGGAGCTCTCAGAGCTCTCAGAGCTCTGTGAGCAAATTGAGTCTTTTTGCTGTGCACCCTCTACACATTGGGTGGAGAAAATTAAATGTTTGAATGATTTTATTCTCCTAAGGATGCAGAAGTGCAAAGATAATATGTATATACATTTTTGGAAATGCATATTCCATGGCCAGCATCATTACTTGAAACACTCTATGAGCTCTATGAGCTCACTGAGCTCATAGAGCTCATAGAGCTTTTTGTTTTTAAATCATGGATGGTCTTCATATCTCCATGAAATCTGCTTAGTTATTTTGGCACCAGTAGTGCAAAGATAATATGGATATATATGTGTGTAAAATGGCCATTGTCATTGCTCTGAAAGCTCTATGAGCTCTATGAACTCTATGAACTCAGTGGGCTCATAGAGCTCATATACCCTTTGTGTTTACTAAAATCAGCACCTTATTTTTTATTGCTATTTACAAAATTTGAGGAAAACTCTGAAATTCAAAAATTTGCACTTTATCTTTCATCTCATTTCTTGCTCAAAACTCAACCAATTTTGATGATTCTATGTGAATTGGAAAGCACCAAAGTGTGGCAATGTAACCATGCATGTTATGTAGGGTATAAATCAGTTTTAACAAAGTGTTCCAAATGAAGTAAATTGAAAATAAAGCAAACAAAAAGCTGATGTATTCTTCAGATATCATCCAAGCCTTTGACACCAAATTTCCCATGGTCAAAAAGCCATGGTTATTTGGCTCACTGTCAGGGCCCAGCCCTTGTTCTGTGACGGGCCCAGGGGGATCCTCCTAGTCGCTGGGGTATCTAGTCCCAGTCCGAGATCCTCAAACTCACTGAGGGGGCTAAACCTTCTCAACCTCCTCTACAAATGGGAGCCAGGAACTATACAGTTTTCAGCTCTTTGTTGACTCCCCATAAATGGCACCCCCCCGTGGGAACGAGCTGCTCACCCAGAAAGTTCCCACAGTTGTGGCTGTGATGGTTTCTGGGTGAGTAACTTACCCAGAACTTTCCCATGGGTCTGCATGCATGCGGGATTGTGGAATAGTGAGGGGCTGTGCCCTGACACTCACCAAAACATGGTGGGAGACTTTTCTAACACTGAAACATACATTGCTACATTGCCCCACTTTGGCACTTTCCAATGCACATTGAATTATCAAAAAAGTGAATTAATTTTTTTTCCAATTATTCCTAATTTCCTGAAATATCTCTCCCTAACTTATCCCAAAATTTCTGATTTTCCCCCTGATTTTTTGGACATTCTCCTTTTTTAGAAAGTCCCCATTTTCTGAATTTTCCTTAATTTTCCCTGACTTTTTTCAAGTTTTTAGAAACCCCCCAGTTCCCCCTCATTTTCCTCCCATTTTCCCCTTCATCCCCCCCCTCAATTTCCCCCCCATCCCCCCCTTCGATTTTCCCCTCATTCCCCCCCCAATTCCCACCTCAATTTCCCCCCATTTCTCCCCCATTCCCCCCTCCAAATTTCCCCTCATTCCCCCCCCCCCCATTCCTTCCCAATTTCCCCCTCATTCCCCCCCATTCCCCCCTCAATTTTCCCCTCAATTCCCTCCTCAATTTTCCCCCCATTCCCCCCCATCCTCCCCTCCAAATTTCCCCTCATTCCCCCCCATTTCCCCCTCCATTTCCTCCCCCATTTTCCCCCTCATTCCCCCCTCATTCCCCCCTCCAAATTTCACCCCATTCCCCCCCTCCATTTTCCCCCCACTTCCCCCTCAATTTCCTCCCTCATTTCCTCCCTCATTCCCCCCAATTCCCTCCTCATTTCCCCCTCCAAATGTCACCCCATTCCCCCCCTCCATTTTCCCCTCATTTTCCCCCTCATTTCCCCCCTCATCCCCCCCTCCAAATTTCCCCATTTCCCCCCTCATTTTCCCCCCATTTCCCCTTTAATTTTTCCCTCATTCCCCCTCCCAATTCCCCCCCAATTCCCCCCCATTCCCCCCCCTCAATTTTCCCCTCATTTCCCCCCCCATTTCCCCCCCTAAGTAATTTCAGATTAACTGCATTTATATCCCTACATTTGGTCTATATATTGATTGGGCTACATACCCTTGGTGTCTGGTGCCGCATTGGTGCTGAAAGTGAAGCTGAGTTTGTTCAGTCCCTTGTATGGTAGGGACTTGGCTATGGCTAGTCACATGATGCCATAGTCAATGCTTTTAAATTTTAATTTTGATATCAGGTAAATTAAACACTCAGGGAGCTCATATAGATAATAGTCCCCTGTGTGCAAATATAGCTCTATGAGCTCTCAGAGCTTTGACTACTTTTTGGAGCTCTCAGAGAAGGGGACCTGCAATTTCAAAGTACTGAAGCTCTGAGAGCTCTATGAGCTCTATGAGCTCTCAGGCCTCCGCATCCAGGTTTGCTGATGGTGGACGGATGGGTGGACGGATGATGATGATAGCGGGAGGGACGGGCCAAGTGGCACTAGGACGCGTAGAGGGAAGTGTCGGATATGTCGGGTCATGACAGTATCCCCTTCTTAGGGCCGACGCCCCTGGAGGCCCAATTGGTGCACATGGGAATCGTTCAGCCAATTCCGAATTTGAATCCGCATGTGAAATCAAACATTCGCTCCATCAATTTGACTAAGTCCAGTCATTACTCAACAGCTCTACTCAATAACCCACCCTTCATGTCCAAAACTCTTGACCTCCACAACATCGCATCCTGGGAGGAGAAGGACATCCAGGAGGTGACGGATGACGAGCCTGCCATGATGCAGGCGAAGCTGAATGAGCGGGTGAGGCGCAAGGCGGTCAAAAAGGCGGCCGAGGCAGCTAGGCGGGCGGCTGAAGAGAAGAAAAGACGTGAGGAAGAGGAGGCCGGGGAGCGGGAGGCAGAGGCGAAGCGCCAACAGGCGCGGGCGGCTGGGTCGTCCAAAGGCAAGGTGAGTAGCCAGTATCTTACAAACACTTACTGCCACGCGATCCCTGAGGCTAACACAAGTATTTTTCTTTTGTTTTTTGTTTTTTTTAGCGCAAGGCCTCAGTCGACCCACCACAGTCCGCAAGGGAAAAGCCCCCTTGTGGTCGTTGCATCAAGTCCCAGCTGGTTTGCGAGTGGGGCAGGTACCAGGCGTGCACGAACTGCACGCGAGCCAGGGCCAAGTGCGATCTGGTCACGATTCGAGTGGGGACCATGACGCCCTCACAGCAAAAGAAACCGTGGGTGATCTCACCCAAGGCGCCAGTACACACGTCTGAAGATGGGGGAGATGATATGGAGGACGAAGAGGATGATTGGGACGAGGATGGGGGTGATGTGGAGAGGTGGGGTGAGGCGATCGTTGATGCCCTCAAGGAGCTGACTGACGCTGTGAGGCAGTTGCCCAGCAAGGTCGCCAAGATTACGCGGGAGGAGAGGTTGAGGAAGAAGGATAAGTCGGAGGGTGGGGGAGCGGGTGACCCACCCATGTATACTTCCCATGGTGTGGGCGCGTCGCCCTGAAGTTCTCTCTTTTTTTTTTTTTCATTTTTGTATATACCTCCACCATGCCATACCCTAGTCAAAACATGGCCAGTTGACACGTGAGCACTCTAAGACAAGTGAGGACCCGGCTTGTCAGGATAAAGCGCGTGGAAGTCAGAAACCAAGTCAGAGGCATGGCCAAGCTCCGTGGCTGGCAACCAAGAAGTCTCCTCGTCCGTCCCATCATACCCGAGCCAATGTACCAGGTACAGTTACGACGCCTACGATCCAACTTTGAATCTAGTATTTCAGCAATCTCATACTCAGGTTCACCGTCAATCTCAACGGGCGGAGGCGGAGGTTGTACACGGTTGGGGATGGTGTTGGGGACGGCCGGTTTGAGTTGGGACACATGAAAGACCGGGTGCATGGCTCTCATAGTCTCAGGAAGGCAGATGGTGTGGGAGTGGGTTCCTGGCGCGGCGATGATCTCAAAGGGCCCGAGGTTCTTTTCTGAGAGTTTCTTCGAGGGTCGGGTGGATCTAAAATACTTAGCCTTAACAAAGACCATAGTACCAACCTCAAAGTTGGGTGCAGGTGAACGTCTAGCATCCGCAGGGCCCTGATAACGCCGTTGCGCTGAGGACATTTCTTCACATAGGAACTGATGTAAGGAATCGAGATCAACCGAGTACTCTTGGGCGCGTACTGAAGTCAAATCTCGTTCCGGATGGACAGAGAGGGTCGGATGGTATCCCTTGTTGGCAAAGAACGGAGAGACGCCAGTAGTAGCATTAGGGGCATTGTTGTACGCGAACTCAGCTAAGGGCAATAACTCAGCCCAATTGTCCTGCTGGTAGTTGCAATACACCCGAAGATACTGTTCTAACGTCTGGTTCATCCACTCGGTCTGACCATCCCCTTCTGGGTGATAACCCGAAGTGAAGTGAAGGCGGATGTCAAGAGCCTTACCTAGAGAGCGGAAGAAATGGGATACGAACTCGGATCCTCGATCCGAAGTGATGTGGGAGGGTACGCCGTGTTTCGAGAATACATGGAGGAGAAACAGCTTAGCGAGGCCGGGTGCATCAATGGTATCGTGCATAGGAATAAAGACACATTGCTTAGAAAGACGGTCAACGACTACCAGGATGGCCGTGAAGCCAGAGGATGGGGGAAGCTGTTCAATGAAGTTCCCATCCTCCCCTTGGCACCCTATATTCCCTTTCCCAGTCTGAGCTTGAGGCTCTCTGTACATTCCTTGACGAGCACTTGGCGTCCAGTTTCATCCGTCCTTCGTCTTCAACCCACGCTGCGCCAGTGCTCTTCATCTGCAAGAAAGACGGTTCTCTACGTCTTTGTGTGGACTTCAGGGGCCTCAACAAGATCACAAAGAAAGATAGGTATCCGCTGCCGCATATCTCTGATCTCCTAGACGTTCCTAGCCGTGCGAAGATCTACACCAAGCTCGACCTCCGCCATGCATACCATTTGGTGCGGATAGCAGCGGGCGATGAGTGGAAGACTTCCTTCCGCACGCACTACAGATCCTACGAGTGGCTTGTCATGCCATTCGGTTTGACCAACGCACCTGCAGCCTTTCAGCGCTTCGTTAATACCATCTTTGCTGATCTTCTTGACACTTGCGTGGTAGTCTACTTGGACGACATCCTGGTCTATTTGGAAGATGAGACTCAGCATGAGGATCACGTCCGGGAAGTCCTGAGTAGGCTACGCAAGCATGGGTTATTTGCCAATCCGCAGAAGTGCGAATTCTCAACTGACACTATGGAGTATTTGGGCTACATCCTTTCGCCGACTGGTTTGTCCATGTTGCCCGAAAAGATTCAATCCATTCAGGATTGGCCCAAGCCCCGTAAGGTCAAGGACATCCAGTCCTTCTTGGGATTTGCAAACTTCTATCGCCATTTCATCCATGATTATTCCAGTATAGTTCTTCCGCTGACCAGACTCACCCGTAAAAATGTGGCTTGGTCCTTCTCTGATGAGTGTCGTTCCGCCTTCCTTCGTCTCAAAGAAGCTTTCACATCCGCCCCCATCCTTACTCACTGGGTACCCGATCGTCCACTAATAGTTGAAACTGACGCGTCCGACTATGCAATCTCAGGTATTCTCTCCATCCGTTGTGAGGATGATGAGATTCGCCCGGTTGCTTTTCGCTCGAGAACGCTGACAGTGCCCGAACTCAACTACGATACCCATGATAAGGAGCTCCTAGCTATCTTTGAAGCTTTCCGCTCTTGGCGACACTATCTTGAAGGCTCTGGCACTCCTATTGACGTTGTCACGGATCACAAGAACTTGGAATATTTCACCACTACCAAACTCTTGACCCGCAGGCAGGCACGCTGGTCAGAGTTTCTCTCACAGTTTAATATGGTTGTCCGTTTTCGTCCGGGAAGACTTGGCGCGAAACCTGATGCGTTGACTAGACGCTGGGACGTCTACCCCAAAGAAGGGGATAGGGACTACGCCCACGTCAATCCGCAGAATTTTCGCCCTGTCTTCACCACTGAACAGCTCTCGGCCTCCCTACGAGCCACTTGCCTAGCCACTCCAGTCCTTCGGGCCAGCTCTATGGTTGACGTCGAAGCTATCCACAAGGACATCATT
Source organism: Cantharellus anzutake (assembly GCF_015039405.1). Taxonomy (NCBI): domain Eukaryota; kingdom Fungi; phylum Basidiomycota; class Agaricomycetes; order Cantharellales; family Hydnaceae; genus Cantharellus; species Cantharellus anzutake. Next base: position 351,394 of record NW_024066972.1, read on the forward strand.
ACCGCCCTGCCATCCGACTCCTCTGTTGCTGAATATCTCTCTGGTCCTATCCCTGCAGACTCTCGTTGGTCCCTAGACGCGGACAGCCTGTTAAGGCTCAATAAGCGTATCTATGTACCGGACGCAAACGATCTTCATCTCAGGATCTTGAGATACAAGCATGACCATCCACTCTCCGGACACTTTGGTCAGAACCGCACGTTGGATCTGGTCCATTGAGAGTACACTTGGCCGGGTATCCGTTCATTTGTTAAGGACTACATCTCGTCCTGTACTGCCTGCGCCCGTGCCAAGGTCCCTCGTCACAAGCCCTATGGCTTGCTGAAACAACTCCCTGTCCCCGGTCGCCCGTGGAACTCGATATCCATGGGCCTTCCTCCAACTCGATCTTCAGGTCATATTCACGGTGCGGTGCGAGAGTATTGGCTTTACTCTTACTGAAGACATCCGCAAACTCGTGATAAGCCTTAGGAACAGTTGAGATGTCGATGGGGTCAGAAGAGGTGGATGTCGAGCACAACTCTGCTAAAGTGGACAGATTTTCCAGGCAGAAAGTGACGGACCCATCGAGTCGGGCAGTCTGGGTGAACACAGCCGGACTGACAATCTCGATGGTGATTGCCTGATGGACGGATGCACACTGTGGGTCGGAGGTCGGATTCCCTTGCGTTGGGACTGGGTCCACAACTACGGGAGGAGAGCTCAGGGTGGTCGGACTGGATTGCACAGATGTCCGGAAAGTTATACTGCTCGAGACCCAGTCAATCAACGGATTGTGTCGGGTGAGCCAGTCATGTCCTAGGACGATAGCACAAGAGCCATCCAACGATGTGACATAACATGTCGTTGGAGTAACCTCACCAGTGGTGAATCGGATGGGCAGATTGACGGCTTGGGTGATCATGGAGTTCATGGAGCCGTCAAATAGTCGGAGTTGCAGAGGCGCGACAGGGTACGTGGAGATGTGATGTTTATTGACGAAGGATGTATCTACAAAGGTGTCAGAAGATCCTGAGTCAATAAGAGCGGAAAAGTTTCCAGACAGAAGAGAAGAAGGAAAAGACATATTTTTACGGGGTTCAGACCCCCCGGAAGAAGAAGACAGAGCAGAGCCGGGAGCATTCTCCCTTGAAGCAGAAAATAGATCAGAGCCGGGAGCGCACTCCCTTGAAGTTGGAAATCGACCATCAGCAGAACAAGGAGAAAAAGAGATCAGAACAGAAAGAGAATGGAGAGCGGATAGTCCAGACGCGTTCAAGCACAGGACTCTAGATGTATGAGGAGGGTCAGCGTGACCAACTGGTCATACGGGGCCCGGAGGGTCACTATCTAGTTTTTTTCCTCGTCCGAATCCACCACAGAATCCGCAACATCCTCAGCCTGGGCTGCTCTAGCTTTGGCTGCACGAGAGGAGGACTTTGTCAGGGCACACCTGCCCGACCCTGCGCCGCACCCCGCGCCTACCCCGCTTTCCTCGCTATCACCCCCCGTCCCTCCTTTCTCACTTTCCCCTTCTCTCTCTATTTCTATTCTACGGTCGATTTCCCTTTTCTCCATGTACCACTATGTACCTAACCCCGCTCCCCCGATCGCCGCACGCGCCGCGCACACTCTCCCACCTACTGAGCGGCCACCTCCGGGATCTCCCGCGGAGACACCCGGGGGGGCGTGGCTGTGTGCGGAGATGACGTGGCTTCTCCCACGTGACCCTGACCGCCTGTATATAATAGCGCCTGGAGTGGGAACAGAAGAAGCAGCCTTCTTCTCAACTTCCCACTTCAGGTAAGTACCATAGCTTTCCCCTTTAATGATAACTCAACTTCCCACTTCAGTGGTCGGGGACGCTCACCCTGCGATGGGACCGCCGCTATGTATAGCCAACACCTGTCCCATCGAGTCCCTCGCGCCGGGACCTCACCGCTTTCGGAGCTGTCCCTGACAGACTTAGGACACTCTTTGGCCACATGCCCAGAGCGCCCACAGAAGAGGCAGAGGTTGTTCTCGAAGCGACGCTGGCATTCTTCTTTGGTGAGCTTGCCACTCTTGTCAAGCTTCGAGGACAGGTCAGAGTCGGGTTGCTTTCCCTTAGACTTTTTAGGGTCCTTGGTAGAGCGATCAGTGGAAGTGGAGGGGTCGGACGTGGAGTCAGGAGGGTTGGAGGACTTAGAGTACTTCGGGTTCTTGCCTGATTTCGCGTTCTGCTTGGAGGAGTCGGGTGAGGTAGCTCGATCTCTCGGACGGTGCGACAACTCGCCCTTGCGCTCCCAATATTGTCCATCGATATCTTGGGCAAGAGAGCGCATGTCGTGCAACAAGCGTGGCTTACCATAACGAGTGATCTCGTCCTTGATCCTATCCGGCAACCCATTATAGAAATGGTGCCTCAAGGCAACCTCACCGTATCCGGGTAACTGTGAAGCATTGTGATTAAACTCGACGACGTACTTGGCGATCCTGTGATTATCCGACATAGTCAGAGTACTTGTCAGGGCCCGGCCTCGGACTCGGTGGCTCCCTGACCTCAACCCCCATCTAACCTGTCCTCACACTATGCGGGGCATGAGATGAGAAGAAGGGTAAAGGTCTCATCTCCCCGCATGGTTGCTATATAAAGGAATGGGTCACATGCCCACAACTATACAGCTCCTAGAGTTGTGTAGTGTGACCCGGAGGGAACATCCAGGTGGCAGTGCCCAGTAAGCGTGGGAACGTTCTGGGCGAGTTGCTCGCCCAGAACTGTGGCTGTGACCCGTGGGAACATTCTGGGCAAGCTGCTCGCTCAGAAAGTTCCCGCGCTATCCCGTGCGCGTGTGTACACAACACACAAAGGCAACAACAAGGCAACAGTCAAAGAATAAAAGGGGGTAAAGTAGGTGGGGAGTCCGGGGCACCCTAAGGCAGGGTGCTGAACCCTGACAGTACTCAGACGATGCTCAGCATCACCAAAGGGGTCGTGCGGGCCGAAGTTCTCTTCGAGTTCTCGGACGAAAAGTTCATAGTCGTCCATCCAACGTGGACGGCGACGCGGGTTACCGTGAAGAAGTTCAGGCTCAAACCAACTCAGAGCGATCCCCTTGAGGAAGGACGTAGCATAGATGACTTTCATACGCTCGTTAACAAATGCTTGGGGGCGGTTCTGGAAGTTGAGTTCGCACTGAACAAGGAAAGTGCGGAGTTTCTGAGGGTCAGTACCATCAAATTGGTCAGGCTCACGAAGCTTCGTCCTACGGCTGGGGTCTGGAGGTTGACGAGCGGCAGTGGTTGAGCGGGCCAGGGCGGCAATAGCGTCCGTCAACTGGGCCAACACACAGCTACCCGGGTCATCTGGCAGCTGATCCTCAGGCAGATCGTCACCACCGTCATCACCACCACCACCGTCACCGTCACCACCACCGTTACCACGGTTGGGTGGGGTGTCTGGCGGGTCTAGGGGATTAGCGGGATCAGGACGTGGAGTAGGGTTACGAGAAGCTTCGGGGTCATAGTCATCAGCTTGGCTGTCCGGATTGACATCTCTCTCGACAGCAGCCGCCTCGTCATGGTCTTGGAATATGGAACGATGGAATTGACGGGAGGGTGCAGGAGTGGAGGAGGAAGTAGGGTCGTCACGGTCAGCCATAAAGCTTTGGAATGGCAGACGTTCAGAAGGGTCTAGATCGTGTCTGCACAAAAGTTCTTCAAGCGTCCTGAGACCTGGAAGCCTAGAAGAACCAGGTTCGGTGCGCGTCTGTGAACGGGTTTGATAAGCTCTAGACATAGTTCAGTGAAACAATGATAGAGCAAGGAAAGAACGTAAGAGCGATTTGAGTTCATATATACTGTCAGGAACATGCCAGAAGCGTATCCGGGTGACCCGCAAGGCGCGCGAAGTCATCCGGGCTCGTAAGGTCGGAGGGGCGGGACTTTTAGCTTCAGCGACTCGGGTGGAGCACTGCGCTTCGTTCTTACGTTGGTGTCCCAATTTCAGACAGAAGCCTTACGATGAGGATAAGAGTTTAGAGGGGGAATCCAAGTCGATATACGAACTAAGGTACATCCGGTGTAACCTACATGTGTTATAAACACAAGTAACTAAATGAGAGTGGCCCAGAAGGAGTGGTGGATCAAGCGCGATATTAATGAATGAAGAAAGGAACAAATAATCAATATCGGCAAACTTGGTCAACAAAAGGCAAGCAAGGAACAATAGGAAGAACAATAGTCCGCAAGTGGACAAAAGAGAAAAGGCCATCCGGCCATCTAGCAAGCCGTCCGGCTGGGGGCAGACAACAATGAAGCGGGCAACCTAGGTTGGAAGGTACGCACGCAAGGGAGGAAGTGCGGATGAGGGTGACGGGTGGACGGATGGGTGGACGGATGATGATGATAGCGGGAGGGATGGGCCAAGTGGCACTAGGACGCATAGAGGGAAGTGTCGGATATGTTGGGTCGTGACAGTTGCAGAGCTTACGGAGGTGTCAGGGACGCGTCCGGGGTCGAGAGGGCCCGGGGGTAATGTCCGGCACTGAAGCCGTCACGGGGTGTGGAGCGGGCGTGCATACTGGCGGGCCCGATCCGGGACAGTGGTCCCTGGCCACTCAGTCTGAAGTGGAGAATGTGTTATTATTATTAAAGGGGAAAACTATACTACTTACCTGAAGTGGAGAATGTGAGAAGAAGGTTACTTCTTCGGTTCCCACTTCAGGTACATTTATGTACATGCAGCTTGAGTCACATGACGAGTGCCACGTCATCCTCAGAGGCAGCCGTAGGCATCCGGGTGTCCCCATGGGGGATCCTGAGAGTGTCCGCTGCATGCGCACGTGCTGGGCACAGCGGGAAGCCATCCGGGGTGTGTGGGCCGGACGGGTCAATAGTACATCAATGCAAAGGAAGGTGGTCCGTGTAGATAGAAAGAAATAAACAGGAAGAGGAAGATGAAAAGAAAGAAATAAAGAAAGGGGAAGGAGAGGGAGGAAGGAGGGGGGAGGGGGATAGACAGCGGGGAGCGGGTGTGGTGTGGCCAGGTGGGTCCGGGTGGACCCGGGTCAGGCGGGTGTGCCCTGACAGGAGGTTACGGAGGCAGGGTTGAAAGTCCGAGGAATATTGGCAATGGTGTTTACTGTCAGGGACTCATCCGGGGTCGAGGGGGTCCGGGTGTAGCGTCCGGGACCGAGAGCCTGGCGGGGGGCGGATCGGGCGTGACAGGCCCGATGCGGGACAGTGGTCCCTGGCCACTTAGACTGAAGTGGAAAGTTGTTATTGTCATTAAAGGAGAGATATTGTACTACTTACCTGAAGTGGAAAGTTGAGAAGAAGGCTACTTCTTCGGTTCCCACTTCAGGTTCGTTTATATACATGCGGCTTGGATCACATGACGGGTGCCACGTCACCCTCGCACACAGCCGTAACCATCCGGGTGTCTCCGTGGGAGATCCTGAGGGCATCCGGTGCAGGCGTGCGTGCTGGACACAGCGGGAAGTCACCCGAGGTGCCCGGGCCGGGTACATGGTGGGCGCGCTGCAGATGGGTCAATGGTACATTGATACAGAGAAAGTCGTCCATGTGGAATAAAGAGAGAATAAAGAAGAAGTAAGATAAGGGGAAACTGAGGAGGGAAGGATGAGGGGGAAAGAAGGGAAAGGGGGAGGAGGTAAGGAAGGGTAGACCAGCAGGGTACCAGGTCAGGCGGGTGTGCCCTGACATTTACGTAGTATGAGGTCACCAATGCAATGGACTGAGACTGAGGTGGAGTCAAAGTCCGAGGTAGGGACTATGATGGAGGCTCGGAGCAAAGGTACGAGCAGTGCCCGAGTACGAAGTACGGGACAGTGGTGGAAGGTCGTAACTTGGTGGGGGGTCGGCAGAAGAGTACCAGAGGGAGGAGAGAGGAGAAAGGTAAGAGAGAAGGAGTGGTGGAAAGGAGAGTTGTCAGGTCCGAAGGTGAGTATCGGAGTGGACAGGGGAAGCATAGGAGGGTGACGGAAGGGTGGAGGTGTTGTGAAGGAGGGGCGGAGTAGGAGGAGGAGTAGTAGGGGGGTGGCGGGAGGGGCAGTGTTCGGTCCGAGGTGAGTATCGGAGCGGATGGAGATAGGGGAGGAGAGGGAAGGAGGAGTAGAGGTGGCATGGGAGGTAAAAGGAGGTGTGTTTCCAGGACCGAAGGTGAATATCGGAATGGGCAGCGGTAGGGTAAGACTCCGGAGGTGGGGAAGGAGGAGGTCCGGAAGTCGGGTCAGGATCGGGTATGCACGGATATGACATCAATACCCCGTTTAACTTGCTTGCAGTATCCAGCAGCACACCTGGGTGGTGCTCCACAATGCTGAGAGCCAGGGATCAAGCCAAATGTCAGTCAGCATCCTATGGTGATTGATGCATGTATATAAATTTTTTTACATCAGTGTAATTTACTGTCATTGCACCATACTCTTTAACGCTCAAACGGCGAGAAACAACGCTGCTGCATAGCATCTAATACCCGAATGGGCGCAAACACCATGGGATTAATAGGGGGTTTCACGGTAGGCCAGATTGGTCGAAACTGAACGACCAGACTGAGTCTAGATTGGATAAGATTGGTCCGAGTTTTGAGGCAGACTTTAGTCACAGTTTAGACCAAACCAAAAGCGTTCACAGTGAAGGGGTCTAAACTGAAGTCTAAACTTGATTCCTGTCACATTCCTTATGTCCGTTGATAAGTCAGGTGATCCTCCTCAGTGGTGCTGTCCTCGTCTGTTGGCTGGCTGTCTTCATGTCCAGTATCAACAGCAACATCAAATATGGGAATTGGTGAACCCATCATCCTGTTAGGATCTGCAGTCCCATGGGACTGAAGTGTCACATCCATCCCCGGCCATCGACTTCCGGTCCCTCCGTTCCCCCCGGACTAACTCCGCTCCTTCTTCACTAACCTCGGAGCTCCCGTATTCCGAAATCCTCTCGGTACCCCTCAATGGTCACCACCCCCTCATTTCAATTTATTACATACGCCTCCCTAAGTACGGAGCCCTGAAGACTTCCGGACAGCTCCAACGTCCGCTAGCACACTCCCGCCTCCGCTGGGCAATACACTCGCCTGCCCTGCAGAGCCCATATCCCTCCCTCCTTTCCGTTTCTGGGTTATCGCCTGCCTTTCCGCTAACCCTGCGACCTGACTCGTCAGTAATATTCAGTCGGCTAATGTTTAACCCCGTTAGCTCCGCTCCGTTCGGCTCCGCCAATTGCGGTCCCGTCTTCGCTGTAACCATATATATATCCCACTTGTACATAGGTTACACCCCAGTAATAAAATCAACTAGAGTTACCCCCCTTAGGTTCTGATCGCCAGTCAGTAAGTTAGGGCACGGACGTGTCACTAGGCACAGCGCTCCTGGCAGAAGTCGCTGAGGCCAAAGCCCTCCGTTATGGAGACACTCCCTCATCTCGAATCCGGTCTCTGACACGAAGGCCCACTAGGCACTCAATTGCTGACATGGTGTGTCTATGCCATGCAAGTGATTGCCCACAACTAACTTCATGTTGTCCCTTGTGTTTCGCTTTTTCACTTTGATTATTATGTATGGCATAGTGCCCCCCAATTGTACAATGTTTTGGTCCTCAGGTAGGGGATCCTTATGCTTACACTTATGGCCTGTCATTATGTAGCACTCAGTGGGGACACTTGGATAACAGGAAAAATGATCATAACGTGTAACTGTACAGCGATATAAGCAGTTGAACTAATAACAAGACATCAGACATAAGTAATGGAAAATGGAATGTGAAAGGATATGTTGTGCACAACTATGTGTGAAACACTGTAGCATTAAGACAAAGGTAGAAAGGGGTATGATATCTACTAAAGATATGGGCATGAAGTGCATACCGGTACATTGTCATGGCTTGCTCCTCCAACATGGTCCCTTGGTGGCATGTCTGTGACTGGGTCTGATGGACAAATGGTAGGACGGGAACTGGGGATGGATAACTGTATTGGAAAAGGAACTGTACAGTAGCATGCTGGCGGAGTTTACAAATATATCCGAATCTAGAAGCCAGTCTTAAGTTGAATCTTGGGTCAGTTTGGACCATTTGGGGCATGTGAGCCTCAACAGCTAAACTGGCAAAACTGACAAGTTTTGATCAATTGTGGGTCAGTTTAGGATTTCAGTTTAGACACCTGTTTAGACCAATCTTGCCTACCGTGAAACCCCCTAATGGCTGTGCCAATTTCCTGTTTTGACCACACATTCCCCTGTTTTACCCCTCACAGGACAACACCGGGTGTGTGATGATGCATGCGACTGCATAGGAACCTATCACATTGCCGATATAGGAAAGTCCATTTCCGGAGACACTGCATTAATTGAATCCACTGAGCCCAGTCACGGCAGCTAAGATTAAGTCTGACGCCCATTTGATCATCAGCTAGGCACCTCACATTGAGTTTGGCAGATCCATCAAAGATCTGTGAATATGTAATTTGGAATCTCTAGAATCAAATACCAGTTTGCCTCGAGGGAGTTGCATGGCTAACACATCATTAAACATAGGGGCAGTATAAAGCTTATACTCAACCTATAAAATTTGGCCTGTACCCATTCTTGCCTATGGTGTTTATGCAATGCCTATCCTCCCTCATAACACCATGAGTCTCTCAGTGCCAAATATATCTAATGCTTGCAATGACCTACGCAATTGTCAAACTATGTGGAATATCGTCTATACCTGTCTCCTCACGATTATTGCATGCATTTGGACGGCCGTACACCCAGATATACCAAAGCCTAATTATTCCCTGTTCAAACATCCTGGATCGTCCCATGGCCCCTTGATGATTCTTTCACTGGTTGCACTGGAGGTCCTTCTGGGGGGAGCGTTGGGAGATCTCTTGGATGCTCAGAGAGTGTCAAAAGGCTGCAGAATGATCGAAGGTGTGCCCTGAATTTGAGCAGAAATACACAAGACAAGAATCTGATCTCTACTCTTCACAAGGATGGACGGATATGCATTCATTCTTTGTCATCATGTGTGGCTTCTTCGACCCATCCATAGGAGCAGTGATTCCCAAAAGGAACGAAAACCCTCTGGATGTCCTCAAACAATACCCAGGCATAATTGAGAGTGCTGGTAAGGTCGCAGTAGCAAAGGAAGAAATTCTTGACAGAAGCAAAGGAGACTGGTTTGCGAAATTTATCGTTATCCTGCAACTACTGTGGTTTATCATTCATTATATCGGACGATGGGCGGGCGGTTTGCATAGTTCGCAACTTGAGACAATGACATTGGCGTATGCAACACTAAGTGTCATCGATTATGTGTTGTGGTGGCATAAACCTACTCTCATCCAACTCCCGATCCATGTGACGAAAGATTCCAGCTGTTTCGAACCTCCGAGTTTCAGGGACATCGATGCCGATCAGCCAGAGCCCAGTGTGGAGAAGGGGGCAGTTCAGAATCTCACTCTAGCGGAGATCGTTGGATATGGCCCTGTTTGGGCTAGTGTAGCCATGGGCATCACCTTCGGGGGGATCCATTGCTTGGCATGGTCATTTCCCTTTCCAACACCCAGGGAGACCATTCTATGGTGGGTTTCAGTGATAATTATTGTGGCGTGCCCTATTCCTTATGCCTTGCACATGTCGACACAATGGATCACTCTCCTCCCTGCAGATGATACTTATCGTTCTGCTCTTGGAAATTTTTTCTTTTGTATAACTTGTTGCCAGGCTGTTGATTTTTGCTCTAATGTAGCCAGAGTATGTGGGTTTCTCATGGAAGCCTCTTACGTCATTGCCCAGATTATCTTGCTTGTTCTTACCATCACCACTCTGTGTTTGCCCCCCCCTGATCTTTACCAGACCCCATCTTGGACCTCATTTCTCCCACATCTTGGATAGATGTATATACTGTGCTTCATATTCCAATTTGTATGTTTTATTACCATTGTTTACATTTGAGTATGACCTAGATGCACCAGATTAAAAACCATCAGATCACAAGTTACGTAGGGATAAATTAAAAGACTCTCACAATCCATTTGATTTTCACCTCTCCCAGCATTAAACACCATTTCTTTCCCCACACCATTCCCACACATTCTTCCCCTTTTTGTACCTGAAATTTGCCACGGTTGGCACAACTGGCAGGGCCATAGGGGTGTGTCAGGGCACACCCGCCTGACCCGGCCCCACCTAACCTGGTGCCCCACCATCCACTCCTCCCAACCTCCCCCCTCTTCCCCTTTTTTCCCTTCCCTTTCTTCTTCTCCTTCTTTTCTATTCTCTCTCCTCTTTATTCCTTTCTTATCACATGGATGACTTCCTTTGTATCAATGTACCATTGACCCAGCTGCAGTGTAACACGCCCAAACCCGGACACACCGGACGACCCCCTGCATACCGGATGCTCCTAGGACCTCTTACAGAGGTACCCGGATGGAGGTGGCTGTGTGCTCAGATGATGTGGCGCTTCCCACGTGGCCTTCAACCACATGTATATAAACACAGCCTAAGTGGGAACTGAGAAGCAACCTTCTTCTCACATTTCCCACTTTAGGCAAGTAGCTTATACTTCCCTTGATAATAACAATAACACATTTCCCACTTTAGTCTCAGTGGCCAGGGACCCTTGTCTGCTTTGGGCCCGTTGTTACGCATGCCCGCGTCATACCTACCAGACCCTCAGCCTTGGGCGATACACCCGGGCGCTCTCAACCCCGGGTCGGTCCCTGACAGGGTGGGGCCTTGTATGACACCGAGATTGCATGGAACAACTCCTAAGGGTTCATCAGAAGGGTAGCATGTGGCGCACGGAGCATGTGTGCATGTGGGAAGTGTCATATCCATGCATACCCGACCCCGACCCGACTTCCGGACCTCCACCCTCTTCACCTCCAGAGTCATAACCTACCGCTGCCGTTCCGATACTCACCTTCGGTCCTGGCAACACACCTCCTTCTACCCCCCACGCCACCTCTACTCCTCCTTACCTCTCCGACCCTATCTCCGTCCGCTCCGATACTCACCTCGGACCGAACACTGCCCCTCTCGCCACCCTCCTACTACTCCTCCTCCTCCTACTCCGCTCCCCCTTCACAACACCTCCACCCTCCCATCATCCTCCTACGCTTCCCCCGTCTGCTCCGATACTCACCTTTGGACCTGACAACCCTCCTTTCCGCCACTCCTTCCCCCTTACCTTTCCCCTCTCTCCTCCCTCTGGTACTCCTCTGCCACCCTTCTGCCAAGTTACAACCTTCCACCGCTGTCCCGTACTTCGTACTCGGACACTGCTCGTACCTTTGCTCCGAGCCTCCGTCATAGTCCCTACCTCGGACTTTGACTCCACCTCGGTCTTAGTCCATTGCATTGGTGACCTCATACTACGTAAACACCATTGCCAATATCCCTCGGACTTTCAACCCCGCCTCCATAACCTCCATAAGCTCCGCAACCCCCGAGCTTCGCAGATCGCCTTTGGCACTTTCGCCACCTGTAATGTATCTCTCACGTTTACCCCTCATCCCTATTTGGACTACTGCTTCTTCCCATTCTAGCCAGTTAGTCATCACCCCCACTTCTCCTCATCCTCCTGCCCCTCTGGGCCTTGCCCTCCCTACCTCCTTTCGGATGTATCACAGGTCCTGCCTTATGACCTTCGGTACCGCTCCGCTCCTTCTTCCCTTTGTTTCCTTGTGCTTTTGCCCCCTCATTATATATATCGGCACTTGTACATACTCGTTTTGGTTCAGTCCGAAATCGACCTGAAATGCCCCCTAGAGACTTCCTGCTCACCTACTGTGAAATTAAGGACCAAATGGACAAACAGCAATGGCACAGCACTCCGCTTGAGTTGCTGAGGCCAAGGTCCCTCCATGCTAAGTCTCCGATTCCACTCCGGAGTCCTCTGTATCAGCCCCGTTCTAACAGGAAGCATGGCAGGTGGAAGCGGGTCCGGATGCGGGTCCGGGTCCGGGCTAGTCAAGGTGTGTGCCCTGACAGAAAAGGAGTTCTGTTCCTTTTCCCAAATTCCCACATTATTGTATATACATTGTTTATACATGTTTAAATTGAGACAAATATACAATAAGATAATGAATGAAGGGTGGGGTTACCACTCCTTACACTCTCCTCCCTTGTGATATTAATATCACACACAAGAGGGATAACAATGGGAAGAAGGGAAAAAAAAAATGAAAGTGAATAGTAAAGGTGGTTCAACCTTTACAAATTGAGATTCTAAATTTTGAAAAATATAAAAGAATGTGAAATATAAAGGTCATTAACCTTCACAAGACTGTTGGGATGACAGTTTTAAAATTAACATTAAAAAAATTTACAAAGTTAAAGATTTAATGTAAAGGCTGTTAGGCCTTAACAGAACTGTTATTTTGACAGTTCATAGAATAAAATTAAGGTAGAGGCTGTTAGGCCTCTACAGATCTGTCATTTCAACAGATCAAGAAACAATACATAGTAAGGTAGAGGCTGTTAACCCTCCACAGATCTGTTGTTTGACAGATCAAGAAGTTAAAATAAAGTAAAGGCTGTTAGGCCTTTACAGAACCATTGGTTTGATGGTCCAAGGAATAAGAGTAATGTAGAGGCTGTTAAGCCTCCACTGAGCTGTTGGTGTGACAGCTCCAGAAGTTCCTGGTTTAACAGGAACAAATCAAAAAATTAAAATTTTTAAGATAAAAATGTAGAGGTGGTTAGACCTCCACTTGTGAAGGCGATTAGGCCTTCAAATTCCTGATTTACAGGAATTTTAACAATAAAAGTAAAAAATAAAAACATAGGGTCGTGAAACCCTAGGCCATTTATGGCCACTCCTCCCTAAACAACTGTTAGGGAGTGTTTGGGGTCAATAAACCCCTGGCCAATGAAGGCCTCTCCTCCCTAAACGATTGTTAGGGAGGGGAAATCAAGTTATTACCCATAAAGATGGGTAAAAATGGAGTTGGGCCAGAAGCGCAAGCGCGCTTATATGGCCCAGTGCTCAGTAAGTGCATAGTGGCACTTAAATATAACAGGGAGACAGCTTATTCAGCCGTCTCTAACTCCTCAGCAAGAGAGGAGTAGTAGTAGGGGGCGCATATGTGATGCAAACCCAAAAAACGATGAAGCGGGTTGCGCTTCTAGATGTCAGCTCTCAGCAACAGCTGAAGAGCCGAAATACTGGGGATAACCAGTAAGGAGACGGTCTTATAGACCGTTTCTACACACCCAGAATGAGTGTGAGTGAGAGGGAAATGGACAGTTTATCAGACTGTCCAAAAATGGTTGAAGCGCGGAGCGCTTCTTTAAGCTGGCAGTCAGCAGGGACTGAGGTGCCCTTGTTCTGGCTGGTATCCAGCGTATAGACGGTCGTATAGACTGTCTGTATCCTTTCTAGATGAAATAAGAAGATATGGCCAGTTTGTTCAACTGGCCCAGAAGTCGCCAAAGCGCGAAGCGCTTTGGTGAGCTGGCACTCAGCAGACGCTGAGGTGCCGTCGATCTGGTCTAAACCAGTTTGGAGGTGGTCGTATAGACCATCCCTAACCTCTCAGTATGAGAGGAAATAGAGGGAAGTGGGCAGTGGGGCCCACTAAAGCGTTGGCGCGATTTTTTATCGCGCAGTTGTTCACAGTCACTAAGGGCTGTGGACCTGTGTACTAACCGCGATTTGGAGCGGTTAGAGGGGTCGAATCAAGGCTGTATCGCAGCCTTGGGAAATGAGGAACCCGACACAATCGGGTATGGAAGAATCTGGCGCGATCCACGCGCCAGCGGGTTAAGGAAAACTTCCCAGCACAAGCTGAGAAGTTGGTCCGCTAGCGCCAGGCTAGCAGGGAGTGTCTAGGAGAGTCTGAGAGGCTATGGAGCCTCTCAGAATGAGGGAACGCTGCTAGTCAATAGCAGCGAAAGTAGCGCAGACTGTCCCAGTCTGCGCAATCGGGGAGAAAGGATCAGGATTTGATCCTGTCCTTCGAGTCGCGATCTCCCTTCAGATATGAAGGCAGCTGATCGGCTGTATCAGCCGATCTCAAGTGGTGTAGCCCAGTATTTCTACTGGGCTTAAGGAAGATCGCGCTTGCCAGAACGGCAAGCGCCGAGTTCTCCAGGAACTCAAACTCCCTCCGGGGCTCTGGGAAAGGGGGCCCAACGGGTGGGAGAGAGGATCGGGTCGGGTCTGGGACGGTTCCAGACCTGGGAATGATGGCATGAGCCAGTAACGGCTCAGGACTCGCTGAAGCGCTCCACAGGTGCTGGACTGTTCTCAACCTGGTCTAAAACCGGTTGAGGATGGCATTGGATCGGGTCTGGGACGGTTCCAGACCCGGTAATGACAGTGTGAGCCGGTAACGGCTCAGGACTCGCAGAAGCGCTACACGCTTCTGCGAGTTTGCAGTCCGCAGGCGCCGGACTGCTCTCAACCTGGCATGGGACTGGTTGAGGGAGAATGGGATTGGGCTGGGACAGCTCCAAAGGAACCGGCACGTTTTGGGACCGGCGCAAACGACGATTTTGTCGTTCTTCGACCGCAGTCAATCTGCGCTCGATCCTGTCCTGAGACTCGGACAGCCGGGTCTCCATCTGGACCAAGTCCGACTTGAGCAGCTGATAGAAATCAGCCAATGTCAGCTCTGGAGACGTTTTAGACGTGTCTGGGGGATCAACAGGCCCTAGAGACACGGTGGAAACACCAATCTGGTCAAGATTGGGTTGACCAATGCTGGCGTCACCAGCATTGGAGTTGGTCATGGAACCATATGCACTTTCGTGCATAGAGTCAGCTCTTTGCAGAGCTGGGGGAAAACTTGTTACCCTTCTAGGCTCCATGTCTAGAAGGCAAGTTGTGGGTGGTGTTGAATAACCCGTGCGCGCGAATATGCGTGCGCGGGTGTGGGAATAAAGCCTATTAAGCTCAAAAAAGTGTAAGGGGTTGGTGTAGGTTCCAACCCCAGTTCTCCTCAATCCTCAGGTCGTCAATAAAGTTGAGCTTTAATTATCAACGATGGGGAGGAAAAGGAGTGTTCCTTTTCCCAAATTCCCACGTTATTGTATATACATTGTTTATACATGTTTAAATCGAGACAAATATACAATAAGATAATGAATGAAGGGTGGGGTTACCACTCCTTACAGCCTAGCACCCAGGCACCCAGAACATTGCACACACCTTGGCCTGAGGCCAGGCTGTCCCTGATCGAGGACCGAGCCCTGACAGATCCCCCGCAGGGACACCCAGATGGCTGCAGCTGTCTCTGAGGATGATGTGGCACCTGTCATGTGACTCAAGCCACATGTACATAAATGTACCTGAAGTGGGAACAGAAGAAGTAACCTTCTTCTCACCTTTTCCACTTCAGGTAAGTTAGTGTAGTTTTCCCCTTTCAATAATAATTCACCTTTTCCACTTCAGTATAAGTGGCCAGGGACTGCTGTCCTGCATCGGGCATGCCAATATGCATGCCCACTTCGCACCCCAAGAGGGTCCCTCTGCCAGGTGCTACATCCGGGCCCCCTCCACCCTGGACATGTCCCTGACAAGAGACAAAAGCACAAGGAAATCAAAGGGGGTCCAAATCAGAACAAAGGTGTCCAAATGGAGACAAAGGGATGATGGAAGTGGAGCAGTACCAAAGGTCATAGGTTAGACTCTGTGGTACATCCAAAAGGAGGTAGGGTGTCAGGGATGCATCCAGGGTAGAGGGGGTCCGGATGTATCGCTCAGCAGAAGGGCCCTTGTGGGGTGCAAACCAGGCATGCATACTGGCAGGTCTGGAAAGGGACAGCAGTCCCTGGCCACTCAGACTGAAGTGGAGAATGTGAGAAGAAGGTTACTTCTTCAGTTCCCACTTCAGGTACATTTATGTACATGCGGCTTGAGTCACATGACAGGTGCCACGTCATCCTTGGAGACAGCCACAGCCATCCAGGTGTCCCTGTGGGGGATCCCAAGAGTGTCCGCTGCATGCGCACGTGCTGGGCACAGCGGGGAGCTGTCTGGGGTGTGTGGGCCGGATGGGTCAATAGTACATTGATACAAAGGAAAGTGGTCCATGTGGATAGAAGGAATAAACAGGAAGAGGAAGATGAGAGGAATGAAATAAAGAAAGGAGAAGAAAAGGAAGAGGGAAAGAGGGAGGAGGGAGGAAGGAGAGGGATGGACAGTGGGGAGCAGATGAGGTGTGGCTGGGTGGGTCCAGGTGGACCCGGGTCAGGTGGACCCGGGTCAGGTGGACCCGGGTCAGGTGGGTGTGCCCTGACATAGGGAGGGTGAAGCCCAAAGGGGCAGGAGGATGAGGTGAAGTGGGGTTGATGACTAACTGGCTAAAATGAAAGGAAGCAGTAGTCCAAATAGGGATGAGGGGAAAGTGCAAAAGATACATTACAAGTGGCAAAAGTGCCAAGTATGGTCCATAAAGCTTGGAGGTTGCAGAGCTTATGGAGGTTGTGGAGGCAGGGTTGAAAGTCCAAGGAATATTGGCAATGGTGTTTATGTAGAATGAGGTCACCAATGCAATGGACTTAAGCCGAGGTGGGGTCAAAGTCCGAGGTCAGGACCATGATGGAGTCTCAGAGCGAAGGTATGGGCGGTGTCCAAGTACGAGGTATGGGATGGTGGTGTGTCAGGGCACAGCCCCTGACCCCACACACCCTCAGGTACCCTTCCCCCATTTTCTCCAATTTTTCCCTTCACTGTTCCACAATCCCGCATGCATGCAGACCCATGGGAACGTTCTGGGCGAGCAGCTTGCCCAGAATCTTCCCATGGGGGGGGTGCCAATTATGGAAAGTCGGCAAAGAGCCGAAAACTGTATAGTTCCCGACTCCCATTTGTAGCGGCTTCACAGGAGGTTGAGAAGGTTACCCTTCTTCTCAACTCATTTCCTGTGAAGGCAAGTGTAACTACCTTCTCCCTAAATGCACAGCAACTCATTTCCTGTGAAGGCTGGGGCTAGCCCCCTCAGTGAGTTCGAAGATCTCGGACTGGGACTAGATACCCCAGCGACTAGGAGGATCCCCCTGGGCCCGTCGCGGAATGAGGGCCGGGCCCTGACATGGTGGAAGGTTGTAACTTGGTGGAGGTTTGGTGGAAGAGGGGTGGAAGGAGAAGAGTTAGGAGTGGAGTAAGAGGAGGAATAAGAGGAGTGATATCAGGTCCAAAGGTGGATATCGGAGTGGATGGTGATAGGGTAGGAGAGGGATGGTGTAACAGGGATTTGCTGGTGTACCATAAACAAGCCAAATCCTGCGATTCTACCACCCTTAGCCAATGTTCTCTCCTGCATATTTCTTATTTTTCCTGATTTTTCTGATTCCATTTCTAGTCACCAGAGCCCAATGTTTCCCTTTCTTATGGTTCTTTCCTTATTTGTCATTTTTGGACTCTTCCATGATACCGTGACCAGCTGTATAGTTAGCTAGACAGTGAGGAGTAGCAGAATCCACTCCAAGTGAACGAACCTGTGCATGCTACCACTCCAACCCTCCCCCTCTCTTCTGTCTCGAGTCTAGTGGTGATAGACCCATTACAATGGAAGGGAAGGAGGTAACGTGAGGAGTGATAGGAGGAGTGATGTTTGTGTCAGGGCACACCCCACCTGACCCCGCGCCACGCCGCCCTA
This sequence comes from Cantharellus anzutake, assembly GCF_015039405.1. NCBI lineage: Eukaryota > Fungi > Basidiomycota > Agaricomycetes > Cantharellales > Hydnaceae > Cantharellus > Cantharellus anzutake. The sequence continues at coordinate 368,969 of NW_024066972.1, forward strand.
CTCTGCTCCCCCGCTATCACTCCCTGTTTCTTCTTTCCCCTTTCCTTCTTTCTTTCTATTTCCATTCCATGGTCAACTTCCCCTTCTCTATGTATTACTACACACTTAACCCCACTCCCCCGATCGCCGCGCCCGCTGTGTGCATTCCTGCTCACAGAGCGGCACACCTCCGGGATCTCCCACGGAGATACCCAGGGGAGTGTGGCTGTGTGTGGGGATGACGTGGCTCCTCCCATGTGACCTCAGCCGCATGTATATAATAGCACCTGGGGTGGGAACAGAAGAAGCAGCCTTCTTCTCAACTTCCCACTTCAGACTAAGTGGTCGGGGACGCTCACCCTGCAACGGGACCGCCGCTACGCATAGCCGACATCTGTCCCATCGAGTCCCTCACGCCGGGACCTCGCCGCTTTCGGAGCTGTCCCTGACAGTTTGGTCTGAAGGTGGATATCGGAGCGGACAGAGATAAGGTAGGAATCTGGAGGTGGTGAAGCAGAGGGTCCAGAAGTCGGATTGGGATCGGGTATGTACAGATATGACAAGTGGGTCAAATGGGGAACTGAACCCCAAGGCCCCTTTCAGAGTAAACAGCCCATTCCCGGTATTGGGGATGAAGTGAACCTAACTGCCATCCTAGAGGAGGTGGTCAGAGGGGCTGTTCTTGTTGGAATTTGCACATGGTCTTTTAGGGAAACCTAAAAGTTGGACATACTGGGAATCAAACTCCAGTCTTCTGGATCACGAACTCAGCATGCACTGCCATTACACCATATGCCCTGTTAGGCTGGGGTGGTTATTTCAACAGTTCTAAAATTGAATGACCTTAGGACTGTAAAAGGCTCTCGAGAGCCTCCTATCACAATCAGCTTGGATTTGTCAGATGATGAAAATGTCATATCCATCCATGGCCATCATCTTCCACTACCTCTGATCCTTCTGGATTACCTCCGCTCCTCCACCACTAACCTCGGAGCCTCCGGTTTCTGCAATCACCTCCAACCCCCCCGATGGTCACCACCTCTCCAATTCAATATATTACCTATGCCTCCCTAAGTACGGAGCCCCAAAGCTCTCTGGACAGCTCCAACATCTGCTAGTGCATCCCCACCTCCACTGGGAAATTCACTTGCTTGCCCTGCAAGTCTACCTTCAGGCCTATCCCTCCTTTCTGCTTATGGGTTATAACCCATCATTCTGCTAAACCCGCAACCCGACTTGTCAGTAATATTCAGTCAGCTAACATCTATCCCCATTAGCTCTGCTCTGCTTGGTCCTGCTATTCACAGGCCCACCCTCGCTGTAACTATATATACATGACTTGTAGATAGGTTACACCCTATTGATAAAATCGACTAGAGTTGATCCCCCTTTTTAGTTCCCATTTCCAGTAAGTAAATTAGGGCATGGATGTGTAACTTGGCACAGCACTCCTGGCCTGAGTTGCTGAGGCCAAAGCCCTCTGCCACAGAGACAACTCCCTCATCTCACTCAGGTCTCTAACAGGAAACAAGGGTATCATTAAAGCACCCAAGTCTAGGCATAGAGGCACTGGGTCAACCATCATGGTTAATCCAATTGGTGAATTAAAGAGGAGGCAAAAACACCTATTTGCCTTGTGAGTGTTATGGAAATGGGAATTTCCCATTTTAGACTCTTATGGGTTCTGTATCACATGATTTGTATAGTAATTAAGTTTAACCAATCATTAATCAATAATTAACCAAAAACCCGCTGTGCTAACATCTTTTACACCACATGTCAAACCATCTGTGAAACCACCTGTAAACCATTATGTCCAACCCCCTTCCCTATTCCTACGCCAGAACAGACGAAAATGGGCGCTTCCGGCCCCATTTTTGTAACAGTGAGCCCCCAGTGAGAACTCGGTTGGATGTGGATGCAGAGTTCATGTACCTTGGAAAGGTACCCACACATGAGAAGTGGCATGATGATTAGATACATATTGTCGATTCAATGAAGGGCTATCACCCCTCACAAATATGGTGGACCCTAATCCCTGTCCCACTAATATATGGGCCATAAATGGGGACACTGTTAGGCGGCTGCCCCAAAATCTACATCTGTTATTGCTGGGGAATCTTAATTCTCCCCCCCCCCCCCCCCACCAGTGGTTCACATCCTTTCAGACGCTACTGCAGGAACACCTCCCACTGCTCCAATAAAAAGGGAGTTTGACTCTGGGATTCCCAGAGTGTCTGTACCCAATGATCCAGGCACCACAATGGGGCCTGCTGGGTATGTAGAATCTATGCTTAGGTCCTACTCTAGGACCTGTCAGGGCATGCTGTGCTGCACTGCACTGCTGCCTTCTCCTTCTCCTTTTCTTCTCTTGCACCCTTTCTTTCTTTCTCTCTTTCTTCCCTTCTTCTCTATCTTTATATGGACAACCTCTCTTTTTCTCCTACACCTGTAGCATGGATGCATCTGATGCTGAGCACCCCACATGGGCACCCTGACGCCAGACATGCCATGCATTCCTACTTGTATTTCCCTTCTCTGACACTTGGGATCGACCATGGAGCCACCCGCAATAACCTGGCTCCACCCAGGGCCAATGTGGCACCTCCACATGACCTGTTCTCACATGTATATAAACTAAGTGTCAGAGACGGGATTATTGTCAGAGTCGGAAGTACTGTCAGAGTCTGGAATATTGTCAGAGTCGGGCAGACTGTCAGAAGACGGACTGAAGATGGAATGGGTTTCTGTCTGAGTCGGGTCGGAGGTGATGCAGAGGTCTGTTGGAGCGTGCGCGTGGATATGCAGGCGGAATTATGCGGCGCGTCCGGAAGCGCTGTTCAGAGTTAGCAGAATGGGATCACGGCCTCAGCGACTCAAGTGGAGCGCTGTGCCCTGAGCTTGACGTTTGGGGGAGATCCCTTATTTACGGACTCACATTTACAGCGGACTTCAAACAAGACTTGCAGGCGGAGCGGACCTGTAGGAGGAGCGTGGACTCCATGAGCACGGACTCAGAGGGGGGAAGCCCCCTTGCAGAAGGAGAGACTCAGACCAGACAGGGGGGTACTCTAGTTGATTTCAGACTGAGGTCCCCAAAAGTATTTACAAGGTATATAAATAGGCAAGAGGGAATATAGAAAGGCCGGTCAGTCCGGCGCGGTCCGGCGCGGAGATAAGCGGGGATTGTCAAACTAAATAAGGACAAGAGCCCGGGAACTGGAAACGAGGAACAGATCAATAAACAATAAGTGGCAAGGGTTATTGATGAATAACTGAATGAGATCAATAACCTAGTGCCAATAAAGAGGGGATCAAATGCCAATATTGGCAGGGAAGCAAACAATAAATGGCACTCAGCAAGGAATGAATGATAAGCTGCCAAGTGACAAATGGCCAGAGGAAAAGCGGAGGTCAGCACGCGGTGCCGATACAAGTCCGCAAATAAGCGGGGTCGGTGCGGTGCCGACACAAGTCCGCGAACAGAGGTTGATCTGCCAGCACTGTCACACAAGGACAGCATGAAGGCCAACAGAGGTACAGAGGGGAGTGGGAGTGTTGACCTGACCAGAGGTGTCAAGGGCAACCAGAAGTGGCCAGAGGGTGCAGAGATGGGCAGAGGGTGTGGAATGCATGGAAGCGGGGCATGGCTGTGACCACATAGCGGGAAGCAATGAGTGTGGTTCAGATGGAGACAAGGCAGGCATGACTGAATGCCGGGAGTGCCAAGGGCTCAGGAACTGGAGGTAAGGTCGGAATACCGGCAGGGTCTAGGTTCTGATTACTGGCCAAGTCTCACACAGTAAGGCAGGGGGCCAGACATGGGGTTAGGATGGGTTTCAGGTCGGCGGATTTGCCTATCAGCATTGGTTCGCTGCTGATGGAGCCCCGGGATTTGTCGGTCATGACACTAAGCTGAAGCAGGACCAAAGAAGCAACCTTCTTCTCATTTCCCACTTCAGGCAAGTACCTTAGTTTAGTCTAGCTTTTCATTCTAATAACAATACATCTCCCGCTTCAGCCTAAGAAGCCATAAGCCTGAGTGAGGGCTGCCCGCTGTACAGTCTCACTGCCCTGCTGTTGTCTGGGCTGCTAGCGCCGAGCATTACGCTGCTACCTCCACCTCCCTTGAGCCATCCCTGACAGGACCCAACTCCAAGCTCTCCCAACCCTGAAGGGTTTATGAGTGATCTAGTTCATAAACTATGAACCTAGTCACATTGAGGATTCTCACTCCTCTTCCTGCTGATGTAAGACTGGAACTGTTGAAGAAGAACACAGTTCTGTTCCTGACCACTCAATGGGCTGGGGAAAATGATCTTGAGAAATTCAAGAACTGGCTCATTGAGCTTACCTCCTGAATCTCAGGAAATGGCTGGAAGGGTGTGGGGTATAATGAGCTCCATGTTGACACTTTGGCTGATGGGGACCCAAAACAAATCATGCTCCATGATGTGAAGCAAGGTTTTGAAATGGGTTCTCCACCCACTTTTCTGCAGCTTCTGATGAAGCTGATGTTGACATACATATGTGAAGAGATCAGCAGCAGTCCCTGCCATGAAACTATTCAAAACCATGAGATATGATCCCTTAAAGGGGATCAAACACTTCTTGCAGCTCTTGTGAGCTGCATGTCAGGGACAGTGTCAGGGGACGACTCCTGGGTCCCCATGACCCTCCCCTATGGTCCACAGCCTACTGGTGTAACCAGCCCTATCCAGGGCACACCCTACTGTGGGTAAGAAGATGAGAAGGAAGCTAACTTCTCATCTTCCCACAGTGGCCACCATATCAGGAAAACTTCCGGGGATACCTGGAAGTCACATGAAGGGGTAGGAACCGGGCCCGGAGCATGCAGCGTGCGGAGCGTGCGCGCATGTGGGAAGCGCAGCAGGTGGAAGTGGGTCCGGACGCGGGTCCGGGTCCGGGCTAGTCAGGGTGTGTGCCCTGACAGACAGCTCCGAAAGTGGCAAAGTCCCGGCATGAGGGACTTGGTGGGACAAGTGTTGGCTGTCAAAAACCCCGGAGGTGAGAGTCCGAGTGCAGACAGGGCTCAACTAGAGGGGTTCCAAGAGCTCCAGTAGTGAACTGGAGCTTCTCCAGGAAGCCCAAGTCTGCTGGGTGTTACAAGAGGCTCTAAGAAGGATGTGGCCTCAGCAACTTGGAGGGAGCACTGTGCCTCCGTTATGTCTCAGTTAGTCCTTCATTTCATATGTCTGAGGTATCTTGTAGGAGGGCCCAGTCATTCATCCATTGTGGTTCTCGACCTAGGCGATGACTGCAGAGGAGGTCGAGGGCCGGCCCCTTTAGGTATGACACCGCATACAACACCTTGTCAGATTCGTTGGGGAAGGTGTAGGCTCGAGTTTTGAAATTTACTTTGCATTGAACGAAGAACGTGTGGAGTTTTTTAGGGTCTGATCCGTCGAACTGGTCGGGTTCATGGACCTTTTTATGGGGGGGTTCATGGCATGGAGGCAGAGGAGGTGGTGCTGGTGCTGGAGGTTTAGGAATGATCAGGCAGATGCTGCAGGTGGTACGGGTTAGTTCCGAGATTGCTCTGGTGAGCATGAAGTTAACTTTATCCTTCGGCTCTACTTCCTTGGGATTGATCTCCTTGATGTCATCCTCACCATTGTCTTGGGTAGCCGCAGCGGCTGCTTCAGCTGCAGCACCTGATGTCCTTCTCTCTGTCACCGGCGGTGGTGGAGCTTGAGCTGTCTCCTCACCCTTGTTACCATCCTCAAAGTCATTGTCAGAGTCGCTTTTGCCAGCGTCTTGGCATCACCTCTTCGGGGTTGAGGAGCGTGGGTAGTACTCATCACCTGCTGTAAAACTCTCAAATTGTCTCTCCTCTGTCCTACCTCTTTCAAATGGCGTACTAGAGCTGTAGTCTCTATAAGGTGTCGTAGAAGGTCCTGCCACAGTGTTCCTGACCTGTGAGCGAGTCATACATCATGACATCGTAAGGGTGTCAAGAGCGATAGGGAGTTCAAAATACTGTCAGAACCGTGCTGTCAGGGTTCAGCACCCTGCCTTAGGGTGCCCCGGACTCCCCACCTACTTTACCCCCTTTTATTCTTTTGACTGTTGCCTTGTTGTTGCCTTTGTGTGTTGTGTACATGCGCGCACGGGATAGCGCGGGAACTTTCTGAGCGAGCAGCTCACCCAGAATGTTCCCACAGGTCACAGCCACAGTTCTGGGCGAGCAACTCGCCCAGAACGTTCCCACGCTTGGCACTGCCACCTGGATGTTCCCTCCGGGTCACACTACACAACTCTAAGAGCTGTATAGTTGTGGGCATGTGACCCATTCCTTTATATAGCAACCATGCGGGGAGATGAGACCTTTACCCTTCTTCTCATCTCATGCCCCGCATAGGCAAGTGTATATATTCCCTTTCTTTTACTATACATCTCATGCCCCACATAGTGTGAGGACAGGCCAGATGGGGGTTGAGGTCAGGGAGCCTCCGAGTCCGAGGCCGGGCCCTGACATGTGCGAAGCTTCACCAAAGGTAGCCGTAGGTGACTGAACATTGCCTGCTAGTGATGCAGGTGTCCTACACACGACCGAGCTTCAGCAAGGAATAACCTCACTGATCTCGAGGCCGAGGCTACTTAGGTGAGTGAGCCAGGATTTCAGCTTCAACAACTCGAGGAGGAGCGTTGTGCCTCGTTCTCGATGTGGTCCTGATACTTCAGAAGGCGGAGGTCTTATGGGGAACAGATGTAAGCTTAGGGAGAAGTCCTAGTTGATTTCGCACTACAGTACAAGCATTAGTTACAAGCTGTATATAAGCGCTAGGGAACTGAATAGGGAATAAGTCGCCAGATCTCATGGAGATTGCAGGTGGAGAAAAGAAGAAGGAAGACAAACAAGAAGCACGTGTTTAAGATAGCGAAGGTCAAACGTGACCTTTGCCGCGAGATAACAAGGTGTGGCGAAACATGGGACAAAAAGTTGCAGCGCTCTGCACTGCTAGGTCATTCAACGACAATTAGGAGAGGGGTCCTGGAGAGGTGGCAGGAAGTGGTTAGACAGCGATGGGTGGTGAGCAGAGTGTGTGGGGAGTGTTCGGGTGTGGGAGAAGGTCGGGGAGGAGGTCGTCTGACCCCAGGGAATGCCGGGTCGTGACAGCAATCTCCCCTCATCCTTATTTGGACCACTGCTTCCTTCCATTTTAGCCAGTTAGTCATCATCCCCACTTCACCTCATCCTCCTGCCCCTCTGGGCTTCACCCTCCCTATCTCCTTTCAGATGTACCACAGAGTCTAACCCATGACCTTCAGTACTGCTCCATTTCTGTCACCCCTTTGTCTCCATTCGGACGCCTTTGTTCCGATTTGGACCCCTTTTGATTTCCTTGTGCTTTCATCTCTCCACTATATACAGACACTTGTACATACTTGTTTTAGGCCCTCAGTCTAAAATCAACCACAACTGCCCCCTAGAGACTTCCTGCTCACTGCTTCTGAAATTAAGGACCAAATGGACAAACAGCATGGCACAGCGCTCTGCATGAGTCGCTGAGGCCAAGGTCCCTCCTTGCTAAGTCTCCGGTTCCCCTCCAGAATCATCCACCCTTGCCCAGTTCTAACAGTTTCCCCCACCACTGTCAAACTCCAGCTCACTGCCCGACAAAGAGGGATCCACCCAGTTGTATCCATGACAAACATCAGACCACACTGCCCTGATGAAATCACAGAATGCCCCACTGACCCCCACCCAGGCCCAGACCTCATAGATGGAGAAGAGGAGTACAAGGTTGAGAAAATCCTGGACTCTAAGTGGCTACGCCGAAAACTCCGGTACCTGGTAAAGTATACAGGCTGGCTGCACTCGGAAAACCAATGGCTCATGTGTGACCACCTGACCCACACCTCTGACTTAGTTGAGGAGTTCCATCAAATGCACCCCCATGCCCCAGGGAGAGAAAGAGAGAACTGCCTGGCCACTTCAAGGCAAAGCGGCTTAGGGGGGGTGATGTCAGGGCATACCCTGCCTGACCCCACACTGCATCCTGCGCCACCCTTCCCTACTCCACTCCCCCCGCTATCACCCCCCATTCCCTCCTCCTTTCCTCTTCCTTCCTTCTCTCTATTTCTGTTCTATGGTTGACTTCCCTTTTCTCTATGTATCACTACTGTTAGATTGGGCAGATTTGGATGACTCTGGAGTGGAGTCAGAGACTTAGTGTGGAAGGACCTTGGCCTCAGCAACTCATGCAGAGCACTGCGCCATTGCTGGTTGTCCTAGGGGTCCCTAATTTTGGATCTAGCAGAGGGGAAGTCTCTTGGGGGGAAATCAAGTCAATTTCAGACTGAGGTTACAAGTTACTATGTACATTGTATATAAGGAGGGGTCCGGAATCAAAAGGAGCAAGGGTACTCTGAAAGCAGACAAAGGGAACTGGAAGGAGGAACAACACTGAGGGTCAAGGGTTTGACTCAATGGTGTTTCCCAAAGGAGGAGTGAAGGCCCAAGGCCCAAGGAGGAAGGAAGGAGGATGGGAGTGGGGAATGGCCAGCTGACTGAATAGAAAGGAAGCAGCAGCCCAAATAGGAATGAGGGAGTATAGCGGAATTGAATGGGACAATGCAATAGTTGCAAGGTCTGAAGTAAGTCTGGAAAGTCTGAACTCGGAAGTTAAACTCCAGAATATTGGCAAATGTAATTAAATGGAATGAGCTAACACAATGGGTATAAGCAGAGGTGGGGTCAAAGTCCAAGGTCGGAGCTAAAACCAGAGGTTCCAGAGACGGAGATGTGAACGGGATTCCAGAGCGGAGGTCCAGAGTTGGGAGCATAGGTGTTGCATGCTCATCTGGAGGGTGTCGAGGTTGTGGTTGGACCCGGAATGTTCCGGAGTCGGACCGAAGGTGGTGTTGGAGCCGGAGGTGGGATAACCTCTTGGGAGTTGGCAAGAAGAAGGTGATGGAAGGGAAGTAGGGCTCCGGAGTCAGTCTTGGAGTTCTGGGAGCCTGGAGCGGAGGTCAGGATTGTATGGATACTGTACTGGCATGACCAACAACCAGGTCATGTGGAGGCATGGGAAAAAGTTTTGGAAAACCACCAACCGGCAACCCAGTGTTACATGTTACACCCGACCGGATTCACATGTGATTCACCCCCAAATAAGTATATTTGTCATATTGCTAATATTATATATTAGTGCTGATAATGGAAGGCACATCATTTGCAATGCATTATGAAATTCAAATGAAAAAAATTTTCAGTCTGTGCCCACTTGCAAATTTCCAAGCACCTGTTCGTCACCTATGGATGGCTTTGCACTTGCACAGCACATTACATTATACACAGAGGAGATTGTCTCATACAATAGTATCCCAAGCACCCTCATTTCCCAAAGGAAGCCATGCCCATCACCCAATTTCTCCAGTTTAAGCTTCCCATCCTCCAAACAAGTCTTCATGCATTGGCTGCAAATCTTAGCAGCATCCACCCTCCAGCAACGAGTTATCTGGGAGTGACCTCTGCACCATGTGTCCTCCATCCCATTCCTCCATAAAGAAGCTCATTGCCCAATATGACTCCGACCTTGACAACCTAGCCTGTTCAGTCAGTATCAGTTCACACTACATTCCCATCAACACCCTACAAATTTGGGAAACCCTATTCTGCCTACACAATCTACAGCAGGCATGGAAGGAGTCACAAGTGCAAGTTAAAGAGATGGCAAACCACCACCCAACTCAGCGGCATGTAATCATGGAAACTCAAAAAAGACTCCTTTCATGCCACTGGAATACTAGGGTTCAAGGGTTCTCAAAGTCAGTGTCAAGTATTATTGGGGGCTTGATGTGTCACCTCTCTATATCCTGCCTTACAACAACTGATGTGACCCTCCATCTTGAACTTCTGCACAACAACTTAGAGAGCGGAAATGTGAGGGCATGTCTTTTGAGCCCACTTCATATTCAGTACCTATCCAAATGTGTTAGACTAATGGGCAAGAATGGTTTGGAAAGATACAGAAATGACCACACCTACTTGGCCCTCCGCCAGTTGGGGTCCAAGCTCATATCAGGCTCCATATCCCAGTTCGGTGGAATTATGCTTGTTAATGGTAATCACTGGATTGGGTTCCTTATTTCATCTATAGAGTCAACAATTTACCTTGCTGATTCTCTATACCACTGGATGGAGGACATTAATTTCTCCCACACTGCAAAGGAGGCCCCCAAAATCCTTCAATGGTGGCTAGATGCTTCCTATTTAGAATCAAATCAGCATTCAACTCCCTTTCAGGCTGTGTGGCTTCCAACAGCACACCAAAAGGATTCTTCATCATGCAGCTTCTTTGCTTTGAATGCCCTGATGCATCATCTTCTCCCTGAAGAATACTCACTCTGCATGGACGACAATGACAGTGTGATAGGCCTGCAGGTTGGGTTTCTAGAATCAATCCTTGAACATCACATGGCAAATGTGTGTACCAAACACACCTTTGATGATTGAAGCCATTAACATTAACCCACCACCAGGCAACAATCACCCAAGTGTCAACACCCAAAGCAGCCCCTGAAACCACAACAGCGATCCCAGTGGATCCCATGGATCCTGAGGTGGCAGCAGTGACTGTCATATCCGTGCATACCCGACCCCGACCCGACTTCCGGACCTCCACCCTCTTCACCTCCGGAGTCATAACCTACCGCTGCCTTTCCGATACTCACCTTCGGTCTTGGCAACACACCCCTCCTCTTACCTCTCCGACCCCTTCTCCGTCTGTTCCAATACTCATCTCGGACCGAACATCGCCCTACTCGCCACCCTTCCTACAACTCCGCTCCCCCCTCACCACACCTCCACCCTCCCGTCATCCCCTACTCTTTCTCTGTCCGTTCCGATATCCACCTTCGGACCTGACTACTCTTCCTTACCTGTCCCCTCTCTCCTTCTTCCGTCACTCCTCCGCCACCCTTCCGCCAAGTTACGACCATCCACCACTGCTCCGTACTTCACACTCGGACGCCGTTCGTACCTTACTCCGAGCCTCCGTCATAGTCCATACCTCAGACTTTGACTCCACCTCGGTCTTAGTCCATTGCATTGGTGACCTCATACTACGTAAACACCATTGCCAATATTCCTCGGACTTCCAACCCCACCTCCGTAACCTCCGTAAGCTCCGCAACCCCTGAGCTTCACGGACCGCCTCCGGCACTCTCGCCGTTTGTAATGTATTTCTCGCAATTCCCCCTCATCCCTATTTGGACTACTGCTTCTTTCTATTCTAGCCAGTTAGTCATCACCCCCACTTTCCCTCATCCTCCTGCCCCTCTGGGCCTCGCCCACTCTACCTCCTTCCGGTTGTATCACAGGTCTTGCCCTATGACCTTCGGTACCGCTCCGCTCCCTCTAACCCTTTGTTCCCGTTCGGACGTCTTCGTCCCAATTCGGTCACCCTTTGTTCTCCTTGTGCTTTTGCCCCTTCCTTATATATATCGGCGCTTGTACATACTCGTCTGGTTTCAGTCCGAAATCGACCTGAAATGCCCCCAAGAGACTTCCTGCTCACCTACTGTGAAATTAAGGACCAAATGGACAAACAGCAATGGCACAGCGCTCCGCTTGAGTCGCTGAGGCCAAGGTCCCTCCACGCTAAGTCTCCGATTCCACTCCGGAGTCGTCCGTTTCCGCCCCGTTCTAACAGTGACCACAATGTCAAAATTCAAGTTTGATGTGAACAAGTGCAGGGGAGAAAAGTTGCACTTGAATCTCACCATCCAGGAAGAAGACAAAGGCTATGGCTTGCTACGTTTCTTTGGCCCTATAAGTCATGAGGAATATGATCACCAATCAGCTATACAGTTTGAAAGGATGGCAGAGAAACAAGAAGAACTCCGAATTTTTGCACAAGAAGCGGCAACATCAAGGAAAGAGACACTCCACAAATTTGAGCAAGATTGACAACAACGTTACTGAGCTTCTAGAATACTGTCCAATGACAAAGATGATAGAGGATGTGATCTGGCTCCTAGCGGCAGTGATGTTGATCTATTCAAACATAAGGAGTGGTAACCCCACCCCTTAATTCCTATCTTCATTCTATATGTGTCTCATAATAAACATGTATAAACAATGTATATACAATAGCGTGGGAATTTGGGAAAAGGAAGGGAACTCCTTTTCCTCCCCATTGTTGATAATTAAAGCTCCATACAGCTCAACTTTATTGATGACCTGAGGATTGAGGAGAACTGGGGTTGGAACCTACACCAACCCCTTACACCAGCATTACTGATATCATGGCACCACTCCAGCCGGTCACAATCGCAACACCTCTTCCTGTTGCAGAGATGTCACGACCCAAGTGTGCCATTCAGGAGTGGATGAAGGAACGAAAGCAACAGAAGACAACTCACCCCCAAGTCAACACATCCCAGCCTCCCAGGAACAAGGTTGGCAAGCCTGCAAAAGCAACAAATTGGTTCCAACCGATTTTTTGGACAATCATTGCAGAGGTGGCAGCCACTGTGAGCCACAGGATGAGCACCACTGACATAGTGAAAGGTTGTCAGGCAAGAAGTTGGCAGCTATTCCACTCCCTGCGTGCCGATGTTGTCGGTAAATGGATTGATCACACCAGATTGCAACCATGTTGGTCAGCTGAGACACTGGCCAAAGTCGCACAGCAGAACTTTCCAGGAGGAAATGTGACAAGGAAAGGGATTTTGGTGAGTTAGGGCATTATTCCAGAAGATATTTCACTTACCAATGAAGCCCAGGCTTCTCATCTGGATGTGGTTGCAGGAATCAAAACAATGTTGTTGAGCATCCGGCAGGGTGCAGTGTTGGACATCCATCAAATCCGAGGCATTATCATTACCCAAATTCAGCACAGTGAACCTCAAATACTCCAAACCATCATCAAGAAAGATGGGAGCGTTTTTATGGTGAGCACAAAGTGGGTTCGCAAGTTTCTTGAACACGAGATGAATTGGACATTGTGACAAGCAACACATGCCTCACAAAAGATCCTGCCTGATGCTGCCACAAGAATCCATGCCTCACTCCTTCGCCAGGCTCATTCCATCCGCAAATATGTAATCCCTAGCAATCTCCGAGTTAATTCAGACCAGATGCAGATAGTCTACCAGCAGAGCTCTGTATCAACTTATGAAACAAAAGGCTCACGTCAGGTGTCTACTGTTGGCTATGAAGAGAAATGTGCCTTCACCCTCAATGTCGCCATCTCCGCTAGTGGCACACTTCTACCATTTCAAGCAATCTTCCGGGGGAAAACATCTACAAGTTTTCCATCGGCCAGTGCTCCAGGATATAAGGAAGCTATGGACCCTGGCTTCGTTTTTGAGTGCTCTGGCAATGACACATACTGGGCAAGTATAGCAACAATGAAATCTTTCGTGAACAAGATTCTAGCCCCCTATTTCAATTCTGCGAAGCAGCAGCTTGCACTGGACCCCCTCCAAGAGTGTTTGTGGCAGCTTGATGTATGGTCCGTTCACACATCCCTCGAATTCCGATGTTGGATGTATGAGAATTACCCCTGGATCATACTCGAGTCTGTCCCTGCAGGGTGTACCGGTCTCTGGCAACCTTGTGACGTTGGTATTCAGCGTCCACTCAAGCATGCTGTCAGGCAGTCACAGCAAACCGCCACCATTCAGGAAGTGTCTTCACAACTATGGAATGGGGTCGACTCATGCGATGTGATACTCAATAGGAGACTCAGCGCACTCAGGGATCATGTCCCTGGGACATTGGTCCATTCTTTCCATGTTATGAATCAGCCCGATCGGGTCCAAAAGGTGCGTTAATTGGAATCTAATTTACAAGTGCAATAACTATTCACAGGCCTTTGAGCTATGTTGCTTGAACAAGTTCAATCTATCACAAGCTAGCTTATCCAGCTGCCCACTTCGCTTGATTCTCAATGACCTTCCAGCTCATGACCCGGAGCTTGGTAAGGCGATAATGGCACCACGGAAGTGCCTGATTGATGGCAGCGACATTCCCAAACCTACTGGACATGAAGAGGAATTCACACCTACTCCAGAAGACGATGTTGATGTTGATATTGATGAAGTATTCCAGCACATCAACAGATGGACCAATCCTGATCTGGAAGTGGATCATGGTGGCCTTTGGGTCGCTTCAACCTGCGCTGAAGAAGCTGAGGCTGAGGGCCTTGGTGATACGGCATTGCTCCCTTCATCCAGTCTTGCACAGGACCTTGGCCATGGAATGTGAGTGAAGTGGGCACGTAATTTGGAGAGGCAAATGGCCGTTTTCTGTTTTTGAATGTATATACAATACAAAAAAGGAATATTTGAATTATCATTAGCACAGCCATCACAACATCCATGAATCTGTGTTACACTGGACAGCCAACCGGCTGCCTTGTGTTACGTGTTACAATTTTACATTTGAACTGGACCGGCAGGCCAGTGTTACATGTTACTGGTTGTTGGTCGTGCCAGTACAGTATGACAACTACACACCTAATGCCACTCCCCAATCGCCATACCTGCCATGTGCATCTCCACCCACTGTCAGGGCACACCTGCCTGACCCCGCACCGCACCCCCTCCTTTCCCATTTTCCCCCTTTCTATTCTACGGTCAATTTCCCTTTTCTCCATGTACCACTACATACCTAACCCCACTCCCCTGATCGCTGCACATGCTGTGCACACTCCCACCTACTGAGCGGCCACCTCCGGGATCTCCCACGGAGACACCCAGGGAGGTGCAGCTGTGCGTGGAGATGATGTGGCTTCCTCCACGTGACCCTAGCTGCATGTATATAATAGCGCCTGGGGTGGGAACAGAAGAAGCAGCCTTCTCAACTTCCCACTTCAGACTAAGTGGTTGGGGATGCTCACCCCGCAACGGGACCACTGCTATGCATAGCCGACATCTGTCCCATCGAGTCCCTCATGCCAGGACCTCACCACTTTCGGAGCTGTCCCTGACACCCACACAGCAGCACACCTCTGGGATCCCCCACAGAGGCACCCAGAGAGGTGTGGCTGTGTGCGGAGATGATGTGGCTCCCTCCACATGACCTTAACCGCATGTATATAATAGCACCTGGGGTGGGAACAGAAGAAGCAGCCTTCTTCTCAATCTCCCACTTCAGGTAAGTACCGTAGTTCCTTGTCAGGGACGCATCCGGGGTAGAAGGGGTCCGGATGTACCGCCCGGCAGAAGGGCCCTTGCGGGGTGCAAACCGGGCGTGCATGCTGGCAGGTCCGGGAAGGGACAGCAGTCCCTGGCCACTTAGACTGAAGTGGAGAATGTGAGAAGAAGGTTACTTCTTCGGTTCCCACTTCAGGTACATTTATGTACATGCGGCTTGAGTCACATGACGAGTGCCACGTCACCCTCGGAGACAGCTGCAGGCATCCGGGTATCCCCACGGGGGATCCCGAGAGTGTCCGCTGCATGTGCGCGTGCTGGGCACAGTGGGGAGCTGTCCAGGGTGTGTGGGCCGGATGGGTCAATAGTACATTGATACAAAGGAAGGTGGTCCGTGTAGATAGAAGGAAATAAACAAGAAAAGGAAGATGGGAGGAGTGAGATAAAGAAAGGGGGAGAAAGAGAGAAAGGAAAAGGGGAGGACAGAGGAAGGAGGAGGGAGAGGGTTGGACAGCAGGGAGCGGGTGTGGTGTGGCCGGGTGGGTCCGGGTGGACCCGGGTCAGGCAGGTGTGCCCTGACATCACCCCCTCCTTAAGCCGCTTCGCCTTGAAGCGGTCAGGTGGTTCTCTCTCTCCCTGGGGCTAGGGGATGCGTCCTGTGGAATTCCTCGATCCGGTCGGGGGCATGGGCTAAGTGGTCCCGCTGGAGCCACTGGTTCTCTGAGCTCGGCCAGCCAACAAATTTTACCAGATACCAGAGTTTCCGGCGTAGCCACTTGGAGTTCAATACCTTCTCGACCTCGTACTCTTCTTCTCCATCTACAAGTTCCGGGCCTGGGCGGGGGTCAGTGGGTCGTTCTGCGATATCGTCCGGGCGGTGCGGCCTGATGTTCATTATGGACACGACCGGGTGAACTCCCTTCTGTCGTGTGGTGAGTTGGAGTTTGACGGCGGCTGGGGAGACGACTTTGACAATCTTAAAGGGGCCAAGCCATTTGTGGTCCAGCTTTTTGGTTGGATGGTCGGTCGTGTAGTTCTGGGCACTGAGCCAGACTTGGTCACCTTCTCGATATTCTGGGGCTGCCTCACGGTCTCGATCGTAGTAACGGGCCATCTCGTCCGCTGCGTGTTCCAGTGCGGCTTTCGCCTCCTCCTGCATTTTCATCATCCTTGACGAAAACGCATCAGCGGCTTCCACTTCGGACGTACGTGTGGGTTCCATCCCCATTCTGGGGTGCTGGCCGGTGTCGAGTTCGAAAGGGGTTCGGTGGGTGGATGAGTGGATGCGGTTGTTGTAGGAAAATTCCGCTAGTGGGAGCCAATCTGCCCAGTCATCTTGTCGATGGTTGACGAACACCCGGAGGTAGGCTTCAATCTCTTGGTTGACCCGCTCGGTCTGTCCATCTGTCTGGGGGTGGTAGGGCGTTGAGGGGGTTAACTTTATGCCTAGGAGATCCACGAGCTCTCTCGAGAAGCGGGAGACGAAAGCGCTTCCTCTGTCGCTGATGATCTCCTCAGGGAGCCCGTGATGCTTCCAGACGTGCTCTAGGAAGAGTCGCGCGATGCCCTCCGAGTCTATGGTCGTCACAGTGGGGACCGCGTGGATACGTTTGGACAGGCGGTCCACTACCACCAGGATGGCATTATACCCCTTGGACTCTGGGAGCTCTCCCACCATATCCACTGAAATTACCTGCCAACGACAGGTAGGGACTTTGTTTGGGGTAAGCTTCCCAACCTTTCGTGAGGGGAAGGATTTGACATGGTTACAGGTGTCGCACCCACGTACATACTGCCCAACATACTCCGCCATCCGGGGCCACCAGTAGTCGCGGGAGACAAGTTCCAGGGTTTTCCACCGCCCCAGGTGCCCTGTCGCCCGCGCATCGTGGTGTAGCCTCACTAGGTCGTGGTGGAGTTGGGGGTCTTTTGGGACATATACCCTTCCCCGGTACAAGACCAATTCGCCTTGCCTTTCCCATTCATCTGACCTTAGCGTCCCCTCTCCCAGTTCTCACATGGCTTTTACTACCCTCTCATCCTGGTCTTTTGCCCTGCATATCCGATCTAAGATGCCTACCTCCTCACCTTCCAACGAGAATCCCTCTGTTGCACAGGCTTCAAACCAGGCTGGTTGGAGGAGGGTCAACCCTTCGTTGTCGTCTTTCCCTTTCGGGTGGTCAGCACGGCGGGAGAGCGCGTCCGGTTTTCCCATGAGCTTCCCAGGGCGATGGACGAGGGTGAAGTGGAAGCGGGAGAGGAATAGGGACCATCGGGCCTGGTGGCGATTTAGCCTCTGGGCCATCCGGAAGTACCCCAGGTTGCGGTGATCGGTGTAGACCTCGACCTTCTCTTCAGCACCCTCTAAGAAGTGTCGCCATTCCTCAAGGGCTCGGACGATCGCGAGCATCTCTTTGTCATACACTTCGTAGTTACGTTCCACGTCCGTAAAGCTCTAGGACATGAATGCCACCAGGTGGAACTCCCCGTCAGGTTGGAGTTGGGAGAGGACCGCACCGGTTGCGAAGTTGGAGGCATCGCATTCGAGTTTGAAGCGGCCAGAGTCGGAGGGGAAGGAGAGAACTGGGGCAGTGGTGACAGCTTCTTTGAGGGCATGGAAAGCATCGTCTTCGTCCGTGCCCCAGTTCCAGGTTTGGGCCTTTCGGGTCAGCTTGTGGAGCAGGTGTGCCTTCTCAGAGAAGTCTTTGATGAACCGGCGATAGAAGTTTACAAACCCCAGGAAGGACTGCACTTCCTTCACTTTGGTTGGGGTTGGCCAGTCAAGGACTCCACGGACCTTTACGGGGTCCATGGCAACGCTACCCTCCGAGATGACGAGGCCGAGGTATTCGATCCGGGTCCGCTCAAACTTGCATTTCTCTGGCTTCAGGAAGAGCCTCCTCTTTCGCAGCGTCTCCAGGACTTCTCGGACGACCTTCCAGTGCTCCTCCAGGTGGCCGTGAAGATGAGAATGTCGTCCATGTAGCAGAACACGACTTCCCGGTCGATGAAATCCCTAAGGATGTCATTCATCATAGTTTGGAAAGTCGCGGGGGAGTTACACAGCCCAAAGAACATTACCATAGGCTCAAACAGCCCTCGGTTGGTCGCAAATGCTGCCTTCCACTCGTCCCCATCTTTGATCCGGACGTTGTTAAACCCCCAGCACAAGTCCAGGGCAGAGAAGTATTTGGCATTCCGGAGGCGGGCAAGGACGTCCGAGATGAGTGGGAGTGGGTACGAGTTCTTCACGGTGATCTCGTTCAGCTTCTGGTAGTCCTGTACCAGGTGCAGTGATCCGTCCTTCTTCTTGACAAAGAAGACTGGTGCACCCATCGGAGACTTAGACGGTCATATCCGCCCGTTCTGCAGGTTCTCGCGCAGGAACTCGTCCAGTTCTTTCTGCTCCGGGCGCGAGAGGGGGAAGGTCTTCCCTCTGGGCAGTTTGGTGTCTGGTACCAGGTCTATAGCGTGATCCCAGGGCTTCCGGGGGGGCAACTGGTCGAAGGCCTCTTTTGAGAACACATCCCGGAAGTCCTGGTAGTGCTCTGGCACCAGCGTCTCGAACGATGCAGGCTCTGCGTCCGGGTCACGGGCCTCCTGGGCCATCCGCTGAGAGGGGGTCGTGGTGGCCCTTAGGTCGTGTCCCCAGCCGGGGGGGATGATTGCAGCGTAGATCCCATCCCCCGGCTCTAGTACAGGGTCCTGGTCATTTCGTGTTCATGGCTGTCTACAGGCGGACGGGCAGCAGGACATGACGACTTTCTGTCGAGCCCAGTCTACCTCTGGGTTGTGGTGTAGCAGCCACGAGTGCCCTATGATGAGGGACTGTCGTCCCAGGTTTGCAACCACGAAGCGGGCGCGCTCCGTGTGTCACCCAAACGTCAGGAGGGCTTCCAACTCTTCGGTTATGGCTCCATTCTCGTTTGGGGTTCCGTCAACGTTACGGATGGGAATGGGTTGCGGGAGAGGGGTTGTCTCGAGCTTGTGCTTCCGGACGAACTCAGGGCTTACGAAGTTCCCAGTGGCTCCTGAATCTAGGAGGGCTGATACCAACACTGACGCGAGGGAGGTCAGGGCGGTTAGTTTCACCATAAGGTTGAGGGATCTGGGGGATTGCTTGGAGAGGACATAGATGGCTGGCGGGGATACCGCCACTTCGGGTGCCGTCTCTATGGTTCTCTTACTCTCACGGGTCGAGGATGCGTTTTTTCTCCTCTTCTTGGCAATAACTTGGTGAAGCTTTGGCATTGGCGTTGACTCACGTGCGCTGCAGTATTTACACGAGCTATCTTCTACAGGCGCCCAGGACACATCCCTCACCGGCTGCCTTCCTAAAAATCCCCCTGAGCCTCCGCCTCTGGCTCTGTCCCTTCCGTCTCTGGCTCTTCAGTTAACTGCCTCTTCAGCCCTTCCATCAGCGCCCGAAGATCCTCGGGGTGGAGACGTCGCACCCGGCAGACTCTGGGGTGCGGGCAGTCTTGTAGGATGTGCCCTTGGGTGTTACAGTTGTAGCACCGTCTCTGGTCAGTCCTCGAGCGGTCGAGGTCCATCGGTTGGGGGCCTGTCCCTGTCGTGGGGCGGGCTACTGGGGTGGAGGGTGGAGGCAGTGGTGCAAGTTGTGGGGGTCCAGGCGTGGGTTGTGCCTGTGGTGGGGTCGTGATCAACAATGGTCGAGTTGGCGGGAGCGTGGGTTTGGGTGGGAACGCGCGCGGTTGAGTGGCCTGGAACCATCGCCACTGGTTGTCCAGGAGCGTGGCTTCGCGTTTCCACTCGGCCCAGGTAGTGGGCATGGGGCGGAGCCGGTATATGCTCTCCCGGAGGCAGGAGTTAATCGCCTGCTCGAAGCGGTCAACTAGTCCTATGTCACCCAGCCTTGAGGCAGGTCCCAATATCTCAAACTCCTGGATCACTTTGTCCATGGAGTCGCTTCCCTGGCGGATGGCTGCCAGCTTCTGTCTGGCTGTGGCCTCCCGGTTCGGGTCCTGGAACATGGCATTGAGTTCTGTGTTGAACTCGTCCATGGTGAGGGGGGGGGAGCCAGCCGTCAGCAGCGTGATTGTGCATTGCGTGGCCCATGCCCCTGCGGGTCCTCCTTTCATGTAAGACAACACAAAAAGGATCTGGGAGAGGGCGGTGGGGAACTCAGCCGTGCGAACGTGGAAATAAATCCCGCACTCGGCCTTAAAACGGTCGAGGTCCTCGCTAGCTCCTGAGAATGGAGTGGGGGGGGCGACCTTAGGTGGTTTGGGTCTGGGTGCAGGTGCGGGTGCGGGGGCAGGCGCGGGGGCGGGTGCAGGTGCAGGTGCGAGTGGGGGGTGGTTGCGGGCCTGGCTCTCCACAATGGCCTGGAGCTCTTGGAAGCGAGCCAGCAGTTCTTCATACTGTTCTTCTGACACCATGGCTGGGGAGACAGGGGAGATGGGGAGGCGGGGGAGATGAGGTTGAAACCTTCTTCCGCTGTCAGGGACGCGTCCAGGGTAGAAGGGGTCCGGATGTACCGTCCGGCAGAAGGGCCCTCATGGGGTGCAAACCGGGCATGCGTGCTGGCGGGTCCGGGAAGGGACAGCAGTCCCTGGCCACTTAGACTGAAGTGGAGAATGTGTTATTGTTATTAAAAGGGAAAACTATACTACTTACCTGAAGTGGAGAATGTGAGAAGAAGGTTACTTCTTCGGTTCCCACTTCAGGTACATTTATGTACATGCAGCTTGAGTCACATGACGAGTGCCACGTCATCCTCGGAGGCAGCCGCAGGCATCCGGGTGTCCCCGTGGGGGATCCCAAGAGCGTCCGCTGCATGCGCATGTGCTGGGCACAGCGGGAAGCCGTCTGGGGTGTGTGGGCCGGATGGGTCAATAGTACATCGATACAAAGGAAGGTGGTCCATGTAGATAGAAAGAAATAAACAGGAAGAGGAAGATGAAAAGAAAGAAATAAAGAAAGAGATAAAGAAAGGGGAAGGAGAGGGAGGAAGGAGGGGGGAGGGGGATAGACAGCGGGGAGTGGGTGTGGTGTGGCCGGGTGGGTCCGGGTGGACCCGGTGTCAGGCGGGTGTGCCCTGACAGGACCCCATGACCCCTCTCTCTATAGCCCACAGCCCTGTGTGTAAACAGCCTATCCTAAGGCATAACCTACTGTGGGTAAGAAAGTGAATAAGATAAAGGCAAGTAATGTACACTTGCCTACTGTGGGTAAGAAAGTGAGAAGAAGGTTAACTTCTCACTTTCCCACAGTGGCCCAATATGGCGAAAACTTCCGGGGATACCCGGAAGTCACATGAAGAGTGGGAACTGGGCCCGGAGCATGCGGCACACGGAGCATGCGGGGCAGAGCGCACATGCGGGTCCGGGTCTGGGCTAGTCAGGGTGTGTGCCCTGACATCACCCTCCCTCTAAGCCAACTTCGCCCTGAAGTGGCCCTAGTCCCCAGGTAACCCATCCCTCAAGTGGTTAGAACAAAACAAAAAAGGTGGAGGTGGGAGCGGGAGTGGGAGCGGGGAAATGATGTGGTGGTGGAAATGTAAAACTATTCTAAGTTAAAAAAAGCGGCGAAAAAATAAAAGTTAAGTGAAAAAAATTAAACTAGTTGTCCATCGCCGCATATGTGGTGCTCCCCTAAGACTTGCCTGAAAAAAATTCGGGTCCCTGTCAGGGCACACCCACTTGACCCGCCTCCACCCAGGCCCACCTCACCCGGTACCCCTTCTCCCACCCTGCACCCCTCCATACCCCTTCCCCCTCTATCCCTCTCCCACTTCTATTTCTATTTCTATTTCTATTTCTATTTCACACGGACGACCTTTCCCTTATATCCATGTATTATTGACCCACCTGCAATGTGCACACGACATGCCTAGCCCCGGACGACCCCGGATGGCTCTAGGGTGCAACCTAGTGCACGCGCATGCAGCATACACCCTCGGGATCCCCCACGGGGACACCTGGGTGACTGCAGCTGTATGCGGGGTGATGTGGCAGACCTCATGTGACCCAAGCCGCATGTATATAAACACACCTGGGGTGGGAACCGAAGAAGTAACCTTCTTCTCAACATTCCCACTTCAGGCAAGTAGCATAGTTCCCCTTTTAATAATAACTCAACATTCCCACTTCAGTCTAAGTGGCCAGGGATCGCTGTCCCACATCGGGCCTGCCAGTACGCATGCCCGATCTACCCCCCGTGAGGTCCTTAGCACCGGACGCTACACCCGGACCGCCTCGACCCTGGACGCGACCCTGACAGTCCCTCAGCACCCTCCATTGTCTGCTTGCGACTCGGCGGCCTCCAGCCTGCATCCCTCATCCCATGATGCCCCAGCTGCAGTCGTGTTGTCCCCGTGATCGCGTCCGGCCTCGGGGCTGCACCCGCTTCGGGTATGGAGGGTGGTAGTGCAGCACTTGACCTCTGGGCCATCGTCTGCATGCCTGCACTCTGACCTCCGGGTATGCGGGGTCGGGGGTGTGGTAGCGCCGAGGTAGCGGCAATAGTGGGAGAGTCCCAGGGGATCCGGCAGGGTCTACACCCCGCTCCCCACCCTCCCTCTAATGCCACTTCACCCCGAAGTGGCTAAACCTCGAAAACCCCCTCTCCCCCCTCCTCTGCACATGGTGGTCCATTGCCTAGGACACTGGGCTTCTCTTCAGGGGTGGATGGGGAAAGTATGGAAAGGGAAAAAAATTTCGGGGTGGGTAGTGGGTGTGCGGTAAAGATAATAATCGGGCCCGATACCGGGCCATGCGGGGTCACGTGTGAGAAACAACTCTCCTCCAAGTGCATCTTGCGCACTGGGGAGTCCAGGTGCATGGACCATGGGGTTACTTGATGTGGGCTGAGCACCACCCTCCCTCTGTGCCGCATTCCCAAGCGGTCACAGCAGGCTGGGATACACAACCCTCCCTCTATGCCGCATGCCTAAGCGGCCATAGCAGGGATCCTGGGCACCCTCACCAGCGGCATCCATTCCCTCTCATGCTCAGTCTCTGTCATGAATCCAAAAAATGCGCTTGCGTGCACGTGCGACTCTCAGTCGCAAGTGAAAGCGGGGGTGGGTGGTCTCATCCAGGTTATCTTGGGCGTCTGCGGTTACGAGGCTGGCAGCGGGTGGGTGACCCCATTTCCAGAGTGCTTTTCGGCCAGTTCGTTGGCAGCAGTCGGGTGGCTTTGTCTCCCTAACGCATTCAGTGAGGTGTCTGGGTAGTGGTGGGATAATGTGGGGGACCGGGTGGGTAGTCTCTAGCGGGTCATCGTTCTTGCATCTGCAGTTACGAGGCTGGCAGCGGGTGGGTGACCTCGTTTCCAGAGTGCCTTTCGGCCGGTATGTCAGCAGCAGTCGGGCGGCTATGTCTCCTTAGCGTGTTCAGCGAGGTGTCTGGGAAGCAGTGGGATGACCCTCAACTCAACCTCACAGATTGGAACACAATCTGTGGGACAGCGTTGCAAGGGGCTGGGATAGGGAATGGGAGTGTGGTTGTGTCGTGGGTAATGAGTGTGCAATGGTCCGGGGGAAATGATGATGTGGCACAGCTGCCACTCGAAAATCGCGGGTTCGGCCCATGTGTCAGGGTTGCATCTGGAGTCGAGGCGGTCCAGGCGTAGCGTCCGGTGCTAAGGACCTCACGGGGGGTAGATCGGGCATGCGTACTGGCAGGCCCGATGTGGGACAGCGATCCCTGGCCACTTAGACTGAAGTGGGAATGTTGAGTTATTATTAAAAGGGGAACTATGCTACTGTCAGGGGACGACTCCCGGGTCCCCATGACCCTCCCCTATGGCCCACAGCCTCAGGTCTGGCCAGCCCTATCCAGGGCACAATCTACTGTGGGTAAGAAGATGTAATAAAACAAGGGCAAGTATATACACTTGCCTACTGTGGGTAAGAAGATGAGAAGGAAGCTAACTTCTCATCTTCCCACAGTGGCCCCATATCAGGAAAACTTCCGGAGATACCCGGAAGTCACATGAAGGAGTAGGAACCGGGCCCGGAGCATGCAGCACGTGGAGTGTGTGCACATGCGGGAAGCGTGGCAGGTGGAAGCGGGTCCGGATGCGGGTCCGGGTCCGGGCTAGTCAGGGTGTGTGCCCTGACAGTTTCTGCCTGGGAAGACTCGGTGCGAAACCAGATGCGTTGACTAGACGCTGGGATGTCTACCCCAAAGAGGGGGATAGGGACTACGCTCACATAAACCCTCAGAATTTCCGACCAGTGTTCATGCAGGAGCAGCTCACATCCTCCCTAAGAGCTACATACCTTGCTGAACCCGTGCTACGAGCGAGCTCCCTTGTTGACATCGATGCCATCCACAAAGACATCCTAGCCACCCTCCCTGCTGATCCCGCCATCGCCGACTACCTTGCCAGCCCGATCCCAGAGGACTCCCATTGGTCCCGAGGCGTAGATGGCCTATTACAGCTAGACAACCAAATCTATGTCCCCGATGCCAACGACCTCCGGCTTCGCATCCTGAGGTATAAGCATGACCACCTGCTCTCTGGCCACTTCGGGCAGAACCGAACCTTGGATCTGTTAGGCCGAGAGTACACCTGGCTGGGCATCTGCACGTTTGTCAAGGACTATGTGTCCTCTTGTACGGCTTGCGCCCACGCCAAGGCCCCACAACACAAGCCATATGGCTTGCTCAAACAGCTACCTATTCCCAAATTCCCGTGGCACTCCATATCAATGGATTTCATTGAGCACCTTCCCAACTCCTCCGGCTTCACGACTATCTTGGTTATCATCAATGAGCTATCAAAGCAGTGCGTCTTCGTGCCAACGACCGATACCATAACAGCCCCAGAGTTAGTGAAGTTGTTCCTCCTTCACGTCTTCTCCAAGCATGGCATTCCATCCCACATAACCTCTGATAGGGGTTCAGAATTCATCTCCCACTTATTCTGCTCTCTTGGCAAGGCTTTGGACATTCGCCTACACTTCACCTCGGGTTATCATCCCAAAGGCAACGGTCAGACCGAACGAATGAACCAAACACTGGAGCAGTATCTGCGCGTCTATTGTAACTACCAGCAGGACAATTGGTCCGAGCTCCTGCCTCTGGCAGAGTTCACCTATAATAACGTGCCGAATGCTACAACCGGTGTTTCACCGTTCTTCACGAACAAAGGTTACCACCCAAACCTTGCTGTACACCCCAAGCGAGATCTGACTTTGGCGCAAGCCCAGGAGTACTCGGTCAATCTCAACTCTCTCCACCAATTCCTACACAAGGAAATGAGCCACACACAGCAATGTTACCAAGGCCCTGTGGATGCTCGATGGCTACCTGCTCCCCTGTTCGACATTGGCAGCTCCGCATTCGTCAAGGCCAAGTACTTCCGCACCACTAGGCCTTCGGCGAAGCTCACCAATAAGAACCTTGGGCCATTTGAGATCATCGCACAGCCTGGTTCTCACTCTCATACTCTCCACCTCCCCGACACCATGAAGGCTGTGCACCCAGTCTTTCATGTCTCCCAACTTGAGCCCGCTGTCCCCAACCCCATCCCAAACCACACGCAGCTGCCACCACTGCCAATCAAAATCGACGGCAAACTGGAATGAGATCGCCAAGATCCTCAACTCTAAAATCGATTGCCGGCAAAGCTGCAAGCTGTTGTACCTCGTACGTTGGGATGGTTACAAAGGGACTACAGAAGAGACTGAGTGGCTCCCCATGACCGAACTTGGTCATGCTTCAGACCTCATTGCAGACTTTCACTCACGATACCCGGATAAGCCGGGACCAAATCGCGCCTAAGGCATGGGATGGAATGGATGGATTGCGATTAAGGATCATGTAAGAACAAAGTGGAGTAGGAGTCGGAAGTGGACATCGCGGGACAATCAACCCTCGACCCCGTCACACTTGCCTCCCTCTCCCCTGCTTCCCTCGCCTTGCACCTTGCCCTCGCCTCCATCAATCTTCTCTCCTCAGTGTCACAGATGTGTTCCAACAGTCGCCCTGCCATGGCAGTCAGACCAGAGATCGCTTGATGGATGTCATGAAGCACATCATAGATCCTGTCCCTGGCACTGACCACCTCATCCTCCTCCGTTTCCACATCGTCCACATCCATCGTCGATCCCTCTCCTTTCGGCACCTTGATACGAGGTCGCTTCGTGGCTTGAGGCATTCCTGCCCCATGTACGCATTTCTGCCTGGACTTCTGACATGTGGTGCAGACACCACGATTGCTGTTGCCTTTAACGCACTCCACACCCCTCTTCACACAACGTTTGCAGGGTGGTAGTCCTTCCCCCACCACCGATGTAGCAGCAGGATGCTTTGATCAGGATGATCAGTAAAGGTTCCTGGTACAGATCATACTGATCGGGGTACTCACCTTGCCTGCGACCACATCTGACACCTTTGATCGCCTCTCCTCCTCAGTGGCGAGGTGTGCAGCCTCAGCTTGAGCCCTGGCCGCCTCCTCTTGTTGTTGGGCCTCATGACACGCAATCTCAGCCTTGTGACGCCCCAACCTCTCTGCTTGCTTCTGTTCCATCAGCTCCACATTGTCATCGGACTGATTGACGATGTCATCCTTGCTCCACATCCTTATATCCGCTGGATTCTTCTTGGGAGCCATGGGAATGGAAGATCAGGTTGTTGTGGTGGTAAGTTTGATCACCGCACCAGCGGAACCAAAATTTCAGGCTCAGCCAAACCGGTTCCCACACCAGTTCCTTGGGACTTCAAGGGTTCAGTCCTAAGAGGGGGATACTGTCACAACCCGGTGTTCCCTGGGGTCAGATGACCTCCTCCCTGACCTTCTCCCATGCCCGAACACACCCTGCACACTCCGCTCGCCACCCATCGCCATCTAACCACTTCCCGCCACCTCTCCATGACCCCTCTCCTAATTGTCGTTGAACAACCTAGCAGTGCAGAGTGCCACGACCTTTTGTCCCATGTTTCGCCGCACCTTGTTATCTCACAGCAAAGGTCACATTTGACCTTTGCTATCTTAAACATGTGCTTCTTCTTTGTTTTCCTTCTTCTTTTCTCCACCCACAATCTCCACAAGATCTGGCAACTTATTCCCTATTCAGTTCCCTAGCGCTTATATACAGCTTGTAACTAATGCTTGTACTGTAGTTCGAAATCAACTAGGACTTCTCCCTAAGCTTACATCTGTTGCCTGTAAGACCTCCGCCTTCTGAAGTATCGGGACCGCGTCGAGAATGAGGCGCAACGCTCCTCCTCGAGTCGTTGAAGCTGAAATCCCGGCTCACTTGCCTAAGTAGCCTCGGCCTCGAGATCGGTGAGGTTATTCCTCACTGAAGCTCGGTCATGTGTAGGATGCCCACATCACTAGCAGGCAACATTCAGTCACCTATGGCTACCTTCGGTGAAGCTTTGCACGGTTCTGACAATTGCAAAAGATACATTACAAGCGGCAAAGGTGCTGAGTATGGTCCATGAAGCTCGGAGGTTGCAGGGGCGGGGTTGGAAGTCTGAGGAATATTGGCAATGGTGTTTACGTGGAATGAGGTCACCAATGCAATGGACTTAAGCTGAGGTGGGGTCAAAGTCCGAGGTCGGGACCATGATGGAGTCTCAGAGCGAAGGTATGGACAGTGTCTGGGTACAAGGTACGGGACAGCAGTGGAAGGTCGTAACTTGGTGGAGGCTTGGCGGAAGAGGGTCGGAGGGAGGAGAGTGATGTGAGGAGTGAGGAGGTGTGATGTTCAGTCTGAAGGTGGATATTGGAGCGGACAGAGGTAGGGTAGGACTCCAGAGGTGGTGAAGCAGAGGGTCCAGGAGTCAGATTGGGATCGGGTATGTGCGGATATGACAGAAACAACTTTAACAATCATGAAGGGGCCAGTCCATTTATGGTCCAGCTTCTTGGTTGGGTGGCCAGTTGTGTAGTTCTGGGTGCTGAGCCAGACCTGGTCGCCTTCTTGGTACATAGGGGCCACCTTGTGGTGCTGATCGTAGTAGTGGGCCATCTCATCCACTATGTGCTCTAGCGCTGCCTTCTGTCAGGGCACGCCCGCCTGACCCGGCCCCACCTAACCCGGTGCCCCACCATCCACTCCTCTTGACCTCCCCCCTCTTCCCCTTTTCTCCCTTCCCTTCCTTCCTCTCCTTCTTTTCTATTCTCTCTCCTCTTTATTCCTTTCTTATCACACGGACGACTTCCTTTGTATCAATGTACCATTGACCCGGCTGCAGCGTAACGCGCCCGAACCCGGACACACCGGACGACCCCCCGCACACCGGACGCTCCTAGGACCTCTTACGGAGGTACCCAGACGGAGGTGGCTGTGTGCTCGGATGACGTGGCGCTTCCCACGTGCCCTTCAACCACATGTATATAAACACAGCCTAAGTGGGAACTGAGAAGCAACCTTCTTCTCACATTTCCCACTTTAGGCAAGTAGCTTACACTTCCCTTGATAATGACAATAACACATTTCCCACTTTAGTCTTAGTGGCCAGGGACCCTTGTCTGCTTCGGGCCCGCTGCTACGCGTGCTCGCGTCATACCTACCGGACCCTCAGCCTCGGGCGATACACCCGGGCGCTCTCGACCCCGGGTCGGTCCCTGACACCTTCACCCCTTCCTGCATCTTCATCATCCTTGATGAGAAGGCGTCAGCAGCTTCTACCTCAGATGTGCATGTGGGCTTTATCCCCATCCTGGGGCGTTGGCCAGTGTCGAGCTCAAAGGGGGTTCAGCGGGTGGAGGAGTGGATGCAGTTATTATAGGCGAACTCTGCTAGTGGGAGCCAGTCCACCCAGTCATCTTGGCAGTGGTTGACAAATACCCGGAGGTAGGCCTCTACCTCTTGGTTTACTCGCTCCGTCTGCCCGTCTGTCTGGGGGTGGTAGGGCATTGAGGGGGTGAGCTTGACACTGAGGAGGTCCACAAGTTCTTTTGAGAACCATGAGATGAAGGCACTCCCTCTGTCACTGAGGATTTCTTCAGGGAGATTGTGGTGCTTCCAGACATGTTCAAGGAAAAGCCACATGATCCCCACTGAGTCCACTGTTGTCACCAATGGGATTGCATGGATGTGTTTGGATAGGTGATCCACCATGACCAGGATGGCATTGTAGCCCTTCAACTCAGGGAGTTCTCCAATCATGTCCACTGAAATCACTTGCCAGCGGTGGGCAGGGATCTTGTTTGGGATGAGCTTCCCCACTTTATGAGAGGGGAAGGAAGAATTTGACATGGTTGCAGGTGTCGCATCCACAGATGTACCACCTGACATACTCTGCCATCCATGGCTACCAGTGGTCACAGGAGATGAGTTCCAGGGTTTTCCACCGCCCCAGGTGCCCCGTCACCCATGTGTCATGGTATAACCACACCAGGTCATGGTGGAGCTGTGGGTCTTTTGGGACATATACTTTTACTCTGTACAGAACCAGCTCTCCCTGCTTCTCCCACTTGTCCAACCTCAGTGTGCCCTCTCCTAGTTCCCACATTGCCTTCACCACCTTCTCATCCAGGTCCTTTGCCCTGCTGATCCTCTCAAGGATAGTTATCCCTCTGCCTTCCACCAAGACCACCTCTGCCATGTGGGCCTCAAACCAAGCAGGTTGGAGGAGAGTCAGCCCATCATTGTTGTCCTTGCCTTTCGGGTGGTCAGCACAGCGTGAGAGCATGTCAGGTTTCCCCATGAGTTTCCCTGGGTGGTGGATAAGGGTGAAGTGGAATTGGGAGAGGAAGAGTGACCACTGTGCTTGGCACCGGTTCAGCCATTGTGTGGTGTGGAAATATCCTAGGTTGTGGTGGTTGGTGTAGATGTCGACTTTCTCCTCCACTCCTTGTAGGAAATGCCACCACTCCTCGAGGGTGCATACTATTGCGAGTATCTCCTTGTCATATACCTTGTAGTTACGCTCTACATCTGTGAAACTCTTGGACATGAAGGCTATGGGGTGGAACTCTCCATCTGTTTGGAGCTGGGATAGGACTGCACCAGTTACAAAGTTAGAGGTGTCACACTTGAGTTTGAAGTGGCCTGTATTGGCAGGGAAGGCGAGGACCAGGGCAGAGGTGACAGTGTCTTTGAGGGCACAGAATGCATGGTCTTCACCTGGTCCCCAGGCCCATGCCTTGGTTTTGCAAGTCAGCACATGGAGGGGGCGGGCCGTCTCGGAAAAGTATTTGATAAATGTCAGGGCACACACCCTGACTAGCCCGGACCCGGACCCGCATCCGGACCCGCATCCGGACCCGCTTCCACCCGCTGTGCTTCCCGCATGCACGCACGCTCCGCGCACCGCATGCTCCGGACCCGGTTTCTACCCCTTCATGTGACTTCCGGGTATCCCCGGAAGTTTTGCTGATATTGTGGCCACTGTGGGAAGATGAGAAGTTAGCTTCCTTCTCATCTCCTTACCCACAGTAGGATTGTGCCCTGGATAGGGCTGGCCAGACCAGAGGCTGTGGACCATAGGGGAGGGTCATGGGGACCCGGGAGTCGTCCCCTGACAATAAACCGGCAATAGAAGTTGACAAACCCCAAGAAGGACTGTACTTCTTTGACCTTGGTTGGGTTGGCCAATCGAGAACTCCACAGACTTTCATAGGATCCATCGTGACGCTTCCCTTGGAGATGATGAGGCCAAGGTACTCAATCCACTTCTGCTCAAACTATTGTGTGATGAACGATTGACCCTTGCTAACGCCTCCATCATTAAGTAGTGAGGGGGGGCTTCTGGCCCCCTTCTGCTGGCAGCCTCGGTTCCTCCATCGCCAGCTCCCCTGACAAATTGGGGACAATGAGAACGTAACGGGTGCAGTGCTCCATTCCAAGTCGCTGAAGCCAAGTCCCTTCAACACCTTGTCACCCTCGGAGCTCCACCCACCTCCAGTCTGTCTCCGACCCACCATCGGACAACCTGGAACACCAAGTTCCACCCGACAGCGTCGCCTGGATAGCAATCGGACCTATCTAAGGAATGTTCTTCTGACAGATATTCATTTCACTGATAATTGTAATTCTCATTTTTTATAGTTATAGGTTTAACATGTCGCCCACATTTTCCTCAGCAACTGCTGGGTGGAATGGCATGACAAGCCAGGCAGTGAGTAGCTCTCATATATATCTCAACCCCCACCCCCTTTTTTTTTTCTAATCAATAGGATCTTTTTTGTTTTTTTAATTAGGTTGTGTGCTTATCACAGCACTCAAACAGTCACCCTCACTTTTCTCAACAGCAGCTGGGTGGAACAAAACGAAAGTCAGGCAGTAAGTAGCCATTGTGCTTATCTCAGACCCCCACTTTTTTTCTAGTCGATAGGATTTCTTTTTGCTTTTGAATTAGGCTGTGTGTTCATCATGGTGCTCAGTATAAGTTTGACACCATTGCCCCGACCTTTCTCAACAATGTGTTGGAGGAACCATGTGCTATGAGGGTACTCCAACAGAACTAACCTGAACAACCACATTCCTGCATTAGCGTGGGAACATTCTGGGAGAGCAACTCACCCAGAATCCACCATGTGACTACTTAGTCACAAGACCTCTTTTATATTATTTCGGACTAACCCGTGCCAGGCCACGGATATATTCATTCATTTGAATTCATTTCCTTTTCCCTCAGTTCTTCACGCATATTAGCTGAGACTGAGGTTAGTTATAACATTCCTTTATTACTATTCCCTTTACTATTGTAACTTACAATATGTATATTACCTTTAGCTTCACACTTCTAGGTAATACAATTTAGTTCTTCATGCATACTAGCTGAGACTGAGCTTCATGCTTCTAGTCCAGCTCTGAGATTAAGTGTCGCTCATCAACACAATGGCTGGGTGGAACAAGATGAAACTTGGGTGGTGAGTAGTTATCATATTTATCTTGGGCCCATTTTTTTTTGTAATCAATAGGATATTTTTTTTTTTGCTTTTTAATTTAGGCTGCACATTCATCATGGTGCTCAGTCAGCAGGAGCAAACATAGGGTGCAGCAATGTTTCACATCGCAGAGCCTCAAGGCTACTCACCTGATGCCGAATCCCGATGGGGAACTTGGCACCGATGCACTGCTTGGAGCTGTGTCAAGTCGATTTGATTTGACGTCACCCAAAATGCGGTCCTAGTCCCACCAACAGCAACATGCATAATTGCTGTCATCTTTAACAAACAAGCATTAAGTAGGACTGCCATCAAGCACATGCAGTACAGGGAGGCAAAGAATGCAGTGGGGAAAGAAATGTTGGAAGAGGTAAATTTTGTCCTGTAATTTTAACTAGAAGTGCAGTACATACACAACTATCCAAAATGCGGGTCGAATGATGACCAAGATGGGGTCTGGTATGGGCTGGGCGGAGGTGAATGCAAAGAACTGAAGGCAAGAACAGTCAGGGTGACCCACGCAGCAGCGTAAACAAGTGGAGGAAGTAATACTATGCCCTTAAGAATAGACTCATGAACATGATCATCAAGCCATGCGACACAATCCCCCACCCATGCCTTAACCCATGCGACACCTGCAACCCATCCAATCGGAAAAATCAAAAATAGAAAGACAGGAGCTACTGTGATATATATCACTGAAACCCGCCATAGAATCATCTCCGTGCGTGTCGGAAAGGGAAACAACCATGCAAGGCAATGAATTCCCCCAAAGATTATTCCGGTGGCTGCAAATATAGACATGAATTCCAACCCCTTAGGCTCATCCACCCACACGAGGGACATCGGATCTGCATCAGGCTCCGTTTTAGGTGTTTGTTGATCGACATTTGTCTCGGAAGTCGGAGGAACAGAAGGGGACTTTCGCATCACATGGATTGGAAATTGAGCATTGACAGGTTTCTCCCACCACAACACGTAAACAAAGATATATAATGCCACATATGCCAGCGCCATTGTCTCGAGTTGCGATCTGTGCAAATGGTTTGCCCATCGTTCAGCATATTGAGTGATAAACCAGAGTAGTTGGAGGACAGTGATAATTTTGGAAAATGCATCGCCTTTGCTTCTGTCAAGAATTTCCATCTGTGTTATTGCGACCTTTCTAGTATCCCCGGTGTTCTCAATTATGCCGGGGTATTGCTGCAAGTCATTCGGGCCCACAACGCTTCCTTCTGATGGGTCGAAGAAACCATTCATGACAACAAAGTATGAATGCGTCAAGGTCCACCCTTGTGGCAAGTAGTCAGCGCATCCCTTCCTAACTTGTGCATTTCCCCTCAAATTCCGGGCACACCTTCAACCATCTCGAATTTTTCTGATATTCTCCGAGATATCAAAAATTGGTCCCATGCAAGTGCCAGAGTGAACTCCGGTAGAACCAGTGACCAGGTCATCATGACAGCGCGCAGTGTAAGCACTGAGGCACCATCAACATAGGATTGTGGTAGATCTGGGTGCACTGCTGTCCAAATGCAAGCAAATACAGTAAGGAGACAGCTATAGAGGATGCCCCATATCATTCGGTAATTCCGGGGTTCGTTGTAACCATCAGATACATTTTGCAGGAAACAAGTCGTATTGTGAGGGGGGGTGGGCGCCGAATAAACATTGTAGGCAAGAAGAACGATGATAAGGGCTGTTGCCATCAGATCTGGTAGAATGGGGGTACAAGCGCACCAAATACAGGTCGAGTATACTTAAGCTTTATAATGTGAACTGGGGTACTGCCGATGTTCAGCTCGTTATCAGCCATGCGGCAATTCCAGGGATTTCGAATTGCATCGATGTGAAATTAAGTTACTGCGCGTCATTCACTTCAAACAAATTTTAAATTTGACTCTAGACTCAGTCACTGCAATCGACGATTTTACATAAGCGGTTGACTGTTGCGATAACATACCAGTTGTTCCTTTCAATGGTGCACGGCCATGAAAACCAGGGCCGGTTCGGGCCCTTGGGGCACTAGATATAGTTATATAACCCCCCAGGAAGTGTTGGCTCAGTCATTGCCATGGTCTCCTAACACTCGATGCGAGAAAACACATTCCCCGCAAATTGTAGAGTTAGGTCCCTTCCCCACATCCCTGAAGGGGATAGGCCTCTCTCTTAGAACATAAAGGGTGAATGAACCCCAGCCTTATTGGTGTCTGGCACATCCTTCATGACTTACAGGACGCTGGCCACTCTAAGCTGTACTGGGAATTCCACACCGCGCTAATGATCATGTACTGAATAACTTCGTATACTATCACCTTGGCAGTGCTTCTTTACATCGGCAACGCCATCGACAACCTTCCTTGACATCGGTCATCTATCGCTCCTTCATACGACATGGCTCAGCTTCGGTTCTTGCCGTCTATTGCTACCACAATGACTACCGGGTTGAGCTCGCGGACTGCTGTGAAGCAACTGTTCTCCCTCTCACTCATTCCAACTAGGACAATGACAGAGAATACGTTCCCGTGCTCCCACTAGTTTCGGTTCGCAACAATTACTCGGGTGCTGGATGCTATAGATTCCATATTTACATGATTGACTATTGTCGTAGCTTCAGAGATTCAGTGCAAGCACTGTACAATGAAATGGGAATCCTTTCCGAGGAGGCCACTCAGGGATTATTGTTTGAGTCAGTCCGAGATCTGTGAATTCACCTGATCCCAGCTGATATGTGCATTTTTTTTTTGCAAATGGTGGACATCTCTCGAGCTCAGAGACAATCGTCGGGCCAACATGCTCCACGATATCCTGCTTCTACTGCACCCTCCGGCACCACACCCATCACACACACTCGGTGTCGAGACATGTCGATGAGTAAGGGTCAAGGCCAATTCTTCTCGACAGAATAAATCTTGTCGGCTCCGACTCTAGGAGTGAGCGCCAATGCATCACCCTCAGCACACCCACAAAAACCAACCTCCAAACCAGCAAATTGTTGGAGTAACAACGACCTGTGACTTATCAACCAACACCACATGATCTCTCTTACATCCGTATTCACCTCATGACACAATGTATATAATTGTATATACTCTACTTTCCTTTTCTCCTCAGTTCTTCATTTACGGAGACTGAGGTTAGTATCATTGTTTTTAGTTAGTTGTTACATTACTTACTCTGTACTCTTCTGTACTATAGCTCCCGCTTTAGGTTAGTATTTACCGTAGTAATTCAGTTCTTCATTTACGGAGACTGAGCTCCAGTAAATGTAATAACAACCCCAGGCTGGATGGCGCAAGGGCACATGAGATACCAAAAAAAGAATTTTTGATTTCGAAACCAACTAGAGAATTTTTTACCGCGAAAATATCGGGGAAGAGTGAAGACCCTTAACTCCCTGAATCACGTGCAGGCGTTACTCCCTGAGTTTGAATTGATTTTGACACTTTATAGAGAAATAAATTTGTAGTATAGTATTGGTGTCACTGGTTGCCTAGTGGCTAAATTGTTCTTTGGTGTTGTGGGCTATTGAATGTGTCGTAGTTCAATTCTCTGCAGTGGAGTTATACTTTCTTTTGCCTGCTTGTGGTTCACAAGTTGAAGTTGACCATGACCATGCAATACTTATACAAAGTCATAGAAGCACATTAGTATCAATGAATCGACTTGAATGGGGAGGCCCGAAACAAAATAAACAAACAGACAAAACAACAACAACAACAACAAACAAACAAACAAAAAACAACCCCAAGCGGGACTTGAACTAAAGCACCCACATCTGACATAACAGACAGGCTACAACCGAGCCGCAGGGCAACCGGCACAGGCCATAACAAAGTCGAAATTATTTTCCCATAACACTTAACTATCAATTCAAACTAAGGGAGTAAGATTAGCACGTGATTCAGGGCCGTTCTCGCTTACTCCCCGATATTATCAAACAAACAAACAAAGATCGGATTCAAACTCTGGGACCAAAAATAAAAATCTATTTTCTTCACGTGCCCTTGCGCCATCCAGCCTGGGGTTGTTATTACATTTACTCTGAGCTCCCGCTTTAGCCATCCTATTACAAATCCCCTTCCTGCCCCAGCCTCCCCCAGCAACAATTGGTCGTACAACCATCACTCTAGAAGACCCAATGCTAGCTAATGACCTGAATCCTCAAGCACTGATTCCCCTGCGCAAGCTGCCATGCTAAGGGACCCCATTGACTGGGGCGCCGAAGGCTGGCGAGACGATTGGCAAAGGCAGGTTCTCTTCTTGCTATTGGGCAGAAGATGATGACGCTGCCTCCTCACATGCGAGGGACTCTGGAGGCTCCCATCGGGTGCGTCATCGTCGCTTTCGTTTAGCCATCCATTCTTACTCACCCTAGGTGATTTTCAAGCCTTCAATGTCGGCACCACCCATTGAACACTTTCTCGCATCCTTCCATCTCTCGATCTCGCCTGGCTGATTATATGGACCTTGCCGGTATTGGTGAATACTTCAGTGCGGCTTGTTTATGGGATGGATTGAATGAGATGATGAATGTTACGGGCGCCGTAAAACCTGAGACGATAAGTTATCTCCCTTTCCGAAATGCTCGCCTAACTTCGGACCGTCGTGACCTCTTTCGTTCCTGTTCCCCCTCGCGTATTCCTCACACCTTGGCTCAAGGATCGATGACCTCGTAATCATGTTCAGCACGATGCATCTCAGCCTCGTCATTCTTAGGGAACTCCAAACGATGGCTCATCCAACTAGTGTCATTATCAACCTCAAGTGCAGCCTCCCCACCATCCTCACCCGTTTCTTCGGGCTTTGTATCATTTTCACCCACGCGGTTGCTTGAAGGTCCCTCCACATGCACATCCTTCAGCCTGGCTTTCAAGAGTGGCAAGGGCGCTTTCATCCTTTTCTTTTTTTTCCAGTTCTTGTTGAAGAAGAGAAGGCCCCGATCTGGTCCTTTTCGATTTGGGTTCATCCTCGGAGTCACGACTCACTCGGCTGTTGCACTCAGGGCATCGCTCTTACTGCCTCATCATGGGGAGCTTGACCCATGTAATATGATCAGTCATTTGATTGGGCGTCTTTTTTGGGGAACTGGAGATGGTGCGGATCATGCAGAGTGATCAGTCAATTTGGCCAAGATGGCAGTGAAAGCGGGAGTTGGTAAAAAACCGCCCAGGAAGCAGAGCGAAGGGCTCAAGAAGTCCTTTCATTCACTCACCGGACGCTGGTAAGAACTTGAGCTTGAGGGATCAGCTGCGGATGGCGCATCCTTTGAGCGGGCGAGGGGTGGAGCTTTGGCAGCACCGGGATGCCAGGTACGAAAGTTCATGTGCTACTATGCTACGCTTCTGATGAACCCTTAGGAGTTATTCCGTTCAATTTCGATGTCATTCAAGTCCCCACCCCTACGGCTCTGCCAGTCCTGCCAACCGCAGCGAGTTTCATGCACGAAAAGGGAGGGAATGGTGTGGGGAAAGAAAAGGTGATTAATGCTGGGAGAGGTGAAAATCAAACGGATTGCGAGTCTTTTAATTTATCCCTACGTAACTTGTGGTCTGATGGTTTTTAATCTCAAATGTAACGGCGCATCTGGGTCGTATTCGAATGTAAACAACGGTAATAAAACATACAGATTGAAATAAGAAGCACGGTACATACATCTATCCAAGATGTGGAAGAAATGAGGTCCAAGATGGGGTCCGGTAAAGATCAGGGGGAGGCGAACGCAAAGAAGTGAAGGTAAGAACAAGCAAGGTAATCCGGGCAATAATGTAAGAGGCTTCCATGAGTAACCCACATAGTTCAACTACGGAAGAGCAAACATCAGTAGCCTGGCAATGAGTTATAGTAAAGCGAAAATCTCCAAGAGCAGAACGATAAATATTGTCTGCAGGGAGGAGAGTGATCCGTCGTATCGACATGTGCAAGGCATAAGGAATAGGGCACGCCACAATAATTATCGCTGAAATCCGCCACAGAAGGGTCTCCTTGGGTGTTGGAAAGGGAAATGACCATGCCAAGCAATGGATCCCCCCGAAGATGATGCCCGCTGCTACACTACTCGTCATAAGGGTGGACCCTGACGCATTCATACTTTGTCGTCATAGATGGTTTCCGAGTCGACTCGGGACTGGAATTGCCGGTGGATGACTTGCAGAAATATCCCGCCATAATTGAGAAGACGGGGAATACTAGGAAGGCCGCAATAACAAAGAAACAAATTCTTGACAGAAGCAAAGGGGACCCATTTTCCAAATTTATCATTGTCGTTCAGCTGCTATGGTTTATCACTCAATACATCGGACAGTGGGCAAGCCATTTACAAAGATCGCAACTGGAGACAATGACGCTCGCGTACGCGGCATTATGCGTCTTTCTTTATGTGTTGTGGTGGCATAAACCCGTTAACATTCAATTCCCAATCCATGTGACGGAAGAGTTCCCTTCCGTTCCTCCGACTTCCGAGACAAATGTCGATGAACCGACACCTAAAACGGAGACTGATGCAGATCCAATGTCCATGCAAGTGTCTGAGCCCAAGGATATGGAAGTCATGTCGATGTTTATAGCCACTGGGATGATCTTTGGGGGAATCCATTGCCTTGCATGGTCATTTCCCTTTCCAACCCACACGGAGATGATTTTATGGCGAGTTTCAGCAATATATATTACAGTGGCTCCTGTCTTTATAATGTTGGCCAGATGGCTTAGTGATCATGTTGATGATGATTTGGGTATTATGATACTGCGTTTTTCAGAGAAACTGTCCGATGAAAAGTGAATGGGGTATGACCCCGTTCGTGAGAAATCAACCAAGAAATGACCAAATTTCTGCAATTTCCACCTTTCAATACAGTCCGAATTATATTTCAATATATTAGTTATGTGTTCCCCGTCCATTCCCTGTCCCCCATCCATTCCACATTCCCCATTGACAGTGACTACACTGACAGAGATCCAGTGATCTAGCTCAATCCTCACATTGGTTGTGATCAGACCATGTCAAGTTAATTAGTTTTGCTGTATTCTAAGGACAATCGCCATCATAAGGACAATAATACTAGCATCTTTGCCGTGTCCTAGAAAGCCCAACTGCAGGGATATCATGGTGCTGTCTGTAGTGTCTCAATTTCAGACCTGTCATCAAAAGGGCACATAAATATGGGCACTCATGAAAGCAGAGTCCCCGTCAAGCTCTTGTCAGCTAGATCTTCTCTGATAGCGGTCTCTCAGTTCATTGCTTGAACTATGCATGATCTCAACTACTATGTTCTCAACAGGGATAAGCATGCCCGATGGAATGATGACCACATTATGGGATTAGCCCCGTGCCCACTCCCAAAAACATCCCAACAAGCTTTCCAACAGTTCTTTGCAAGAGGGCATGCTTTATTCTTGCCAGACGACTCTGATCGAGTCCTTGATGCTCTGGATCCCTCAGCGCATGACTTGCCTCCCAAAAACTGGACTGTTTTGTCCGGTGTAGGAGAAATAACGGCCACACTATGGAAACCCATTATGAAAATATGCCAGATAAATCACAAAACCTCATACGACAAGTAGATATGAGAACATAGAAGGACCTGAATTTTTACGAATTTTACGAATTTTTACGAATTATTACGACTATACACGATAAATCGAAAGAAAGAAAAATAACAAAAATACTTCAAGCTTACCATCAACGAGACGGAATTCTCGGGGAATTTATAGCAAATATTAAACCAAGAATTAGGACAATCGACCAAGATTTGACTATAAAAATAATCAGAGAACCTCCACGGAAACTACTTTCCCACGTCCGCACACATAGCAAGGATGGAAGTACCACGGAACAAAGATTCCTCAGGAACTAATGCAAAAGTCAAAGTCGTGTTTATAATAGGAAATGTAGATGTCACCCAAACGGAACCAATGAGAGTAATTATAGGGGAAACTACCCATAAACGACGGAGATATGACTAAAACTCCTGCAAAACGAGGACAATGTCTAAAAAGCAAGCGCGAAGATTAACTAGTAACGACCGAGACAAGCTTGATAGCCCATTAGAAAGGAAAGGATCTACTCTTAATCCTCCCAAATTTCCATAATAAAAGGATCATGCGTTAATGAGAAATCCAATAACGGGAATAGCGACATCAAAAGTCCGAGCTCAGGGACAAGACGATGATTGCGTAGGATCCATAATTAAAACATACAACGAAATTTACACGGAAATTATGAAAAATAGGAAACTATAGTTATGCAAATTCTCAGCCCAAACGGTCCAGCCGTTGTGAAGTTATACCCATGACGGGAATATAGGAATCCGCATCATGTGTAATGACACGTGAGGGTGGCGATGCGCAGGGAACCGGCCGTCGGAACCGAGATCCGCACTTCGGCAGATCGCGAAGACCAATTTCCGTCCAAATAAGGAAGAGCCCGGTCAAAACAAAGTACGAAAGGTGCAAAACAACCTTAGATCATGAGGGAAAAATCTGAAATAAATCACAGAAGCCCATATGAAAGAAATAAACACCCGCGCATATCATAAATCCCGAACAACTAAACGAAAACGGCTCCCGCATACGAACAACTATGGGAACGACGCACGTGATTACCGAATGTGCGCGCGAAACTTTGCTAACTCAACGAATACAGGGAAATAGGACACAACCTTAGTACCATTGGAAAGGTGGGAATAAATGAAAATTTATGATACCAAGAACGTGAGAAAACATCCAGAAATGAATGAGATACAAGGACATGAAGTTAGAAACCTGAAAACACGCGGGAAGACAGCTTCAAGAGGTCTAGAGCCCTAAATAAAATACATAAAAATATGATATCTTCGAGGACGACCTACTATAACAACGAACAATACATATGGAGGATTAGGATGTGATAATACAAAAGGGAATCAGGGAATATGAACGAAATTCACGAAAACTACTAAACTACGACGGACCATGGCGGGAATTTTAGGGAACGATGTTCTAATGAAGTAGAGAGCTATAACACATTCGTTTGAGTAATTCTTGATTACTAGCAACTTTTTCTTTCAGTTTTAAACCTGAATAATTCACTCATTTATCATTTCAGTCTCATTTTAACTAAAATGTCACTAAATAAAATTGGAATAAATCAGCTGAAGGTCTCAGCACAGTCGCACGCATAGTAATGCGAGGTTTGAATTCAGTATGACCGAGTCATAGCGAACTTAATGGGAAATATGGGGAATTTGAAATAGGGAACTGCGGCAAATGCGGCGCAGACAAATTCTAATTAACCATTAAAATAGCTTAGGCGAGGAAGGACAATAAGGATTCCAGGCGCAGTCTGACCGCAGTAGACCGCAGTTCAGCGCAGCAAAGCGCAGCGGAACTATAGCGTGAAAATTTCACTTTTTATTCAGTTTGAGAAAAATACACTGTAAATAAATCCTGTAAATAGAAGGTAGAGCGTGAAAAAGGAAGGCGACCCAAGGAGTATAAAAGGGAGACCCTTTCTGCGACCTTTCGCCCCCCTTAGAGAAGTAAGAAAATAGAGTATTATTTTTCTCAAGCATTTCTGGTTGTCACTCCAGTGCGAAAAAGTGATATACAGTTAAGATTGCCACTGTAGTAAAAGGCAGCAATTAAGGAGAGAAATATTAAGTAGATATTTCAACAGGAGAGCTGGTTAACACTCCAGATTTCAAAGTGTAAACACAAAACAGTTATTTTGCTACTGTTAAAACAAGCAATAAAATAAGACAAAAATAGAACGAACTCAAGGGACACTCCAGACACCATCCAAATTCATTAACTGAATAGAATCTTTGAAACTTCACCAAGTAGAAGATTAAATTCAAGTTTAAATCCAAATTAAACAACGCTACACAAAATTACACCTAGACAAATTAATAAATTTCAATAAAGAAACAGCTCCGCAGGGCTCGGTTTATCTGTAAGTCAATTCCCAGGAACTTTAAAACTAACCCATAAAAATAGAATTAGCCAAAACACTCGGATTGGTACTATATTTACAATAAACAACACTAGTACACTTCCCCATCCTAACTAAAGAACCAGGGAACAGCTTGGTGGTGGTCTCGTTTGAACCTCCCAACTGACCTTCCTTCGTTCTCTCCTTCACCGGCTACTGAAATGTGTAGCTTGTGAAATCTCCTCAGTAGAAAGGGTTTCGGACATTAGGACGATGAGTCGCTTCATGTCTGGAGTGGTGTGCCTAGCGCCCATGAGAGCGACTGTTGTGAGTGACCATTGTGCAGAAGTTCAGAGCCTGGACTTGTTATGAAATGAGACCCAGATAGCTGGGCCCAGCCACGAATACGGAATACTAG
Source organism: Cantharellus anzutake (assembly GCF_015039405.1). Taxonomy (NCBI): domain Eukaryota; kingdom Fungi; phylum Basidiomycota; class Agaricomycetes; order Cantharellales; family Hydnaceae; genus Cantharellus; species Cantharellus anzutake. Next base: position 411,229 of record NW_024066972.1, read on the forward strand.
CTAGCTCCAGAACGGGGTAAAGACATGCCAGCGGTATTCTGGCTCTGTTTAGACATGAGATGCATCAAAACCAATCATGGAAAAGATGGCCAAACATTAGTTTGATCATGGCCAATGTGAGGATGGGAATTGAGAACTAGATTGCTGGGACTTTAGTGTGCAACAGGGAACGCGGAATGGCTGTGCAAGCGCTAATTACTCTATTGAAATATAATTCGGACTGTATTGAAAGGTGGAAATTGCAGAAATTTGGTCATTTCTTGGTTGATTTCTCACGAACGGGGTCATACCCCATTCACTTTTCATCGGACAGTTTCTCTGAAAAACGCAGTAATTGGCCGAGCTTGCCAGTTCTTTTTTCGTGGGAATATACCGTGTGAAAGTGCAATCCCACCCCATGAGAATGGCCACCCCGTGAGAATGGCCACCCTGTGAGAAATGGCTGCCCCATGGGATCCGCGCAACATCGGATCCAAATGTATATCTCATCTGTGCAATGTGTGTGCCACAAAATATTGCGGCAACACTTGCAGTGTAGTATGTTAATAAATACATAATAATCATAATCATTTAAACTATATATTTATTAACTTTGAGGGAAACTTAGGCTCTATGTAGCATTTTAACCTTATCAACATAAGACTGATATTGTGGCTGTGCTACATACATGCGCTGTAGGCAGGATAACCTACTATACTCTACACTGCTGGTATTTTTGCGGTTTACATTCCTTATGGGTTCCTTGCATGCAAAGATCACCTCCCAATGCCCATGGAGCATAAAAACAATTTATTCCATTTTATAACAGAGTACAATTATGCATAACATGCTGGTACTGAATTGGTTCAGCCCAAAAACTACACTTGGCACTGCTGACCACCGAGAGACGATCAAGGGCTCAAAAAATAGAGAAAAATGATAAACATGGATTCCCCAAATTTCATCCAGATTGACCCAGCTGTTGTGGAGCAATGGTGGTGACAATTTCTCATCTTACTGTAAGGTTCCACACAATGTCAAAAGGCACATGAGGGTGGCAGTGTTGAAAGGCCCATGTGGTGGAGCTGAGATCCATACTTCGGGAGATCACAAAACTGGTTTTTGGCCCAAAATGGAAATCACAAGCTGTACAGAAGTAAACAAACAGCCAAAATGCACTCTGGAGTGCTCAGAAAAATTCAGAAAAATCACAAAGGATGTGTATGAAGATTCAATTGACATGGGGACTCTCATGGACACTTTCCAGGATGCCTAACCCTGTGCATGGGCCAATTTCATGATTCTCATGCCCACCACTCAGTCAAATCTCAACCATTTGGGACAAATTTGGTATTGGGACAAAGCTACAAACCTGGGGAATCAAATGGAGAGGTTGGGAAGAGATGCTACAGGTAGGAGGAGATGGATGAGTGTGGTGTGATGATGGAAATTGGTGGAGGATGGCAATTATTAGCAGATATGGCCCACTTATCACTCCTGTTTTCTTTTATTGAACTTCCACATCGACCGTTGGACTTATCAACCATACATAACTGTCTCCATGGTGCTCGTAACAACAATCTTTCATTTTATATTTTCTTTTCATTTGTTTTTCCACATTATTGCCATTCCATGTGTTTAAAAGCCCTGTACACATAGGAATGGAAAGAGGACCTCCCTTTTGACTGCAAAAGAGACTGTAGTGCTGAGAGATCCAAGTAGAAAAGAAACCCTAAGCTTGACTCCTTGAGTATTGTCAGGGCACACCACTCCGCTCCACACTGCACCCTCCCACTCCTCCTCTTTCCTTTCCCTTTCTTCTCTCTTTCTTTCTTTCTTTCTTTCTTTCTTTCTGTATATGGATGACCTCTCCTCTTACCTGTGTAGCACGGATGCGTCTGACGCTGAGTACTCCATGTGGGTACCGTTGTAACGGGTCTATCCAACTAGACTCGCGACAGGAAAGAGGGGGGGGATAAGGATCTCACTACAAGTCAGGTCTGAAGTGGGGTATATTGGTCCTCTAGAGTGTGGTGCTGATACTCTCTAGCTAACTGTACAGCGGGTCACGGAAGAGTCCGATCCACAAATAAGGAAAGAACATCACATGACAATAAGGAAATGGAAACATCGGGCTCTAGACACCGGAAATGGAATCCGAAAAATAAGGAAAAATAAGGAGTGTGTATGAGAAGCGTGTGAGAGTGCATGCTATGTGTCTAGGATGTGGGGAGTTTGTTGAGCATGGTGGAATCGCGGGATTTGGTTCGTTTATGGTACACCGGCAAATCCCCGTTACACCGTGCCACCAGATACGCCACACACCCTCACTTGTACCTCTCTCCTCTAACACTCAGGATTACCCATGGAGCCACCTGTGATCACCCGGATCTGCCCAGGCTGACATGGCACCCCCATGTGACCCATTCCCACCTGTATATAAACTGAGCTGAAGCAGAACTGAAGAAGTAGCCTTCTTCTCATTACTGTTTCAGGCAAGTACCTTAGTCTAGCTTAGTTTAGTTTAGCCTTTCATTCTAATAACAACCATTACTGCTTCAGCCTAAGAAGCCAGACAGGGATGCAAGCCCAAGTGAGGGCCACTCACCATACATTCCCATTACTCCACCACCACCCAGGCTGCTACCCCTGCCTCTCCTGTACCGTCCCTGATGATTGTCCAAGACAGACTGTCAGAGTACTGCAGTTCTCTGCCATTTATTCCATTCATTCTCATTTATCACTTCCTTTTTATCTCTCTCATGAGCCGAGTCATTTCTTATTTGTCAGAGGTGCTTGCCTCATGTCATTGTTTGTATGTCAGCATATCTACACAGCCCCCATAGATTGGGTGGATTTGGACAACTCTGGAGTGGAATCGGAGACTTAGTGTGGAAGGACCTCGGCCTCAGCGACTCAGGTGAAGTGCTGTGCCATTGCTGGTTGTCCTGGGGGTCCCTAATTTCAGATCTAGCAAAGGAAAGTCTCTTGGGGGGAAATCAAGTCGATTTCGGACTGAGGTTACAAGTTACTAAGTACATTGTATATAAGGAGGGGTCTGGAATCAAAAGGAGCAAGGGTACTCCAAAAGGGGACAAAGGGAGCTGGAAGGAGGAACAACACCGAGGGTCAAGGGTTTGACTCAATGGTGTTTCCCAAAGGAGGAGTGAAGGGCCAAGGCCCAAGGAGGGAGGGAGGATGGGAGTGGGGAATGGCTAGCTGACTGAATAGAAAGGAAGCAGCAGCCCAAATAGGAATGAGGGAGAATAGCAGAATTGAATGGAGCAATGCAATAGTTGCAAGGTCTGAAGTAAGTCTGGAAAGTCTGAACTCGGAAGTTAAACTCCGGAATATTGGCAAATGTAATTAAATGGAATGAGCTAACCAATACAATGGGTATAAGTGGAGGTGGGGTCAAAGTCCGAGGTCAGAGCTAAGACTGGAGGTTCCGGAGATGGAGACACAAATGGGATTCCGGAGTGGAGGTCTGGAGTCAGGAGCATAGGTGTTGCATGCTCATCTGGGAGGTGTCGAGGTTGAGGTAGTCGGACCGAAGGTGGTGTCGGAGCCAGAGGTGGGATAACCTCTTGGGAGTCGGCAAGGAGAAGGTGACGGAAGGGAAGTAGGACTCTGGAAGTCAGTTTTGGAGTTCCGGGAGCCCGGAGTGGAGGTCAGGATTGTACGGATATGACAGAGACAGTGGTTTGTTGGCTGAGCTTGCAAGGCATGCATTTGTTTGGGTAAGGGCTGTGTGTGTGCAAGCGCTGAGTGTGCTGAGTGTGTGTGTGGGGTGTGAGTGCAGTGTGTGAGTGCAGTGTGTGAGTGTGGTGTGTGAGTGCGGTGTGGTATGTGGTGTGTGAGTGCAGTGTGTGAGTGCAGTGTGCTGTGTGTGTGTGTGAGTGTGTGTATGCATGCCTGGAAAGTAATTGCCCATGGGTTGGGTTGGTGGTTGGGGGTTTGGGTTGTGGGTTGGGGGTTTGGCTTGGTGGGTTGGGAAGTTGGGTATGGGGCTGTGGTGTGGTGGGAATGTATCTCTTTAATAATGCCATATGGAGCAGAGCAGGACAGTCCCTGCAGTGACCAATGTGGAGTAAGGACAGTGAGCAAGTGCAGAACACATGGCTAGCTGTCTCTGATTAATATCAGGTACACTATGATGGCAACTTAATAACATTGATTTCCCTGGGTAACATGTATATATGCGATCCTGCTTCCATTTTTATCAGTCACCTGCCAAGACTTTAATGTGGAGGAGTGTCCATGCACCCTCCCTCTACCTGACATCTAGGGCTCCTAGCAGATCAGACCCATATTGGCATATCTTTGTGGGCCAATCTGAATGTCAGGGACATAGCATATGACTACATATATCACTGCATGTAGCTGCATCAGCCCATAACTCTCTCACCCCTTTCCCTGATCTGAATCCACCCCTTGATCTGAGTATCTCCCTGTTTTTATTACTTTGTTGCCTACCTCATCATTTAGTTCTGTTGATCCTTTTTCTTCCAATTGATTCATATCTCTCATGTATATAGCCTTATGTGTTGCTGAGGGTTGGAACCTCAGCTTTGTCTATGACTAGGTTTTTGGTTTGGGTGATACTTGACTTGGACTGACAAGTGATCCCTGACACTGAATGCACGGATATGGCTCAGATTCTTGGATTGGGTATGTGAAGAAATTCATGTTGCTAGCGCTATAGACTTATGTCATGAATTCAACTAATGTAAATCATGTGACTGGACAAATGACATAAAATGGACAAGCCTCGTATCGAACCCAGGACCTCTAGCATGCATCCATACACTACTCACCCATTATGCCAGGGAGGTTACTCCATCCCTGATGGTTATTCCAACAGTATGGAGTTTATTTACTGCAATCAAATAGACCATTGCCTGAATTAAACACTTTGCATGTTACGGATACGGAATCTCCAACAACCATATCCGATGCATAGTCAAAGACTTCTCCTCTCTGTCGCTCCCCCTCTTTCTCCCTTTCGTCCTCTATCCTGATACCCTACCCTCCTTACTCGTTCTACCCCTTTCCCCCCCTCATGCAAAGCTTTCCCCATTGGGGTTTTGGTGCTGGCCAAGGTTACTTGTGTTTCGCAGGATTTCCCGCAACCTTACCATTTGTAGATAGTCACACATCTTGTACAGAAACTGCCAAAGGCGGTTCCCGCTAACTAATAACTGCTCTACAACTGTCTTGTGTGTCGTCTTCTGTAACAACCCTTCCTGTGACTCAACTGAACCCATGTGACTGTACAACTCACAACATGTCTTATAAGTCTGGTTATGTTGAGTCCTCTAATGACCCTTGCCGTGAGAACTTGAGGTTGCGAGTCGAAGACTCTCAACATGTGTATCATCCCATGGAATCTGTACCCTACAGGACCTCATCACTCCGCTCTCCCCCCAGTGCTCGACATATGACGTCACATCATGATCATGGAGATCGTGAATACTCTGAGGCCCACTTTCCCGTGATGCCGGCACGTTCGCTATGCGAACGCCAAGTAGCTGCCCATCCACCATCTGTTCCCTCCTTCGTCAGTCATCATGTTCCCCTGCCAATGGTACGTTCCCTTTGGGAACGCCAAGTCACTGCAGGCCCTGTTAGTCAATCCTCATTGCACACTCATGATATCAACCTGCTACCGGTACGTTTGCGCTGTGAATGCCAAGTACCCGATGGCAGTTATACGAAGTTCTCACCCACCTCACGAGTCGCAACCTCGCACATGGTACGCTCCATTGAGGAGCGCCAAGTACCCGTGGCTGACCCGTCCATCCTGACATCTCCGACTACCTACCATCAATCCCTTAATAGCTCACTACATCACCAATCACAATCGATGGGAATTCGATCGTCCACTCCCATGCAAGACTGGGATCACTCATCGATTACATATCCCATTATGGTACAGACTAGATATGACCTTCGTCATCCCACTATAAGAACGGATCGAGGAATGGGGATTTCCCCCCATTCCTGTAACATTGCATACAAATGAAGATAGCATATTTAATTTGAAATTGCAGTACAGTTTGTTAGAGGGTTCCTCCCAAACTGGATGGCCGAGCTTGCAGCGCCTTCGCTCATAACAATTGTAGCCTGGTACAGACCTTACCGGTATTGGGTGAATACCTCGGTGTAGCTAGTTTGTAGGATAGATTGAATGAGATGACAAACCACAATTGTGTTACAGGCACCGTGAGACGATGAGTCATCTCCCTTTCCGAAATGCTCGCCCAACTTCGGACCATTGTGACCTCATTCATTCCTGTTCCTCCTCGTGTATTTCTCGCACCTTTGCTTGAGGATCGATGACCTCATAATCCATGATGCGTCTCAGCCTCGTCGTCCTTAGGGAACTCCAGTCGATGGCTCATCCAACTAGTATCATTATCAACCTCAAGTGCAGCCTCCTCGCCATCCTCACCCATTTCTTCAGGCTTTGCACCCACACGGTTGCTTTAAGGTCCCTCGACACACACATCCTTCAGCCTGGCCTTTGAACCAGTCAAGAGCGGCAACTTTGCTTTTCCTTTTCCTCCAGCTTTCCCTTTGAGTTTCTTGTCGAAGAAGAAGGCCCCAATTTGGTCTGTTTCAATTTGGGTTCATCCTTGGAGTCACGGCTCACTTGGTTGTAGCGCACGGGGCATTGCTCTTGCTGGTACGGTGAAGTAATATGATGAGTCATTCGATTGGGCATCTTTTTTTGGGGAACTGGAAATCATACGGATCATGCAGAGCGACCAGTACATTTGGCCAAGATGGCAGTGAAAGCAGGATGTTACAAAAATGGGGCCAGAGGCGCCCATTTTCGTCCATTCTTGACGCAGGAAAGTGGAAAGTGGAGGTGAGGTGGTTCATTAGGGTTTTGTCAGGGCACACCCGCCTGACCCAGGCCCACCCGGGCCCACCCGGCCACACCACACCCGCTCCCCGCTGTCTATCCCTCTCCTCCCCCCTCTTTTCCCTTTTCTTTCCCCTTTCTTTATTTCATTCTTCTCACCTTCCTCTTCCTGTTTATTTCTTTCTATCTACACGGACCACCTTCCCTTGTATCGATGTACTATTGACCCGTCCGGCCCACACACCCCGGACGGCTTCCCGCTGTGCCCAGCACGCGCGCATGTAGCGGACGCTCTCAGGATCCCCCACGGGGACACCCGGATGCCTGCGGCTGCCTCCGAGGATGACGTGGCACCTGTCATGTGACTCAAGCCGCATGTACATAAATGTACCTGAAGTGGGAACCGAAGAAGTAACCTTCTTCTCACATTCTCCACTTCAGGTAAGTAGTATAGTTTTCCTCTTTAATAATAATAACACATTCTCCACTTCAGTCTGAGTGGCCAGGGACCACTGTCCCGGATCGGGCCCGCCAGTACGCACGCCCGCTCCACACCCCGCGACGGCCTCAGTGCCGGGCATTACCCCTGGGCCCTCTCGACCCCGGATGCGTCCCTGACAGGTTTACAGATGGTTTCACAGATGGTTTAACATGTAGTTTAACAGGGAGTGTGGCAGCGGGTTTTTCGTTGATTATTGATTAGTTCAACTCAATTACTATACAAATCATGTGACACAGAACCCATAAGAGTCTAAAATGGGAAATCCCCATTTCCATAACACAGGAGTTGGCAAAGAACCGTCCAGGAAGCAGAGTAAAGGGCTCAAGAAGTCCCTTCATTCACTCACTGGACGCCGGTGAGATTAGCTGCAGATGGCACAGCTTTTGAGTGGGCTAGGGGTGAAGCTTTGGCAGCACCGGGGTGCCAGGTATGAAAGTTCGTGTTCTACTATGCTCTGGGCCCGGTTCCTACCCCTTCATGTGACTTCCGGGTATCCCCGGAAGTTTTGCTGATATTGTGGCCACTGTGGGAAGATGAGAAGTTAGCTTCCTTCTCATCTCCTTACCCACAGTAGGCAAGTGTATTCTACATTGCCTTTATCTATACATCTCCTTACCCACAGTAGGTTGTGCCCTGGATAGGGCTGGTTACACCTCAGGGCTGTGGACCATAGGGGAGGGTCATGGGGACCTGGGAGTCATCCCCTGACAGCCGTCCAGGGTGTCTGGGCCAGATGGGTCAATAGTACATTGATGCAAGGGAAAGTGGTCCATGTAAATAGAAGGAATAAACAGGAAGAGAATGAAATAAAGAGAAGAGAAGAAAGAGAGAAAGAAAGAGGGGGGAAGGAGGAAGGGGAAGGATGGGCAGTGGGGTAGCAGGTGAGGTGTGGCTGGGTGGACCAGGTGGACCCAGGTCAGGCAGGTGTGCCCTGACATCACCCCCTCCTTAAGCCACTTCACCTCGAAGCAGCCAGGTGGTTCTCCCTCTCTCTCCCTGGGGCTAGGGGATGCGTCCTGTGGAATTCCTCGATCCGGTTGGGGGCATGGGCTAAGTGGTCCCATTGGAGCCATTGGTTCTCTGAGCTTGGCCAACCAACGAACTTTACCAGATACCAGAGTTTCCAGCATAACCACTTAGAGTCCAATACCTTCTCGACCTTGTACTCTTCCTCTCCATCTACAAGTTCCGGACCTGGGCAGGGGTCAGTGGGTCATTCTGCAATATCGTCTGGGCGGTGTGGTCTGACATTCGTTACGGATACAACTGGGTGGATTCCCTTCTGTCATGCAGTAAGTTGGAGTTTGACGGCAGCCAGGGAGACAACTTTGATGATCTTGAAGGGGCCAAGCCATTTGTGGTCCAGTGTCAGGGCACACCTGCCTGACCCCACTCCATCCGGTCCGACCCCACCCAATTCCACTACCCTCACCCACTGCCCCCATCCTCCCTCCTCCCTTCTCCCCCTCTTCCTTCCCCTTCTTCTTCCTTCTTCTTTCCTTTCTTTCTCCTTCTTTCCTTTTCTACTACACAGATGACTTCCTTGCTCGATGTACCATTAACCAGACTGTGCAACACGCCCGGACCCGGACACACCGGGTGATGCCCTACACACTGGATGCCCCTGAGACCTCTTATGGAGATACCTGGGCGGACACAGCTGTGCACATAGATGACGTGGTGCTCCCCATGTGACCTCTAACCGCATGTACATAAACACAGCCTAAGTGGCCAGGGACCCTTGCCTGCTTCGGGCCCGTTGTTACGCATGCCCATGCTCCACCCTACCGGGCCCTCAGCCCCGGGCGATATACCCAGACGCTCTCGACCCTGGGTCAGTCCCTGACATCCAGCTTTTTGGTCGGATGGTCAGTCGTGTAATTTTGGGTGTTGAGCCAGACCTGGTCGCCTTCTTGATACTTTGGGGCTGTTTTGCAGTCTCAGTCATAGTAATGGGCCATCTCGTCCACTGTGTGTTCCAGTGCAGCCTTTGCCTCCTCCTGCATTTTCATCATCCTTGATGAGAATGCATCAGCAGCTTCCACCTTGGATGTGCATGTGGGCTCTGTTCCCATCCTGGGGTGTTGGCCGGTGTCAAGTTTGAAAGGGATTCAGCGGGTGGATGTCAGGGCACACCCACCTCACCCGGCTCCACCCGGCTCCACCCAGCTCCACCTGGCTCCACTCCACCCGCTACCCCCTTCTCCCCCTTCCTATCTCCTCCTCCCTCCACTTCCCCCTCTTCCTATTTCTTCTCCATCTCATTCTCTATTCTTTCTATTTCTATTTACATGGACGACTTTCCTTGATCGATGTACTACTAACCCGCCCGTGACCCATGCATGATGCACCCAACCCCGGATGCTCTGGACGACCCCCAGGTACACCCAGCATGCGCACCTGCAGCGGATCCCTTCGGGATCCCCCATGGGGATACCCGGGTGGCTGGGGCTGTGCATGGGGACGATGTCGGAAAATCGCGAGATCGATCAAAAGCACGAGACTTGACATTTAAAACACCAAAATTTGATGTTTAAACGTGAATTTTGGCATCTAAATGTTGTGATAAATTGTTTATGGCGTTTTTTGATATTATTGAATGCGTTTTTATACCCCTCAAACGCTCTGAATATGTTTTTAATAACTTAATAAATGTGTCATAAATGCTTCCTACAGCATCAAAATCGTCAAAAATCCATCTCATATAACACATAAAGTACCACCACATCTGACCAATGTATTCTCATCGGCTGTTGGGTAGTTGTTGTAAATAAACGCCATGAAACGTTTCCCGGGCGTTTAAACGATATATGGGATTTTCCGACAGACGTGGCAACTCTCATGTGACCTGAGCACCATGTATATAAACATACCTGGGGTGGGAACCAGAGAAGCAGTCTTCTTCTCACCATTCCCACTTCAGGGACACTTGCCTGCACCGGACCTGTCCCTGTACATGCCCGCTTCATACCCCACTGGGCCCTCAGCGCCGGGCGATATACCCAGACGCTCTCGACCCCGGACCGGTCCCTGACAGCAGAAGAAGACTTTAACCTCATTCCCCCCACCTCTCCCGCTCCCCCCCTTGCCATGGTGACACAAGAACAATATGACGACCTGCTGGCCCGGTTCCAGAAACTACAGACCATTGTAGAGAGCCGAACCCGGGACCAGCCCACTCATGCACCCAGACCCAAGCTGCCGAAGGTTGCCTCCCCCACCCCCTTCTCCAGAGCCAGCAGGGACCTCGACTGTTTCAGGGCCGAATGCGGAATCTACCTCTACGTCCACACGGACGAGTTCCCTGACGCCCTCTCCCAGGTCCTCTTTGTGCTGTCCTACATGAAAGGAGGGACTGCAGGGGCATGGGCGACACAATGCACCATGGCACTGCTGGCAGCAAGCTCCCCCACACCCACCATGGATGAGTTCAATTCAGAACTCGACACCATGTTCCAAGACCCAAACCGGGGAGCTACAGCCCGGCAGAAGCTAGCAACTATCCGGCAGGGGAGCGAGTCCGTGGACAGGGTCGTCCAAGAGTTTGAGGTACTGGGACCCGCCTCGTGGCTAAGCGATGTGGGGCTAGTCGACCGCTTTGAGCAAGCGATCAACCCCCGGCTCCATGAGAGCATCTACCAGCTCCGCCCCATGCCCACCACCTGGGCCGAGTGGAAGCGTGAGGCCACCCTCCTTGACAGCCAGTGGCAGCGCTTCCAGGGGACACAACCATGGACACCCGCACCCGAACCCCCTCTCCCACCAACACCATCCGTAACCCCTGCAGCCCGCCCCAAGGCAGGGACAAGCCCGCACCACAGAGCCCACCAGATCCAACGCTTGCACCCTGAAGACCTCCAAGCACTGATGAAAGGGCTGAAGGGCCAAGCAGCGGAAGGATCAGAGACAAGGGAAAAGGGGGTAAGTGTCAGGGCACACCTGCCTGACCCGGGTCCACCCGGACCCACCCGGCCACACCACACCCACTCCCTGCTGTCCAACCCACTCCCTCCTCCTTCCTCTGTCTCTCCTCCCCTTTCCTTTCTCTCTTTCTTTATCTCATTTCTCTCATCTTCCTTTTCTTGTTTATTTCCTTCTATCTACATGGACCACCTTCCTTTGTATCAATGTACTATTGACCCGTCCGGCCCACACACCCTGGACGGCTCCCCGCTGTGCCCAGCACACGCACACGCAGCGGACGCTCTCGGGATCCCCCACGGGGATACCCGGATGCCTGCGGCTGTCTCCAAGGGTGACGTGGCACTCGTCATGTGACTCAAGCCGCATGTACATAAATGTACCTGAAGTGGGAACCGAAGAAGTAACCTTCTTCTCACATTCTCCACTTCAGTCTAAGTGGCCAGGGACTGCTGTCCCTTCCCGGACCCGCCAGCACGCACGCCTGGTTTGCACCCCACAAGGGCCCTTCTGCCGGGCGATACATCCGGACCCCCTCTACCCTGGACGCGTCCCTGACAGTAAGGCCAGACCCGAGAGAACACCCAGGGGACCATCCCGTGAAGGATGCACACCGGCCGGTTACAGAGAGTGGCCCATGCAGACGCAGCGACGCACGTAAATCGTCACCAGCACCAAAGCTCCACCAACTCGTCGCAAAGAAGAGGAGGAAGGGTGCACCCCCAGCCCACAGAGACGAGAAGGCCACGGAGGAGGCCCCAGAAGTAGCGGTATCCCCACCTGCCATCTATGTCCTCTCCAAACGTTCCCCGAGATCTCTGAACCTCTCCGTGAAGCTGACCACCCTCACCTCCCTCACCTCTGTTGTTACAAAAATGGGGCCGGAGGTGCCCATTTTCGTCCATTCTTGGCACAGGAAAGTGGAAAAGGGTAGAAGTTGAGCTCATATGATTTTACAATAGATATGGCAGGTGTTGTTATAGATGTTTTCACAGAGACATTACTCTCGGGTTTTTGGTTGATTATTCATTGGATAAACTCAATTACTATACAAATCATGTGATACAGAACCCATAAGAGTCTAAAATGGGAAATTTCCATTTCCATAACATCTGTGTCCATGTCAGCCCTCCTAGACTCAGGGGCCACTGGGAACTTCATAAGCCCTGAGTTCATCCGGAAGCACAGGCTCGAAACCACCCCGCTCCCTCAGCCCATCCCTGTCCGTAACGTCGATGGGACCCCAAATGAGAATGGAGCCATAACAGAGGAACTAGAAGCCCTCCTGACGTTCGGACAGCATACAGAACAGGCCCGCTTCGCGGTCGCAAACCTTGGGCGACAATCCCTCATCATAGGGCACTCATGGCTGCTGCACCACAACCCGGAGGTGGACTGGGTATGACAAAAGATCACCATGTCCCACTGCCCATCCTCCTGCCAGCTGCCATGGGCACGAGATGACCAAGACCCCATGCTAGAGCCCGGAGATGGGATCTATGCTGCAATCATCCCCCCAGACTGGGGACACGAACTGAGGGTGACTACTACCCCCTCCCAGTGGATGGCCCAAGAGGCCCACAACCCAGAGGTGGAACCCACACCGTTCGAAACACTGGTACCAGAGCAGTACCAAGACTTCCAGGACATGTTTTCAAAAGAGGCCTTCGACCAGCTACCCCCCCGGAAACCTTGGGACCATGCCATTGATCTGGTACCGGACGCTAAACTCCCCAGGGGGAGGACCTTCCCACTCTCACGGCCGGAGCAGAAGGAGCTGGACGAGTTTCTGTGTGAAAACCTGCAGAACGGGTGCATACGACCATCCAAGTCCCCAATGGGGGCCCCAGTCTTCTTTGTCAAGAAGAAGGATGGGTCCCTATGCCTGGTCCAAGACTACCGGAAGCTGAACGAGATCACAGTGAAGAACTTGTATCTGCTCCCACTCATCTCGGACGTCCTTGCCCACCTCCGCGGTGCTAAGTACTTCTCTGCACTAGACCTGCACTGGGGGTTCAACAATGTCCGGATCAAGGATGGTGACAAGTGGAAGGCCATGTTCACGACCAACCGAGGACTGTTCGAGCCCCTGGTGATGTTCTTCGGGTTATGCAACTCACCCGTGACTTTCCAAACCATGATGAACGACATCCTTCGGGATTTCATCGACCGAGAGGTTGTCATCTGTTACATGGATGACATCCTCATCTTCACTGCTACCCTGGAGGAACACCGGAGGGTAGTACGAGAAGTCTTGGAGATGCTGCGGAGGAGGAAGCTCTTCCTGAAGCCCGAGAAATGTAAGTTCGAGTGGACATGGATCGACTACTTGGGGCTCATCATTTCTGAAGGTAGCATGGCAATGGACCCTGTAAAGGTCCAGGGAGTTCTCGACTGGCCGGTTCCAGTCCTTCCTAGGGTTCGTGAACTTCTATCGCCAGTTCATCAAGGACTTCTCAGAGAAGGCATGCCCGCTCCACATGCTCACCCGGAAGACCAAGGTTTGGAGCTGGGGCCTGGACGAGGATCTGGCCTTCCATGCTCTGAAGGAAGCCGTCACCTCTGCCCCTGTCCTCTCCTTCCCCACCGATTCCGGGCACTTCAGGCTCGAGTGTGACACCTCCAATTTCGCGACTGGCGTGGTCCTCTCCCAACTTCAGTCAGATGGAGAGTTCCACCCGGTAGCATTCATGTCCAAAAGCTTCACGGACGTAGAACGCAACTACGAAATATATGACAAGGAGATGCTTGTGATCATCCGAGCTCTCGAAGAATGGAGACACTTCCTAGAGGGTGCCCAAGAGAGGGTCGAGGTTTACATGGATCACCGTAACCTGGGGTATTTCCGGACGGCCCAGAGGCTGAACCGGCGCCAAGCACGATGGTCCCTCTTCCTCTCCCGCTTCTACTTCACCCTCGTCCACTGCCTGGGAAAACTCATGGGGAAACCTGACGCACTCTCCCGCCGTTCGGACCACCCGAGAGGGAAGGTCGACAATGAAGGGCTGACACTCCTTCAACCAGCTTGGTTTGAAGCCCGGGCGATGGAAGCGATCTCAGTGGAGGGTGAAGAGGCAGGTATACTGGAGAGGATACGTGGGGCAAAGGACCATGATGAGAGGGTGGTGAAAGCTATGCAAGAGCTAGGAGAGGGAACACTCAGGTCGGACAAATGGGAGAAGCAAGGAGAGCTGGTTCACTACCGGGGGAGGGTGTACATCCCGAAGGACCCTCAACTCCGCCATGATCTGGTACGGCTACACCATGATGCATGGGCGACTGGGCACCCGGGGCGATGGAAAACCCTGGAACTCGTCTCCCGTGACTACTGGTGGCCCTGGATGGCAGAGTACGTCGGGCGATACGTACGCAGGTGCGACACCTGCAACCGCGTCAAGCCCTTCCCTGCACGCAAAGTGGGAAAGCTCACCCCAAACAAGATCCCTACCCACCGCTGGCAGGTGATCTCAGTAGACATGGTGGGAGAACTCCCAGAGTCGAAGGGCTACAATGCCATCCTAGTCGTAGTGGACCGCCTGTCCAAACGTATCCATGCGATCCCCACCACAACGTCAGTGGACTCGGCTGGTATCGCGTGGCTCTTCCTGGACCACGTCTGGAAACACCACAGGCTCCCGGAAGAAATCCTCAGCGACAGAGGGAGCACATTTGTCTCCCGCTTCTCGAGAGAGCTCGCGGACCTCCTAGGAGTGAAGCTGACCCCCTCGACACCCTACCACCCCCAGACAGATGGACAGACAGAACGAGTTAATCAGGAGATCGAGGCCTACCTCTGGGTATTTGTCAATCACCGCCAGGACAACTGGGCGGACTGGCTCCCCCTAGCAGAGTTTGCCCACAACAACCGCGTCCACTCCTCCACCCGCCGGACCCCCTTCGAACTCGACACTGGGCAGCACCCCAGGATGGGGACAGAACCCACACACATGTCTGAAGTGGAAGCTGCAGACGCCTTCTCATCTAGGATGATGAAAATGCAGGAAGAGGCGAAAGCAGCGCTGGAACATGCAGCGGACAAGATGGCCTGCTATTACGACCGAGACCGTGAGGCAGCCCCAAAGTACCAAGAGGGCGACCAGGTCTGGCTTAGTGCCCAGAATTACACGACGGACCGGCTGACCAAGAAGTTGGACCACAAATGGCTAGGCCCCTTCAAAATTATTAAAGTTGTCTCCCCAGCTGCTGTTAAACTCCAACTCACCCCACGACAAAAGGGAGTCCACCCAGTCGTGTCCATGACGAACATCAGACCGCACCGCCCAGACAAGATTGCAGAACGACCTCCCGACCCCTGCCCAGGTCCAGAACTCGTAGATGGAAAGGAGGAATATGAGGTGGAGAAAATATTAGACTCCAAGTGGCTATGCCGGAGACTTTGGTATTTGGTAAAGTTCACTGGCTAGCCGGACTCCGAAAATGAATGGCTCCCCCGTGACCAACTAACCCACGCCCCCGACCGACTTAAGGAGTTCCACCAGACACACCCCCACGCCCCAGGGAGGGAAAGGGAAAACCCTCTGGCCGCTTCGAGGCGAAGCGGCTTAAGGGGGGGTGATGTCAGGGCACACCCACCTCACCCAGCTCCACCCGGCTCCACTCCACCCACTACCCCCTTCTCCCCCTTCCTATCTCCTCCTCCCTCCACTTCCCCCTCTTCCTATTTCTTCTCCGTCTCATTCTCTATTCTTTCTATTTCTATTTACATGGACGACTTTCCTTGATCGATGTACTACTAACCTGCCTGTGACCCATGCACGATGCACCCAACCCTGGATGCTCCGGACGACCCCCGGGTACACCCAGCACGCATGCCTGCAGCGGATCCCTTTGGGATCCCCCATGGGGATACCCGGGTGGCTGGGGCTGTGCATGGGGACGATGTGGCAACTCTCATGTGACCTGAGCACCATGTATATAAACATACCTGGGGTGGGAACCAGAGAAGCAGTCTTCTCACCATTCCCACTTCAGGGACACTTGCCTGCACCGGACCCGTCTCCGTACGCGCCCGCTTCATACCCCACCAGGCCCTCAGTGCTGGGCAATATACCTGGACGCTCTCGACCCCGGACCGGTCCCTGACAGTGGACGAGTGGATGCAGTTGTTGTAAGAGAATTCCGCCAGCAGGAGCCAATCCGCCCAGTCGTCCTGTTGATGGTTGACAAACACCCAGAGGTAAGCTTTGATCTCTCAGTTGACTTGCTCAGTCTGTCCGTCTGTCTGGGGGTGGTAGGGTGCCAAAGGGGTCAGTTTGACACCTAGAAGGTCCGCAAGCTCTTTCGAGAAGTGGGAGACAAAGGCACTCCCTCTGTCACTGAGGATCTCCTCTGGGAGCCCATGGTGCCTCCAGATGTGCTCTAGAAAGAGCTGTGCGATACCCTCCGAGTCTATGGTGGTCACGGTGGGGACCACATGGATATGCTTGGACAGGCGGTCTACCACCACCAGGATGGCATTGTAGCCCTTGGACTCTGGGAGCTCTCCCACCATATCTACCGAGATCACCTGCCAATGATGGGTGGGGATCTTGTTTGGGGTGAGCTTCCCAACTTTTCATGAGGGGAAGGATTTGACGCAGTTGCAGGTGTCACACCCATGTACATACCGCCCGACATACTCCACCATCCAGGGCCACCAGTAGTCATGGGAGACAAGTTCCAGGGTTTTCCACTGCCTTGGGTGCCCTGTCGCCCGCACATCATGGTGTAGCCGAACCAGGTCATGGCGGAGTTGGGGGTCTTTTGGGACATACACCCTCCCTCTGTACAGAACCAGCTTGCCTTGTCTTTCCAATTCATCTGACCTTAACATCCCATCCCCCAGCTCTTGCATGGCCTTTACTACCCTCTCATCCTGATCTTTTGCCCTCCATATTCGATCTAAGATGTCTGCCTCCTCACCTTCCACCGAGATTGCCTCTGTCATGTGGGCCTCGAACCAGGCCAGTTGGAGGAGGGTCAACCCTTCATTGTCGTCCTTCCCTTTTGGGTGGTCAGCACGAC
Organism: Cantharellus anzutake; assembly: GCF_015039405.1. NCBI lineage: Eukaryota > Fungi > Basidiomycota > Agaricomycetes > Cantharellales > Hydnaceae > Cantharellus > Cantharellus anzutake. The sequence continues at coordinate 428,526 of NW_024066972.1, forward strand.
AGGAGAGTGCACCCGGTTTTCCCATAAGCTTCCCAGGATGGTGGACAAGGGTAAAGTGGAAATGGGAGAGGAAGAGGGACCATCGGGCCTGGCATCAATTCAGCCTCTGGGCTGTCCGGAAGTACCCCAAGTTGCAGTGGTCGGTATAGACTTCGACCTTCTCTTCAGCACCCTCTACGAAGTGTCACCATTCTTCGAGAGCTTGGACGATTGCAAGCATCTCCTTGTCATACACCTCATAGTTACGTTCCACATCTGTGAAGCTCTTGGACATGAATGCCACTGGGTGAAACTCTCCATCAGGTTGGAGTTGGGAGAGGACCGCTCCGGTTGCGAAATTGGAGGTGTCACACTCGAGCTTGAAGTGGCCGGAGTCAGTGGGGAAGGAGAGAACAGGGGCAGTGGTGACAGCTTCTTTGAGGGCACGGAAGGCATCGTCCTCGCTCATGCCCCAGTTCCAGGCTTGGGCCTTTCGGGTCAACTTGTGGAGTGGGCAGGCTTTCTCAGAGAAATCCTTGATGAACTGGTGATAGAAGTTTACAAACCCCAGGAAGGATTGCACCTCCTTCACCTTGGTTGGGGTAGGCCAGTCGAGGACTCCACAGATCTTTACGGGGTCCATTGCAACGCTACCCTCCGAGATAACAAGGCCAAGGTACTTGATCCGGGTTCATTCAAACTTGCACTTTTCTGGTTTCAGAATGAGCCTTCTCCTCTGCAGCATCTCCAGGACTTCTCAGACGACCCTCTGGTGTTCCTCCAGGGTAGCCGTGAAGATAAGAATATCGTCCATGTAACAGATGACGACTTCCTGGTCGATGAAGTCCCTGAGGATGTCATTCATCATCATTTGGAAAGTCATGGGAGAGTTACACAATCTGAAGAACATTACCATGGGCTTGAACAGCCCTTGGTTCGTCACAAACGCTGCCTTCCACTCGTCTCCATCCTTGATCCAGATGTTGTTAAACCCCCAGCGCAGATCCAGGGCAGAGAAGTACTTGGCATTCCGGAGGCAGGCAAGGACATCCGAAATAAGTGGGAGTGGGTACGAGTTCTTTATGGTGATCTCGTTAAGCTTCCAGTAGTCCTGTACTAGGCATAGTGATCCGTCTTTCTTCTTGACAAAGAAGACTGGTGCCCCCATCGGAGACTTAGACGGTCGTATCCACCTGTTCTGCAGGTTTTCGCGTAAGAACTCGTCCAGTTCTCTCTGCTCCGGCTGTGAGAGGGGGAAGGTCTTTCCTCTGGGCAGTTTGGCATCTGGTACCAGGTCTATAGCATGATCCCAGGGCTTCCGGGGGGGCAGCTGGTCGAAAGCTTCTTTCGAGAATACGTCCCGGAAGTCCTGGTAGTGCTCTGGCACCAGCATCTTGAATGATGTGGGTTCTGCATCTGGGTCGCAGGCCTCCTGGGCCATCCACTGGGAGGGAGTCATGGTGGCCCTCAGGTCATGTCCCCAGCCAGGGGGGATGATTGCGGTGTAGATCCCATCCCCAGGCTCTAGTGCAGGGTCCTGGTCATCTCATGCTCGCAGCTGCCTACAGGAGGATGGGCAGTGGGACATGACGACTTTCTGTCAAGCCCAGTCCACTTCAGGGTTGTGGTGTAGCAGCCACAAGTGCCCTATGATGAGGGACTGTCGTCCTGGACTTCCTCTTTGTCTACTCCAATGGGTCCAAGACAGACGAGGATGGCCAGAGAATCACAGGCTACGGCGTAGTAGGGTACTTGGCAGGCGATATCATCTTCGAAGGGAACGGTGCGATGGGAGGCAATGTCGACACCTTTGACACCGAAATGATGGGCCTACGCACGGCAGCTGAACTAACCAAACGCTACCTAGAGAACAACCCGAACAGCCCTTCGAACATCGTCCTATACTCAGACAACACCAGTGCGGTGAAATGCATCTTCCAGGGGAAACCTGGGAAGGCACCAGAACACTCATGGGTCTTCAGGAACACGATAGGAGGGCTGCTTGAGGAAAAGGAGGACCTAAAAATTGCGATCAGCTGGTGTCCAGGCCACTGCAGTATTGCAGGAAATGACCAGGCTGACGAGCTAGCAAAGGAAGGTGCCCACCTTAGAACAGACAGGCCAGGTTACCACTCACTCGCATACATAGAGAGCCTACACAGAGTGGAGATGGAAGAAGCTTGGAAGGCATGATGGTCAACTGCACCCAACCCCCCCAGCTCCGGATTCCACCTGGTGAACCACATCGCCCTGACACTCAGACCCACCCTGAGGTTTAAGTCACTAGACTGGAAAACATTCAGCAGACTAATCCAGTTTCGCACCAGGCATGCACACATTGGGGAATACTACCAGCACTTCGGCATTCATACAGAGAGCCAAGAATGCCAGTGTGGCACAGCAGTCCAGACACAAACCCACATCCTACAAAACTGCCTGCAACTCAGGAAGTTTCGACACCTGCTGGGTAGCAGATGGCAGACCAGACCCATGGTGCTGATGGGGAGACCGAAAGGAATCCTCAGGCTGGCAAAATACCTAAAGAAGTCGCACGCCATCGATAAGAGACCCAGACTTACCCCCAATCATACCTCGGTTCCCATTGACCAAAACTTTCAAGAAAACCACCCATTGTGACAGCACTGAACCCGGGGAGTAACCCATCCACAGACGAACCAAATCAACCCGAAACCAGACCCCAGAGGACACCATCACCCCGACCCTACTAACCCAACGACACTCCATGTTGTGAAAGTCCCCTCATGTACAGATGTAATGTAGTGGGATATGCTGCTCTGTCACATGCCAACGTGACCACGGGGTAACAAATATGATATCAACAAGGACTGTTGTCAAAGGTTTGCGACCATGAAGCGGGTGCACTCTGTGTGCTGCCTGAACATGAGGAGGGCTTCCAGCTCCTCAGTTATAGCCCCGTTCTCATTCAGGGTCTCATCAACATTGCAGACAGGGATGGGCTGCAGGAGAGGGGTTGTCTCGAGTTTGTGTTTCCAGACAAATTCAGGGCTCATGAAGTTCCCAGTGGCTCCTGAATCTAGGAGGGCTGACACTGACACTGATGCGAGGGAGGTCAGGGTGGTCAGTTTCTGTCAGGGTCGCGTCCGGGGTCGAGGCGGTCCAGGCGTAGCATCCGGTGCTAAGGACCTCATGGGGGTGGATCGGGTGTGCATACTGGCAGGCCCGATGTGGGACAGCGATCCCTGGCCACTTAGACTGAAGTGGGAATGTTGAGTTATTATTAAAAGGGGAACTATGCTACTTACCTGAAGTGGGAATGTTGAGAAGAAGGTTACTTCTTCGGTTCCCACCCCAGGTGTGTTTATATACATGCGGCTTGGGTCACATGAGGTCCGCCACATCACCCCGCATACAGCCACAGTCACCCGGGTGTCCCCGTGGGGGATCCTGAGGGTGTATGCTGCACGCGCATGCACTAGGTTGCACCCTAGAGCCATCCGGGGTCGTCTGGGGCTAGGCATGTCATGTGCACGTCACAGGCGGGTCAATAATACATGGATATAAGGGAAAGGTCGTCCGTGTGAAGTAGAAATAGAAATAGAAATAGAAATAGAAGTGGGAGAGGGATAGAGGGGGAAGGGGTATGAAGGAGGGGTGCAGGGTGGGAGAAGGGGAACTGGGTGAGGTGGGCCTGGGTGGAGGCAGGTCAAGCGGGTGTGCCCTGACAGTTTCACCGTGAGGTTGAGGGATCTGGGGGATTGCTTGGAGAGGACATAGATAGCAGGGGGGGATACTGCCACTTCGGGTGCTGCCTCTATGGTCTCCCTACTCTCACAGGCTGAGGATGCATTTTTCCTCTTTTTCTTTGCAATAACTCGGTGAAGTTTTGGCATTGGCATTGACTCACGCATGCTGCAGTATTTACACGAGCTATTTTCTACAGGTGGCCAGGACGCATCCCTCACCTCGCCTTCCTGAAAATCCCCCTGAGCCTCTGTCTCCAGCTCTGTTCCTTCTGTCTCTGGCTCCTCAGTTAGCTGCCTTTTCAGCCCTTCCATCAACGCTCAAAGGTCCTCTGGGTGGAGATGTTGCACCTGGCGGACTTTGGGGTGCAGGCAGTCTCATAGGATGTGCCCCTGAGTGTTACAGTTGTAGCACCGTCTCTGGTCAGTCCTCAAGTGGTCAAGGTCCATTGGTTGCAGGCCTGTCCCTGTCATGGAGTGGGCTGCTGGAGTGGGGAGTGGGGGGACAGGTGCGGATCGTGGGGGTGTGGGTGTAGGTTGTGTGTGAGGTGGGGTTACGATCGACAGGGGTCGAGTTAGTGGGAGAGTGGGTTTAAGTGGGAACGTGCATGGTTGGGTGGCTTGGAATCATCACCACTGGTTGTCTAGAAGCGTGGCTTCGCGCTTCCACTCGGCCCAGGTAGTGGGCATGGGATGGAGGCGGTATATGCTCTCCCAGAGGCGGGAGTTGATCGCCTGTTCAAAACAGTCGACCAGTCCTACATCGCCCAGCCTTGAGGCGGGTCCCAGTATTTCGAACTCTTGGATGACCTTATCCACAGAGTCGCTCCCCTGGTGGATGGCTGCCAGCTTCTGCCTGGCTGTGGCTTCCCAGTTCGGGTCTTGGAACATGGCATCGAGTTCTGTGTTGAACTCGTCCATGGTGAGGGTGGGCTGTCAGCAGCGCAACCATGCATTGGGTCACCCACGCTCCTGCGGGTCCTCCTTTCATGTAGGACAACACAAAAAGGATCTGGGAGAGGGTGGTGGGGAACTCAGCCACACGAACGTGGAAGTAAATCCCGCACTCAGCCTTAAAATGGTCAAGGTCCTCACTGGCTCCTGAGAAGGGAGTGGGGGGGGCAACCTTGGGTGGCTTGGGTGGCTTGGGTCTGGGTGCGGGTGCAGGTGCGGGGGTAGGTGCAGGGGCGGGTGCTGGTGCAGGTGTGGGTGGGGGATGGTTGTGGGCCTGGTTCTCCACAATGGCTTGGAGTTCTTGGAAGCGGGCCAGCAGCTCATCATACTGCTCTTCTGGCACCATGGCTGGGGAGGCAGGGGAGATGAGGTTGAAACCTTCTTCTGCTGTCAGGGACACATCCAGGGTGGAGGGGGCCCAGATGTAGTGCCTGGCAGAGGGACCCTCTCAGGGTGCGAAGTGGGTGTGCATACTGGCAGGCCCAATGTGGGACAGCAGTCCCTGGCCACTTATACTGAAGTGGAAAAGGTGAATTATTATTGAAAGGGGAAAACTACACTAACTTACCTGAAGTGGAAAAGGTGAGAAGAAGGTTACTTCTTCTGTTCCCACTTCAGGTACATTTATGTACATGCGGCTTGAGTCACATGATGGGTGCCACATCATCCTTGGAGACAGCCGCAGCCATCTGGGTGTCCCCATGGGGGATCCCGAGGGCATCCGGTGCAGACATGCATGCTGGGCACAGTGGGGAGCCATCTGGGGTGTCTGGGCCAGTGTCAGGGCATGCCCTGGCACACCCCACCCAACCCCTGCTCTGCTTCCCCACTCCACACCGCTTCCCCCTCCTCTCCCTCTTCCTTTCTCCCTTCTTTCTTTCTTTCTTTCTTTCCTTCTCTCTCTCTTACATGGACCACCTTTCCTGCTGTTCAATGTACCACCGGCACACATGCCCATTTCCCCTCCTGTATCTTACCATCCCTACATCGCCGCTACTGCCGCCGCACTCACCCCACACCCACAGCAGGCGCTCTCAGGATCTCCCATGAAGGCACCTGGAGAGCCATGGCTGTGTGTGGGGGTGATGTGGTGCACCCCACGTGACCAATCCCGCATGTATATAATAACAGCTGGAGTGGGAACTGAAGAAGTAGCCTTCTTCTCTCATTCCCACTTCAGGCAAGTAGTGTAGCCTTCCCTTTTAATGATAACTCACATTCCCACTTCAGACTAAGTGGTCAGGGATGCTCACCCTGCAACGGGATCGCTGCTACACACAGCCACTATTCGTCCCACTGAGTCCCGCACGCCAGGACCTCACCGCTTTCGGAGCTGTCCCTGACAGCCAGATGGGTCAATAGTACCTTGATGCAAGGGAAAGTGGTCTGTGTAAATAGAAGGAATAAACAGGAAGAGAATGAAATAAAGAGAAGAGAAGAAAGAGAGAAAGAAAGAGGGAGGAAGGAGGAAGGAGAAGGATGGGCAGTGGGGTAGTGGGTGAGGTGTGGCCGGGTGGACCGGGTGGACCCAGGTCAGGTGGGTGTGCCCTGACATCTCTCCACTATATACAGGTGCTTGTACATACTCATTTTAGGCCCTCAGTCTAAAATCGACCAGAAATGCCTCCTGGAGACTTCCTGCTCACTGCTTCTGAAATTAAGGACCAAATGGACAAACAGCAATGGCACAGCGCCCCACATGAGTCGCTGAGGCCAAGGTCCCTCCTTGCTAAGTCTCTGGTTCCACTCTGGAATCATCCGCTCTCACCCGGTTCTAACACCACTTCCCTTTCTTAGAAGAAGGAATATGTTCCCGCAGAGAAGGGGATACACCCTGACTAGCCTGGACCCAGACCTGCATGTGTGCTCCACCCTGCATGCTCCATGCACTGCTTTTAAATTAGCTTGTGCATTTATTGCAGTGTGTCAGGGCACACCCACCTGACCCAGGTCCACCCAGACCCACCTGGCCACACCTCACCTGCTCCCCACTGTCCATCCCTCTCCTTCCTCCCTCCTCCCTCTCCTTCCTCCCTCCTCCCTCTCCTTCCTCCCTCCTCCCTCTCCTTCCTCCCTCCTCCCTCTCCTTCCTCCCTCCTCCCTCTCCTTCCTCCCTCCTCCCTCTCCTTCCTCCCTCCTCCCTCTTTCCCTCTTTCTTCTCTCCCTTTTCTCCTCCTTTCTTTATTTCATTCTTCTCATCTTTCTCTTCCTGTTTATTCCTTCTATCTACATGGACCACTTTCCTTTGTATCAATGTACTATTGACCTGTCTGGCCCACACACCCCGGACGGCTTCCCACTGTGCCCAGCATGCACGCATGCAGCAGACACTCTTGGGATCCCCCATGGGGACACCCAGATGGCCACAGCTGTCTCTGAGGATGACGTGGCACCCGTCATGTGACTCAAGCCGCATGTACATAAATGTACCTGAAGTGGGAACCGAAGAAGTAACCTTCTTCTCACATTCTCCACTTCAGTCTGAGTGGCCAGGGACTGCTGTCCCTTTCCAGTCCTGCCAGTACACATGCCCGGTTTGCACCCCACGAGGGCCCTTCTGCCGGGCGATACATCCGGACCCCCTCCACCCCGGGCGTGTCCCTGACACGGTGCTCAATGTAGGTTTGAAAGGTCAGTTGAGGTTCCAACCTTGGTGTTGACTCCTGCTATCCTCAAGCTGTCAGAATGTAGGCAGTATAGAGCTATGATTCAACAGGGGAGAAGAGTGAAAACCTGTTTCACCCTTCCCCGCATTTTATATACATTGTTTACATCAAGGAATAAAAAGTAATAAACAATGAATAAAGATGTGTGCTATGCACACATCTCCACCCTGAGACCCATCCATTCCTTACAGTGGAACAGGATGAAACTCGGGTGGTGAGCAGTTATCATATTTATCTTGGACCAGTGTTTTTTTCTAATCAATAGGATTGTTTTTTTGCTTTTTAATTTAGGCCACACATTCATCATGGTGCTCAATCGGCAGGAGCAAACATAGTGTTGTAAACACGGCATTCCAAATATGGCAACCCACTTCAGCGGTTCACTCACAACCCAGATGTAATATAGAAAGAAATATAACTGTAACTAACTAAAGAACATACAGTGCTGAAGCACCCATATTTATACTTCTCAACAATATTCCAGGCTCTTCTATGCCCAGTGCTTATGCAGGTGCCTAGTAACCCTTAGAATATTCCCGGTTATTCCGGTTATTCCGGTTCAGTTTCATCATGTGACTCATATTCCAACACATAGGGTGCAGCAATGTTTCACATTGCAAAGCCCCAAGGCTACTCACTTGATGCTGAATCCTGATGGGGAACTTGGGGATCAGTTATCACCTCACTCAAGCGAAGAGTCTCAGCAGCACAGGTATGGATGCAAATTACTACACCGTTGGAGCTGTGTCAAGTTGATTTGATTTGACATCACCCAAAATGCGGTCCTAGTCACACCAACAGCAACAGGCATAATTTCTGTGTTGTAGAGACTAGTCAGTTAGTGACATAGCGCTTGCGGCTACACTTGCACTATAACGAAGGGACCTGAGGCAAGACCAAAAGATGTTCTTTATTAAGCCTAGCTAATTGTGTATTTATACTACATCGGGGCTATGCTATAGATCAACAGATGCACAGTCACATCAGGGAGGCGGTGTCGGAATAGTGGGATGTTGGTCAACAGCACAGCGTCAGATGTGGGATCCCTACTATGACTTGTATTCTAACATGCTGTCATCTTTAACGAACAAGCATTAAGTAGGACTGCCATCAAGCACATAATTACATGCAGTACAGGGAGGCAAAGAATGTAGTGTCAGGGCACACACCCTGACCTAGCCCACACCTGCACTCACACCTGCACTCGCACCTGCATCCGCATGCACACCTGGCCATTGCACCCCCTGTGTGTGCCCTGTGCTGGACGCTCCGTGCAGCCGGATGCCCTGGGCCCTGGGTCTCGGGCCTCATGTGACTTCCGGATATCTCCAGAAGTTTTCGATTATATTGGGCCACTGTGGGAAGGTGAGAAGTGAGCTTCCTTCTCACCTTCTTACCCACAGCAGTGTGCCCTGGACAGGGCTGTGTCCCTTTAGGTTGTGGGCCATGGGGGGGGTCACAGGGACCTGTGAGATGTCCCCTGACATGTAGTGGGGAAAGAAATGTTGGAAGAGGCAAAATTTGTCCTGTAATTACAGCAAAAACCGAAATAGTAGAGAAAAGTTTACAAGCGAAGAACCCTGATGTGCTTAAATTTGGAAGGTCAACCCTGATTCACATGCCGCTGTTGCCATGCAATGGTTTGAATTGATATCGAAGGGTTATAGAAAAAAGATTTTCAAAGGTGTCATGATTGGTGCTGGTTGCTGTCAGGGCTCGGTCCTCGATCAGGGACAGCCCGACCTCAGTCCTAGGTGTGTGCAGCGTTCCGGGTGGTTGGGCGCTAGACCCTGTCCTCAGCTCCTCAAACTCACTGAAGGGACTAAGCGGGGATTGAGTTGTCATGTATTACAGAGGGTAACTACAACTTGCCTAAGCGGGGATTGAGTTGAGAAGAAGGGTAAGTTTCCCTATTCCCCGCTTGGCTACTATAAAAAGGAAGTGTACTGTACAGTTCATAACGTGACTCCGGGTAGAAGCTGAGCATGTTCCCACGACTCAGGAAAGGTGTCACATGGGTTAAGGCGAGTTGCTCACCTTAACCCACGTGATTTTTCCCCGCGGGCTCACATGCAGGTTGAAGTTGTGAGAGGTATGTAGGGATGGGGAGGTCTGGGAAGTGGGGGAAGTCTGGGAAGGTGGTTCTGGGGTGTGGTTGGGTGCCCTGACAGCGGGGTCAGGGGCCGATCCCTGACAGTTGCCCAGCAGTTTGATTGTGGTTACAGATGTTGTCATATCCATGCATACTCGATCCCGAACCGACTCCTGGACCTCCATCTTCACCACCTCTGGAGTGCTGTCCGTTCCGATATTCACCTTCGGTCCTGACACCACACCTGACACCACACCTCCCCTCACCCCTCATGCCACCTCCACCCTCCCATCCTTCTCCTACCCTATCCCCGTTCACTCCGATACTCATCTCGGACCAAACATCACTCCTCCCACTCCTCCCACTCCTCCTCACAACACCTCCACCCTTCTGTCACTCTCCTACCCTTCTCCCATCTGCTCCGACACTCACCTTTGGACCTGACACCTTTCCTCTCCTCCACTCCTCACCCCTTTCCTCTCTCCTCTCTCTTGCCTCTGACCCTCTTCCGCCGACCCTCTGCCAAGCTACGACCTTTCGCCGCTGTCCCATACCCCGTACTCGGACACCACTCGTACCTTTGCTCTGAGACTCCATCATAGTCCCTACCTCGGACTTTGACTCCACCTCAGCTTTAGTCCATTGCATTGGTGACCTCTTACTATGTAAACACCATTGCCAATATTCCTCGGACTTTCAACCCCACCTCCATAACCTCCATAAGCTCTGCAAGCTCCAAGCTCCACGGATCATCTTTGGCACTTTCATTGTAATGTATCTTTCACATTTCCCCCTCACCCCTATTTGGACTGCTGCTTCTTCCCATTCTAGCCAGTTAGTCATCATCCCCACTTCCCCTCATCCTCCTTCCCCTCTGGGCTTTGCCCTCCTTACCTCCTTTCAGATATACCACAGGTTCTGCCCTATGACCTTTGGTACCACTCCGCTTCTGTCATCCCTTTGTTCCCGTTTGGACGCCTTCGTTCCAATTCAGACCCCCTTTGTTTCCTTGTGCCTTTGCCCTCTCCATTATATATATCGGCACTTGTACATACTCGTTTTAGGCCTGTAGTCTAAAATCGACCTGAAATGCCCCCTAGAGACTTCCTGCTCGCTGCCTATGAAATTAAGGACCAAATGGACAAACATCAATGGCACAGCGCTCCGCTTGAGTCACTGAGGCCAAGGTCCCTCCTTGCTAAGTCTCCAGTTCCCCTCTGGAATCGTCTGCCCTCGCCCAGTTCTAACAGATGTGTAGCATGTGGGTTACCTTGGTTTGACTCTCAGTTATGGTGGTACATTTTTTTTGTTTGCCCTTAGCAAGTCAAACTGCTGGATAGCCATTAACACACCAAACAACTTTTTGGGATTTGTGTGAGGGGCTGCAGAGATGTCACGTGGCAAGAGTTCAACACCAACTTGCCAATCTTGAGTGAGGGAGGGGAAAAAAAAAGAACAACTACAGTGATACAACACAGAATCAAACCAGAGCACCATCAACAGCCATCCATGCCTGACAGCCACTTAGCCACTTAGCCACTTAGTAACTAGTACCGATTTAGTTGTTTTGGTAATTTTATTTCCTACAATCCTTTAATATCAATTCAACCTAAGTGCATGACAACAGCGGCACGTGAATCAGGGCTGACCTTCCAATTTAAGTGGATCAGGGTTCTTCGCTTGTGCACTTTTCTCTACTATTTCGGTTTTTGCTGTAAACACAATTTTAACTGGAAGCGCGGTACATACGCAACTATCCAAAATGCGGGATGAATGATGACCAAGATGGGGTCTGGTATAGGCTGGGCAGAGGTGAATGCAAAGAACTGAGGGTGAGAACAGCATGATCATCAAGCCATGCGACACAATCCCCAACCCATGCCTTAACCCATGCGACATCCACAACCCATCCAATCAAGAATAGAAAGACAGGAGCTGCTGTGATATATATCGCTGAAACCCGCCATAGAATCATCTCCGTGCATGTTGGAAAGGGAAACGACCATGCAAGGCAATGAATTCCCCCAAAGATCATCCCAGTGGCTGCAAATATCGACATGAATTCCAACCCCTTGGGCTCATCCACCCACATGAGGGACATCGGATCTGCATCAGTCTCCGTTTTCGGTGTTTGTTGATCGACACTCATCTCGGAAGTCAGAAGAACAGAAGGGGACTTTTGCATCACATGGATTGGAAATTGAACGTTGATGGGTTTCTCCCACCACAACACGTAAACAAAGATATATAATGCCACATATGCCAGTGCCATTGTCTCGAGTTGCGATCTGTGCAAATGGTTTGCCCATCGTTCGGCATATTGAGTGATAAACCAGAGTAGTTGGAGGACAGTGATAATTTTGGAAAACGCATCACCTTTGCTTCTGTCAAGAATTTCCTTCTGTGTTATTGCGACCTTTCTAGTATCCCCGGTGTTCTCAATTATGCTGGGGTATTGCTGCAAGTGATTCGGGCCCACAACGCTTCCTTCTGACAGCTCGAAGAAACCATTCATGACAACAAAGTATGAATGCGTCAAGGTCCACCCTTGTGGCAAGTAGTCAGTGCTCCATCCCTTCCTAACTTGTTTTCCCCTCAAATTCTGGGCGCACCTTCAACCATCTCGAATTTTTCTGATATTTTTCGAGATATCAAAAATTGGTCCCATGCAAGCACCAGAGTGAACTCCGGTGAAACCAGTGACCAGATCATCGTGACAATGCGCAGTATAAACACCAAGACATTATCATCATAAGATTGTGGTAGATCTGGGTGCACTGCTGTCCAAACGCAAGCAAATACAGTAAGGAGGCAGCTATAGACGATGCCCCATATCATTCGGTAATTCCGGGGATCGTTGTAACCATCAGATACATTTTGCAGGAAACAAGTCGTATTGTGAGGGGGGATGGGCGCCGAATAAACATTGTAGGCAAGAAGAATGTTGATAAGAGCCGTTGCCATCAGATCCGGCTCGAATGGGGACGTACAAACGCATCAAATACAGGTCGAGTATAAGCTTTATAATGTGAAGTGGGGGATTGCTGGTGTTCAGCGCGTTATCAGCCATGCGGCAATTCCAGGGAAGTGAAATTAAGTTACCGTGCGTCATTCACTTCGAACAAATTTCAAATTTGACTCTAGATTCAGTCGGTTGACTGTTGCGATGACATCCTTTCAATGGTGCGCGGTCATGAAAACCAGGGCCGGTTCGGGCCCTTGGGGCACTAGATATAGTTATATAACCCCCCAGGAAGTGTTGGCTCAGTCATTGCCATGGTCTCCTCACACTCGATGCGAGAAAACGCATTTCCCGCAAATTGTAGAGTTAGGTCCCTTCCCCACATCCCCGAAGGGGATAGGTTAGAAACTACATAAAGGGTGAATGAACCCCAGTCTTATTGGCGTCTGGCACATCCTTCATGACTTACAGGACGCTGGCCACTCTAAGCTGTACTGGGAATTCCACACCGCGCTAATGATCATGTACTGAATAACTTCGTATACTATCACCTTGGCGGTGCTTCTTTACATCGGCAACGCCATCAACAACCTTCCTTGACACTGGCCATCTATCGCTCCTTCATACGACATGGCTCAGCTTCGGTTCTCGCCGTCTATTGCTACCACAATGACTACCGGGTCGAGCTCGCGGACTGCCGTGAAGCAACTGTTCTCCCTCTCACTCATTCCAACTAGGACGATGACAGAGAATACGTTCTCGTGCTCGCACTAGTTTCGATTCACGACAATTACTCGGGCGCTGGATGCTATAGATTCCATATTTACATGATTGACTATTGTCGTAGCTTCAGAGATTCAGTGCAAGCGCTGTACAATGAAATGGGAATCCTTTCCGAGGAGGCCACTCAGGGATTATTGTTCAAGTCAGTCCGAGATCTGTGAATTCACCTGATCCCAGCTGATATGTGCGTTTTTTTTTTTTGCAAATGGTGGGCATCTCTCGAGCTCAGAGACAATCGTCGGGCCAACATGCTCCATGATATCCTGCTTCTACTGCACCCTCCGGCACCACACCCATCACACGCACTCGGTGTCGAGACATGTCGATGAGTAAGGGTCAAGGCCAATTCTTCTCGACGGAATAAATCTCATCGGCTCCGACTCTAGGAGTGAGCGCCAATGCATCGCCCTCAGCACACCCACAAAAACCAACCTCCAAACCAGCAAATCCCCTTCCTGCCCCAGCCTCCCCCAGCAACAATCGGTCGTACAACCATCACTCTAGAAGACCCAATGCTAGCTAATGACCCGAACCCTCGAGCACTGATTCCCCTGCACAAGCTGCAATGCTGGGGACCCCATTGACTGGGGCGCCGAGGGCTGGCGAGACGATTGGCAAAGGCAGGTTCTCTTCTTGCTATTGGGCAGAAGATGATGACGCTGCCTCCTCACATGCGAGGGACTCTGGAGGCTCCCATCGGGTGCGTCATCGTCGCTTTCGTTTAGCCATCCATTCTTGCTCACCCTAGGTGATTTTCAAGCCTTCAATGTCGGCACCGCCCATTGAACACTTTCTCGCATCCTTCCATCTCTCGATCTCTCCTGGCTGATTATATGGACCTTGCCGGTATTGGTGAATAAGTACTTCAGTGCGGCTTGTTTGTGGGATGGATTGAATGAGATGATGAATGTTACAGGCGCCGTAAAACCCGAGATGATGAGTTATCTCCCTTTCCGAAATGCTCGCCCAACTTCGGACCGTCGTGACCTCTTTCGTTCCTGTTCCCCCTCGCGTAATCCTCGTGCCTTGACTCGAGGATCGATGTCCTCGTAATCATGTTCAGCACGATGCGTCTCAGCCCTGTCATTCTTAGGGAACTCCAGTCGATGGCTGATCCAACCAGTGTCATTATCAACTTCAAGTGCAGCCTCCTTGCCATCCTCACCCGTTTCTTCGGGCTTTGTATCATCTTTTGCTTGAAGGTCCCTCGACATGCGCATCCTTCAGCCTGGCTTTGAACCGGTCAGGAGCGGCAAGCAGGGCACTTTCATCCTTTGCTTTTCCTTTTCCTCCAGCAGCCCGTTTCCCCTTGAGTATTTTGCTAGTTGAAGAGAAGGCCCCAATTTGGTCCTTTTCGGTTCATCCTCGGAGTCACGACTCACTCGGCTGTTGCGCATGGGGCATTGCTCAGGCTGGTCCAGTGATGTAATATGATCAGTCATTTGATTGGGTGTCTTTTTGGGGAACTGGAGATCGTGCGGATCATGCAGAGCGACCAGTGCATTTGGCCAAGATGGCAGCGAAAGCGGGAGTTGGCAAAGAACCGCCCAGGAAGCAGAGCGAAGGGCTCAAGAAGTCCCTTCATTCACTCACCGGACGCCGGTCAGAACCTGAGAGATCAGCTGCAGATGGTACATCTTTTGAGCGGGCGAGGGGCGAAGCTTTGGCAGCACCGGGGTGCCAGGTACGAAAGTTCGTGTTCTACTATGCTACCCTTCTGATGAACCCTTAGGAGTTGTTCCGTTCAATCTCGGTGTCATTCAAGGCCCCACCCCTACGGCCCTGCCAGTCGCGCCAACCGCGCCAAATTTCAGGTACGAAAAGGGGAAGAATGTGTGGGAATGGTGTGGGGAAAGAAACGGTGTTTAATGCTGGGAGAGGTGAAAATCAAACGGATTGCGAGAGTCTTTTAATTTATCCCTACGTAACTTGTGATCTGATGGTTTTTAATCTGGCGCATCTAGGTCATACTCGAATGTAAACAATGGTAATAAAACATACAAATATGAAGCACGGTACATACATCTATCCAAGATGTGGGAGAAATGCGGTCCAAGATGGGGTCTGGTAAAGATCAGGGGGGGGCGAACGCAGAGTGGTGATGGTAAGAACAAGCAAGATAATCCGGGCAATGACGTAAGAGGCTTCCATGAGAAACCCACATACTCTGGCTACGTTAGAGCAAAAATCAACAGCCTGGTGACGAGTTATACAAAAGAAAAAATTTCCAAGAGCAGAACGATAAGTATCGTCTGCAGGGAGGAGAGTGATCCGTCGTGTCGACATGTGCAAGGCATAAGGAATAGGGCACGCCACAATAATTATCGCTGAAATCCGCCACAGAATGGTCTCCCTGGGTGTTGGAAAGGGAAATGACCACGCCAAACAATGAATCCCCCCAAAGGTGATGCCCGCGGCTACACTAGCCCAAACAGGGCCATATCCAACGATCTCCGCTAGAGTGAGATTCTGAACTGCCCCCTTCTCCACACTGGGCTCTGGCTGATCGGCATCGACGTCCCTGAAACTCGGAGGATCGAAACAGCTGGAATCTTTCGTCACACGGATCGGGAGTTGGATGAGAGTAGGTTTATGCCACCACAACACATAATCGATGACACTTAGTGTTGCATACGCCAACGCCATTGTCTCGAGTTGCGAACTATGCAAACCGCCCGCCCATCGTCCGATATAATGAATGATAAACCACAGTAGTTGCAGGATAACGATAAATTTCGCAAACCAGTCCCCTTTGCTTCTGTCAAGAATTTCTTCCTTTGCTACTGCGACCTTACCAGCACTCTCGATTATGCCTGGGTATTGTTTGAGGACGTCCAGAGGATTTTCGTTCCTTTTGGGAATCACTGCTCCTATGGATGGGTCGAAGAAGCCACGCATGATGACAAAGAATGAATGCGTATCCGTCCATCCTTGTGAAGAGTAGAGATCAGATTCTTGTCTTGTGTATTTCTGCTCAAATTCAGGGCACACCTTCGATCATCCTGCAGCCGTTTGACACTCTCCGAGCGTCCAAGAGATCTCCCAACGCTCCCCCCAGAAGGACCTCCGGTGCAACCAGTGAAAGAATCATCAAGGGGCCACGGGACGATCCAGGATGTTTGAACAGGGAATAATTAGGCTTTGGAATATCTGGGTGTATGGCCGTCCAAATGCACGCAATAATCGTGAGGAGACAGGTATAGACGATATTCCACATAGTTTGACAATTGCGTAGGTCATTGCAAGCATTAGATATATTTGGCACTGAGAGACTCGTGGTGTTATGAGGGAGAATAGGCATTGCATAAACACCATAGGCAAGAATGGGTACAGGTACAAGGACACCATATTTTATAGATTGAGTATAAGCTTTATACTGCCCCTATGTTTAATGCTGTGTTAGCCATGCAACTTCCTTGAGGCAAACTGGTATGAGATTCCGAATTACATATCCACAGATCTTTGATGGATCTGCCAAGCTCAATGTGAGGTGCCTAGCCGATGATCAAATGGGCGTCGGACTTAATCTTAACTGCCGTGACTGGGCTCAGTGGATTCAATTAATGCAGTGTCTCCGGAAATGGACTTTCCTATATCGGCAATGTGATAGGTTCCTATGCAGTCGCACGCAATCATCACATGGATCCTGAAGCATCTGAAAATCATACCGTGGGGCCATGCGCGCGTATCCGACATCGCCAACCCAAGATCGGACAACCCATACGTAACGACTTGAGAGTGGAGCGAGCAGCCTATAGTTTGCAGGATAAATATCCAGAATAAACAACAACAACAGCGCCTCATTCAAATTCAAACAAAACAAATTTCCCTTTAGGCTTAATTTGCTACTTTTTCGAGTTATCACCAGCCCCATTTGTCCAAATCGCCATGCGCACCGGCTTTTTTTTTTGCATAGCCGTTGTCATCAACTTTGAACCCCCCTCCCTGATTGCGTGCGTTGGAACTTGCGTCACGTCGTAGGAGCAGAAACAATTGATCCCGCCTTTGATCAATTTCCCAGGAACTACCAGAGAAAAACGGGGGAACCCTGGCTGGAATGCAACTTACGAATCCCCGTGGGGGCACTGGATGGAAAGGCAAACCGCAACGAGGAAGTGTGAGAAGCACATCATGCAATTCGAGAATTAAACACCACAGATACATGCGTGTCTTGAACACGCGCCAGCATAGAAGCGCAGTTAATGAATTCACTCCACTCCGTATCAGTCTCCTGAACTATTCGAGAGAAGTGATCAGCCAATACTACTAGGGAATCCCTGTCAGTGGATGTCGCCTCATAGCTTTCGAATCACCAAGCCCAGCGAATCCCTACTCAGTCCTGGAGCTTGAACAAGCACATTCTGTTTTCGAATCCTAGCCATAAGGTAACTCCTGCATGCCTTAAGCAACTGAGAACTGCCAGATCCCCCCAGCCTGTCACTGCCCCCTGCTGCGCATGTTGCATGTAGCAAAGGTTTCCAGGCATCAACGGCATGTTTGCAGAGTGCAAGTCAAGTCGACCTTAAATTCAACAGCCCAAATGTAGCTATTGCGCCATATCCAATGATTCAGGCCATAGCGACCCATGTCGATTGTCGACCGGCACCATCTCGAATATATTTGTGTCTCCTGTGGCAGGCACGTCAAACGAGAGACTTACCCACTGCTCCCTTTGGGGAGACTGCCTTTTAACAATCTGGACTTTGGTGGTGTTGCAAGCGAAATGTCCGTTGTCGGTCAGATAAGCAACCTTGTGGATTACCGGGTTGGAAACGGAGGCGAGTTATAACCTACAATGATCAAGCGGTCATTGGTACTCGAACATTGGCGAGAAAACCCAGGGTTGAAAACGGAAAACATCACCTTCATTGGTTGAATTTCTGTTATTTCTGTGCATTTATACCAGAGGCCCCACTCTTACAAGCAACCTAACACACCCAGAACGGATTTGTACGGTCATGAGCCCCACGCATAAAGCGACAGAAAGGTAGAGCAGCTAAACCCACATACGAACTTCCATACGAAATACGAGAGAGGTGGACACGAAGTCCTCATGGACATGGATCTGATGCAACAGACGATGCACCTTGTGCTGTTGTAGATGCTGCACCGAGAACATGGTGCATATCGATTCTCTGCCCATTGAGGCGGTGATGTGCATGAATTTCGTTAGTGGTGGAAGCACAGTGTCACAGGCATTTGTTGACAGTGACGCTGGCATCCTTGTTGAGGTCGAGATGCATGGCTAGTATAGACCTTCTTGTCTCCTGCAGCAAAATGAGAACGGCTGAAATGCACCGAACCCTTGTATCACGTGTGGCAGAGGAATCCCTGGACGGTTGCACGGGTTCCGGACATCAGGCCTGACTTAAGTATATGTGAGCGTTTCTACTTGGCTCCAGCCTTGCCGTGAAAGTCTTAAGCGGTCCTCTGACTGAATTCGTATCCGTGGCCTTCAAGTTGTTCGTGCTGCGAATATCTTGATAGCGTGGTCCTTCTGTGGCAACGACTATGGAACAACAATTAGTAGTTCATCGCTGTTGAGCAGTCCTATCGGTGTCTGGCACATTCTTCATATTATTTACAGAACGCCCGTCACTCTAGGCAGTACTGGGAGTTCCACACCGCGCCAACAAGTTGTTCTAAATAACCTCACCTTGACCGTACTTCTAGATATCCCCTACACCAGCAACGTCATCGACAACCTTTCCCTCGACTCTGGCCATCTATTGCTCCATACAACATGGCCCAGCTTCAATCCTCGCCGTCTACTTCAACGATCACCGGATCGAGCTTGTGGACTGCTGTGGCCGGGACGCCTCCTTTGCAGTTCCCTCCCACTTATCTCAGCTGGGACGGTGACAGAGGGTGCGTTCCCGTGCCCATACCAGTTTCGGCTCATTTGGACTTTTTTCGGTTCATGACAATTGGGGGATGCTATAGATTGCATATCTACATGATTGACCAATGTCGTAAGCGCGACTTCAGAGATTCGATGCAGGCTTTGTACAACGAAATGAGAAACCCTCCGGAGGAGGCTACTCCCCCTATTGATGCACCTCAGGGATTATTTTAGATGTGCGTATTCCAGCTGAAATGTGCTTTTTGCAGATGGTGGAAAGTGTTCTCAGGTATCTCCTGAGCTCGGAGACAATCGTCGGGTCAACATGCTCCAAGTTCTAATCAGGATGCTTCTCCGCCCGGTCAACGCCAGAACTACCCCTCTCCGGACCGCGTAAGCAGCCCTATTGGGACTGCTGCGATTAGCCCTGCGGGACAATTCTCGTCTGCTCCGACTCTAGAGTGAGCGTCAACACATCGCCCACAGCACATCAACCTCCAAACCAGCAAAATGCCTTCCAGCCCCACCAAGGACATCAGCAGGTATTGCCCCTCCCCCCTCCCCCCCCAGCAGTCGTGCAACCATTCACTCTAGAGGATCAAATGTTAGCTAATGACCCGAATCGTCAAGCGCCTCAAGGGCTTGACACTGATCCCCCTGCGCAAACTGCAACGCTAAAGAGCCCATCCGCTGGAGAGCCGAGGGTTGGCGGGATGATTGACAGAGGCGGGTTCCCTCCGTCAACTTCTGCTATTGGGCAGAAGATAATGACGCTGCCTCACACACGAGAGACTCCGGAGGCTCTATCGGGTGCGTCGAAGGACAATGCGAAGGAGATGAACTAATGGTGCGCCATCGTCACTTTCGTTTAGCCAACCATTCTTACTCGCCCTGGGTGATTTTTAAGGCCTTCCCATCCATAAAGTGAAGGGAGCACAGCCATTTCGCCTTCAACGCCTGCACCCCCATCAACCACTTTCTCGTATCCTTCTATCTCTCCCGTGGCGACAGGCACGTCAAATGCACCCGCTCCAACAATTAACACGACCATCGACACCAGCAGACCCGAGTGGTTCGACCAGAGAGTAATCACTTTACTCGAACCCAACCATCTGCTTATTGTTTGCGGATGACCTCTCGATCTCGCTTCGCTAATCGTACAGACCTTACCGATATTGGGTGAATACTTCGGTGTGGGGTTCTAGAGTTATCTGCATGATATGGGTACAGGGAATGGAGGTGACATGGATTATGTACCTGTCACATTCTAGTGATTAATCTGGACACTGGCACCCTCTGCCTGTGTCTCCGTACTATCCCGACGCCATCGCCTCCCCGCCGCCTTCAGGGAAGGAGGTTTGAAGAGGGGTGAGCATGTCAATGAGAACTTAAAACGACGCATCACCCTTCGGACGTTGTTCTGTGACGCGCTTCTCTCGAATGGAATATATATCGATATCTGATCGGTCTTCTTTGGTTCCTTGGATGATTTTCCATGAGATGACCGCGCTTCGATGTCTTGAGGGCCTGTACCTTGATCCTTCCGGGGTGGAACCTTGGGTATTGTTGGTTGAGCAGTTGCTGCTTTAGGCTCGGGGTCATCAATGACTGTACAGTAAACAAAAATATAAGAGTGGGAACGCGTCCAGATCCGAGAGACTAATTTTAATGATGCATGATCGGGGCGGCTGATGGACGTGTTCTTTATGTTCTTTATTGGCGTGGATTCTTCCACTTCAGCTGCGTCTCCGAACGAAAGCAGCTTTACGTTTCTATATTACAAGACACAATTGCAAGAATAATAATCAAATGAGCTCATTCGGAGTATAGCAACTTGCCTTGTTGCGCTCTTTCGCCTCGCAGCCTCCTCCCGCACTTTCGCGCCTCCTCTCTGGCCAGCTGGTGCGCTCGATTCTCCGCTGCCGCTGTGCGGGGTACAATGTCATCAAATCCGTATCTTGGGTGGGTACATTGGTCGCTCGTTTTTGTCAAACTCTTCGCTTGCCCAAACGCCGGGTTAGAAGGTAGTTGGATGTGAATACTCACCGCACTCCCCAATTTTGAGAACGTCTTTATGAGATAAATCTTCAATCAGCAGTGCTGCTTCGAAAGAAACGCCTTCCACCTACTGAAGACCGTGTTTCCGACAATTGTTCCGAATAATGTGTGTTTTCTCTGGAATTCATCCGCACGATCTAATAAGATAAATCGTAACCAAAGTCAGGATGTTAGCACGGTCTTCTTTGTCTTTCGACATCCTTACCTAAGGTGATGAAGAACTGGCTATCATTTGAATTATTCTGGCCATTGTTGGCAATACCAAGTATGGGCAAAGCGCGATCTCGAATGTATTTCGTCCTCGAACCAATTGCCATAGAATGATTCTCTTCCGCCTCTTGTCCCCGTTCTGTCTCCAGCCTTCCAGGGACTATTATGTGGAGATAATTCCATCGCAATAACCTTGAAGATGTAACGGGAGGCGACATGAGACACGAATGAACATCATGCACTGCAGGGAATCGTCATTCGTGCCTTCCGTAGCTAATGCTGTTTATGCATAACTTGTGATCGAATCTCAAATGTAACTGCACTCGTGGGTCAAGTTCGATCATAAACATGCGCATATGCAGCAATCTTCGTCAACATATATTGGCACAGTGCATACACAACTACCCAAAATGCGGGAGGAATGATGACCAAGATGGGGTTTGGTACAGATCAGGCGGAGGTGAACGCAAAGAACTGAAGGTGAGAGCAAGCAGGATAACCCGTGCAACGGAATAAACAACTGAAATGAGCAGTCCCGTATTGAAACCAAGATCGCCCTTAACACGTTTAGTTACCCATCCGGCCAACATTACAAAGGCAGGAGCCACTGTGATATATATTGCTGAAACCCGCCATAGAATCATCTCCGTGAGTGTCGGAAAGGGGAACGACCATGCAAGGCAATGGATTCCACCAAAGATGATCCCAGTGGCTATAAAGATGGATATGACTTCCATGGTCTCAGGCTCAGACACTTGCACGAGGGACATCGGATTTGCATCAGTCTCCATTTTAGGTGTTGGTTGATTGGCATTTGTCTCGGAAATCGGAGGGGACTGTTCCGTCACATGGATTGGGAGTCGAATGTTAACGGGTTTATGCCACCACAACACAATCACAAAGACACTTAATGCCGCATATGCGAGCGTCATTGTCTCGAGTTGCGATCTGTGCAAATGGCCCTTCCATCGTCCAACATATTGAGTGATAAACCATAGTAGTTGAAGCACAATGAAAAGGGGTCCCCTTTGCTTCTGTCAAGAATTTCTTTCTTTGTTATTGCGGCCCTTCTAGTATTTCCGGTCTTCTTAATTATGCCGGGGTATCGCTGCAAGTCATCTAGGCGCACTGCCCTTCCTTCTGATGGGTCGAAGAAACCATCCATAACGACAAAGTACGAATGCGTTGAGGTCCACCCTTGTGACAATTACAAGTCAGTGCCTCGTCCCTTCTCACTTGGATTTCCTCTCGAATTCAGGACATACCTTTCACCATCTTGCATTTTTTGGATATTCTCCAAGATAACAAGGATTGGTGCCACGCAAATGCCAGAATAGCCTCCGGTGAAACTAGCGAAACCATCATCAAGCCAACGCGCGATGTAATCGACCAGATACCGACATCGGGCTCTGGTAGATCTGGGTGCACTGCCGTCCAAATGCAAGCAGACACAGTAAGGAGACAGCTATAGACGATGCCCCACATCGTTCGGCAATTCCGGAGATCGTTGCAACCATCAGATACATTCTGCAGGAAACAAGTCGTATTGTGAGGGGGGATGGGCGCTGAATAAACATTGTGGGCAAGAAGGACGTTGATAAGAGCGGTTGCCATCGGATCCAGTCAAGTGCAGGTATGAGCACACCAAATACAGGATGAGTATAAACTTTATACTGCGGACTGGGGCACGTCCCTATGTTCAGCGCTTTAATTTACATATCAGCCATGCGACCAAGTTGATCGATGATTTCTAGGGGTTCCGAATCACATATCCGCAGATCTGAGGGAGATTCAGTGTGAGGGGCCTAGCCGATGAACGGACATTAGACTGAATCTTACATAACTTGGGTGTGAAACGCGCATGATCAGTGAAATACTAGCACTATGCCTGAAGACAAATGCAGGCTCGGGAAATGTCGGACTTTCATATATCTACATATATCAGGATAGATTGGTTCTTTAGCTCAGCCGGAATTGTCCCTGTTTACTTGGAACTCATGTGGCCGTGTGATGAATTGGCAATGGGGATATGAATGTGCTTACTTACATAAATAACACCGCCCCCCACCATTCAAAGCCTCAGGTACTAGAAATGGCTGCCAAGCACTACGGAATTCCTATTGAATATAACTCACCAAACTAGCGGAAGCGCCAAGAGAAGGCCTCGGAATAAATACATAAAGTGAAATGATAAATTGTTTACGGCATTTTGATATACATAATTGAATGCGTTCTTAAACACGTTTGTAACAATTTAACAAATACGTCATAAATGCATCGAAACCCGTCTGTGCTAACACATGGGCCGTTGGATGGTTGTATAACAAAAAAAACGCCATCCCGGGCGTTTATGCAAACATTATTCTGACATGACCTGACACCATTCACGTGATTGGCAGCGCCAAAAACCTGAATGTACCCCCTTCAAGGTAATTCAAGTCCGTTCCTGCCCAAGAACACGTTGTAGTACTTGGCACAAGCATCACTGCATTTTTTAGTGTCAATACTGATGTTCGCTCCGGATGCGTCTCAAGTGGTGGAAACCGTGCTTCTTGAACAACAAACCGCCGTAGATTCATGCAATCTTAAAAGGCCAATCTTAATCTTAACTGTAGGAGGGGTTGGAGGGGGGGAGCTTTGGTGATGTGTATTTGGGTGGATATCATGATTCCGTACGTTCGCTCTCTCGAAGAACGGTAGCATCCGCTGGCGTGATCCCTACTTTCGCCTTTGCCTTCAGAACGCCTGCTTAAAGAAAATCCCTGTCACCAGCACAGATTGGCTTGGGAAGTTTATTTGGGTTCATATCATTTCCCTCCCTCTCCTTTGCCTTGGTTACAACCTTTCCGCTTTCAGCGGCTCAGACGAGAAGTTAAGGTTTGGCATAAGGCAATGTTGTAGCATTTCTTAACTGGACACTACAGCGCGTTGTCAACGATAAATTACGTGTGGGCTTGATACCGGAGTGGGCTGAGGATGAAGGATTTTCTGCGCCGCAATCCACTGGGGGACTCGTCAGTTGGTGGCGAATTCTTCAACTCCAAACTCCATCGTTAATTACTTCATCAGGATCCGAGGAGCATGTCAAGGATTGGCTTATCTACATTCATGCGGTATAATCCATGGAGCCATCAAACCAGTACGTTCAACAATAATTTCGTCCTGCTTTATTCTACCGATGGTCGCAATAGGAGAGCATTCTTGTCTGGGAGTGGGTTGTAATGCGCAATCATGCGATTTCCGGCCCCCCTCCATGCTCGACGGTTTTACAACGCATGCTGAATCACCGAGCGTGATGAACACCCCTAGGTACGCTTCCCCAGGACTGGTGGAGGCCATCATCACCGGGCGAAATGATAGCGACGTTTAGGCTTTTGGGTGTCGGACCCGTTCCAGCTTTCTTCGGTCATCTCCAAGGGCCCGGCAATGTCGGTTCCCTTGAGAGGCGCATTTCGGCGTATTTCGAACCTTTCCCTGAGCTACGACCCAGCGCTGCTAAGCTCAGTCACTTGATGCATTTATTCAGGGCCAGAACCCAGCGTGATAACTCCAAAAAAGACTTGTATCAAACGCTTCGGCTTCGCAACCATCTAAGGAAGGTAGTTTCTTTTTACTGTATGTGGACCCTTATTCAAGCCGTTGGCTACTCGATATGAGCGTCCTGGCACAAGGGGAAACAGTGACCAACCTACCGGTTGAGGAGCGGAGGATTGGTGGGTCGACGAGTACATGAGGCGGAAGGGTAGCGTTCCATTCCCTGTTCGTTTCTGATCAGAACATAGCGGCACGACCTCGTCCGACTCCAGAAACTTTGGAATCCTCACTATCAGGTGCTTCCAAGGAGAGAGAACAGAAGGAAAAGCCAATGGTATGGTCACCACTTATCAACTTATGGTTCCTAGGCGTCGTACCCGCTGGGGTGCCCAGGGTGGCAGAAATGTGGGTATTGCGCCTTTCCCGATGATTCAGATCATGGATAGCACACAGCGACCCGCATCACCCACCCAATCGTCGATCACACCCTCGCATACATCC
Source organism: Cantharellus anzutake (assembly GCF_015039405.1). Taxonomy (NCBI): domain Eukaryota; kingdom Fungi; phylum Basidiomycota; class Agaricomycetes; order Cantharellales; family Hydnaceae; genus Cantharellus; species Cantharellus anzutake. Next base: position 453,829 of record NW_024066972.1, read on the forward strand.
GTGTTTCCCGCGCCAGGCACGCCAGACTCATCCTACTGCCAATGCAACATCGACACCTGCTTCTCTCCGGGCAACTCTTATACGTCAACCCGGCCAGCCATATGGAGCGACTTAAGCGCAAGCACCAACGCCTCAACCACTTCAGCGGCCCAGATGGTCCCGGCTCATTCTCATTCCGCATCAATCACGCCCGCACCTGATCAACCAGACGTCGCTATGGCGCAGGGCCAACCCAGTCCGAGCCGCGATGCTATCTCGTCACGTCCTCACTCACAGCCGCAAAGCGCAGCTGTCAAGAGGGGTCCAGTGGGGGTGGTCCGAGATCGTAAGTGGATTGTAAATTGTCCTAACAATAGCATTGACTTATCTCGCCGGTTTTCAACTGATAGGATGTTCAAAGCCAGCCTGAGACGCAGAAGGCCACACCTCCCACTCGCCCTTTGGGGCGACCGGGGACATTTTCCCCTTCTTCGTTTGTGGCTCCGACCACTGGAGGTCCAACGACTTCCTCGGGACCCCGTCCGCCTCAGCCTTCCGCTGCTATTACTCTGCCCGGACATGTGCATGCGGGTGTGAAAAGACCCGGGTCTCCGTCAGGTCAATATGATCCAGATAGTAAACAGGACCCTCCTATACCTGACCTGAAACGTTGACGAAACTCCTCTTCGGATCGCGTAGGCAACTCCACTGGAACCGCCCAAGGTCAGTATTCTACTTTCACTGGAGCCTACGGCACCCAACCTCGGGCCCCCATTGCATACATTCAACCTCGACCTAACATGCCGATGAACACTGGAGGAACCGGGTCAAGGCCAATTCCTCCAACATCCGATGGGTTCTGTGCAACGAATCCCGTCCGCTCCGACTCCAGGGGTGGGCTCTTTCATGAGATCCACGCGACCCTCACAGGGCCAATCTCCGAATCCACTAAATCCCACCGACAAGGACCGCTGCAAGCCCCCCCAGCAACATCTATTATACATCAATTTTTTGCATGCTTGAGGAGAGGAGTAGCTGTTCGTGTGGCTTTTTGTGTTTTTTAAACTCCAATCCGTTCTCGTATCTTTATCACCCCTACACACATTGTGAATTTCTTGCATTTTTCCTTCTTCCCTCTATTCTCACCTTATTATCATACTTTATTTGTTGATTTGCCGAATTTTCTTGGTTGCATCGTACCGCGCGTGATTTGGCTCGGTACACTAGAGTCATGTTCGATTGTGAACATGGGCTGTCCTGTAGTAAAACACAATTTTAACCAGAAGCGCGGTACATACACAGCTATCCAAAGTGTGGGAGGAATGATGACCAAGACGGGGTCTGGTATAGGTCAGGCGGAGGTGAACGCAAAGAACTGAAGGTGAGAACAAGGAGGATGACCCGCGTAGCAGCGTAAACAAGTCCAGTAAGTAGTATCATAACCCCACCAATAGCCGGAATATAACCCCCAATCAATTCGCCCAACATTAGAAAAACAGGAGCCACTGTAATACATATTGCTGAAACCCACCATAGAATCATCTCCGCGCGTGTCGGAAAGGGGAACGACCATGCAAGGCAATGGATTCCCCCAAAGATTATCCCAGTGGCTATAAATATGGACATCGCTTCCGACCCCTTGGGCTTACACACCGGCATGAGGAACATCAAATCTGCATCAGCCCCCCTTTTAGGTGTTGGTTGATCGACATTTGTCTCGGGAGTCGGAGGAACGGAAGGGGACTCTCGCGTCACATGGATTGGGAATTGAATGTTAACGGGTTTATGCCACCACAACACGTAAACAAAGACGCATAATGCCGCATACGCCAGCGTCATTGTCTCGAGTTGTGATCTGCGCAAATGGCCTGCCCATCGTCCGACATATTGAGTGATAAACCATAGTAGTTGAAGGACACTGATAAATTTCGAAACCGCATCGCTTTTGCTTCTGTCAAGAATTTCTTTCTTTGTTATTGCGGCCTTTCTAGTATTCCCGGTCTTCTCGATTATGCCGGGGTATCGCTGCAGGTCGTTCAGGTCCACCACTTTTCCTGTTGACGAGTCGAGGAAACCATCCATGACGACAAAGTATGAATGCGTCAAGGTCCACCCTTGCGACAAGTACAAGTCAGTGCCCCGTCCGCTCCTAACTTGTGCATTTCCTCTCAAATTCAGGACACACCTTCAACTATCTTGTATTTTTTTGACATTCTCCGAGACAACAAGAATTGGTGCCATGCAAACGCCAGAATGATCTCCGGTGAAACCAGTGAAACTATCATCAAGGTAATGCGTGATTTGGGCATCCCGGTATTGATATGATCAAAATGCTTTGGTAGATCTGGGTGTACCGCCGTCCAAATGCAAGCAAACACGGTTAGGAGACAGCCATAGACGATGCCCCACATCGTTCGGCAATTCCGGCAACCATCAGATACATTTTGCACGAAACAAGTCGTATTGTGGGGGGAGATGGGCGCTGAATAAACATTGTGAGCAAGAAGGACGTTGATAAGAGCAGTCGCCATCAGATCGAGTGTGGGTACAGGTATGAGCAACTATGCGACTTCCTGGTTCCAAATTACATTTGGCCTGGCGAAGCTACGAAAACAATGCTGCTTCTCAGAAATTAAGCAGCACGCGTCATTCACTTCGACTTTGGATTCAGTTTGGTGGAAATTTACAGCAATATATCGGAAGCATCTCAGCAGGCTGATGATTTTAACAAGTAGTACTGTGCTTGATCATTACCATAGTATAAAGTCAAAGTCGCTAAAATCAACAACGGTGATTTGCCTCCAATTTGCTACCATTTGGGATTATCAAACGCCTGGTTTGGACGCGAAGGGCTTAGCCCTCCTGCCCCATTGAATCGTATTGCTGATCTATCACTAGCTTCTACCAGTCCCACAACTACAAATACTGGGATGTATGATAATATACCAGTGTGCCTTTCAATGGCACACGATCATGAAAACGGGCACCGGTTTGGGCACTAGAAAGTAGCGCAGCGACGGCCTCGACAACGCCGAAGCCTCTTATATTGAGAGTGACGTGGTAAAAGCACATTGAAAAGACTGAGGGGGAGTTTGGGGGATGGCGGTGGGTGACTCTAAAATGACAGGCAGTAGCATCACGCAAGCAGAGTACGAAGTGAGGTTATGAAAAAAAAAAAAGGAAAGAGTCGAAGAACCAACAAACAGGTTTCATAAGGGAAAAAAAAAAACGAAAACCTAGCGCCACCCGCCAAAGGCAATTGAAGGCATCAAAACCAGCGAACGACATTGAGCGAGCCGAGGCGTGCGGTGGACGCCAGGCAATATTGACAGAGTAGGCACAGGCACAGAGGCCGATGCATACGGCGGACGCGAAGAAGGTGCGGAAGGACCCGAAGGCCAGAAGCCGACGCGTGGAGCGGACGTGAGGGGGGGAAATGGTAACTTAACCCAAGAACAGTGAAGAGAGACTAGCCTAGAAGACTGCCAGACCTGCGAACTGAGCATACGCAGATGATCAGTATGCGAAGAGCCGTAGGCGGGTATGGCAACAACTAGATATCCTGAGGCATGCTGCGGATGTGAGCACCAGGATCCGGGGGCACACAAGTCTCATTTAGATCCCAGTAGTTATATAGCGCCACGAGAAGTGTTAGCTTAGTCACCGCCAAGAAAAGGTGGTTGAGTATGTGAGACCGAGGCTGAAGAAACGTCCTGGTTGTTATGATAAGCCCCATGCGGAAGTATCGCCGAGCGGCTACGCTCAAGTGTTAAGGAGAGTGAGCCAAAACTTTCATCAAAGCTATGCTACAGTTGGGGAAACGCACGGACGGGTCAGGGAAGCAGTGTTAGGAAGTGGGATGTTGCGCGTTAGCATGGCGCACGAGTGCATGCTGCACCATGAACTCTTTCGTCACATGGATTGGGAATTGAATGTTAACGGGTTTATGCCATAAACAAAGAGACATATGCAAGCGTCATTGTCTCGAGTTGCGATCTGCGCAAATGGCCCGCCCATTGTCCGACATATTGAGTGATAAACCACAATAGTTGGAGGACAGTGAGAAATTTAGAAAACGCGTCACCTTTGCTTTTGCCAAGAATTTCCTTCTTCGTTATTGCGGCCCTTCTAGTATTTCTGGTCTTCTTAATTATGCCGGGGTATCGCTGCAAGTCGTTCGGGTCCTTCTGACGGGTCAAAGAAACCATCCCTGACGACAAAGTATGAATGCGTCTGACTTTCGAACCATCGAGACCAGAGAATCCTGGCTTAGTCCTAGAACTCGTACATATTTGTCTTTGCGAACAAAGTAATCCAGAGTTGCGGGCAAGTTGCGGGAGTACAGTACGTGACCAGCCGCTCTTAGGGGAGTACTACGCACAAGCTGGAAAGCATACACAAGTCGAGCCTTCCCCCCTTTGCTTTTCTAATCAGTACGATCTTTTTTGGTTTTTTGATTAGGTTGTGTGTTCATCACGACACTCACACAGTCACCCTCGCTTTTCTGAACAGCGGCTGGGTGGAACGAAATGAAAGTCGGGCAGCGAGTAGCCATCATGCTTATCTCAGACCCCCCCCCCCCTTTTTTTTTTCCAGTCGATAGGATTTTTTTGCTTTTGAATTTGGCTGTGTGTTCATCATGGTCCTCGGTGTAGGTTTGACACCATCGCCCGACCTTTCTCAACAACGGGTGGGTGGAGCTGGATGAAGCTTAGATGGCAGTCGTATCCATTTTTTCCCCTAATCAATAGGATTTTTTTTGCTTTTAAATTAGCTTGTGCGTTCATTGCGGTGCTTAATGTAAGATCCCCCGACTTTTCTCAACAATGGCTGGGTGGAACAGGATGAAACTCGGGTGGTGAGTAGTTATCATATTTATCTCGGACCCATTTTCTCTTTATATTAATCGATAAGATTCTTTAATTTAGGCTGCACATTCATCACGGTGCTCAATCGGCAGGAGCAAACATAGCAGGGAAAAAGAGGCAAAATTAGGTTGTCCTGTAATTAAACACAATTTTAACTAGAAGCGTGGCACATACACGGCTATCCAAAATGCGGGAGGAATGATGACCAAGATGGGGTCTGGTATAGACTAGGCGGAGGTGAACGCAGAGAACTGAGGGTGAGAACAACCAAGATGACCCGCGCAGCAGCGTAAACAAGTGGAGGAAGTACTAATATAAGTACTACTATAAGTAATTCTATACCCTGAAGAATAACACGATCCCCAACCCGTGCAGAAAGAAGTGCAAAAAAGATCCTAATCCGTGCGACAAGATCAACCCCTACAATCAAAAATAGAAAGGTAGGAGCCACTGTGATATATATCGCTGAAACCCGCCATAGAATCATCTCCCTGCGTGTCGGAAAGGGAAATGACCATGCAAGGCAATGAATTCCCCCAAAGATCATCCCAGTGGCTGTCAATATGAACAATAATTCCAACACCTCGGGCTCGGACACCTGCACAAGGGACATCGGATCTGCATCTGTCTCCATTTCAGCTGTTGGTTGATCGACATTTGTCTCGGAAGTCGGAGGAACGGAAGGGGACTCTTCCGTCACATGGATTGGGAATTGAATGTTAACGGGTTTATGCCACCAAAACACGTAAACAAAGAGACTTAATGCCGCATACGCCAGTGTCATTGTCTCGAGTTGTGATCTGTGCAAATGGCTTGCCCATCGTCCGACATACTGAGTGATAAACCATAGTAGTTGAAGGACAATGAGAAATTTGGAAAACGCATCGCCTTTGCTTCTGTCAAGAATTTGCTTTTTCGTTATTGCGGCCTTCCTAGTATTCCCCGTCTTCTCAATTATGCCAGGGTATCGCTGCAAGTCATTCGGGTCCACCGCACTTCCTTCTCCTTTTGATGGGTCGAAGAAACCACCCATGGCAACAAAGTATGAATGCACCAAGGTCCACCCTTGTGACACGTACAAGTCAGTGCCTTGTCCCTTCCTAACTTATTCCTCTCAAATTCAGGACACACCTTCGACCACCTTGCATTTCTTGGATATTCTCCAAGACAACAAGGATTGGCGCCATGCAAACGCCAGAATGATCTCCGGTGAAACCAGTGAAATCGACATCAAGCCAGTGCGTGATTCAAGCCACAACCCGAGCCAGGTACTACGATCATATAAAAAGGCCCTAACTTCATCACGAAAGTTTTGAACTGAATTAAAAATGGTCAGGGTTAGCAGGATCCCGAAAGAATTCATGGTCACTGTAGAACTGCGGCAGATTTGGGTGCACTGCTGTCCAAATGCAAGCAAACACGGTAAGGAGACAGCTATACATGATACCCCACATCGTTCGGCAATTCCGGAGATCGTTGCAACCATCAGATACATTTTGCAGGAAACTAGTCGTATTGTGAGGGGAGATAGGCGCTGAACCAGCACTGTGGGCAAGAAGAAGAAGGGTGATAGGAGCAGTTGCCATCAGATCGAGTGCGGGTACAGGTACAAGCACACCAAATACCGGTTGGGTATAAGCTTTATACTGTGCGTCACGAAAACCGGTATGGCTCTAGAGCACTCAGGAGTGCTCTGGAGATTGGTTGCATACTCCCAAGCTCTCAAAAGCTCCCACAGCTCCTGAGTGATCCCAAGTAATTCCGGACGCGATTTTTCACATCATGTGACATCCAACCTCACCTATCTCATCTTTGACTGCTAATGTCCAGAGGCATTAAGTGCGTCGCTGGTGTATTGTGGTCTTCAAACACTTTGAGACTTGGCTGTCAATCACTAGAGGCATTTGTAGTGTTTAATGCTAGTTCTTCACCTCATTTTTGACTGCTGGTGTCTGGGGGCGTTAATTTCGCCACTGGTGTATCATTGAAGACTTTCATGGCTCCCTTTCCCAAGTTGAAAGTCGGCTGTCAAGCACCAGCCAAGAGGCATTTGGAACATCGCTAGTTCTTACAATGTGGACTGCAAACCCACTGTCGGCTACAATGGACAAATAGACAAATAGATTCGGCCAACTCCGCTACAATGGGCTCGGATACAAAAGTATAATCACGTGTCAGGAAAATTTTCAGTTGGGCCACAGCACTTCACCCCATCCTGCCGTTCCCAACCTCAAATCATCAGCAAAAGTCTGTTATGCTCCGGAGCATCAAGAGTGGCTGGAGCATGTGGGAGACAAAACAGCAGATTGGGCACTCCTGGAGCCAATAGTGTTCTCCTGGGAGGGGGTTCAGGAGCAGCTGGGAGTGGTGAGGAGTATGTAATGTGCCAGGAGCAGTGGGAGGAAAATTTTGGTCTCTAAAAAGTTGAAAAAAAAAAATTTAGGGAAAAATCAAAAAAAATTCAGGAACTATAGTGCCTTTAAAGTGCTTTCAGGACATATAATTATTTGCAAAATTGAGGAAGAAATGATGGAGAAAACTGGAAAATACTTTCGGAGACCTGAGAAATAATGAGAACTGAATTGATGGGAAAGTCTGAAAATTGAATAGGAAAGTGAGGGGAAGCCTTGTAAGCATTGTTATTTTCTGCTGTTCTGATTTTTCCTGATTGTTCTTGGTCTCACTCCCAGCTGCTCCTGGACCCTCCCAGGAGCTTTCAGGAGCTTCCTGGAGTATTGAGGAGCAGCTGGGAATGAGACCAAGAAGAATCGGGAAAAATCAGAACAGCAGAAAATAACAATGCTACAAGGCTTCCCCTCACTTTCCTATTCAATTTTCAGACTTTCCCATCAATTCAGTTCTTGGGTCTCCAAAAGTATTTTCCATTAGCTGCTCCTGGACCCTCCCAGGAGCTTCCAGGAGTATCCAGGAGTATCCAGTAGCAGCTGGGAGTGAGACCAAGAAGAATCAGGAAAAATTAGAACAGCAGAAAATAATAATGCTACAAGGCTTCCCCTCACTTCCCTATTCAATTTTCAGACTTTCCCATCAATTCAGTTCTCATTATTTCTCGGGTCTCCAAAAGTATTTTCCATTTTTCTCCATCATTTCTTCCTCGATTTTGCAAATAATTATATATCCTGAAAGCACTTCAAAGGCACTACAGTTCCTGATTTTTTTTTAAATTTTTTCCCTAATTATTTTTTTCAACTTTTTAGAAGTCCCTATTTTCAAATTTTCCTCATTTCCCTCTATATCCCCCCCTCATTCTCCCCCTCATTTCCCCCTCATTTCCCCCTCATTTCCCCCTCATTCTCCCCCCCTCATTCTCCCCCATATTCTGCCAGCCCGAAAGTGATTAAGTTGCCAGATTAATCATATATCGGGCCATAAATTTTGATTGTGTATTGGTGAGTCTCAGTGTCCTTGATATATAGTATAGTGTTTGATCTAAATGTTAAGCAGTGTCTTGTTGTGTTAGTCTTGTGGTAGGAGGTATTCATGGGGGATCTTCCCTCTTTTTTTCCTTTTCATTTTCAAATGCTCCAGGAGCTCCCAGAAGCTTCTCACCCCTATACACTTTGAAGCATTTAAATTGTATTTACTGGATATGTTTGTGCACAAAGCAATGCTCCAGGTCCTCCTGGGAGTGCCCTGGAGTACCTAGCCAACTCCGGAGGAAATGGGCTGTTCCTGGACCGGCCAATCTCCTCCTGATTCTCCCAGTGCTCTCGATACTCCGGAGCACTCAGGAGCATAACAATTTTTTGCTGATGATGTTCCCATAACACCACCACCATTAGTCTCTATGCCACATGGCTGCGTCTGGGAAAACTATAGCACACTTGGTGCACTGCACTTCCTCTGCCATGGCTGGCTTTTGCAACCACATCATCACTCTGCACACAGGCGTTGTCTCTTGAACATAGAACTCAAAACTCGGATTTCACAGCAGGGATAGATCCCTCCACCTCTATTGAGCTCACCTTATGTGTTGACTGGATCTCATAGCCATGTTTGTACATGGCAGTGCGGCTTTCCCGTGTGTTCCATCTGAGTGGACGATTCATCAATACAGGGTAAAATTGACCCGATGACACTCCATGCTGTGAAAGTCCCCTCATGTACTGTTGTAATGTAGTGGGATATGCTGCTCTGTCATGTCGCGACCGCGGGGTAACAAATTTGATATCAACAACAACAGGGTAAGATTGTCTAGTTGGTATGGTTGGGGTGACAGTGTCCTCTGGGTTGTGGCGTCAGATTTTAGTCATGTCTGGGTTGTATGTGAAAGCCTGGCACTTGAGTTACTCTGTGCTCTCCACATTGTTCTCCTGGTCTGTTTGTCACGTTGGCTCCTTGAATCATCAAGTGCTCAAATTCTAGATCCCAGTCTCATGGGTTGTGCTTAGCTATAACTCAGTACTGTTACCATTCTGCAAGGAGTGGTCCAATGTCTCATTGCTCGGCCTTGTGAGTTTTTCCAGTAATTCAATATTTATCATCTGACAGGAAGTTCATTGTAGGTACCAACGCGGAGCTGCCAGAAGTGTGTGAGGTGGAGGAAGGTGGTTCATTGGATACTTAGATATGACAATTAGTTACATTTCCTGTATGTAGTTAAAGAATTTACAATTTCTTCTTTCTGCAACGTGAATGTTTAATGCATAAACTGAGTGGGTGAGATCCAGTATAATATGTACTCCAGAGCACTCCAGAGCACTCCGGAGCACTCCAGAGCACTTCAGGAGCAAACCAATGCTCGGGAGCACTCCAGAGGGGGGTACCTTTCTCCCGGGCTCTAATAGCTCTAATCGCTCAGGAGCACTCAAGAGCTGATAGGAGCGTCTGCCGGTTTTCGTGACGTGGACTCATCCCGTTCAGCACTTTATCAGACATGCGACTTCCTCAAGGCAAGCAGGAATAGATGATTCTAGGGGTTCCGAATTACATATCCGATGACTGGTGGTGAAGCGAGCTGCCAAATTCAATGTGAGGGACTGACTGGCCGATGGACGATCGGACGCCGCAGTGAATTCAATGGGCTAATACTATCTCTAACCATTCCGGACTTTCATATATCAAGATATGATAGGTCCCTATGCAGTTATCGAGCAGGTAAACACGCAAGTGAAGGCATCGTTTTGTAATCTTGAAGTTTTTTTGAAGTCAAGTCTAAGAAGCAGTGCATGAAAATCATAACCGCGCGGCGCGTAGCCTCATTCAAATTCAAACAAATGTCACTTTTGTCTAATTTGTTGCCATTTCGAGTTATCACCAGCCCCATTCGTCCATATCGCCGCGCGTGCGCCGGCTTGTTTTGGATGCCACTGTAATCAACTTTTGAACCCGCCGCTGCTCGAGTTTCTCTCTGGCAGAATGGTTTCTGCTCTATGGCGCGGAACTTACTTACGAATCCCCATCGGGCACTGGAAAGGCACTGTACCGAAACCAGGAAGTATGAGAAGCTAGCGCATCATGCAGGTCGGAACCCCTGGGTCGCAGGAGTGAAGCCACAAGTTGGCCAGGGTACAATATTGCAAGGTGGCGTTATAATTATTAGTTGAGTCCATCCATACAATGACGTTAACACTTTCGTGGAAGGACGACATGTTTGCAGAGCAAGTCGACATTAAATCCAATAGCCCGGGTGTAGCGATTGGGCCATATCCGATGATTCAGGTCATAGCGACCCATGTCGCCTATCCAATTGTCGACGGATACATCTGTGTCTCCCGCGGCAGGCACGTAAAACGAGAGACTCATCCACTGCCACCAGCGCCACTACCGGCATCGTCAGGCCCAGCGGTTCAGCACCCTACTTGAACATGCAACAATCTGGGCTTTGCTGGTGTTGCAGGCGAAATGTTCGTTGCTGGTCAGCTAAGCAACTTTGTGGATTACCTAGCTGGAATTAACGGACGCGAGTTGTAACCTACATGATCAAGCGGTTCTTGGTCCTCGAACCTTGGCGAGAAAAATATGTGCAGGGTCGGAAACGGAAACCGTCACCTTCATTGGACGCCAGGGGAATTATTGCGGAAACGAAGACAACCATTACTGTGCTTTTGTACCCGCTGTCGCGATTGCCCTCTCCCTGACTGTCAATCTGCGCTTCTGCCCTTCCAGTCTAGAGTTATTGCTCCTACGTGTTCTGGACTGCCTGCCTTCAACCGCTACCTGTGTCTGCTGCTAGCATCTGCTGGTTCCCTACATCCCCCGCCCGCATCTTCGAGCCCTGTACTTGTGTTTTTGCCCGCCGCATATCTTCGTCCGCAGATTCTTTATTTCTTTGGGTCAGCTCTTTCGGGTATCTTCTGTCGTCACTTTACTTGCCCTCCTTTCATTCTGTGTCATCCTTTGTGAGTTTCTTTCGGTCATTTTTCAAAATTTTAACGCCAAAATCCACTTGGTTCCAGTCTTGCTGTGTGGGTCTACCCTCATGCTAAATACTCAAGCGGCCCTCTGACTGAATCACCGTTCGCAGCCGCCTTCTTCACTGCGAATTCCCACCTCTCTAAACAGCATGGTCCCTCTGCAGCAACGACTACGAACTACAATTAGTAAATTGCCGTTGTGCAGTCCTGCCGGCATCCCTCGTATCATCTTTGTATCCACCGACTTACAGAGGGGCGGCTACTCTAGGCCATACTAGGAATTCCACACCGTTCTAATGATCATCTCCCAGTTGTTCTAATAGCTTCGTATATTATCGCCTTGACCGTACTTCTAGCTATCTTTTACATCAACAACGCCATCGAAAACCTTCCCTTCGACTCTGACCATCTATCCCTTTTCATACCCCAGGGCTCAGCTTCAATCCTTGCTGTCTACCTCTGCCACCACACCGACTATCGGGTCGAGCTCGCGGACTGCCGTGTCTGGGACGCCCTCATTGGAGTCACCACAGTTCCGTCCCACTCATCTCAACTAGGGCGGTGACAGAGAGGGTGACAGAGAGTACGTTCCCGTGCCCATACCAGTTTCGGCTCATCAGGAACGCAATTGTCTCTTTTCGGTTCACGACAAATGGGTGCAAGCATTGTACAACGACACGAGGGATCGAGGAAGCTATTAATCCACCTCAAGGATTATTGTTCGAGCCAGTCCAAGATGTGCGCATTCGCTTAATCCCAGCCAGTATGTGCTTTTTGCAGATGGTTCTGGAACATCTCCCAAGCTCGGAGACAATCGTCGGGTCAACATGTTCTACGGTGCTCTACTTCCACTGCACCCTACAGTATGGCACCCATCACACACATTCGGCGTCGACCCAACATGTCGATGAGTACGGGAAGATCGGGTCGGGGCCAATTCTTCCCTCTCCCGACGAATCCTGCAGAACAAATCTCATCTGCTCCGACTCCAGGAGTGAACGCCAACGCATCGCCCACACAAAATCCCTTCCCAGCCCAACAAGGCCAACCATCGCTACTGCCCCAACCTCCCCAGCGGCAACAATCAATCGTACAACCATCCACTCTAGAGGACCGAATGCTAGCTAATGGCCCGAACCGTCAAGCGCTTCAAGGGATTTACACTGATCCCCTGCGTAAGCTGCGACGTTGGGGTGCCCGTCGACTGGGGAGCCGAGGGTTGGCGAGACGATTGGCAGAAGTCAACTCTTGGTATTGGGCAGAGGATAATGATGCTGTCTCCTCACACACGAGGGACTTCGGAAGCTTCATCGGGTGCGTCATCGTCGCTTTCGTTTAGCCAACCGTTCTTACTCACCCTGGGTGATTTTTAAGCCTTCAATGTTGGCACCCCCGTTGAACTCTTTCTCGCATCCTTCCATCTCTTGATCTCGCCTCGCTGATTATACGGACCTTGCCGGTATTGGGTGAATACTTCGGTGCGGCTTGCTTGTGGGATGGATTGAATGAGATGATGAATGTTACAGGCGCCGTAAAACCTGAGACGATGAGTTATCTCCCTTTCCGAACTGCTCGCCCAATTTCGGACCGTCGTGACCTCTTTCGTTCCTGTTCCCCCCTCGCGTATTCCTCGCGCCTTGGCTCGAGGATCGAGGACCTCGTAATCATGTTCAGCACGATGCATCTCGTCATTCCTAGGTAGTCGATGGCTCATCCAACCAGTGTCATTATCAACCTCAAGTGCAGCCTCCTCACCATCCTCACCCGTTTCTTCGGGCTTTGTATCATCTTCACTCATGCGATTGCTTGAAGGTCCCTCGACACGCGCATCCTTCAGCCTGGCTTTGAACCGGTCAAGAGCGGCAAGGAGGGCGCTTTCATCCTTTGCTTTCCTTTTCCTCCCGCAGGCAGCCCGTTTTCCCTTTGAGTGTTTTCCAGTTCTTGTTGAAGAAGAGAAGGCCCTGATTTAGTCCTTTTCGATTTGGGTTCATCCTTGGAGTCACGACTCACTCGGCTGTTGCGCACAGGACATTGCTCTTACTGCCTCATCATGGGGAGCTTACCCAGGCTGGCCCGGTGATGCTAATATGATCAGTCATTCGATTGGGCAACTTTTTTGGGGAACTGGAGACCGTGCGGATCATGCAGAGTGACCAGTACATTTGGCCAAGGTGACCGCGAAAGCCGGAGTTGGCAAAGAACCGCCCATGAAGCAGAGCGAAGGGCTCAAGAAGTTCCTTCATTCATTCACTGGACGCCGGTGAGAACTTGAGGGATCAGCCGCGGATGGCGCATCCTTTGAGCAGGCGAGGGGTGAAGCTTTGACAGCACCGGGGTGCCAGGTACGATGTCATTCAAGTCCCCACCCTATGGCCCTGCCAGTCGCGCCAACCGTGGCGAGTTTCAGGCACGAAAAGGGGAAGAATGGTGTGGGGAAAGACACGGTGGTTATTATATTGATGATGCTGGGAGAGGTGAAAATTGAACGGATTGCGAGAGTCTTTCTAGTGGTCTGATGGATTTTAATCTCAATTGTAATGGCGCATCTGGGTCGTATTCGAATGCAAGTAACATGCAAATTGAAACAAGAAGCATGGTACATACATCTATCCAAGATGTGGGAGAAATGAGGTCCAAGATGGGGACCGGTAAAGATCAGGGGGAGGCGAACGCAGAGAGGTGATGGTAAGAACAAACAAAACAATCCGGGCAATGATGTAAGAGGCCTCCATGAGAAATCCACATATATTAAGTACGGAAGAGCTAAAATTAGCAGCCTCGCGATGAGCTATACCAAAGACAAAACCCCTAAGAGTAGAACGATAAATATCGTCTGCGGGGAGGAGAGTGATCCGTCGTGTCGACATGTACAAGGCGTAAGGAACAGGGCACGCCATAATAATTATCGCTGAAATCCGCCACAGAATGGTCTCCTTGAGTGTTGGAAAGGGAAATGACCATGCCAAGCAATGAATCCCCCCGAAGATGATGCCCGCGGCTAAACTAGCCCAAACAGGGCCATATCCAACGATCTCCGCTAGAGTGGGATTCAGAACTGCCCCATTCTCCAGACTAGGTGCTGGCTGATCGGCATCGACGTCCGGAGGATTGGGACGGCTGGAATTTTTCGTCACACGGATCGGGAGTTGGATGAGAGTAGGTTTATGCCACCACAACACGTAATCGATGACACTTAGTGTCGCATACGCCAACGTCATTGTCTCGAGTTGCGATCTATGCAAACCGCCCGCCCATCGTCCGATGTAATGAACGATAAACCACAGTAGTTGAAGGATAACGATGAATTTCGTAAACCAGTCCCCTTTGCTTCTGTCAAGAATTTCGCTTTTTGTTACTGCGGCCTTCCTAGCATTCCCGGACTTCACAATTATGCCAGGGTATTGCTCGAGAACGTCCAAGGGATCTTCGTTCCTTTTGGGAATCACTGCTCCTTCGGATGGGTCGAAGAAGCCACGCATGATGACAAAGAATGAATGCGTATCCGTCCATCCTTGTGAGGGGTAAAGTCAGATTCTTGTCTTGTGTATTTCTCCTCAAATTCAGGGCACACCTTCGATCATCCTGCATCCTTTTGACACTCTCCGAGCGTCCAGGAGATCTCCCAACGCTCCCCCCAGAAGCACCTCCGGTGCAACCAGTGAAAGTACCATCAAGGGGCCACGGGTCACTCCAGGCAACAGTGAATGGCCAGGCTTTGGTATGTTTGGGTGTACAGCCGTCCAAATGCACGCAATAATCGTGAGCAGACAGGTATAGATGATACTCCACATAGTTTGACAGGTGCGTAGGTCATTGCAAGCATTAGATATATTTGGCGAGAGACTCGTGGCATTATGAGGGAGGATAGGCATTGCATAAACACCATAGGCAAGAACGACGGGTAGAGGTACAACCACACCAATTAATACAGGTTGAGTATAAGCTTTATACTGTGGACTGGGCATGTCCCTATGTTCAGCGCTATGTCAGCCATGCGACTTCCTCAAGGCAAGCTGGTAGATGATCCTAGGGGTTCCGAATTACATATCCACAGATCTTCGATGACAGCTGGGAAGCTGCCAAGTTCAATGTGAGGTGCCTAGCTGATGATCAAACGGACATCGGACTTGATCGTAACTGCCGTGACAGGACGCTCGGTGGATTCAATGGGCTAATACTATGGCCGGGGACAAATGCGGTTCCGGAAATGTCTAACTATTTCCGGACTTTCACACGTCGGCATGTGATGGTTCCTATGCAGTCGTCGAGTAGGTTAAGCACGCAAGTGAAGGCATCGATCGGCAGCTTTTCTGAAATCAAGAAGCAGGGAAAATCATACCGCGCGGCCGCGCGTATCCTCATTCAAATTTCACTTTACATAGGCTCAGTTTGGTCTGATTTGCTACCATTTTGAGTTATCACCAGCCCCATTCGTCCAAATCGCCACGCGCGCCGGCTTTTTTTTGCATTCAACTTGGATATTACAGCAAACAATTGATTCCGCTTTTGGTTAATTTCCCAGGAGAAACATTCCAGCAGCGGGGGAACCTTGGTTGGAATCCCCGTGGGGCACTGGAAAGGCAAACTGCAACGAGGAAGTGTGAGAAGCGCATCATGCAATTCGGAAATTAAACACCACAGACGCGCGTGTTGAACACGCACCAGCGTAGAAGCCAAGTTAATGAATTCACTCCGTATCAGTCTCCTGAACTATTCGAGAGAGCTGATCAGCTAGTACTACTAGGGAATCCCTGTCAGGGGATGTCGCCTCATAGCTTTCAAATCACCAAGGCCAGCGGATCCCTGCGCAGTCCCGGAGCTTGCACAAGCACATTTTGTTTTCGAATCCTAGCCATGGGATAACCCCTGCATGCCTTAAGCAACTGAGGACTGCCAGATCCCACAGCCTCTCACTGCCCCCTGCTGCGCATGTCGCATGTAGCAGGCATCAACGGTCGAATTGCAACGACACGTTTGCAGAGCGCAAGTCATGTCGACCTCAAATTCAACAGCCCAAATGTAGCTATTGCGCCATATCCGATAGTTCAGACTATAGCGACCCATGTTACCCATCCGATTGTCGACCGGCATCAACTCGCATACATTTGTGTCTCCCGCGGCAGGCACGTCAAACGAGAGACTTATCAGGCCCAGCGGTTCAGCCCCAAGTTCACTGTTTGGGGAGACCACCTTACTTTGACATTTAACGAACCGGACTTTGGTGGTGTTGCAAGCGAAATGTCTGTTGTCGGTCAGATAAACAACTGTGTGGATTTCCTGGCTGGAAACGGAGGCGAGTTGTAACCTACAATGATCAAGCAGTCATTGGCCCTCGAACATTGGCGAGAAAAGTACAACGTCAAAAGCGGAAAACATCACCTTCATTGGACGCTGGGGGATTATTGCGGAAAAGAAGATAATGATTACTGTGCTTTGGCTCTGGGGAACGAGTAGATTGTTGAATTTCTGTTATTTATACCAGAGGCCCCGCTCTTACAAGCAACCTAACACACCCAGAACGGATTTGTACGGTCGTGAGCCCCACGCATAAAGCGACACAAAGGTAGAGCAGCGAAACCTACATACAAACTTACACGAGATACGAGAAGAGAGGTGAACACGAAAGTCCTCATGGATCTGATACAACAGACGATGCACCTTGGGCTGCTATAGATGCTGCACCGAGAACATATCGATTCCCTTCCACCGACCGCCCATTGAGGCGGTGATGTACATGAATTTCGTTAGCGGTGGAAGCTGGGGACATTCCCACATAGTCATACCCTCGCGCTTAACACCGACCTTAAGTCCAACAGAACGATCCAGTAAAGCCGCATCGGCGTATGAAGATAAGGTACCATCCTGCAGCATCACTTGCTCCCCTGGAGTTTGTGATAATTCAGGTCTGGCTGGCACTTTTCTCGATCCTGCCTACGATGGGAAGGCCAAACAAAGAGGGCACCAAGAATGAGGTCTTTTTTTCGGAGTGTAGCTAGGTGTCTTGTTGGATGTTTAACCTCGGGAAAGCGCCAAGAGCAGTCCTCGGAGTAAATACACGATAACAAGGTGTCCACGATTCGGGTATGCATGTCCGCTTTTGTCCAAGTGATGCCCAAAGTACAAGCGTATGTTCATGGGAGTGATATAATCCGTCGGCTAACTGGCGAACTCACCATCCTTGACGCCGTTCACACAGGTGATTGGGAGCGCCAAACTTGAATAAGTAGTACACTCCTTCCAAGTCCGTTCGTGCCCAAGAACACGTTGGAGTACTCAGCACAAGCGTCATTGAGTGTCAATAATTATACTGATGTTCACTCCGGATGCGTCTCAAGAGGTAGAGGCTGTACTTCTCGAAGAACTATCTGCCGTAGATCCACGCAACCTTACAAGTTTGGTCAACGTCGATCTTGATCTCAACTGTAGGAGGGGCTGGGGGGGCTTTGGTGACGTATATTTGGGTGAATATCATAATTCCGTGCGTTCGCTCTTTCTTCGGGGATCAGCGTTAGCGCCCACTGACTTTTTACTTTTGCTTTCAGAACGTCTGCGTGAAGGTGCTTAAAGAAGTCCCTGTTATCAGCACAGACTGGCTTGGGAAGTTTATTCGGGTTCGTATCGTTTCCCTCCCTCTCCTTTGCCTTGGCCACAACCTTGCTCCTTTCAGCGGCTCAGACGAGAAGTCAAGGTTTGGCACAACTTGCAGCACGGAAATATCGTAGCATTTCTTGGCTGGACGCTACAGCGCGTTGTTGACGATAAATTACGTGTGAGCCTGATATCGGAGTGGGCTGAAGGTGGGAACGTGAAGGATTTCTTGCGCCGTAATCCACTTGGGGACCGCCCTCATCTCGTCAGTTGGTTGCGGATTTTTCAACTCCAAACTCCGTCGCTAATCAAGTCAGTTAGATTCGGGGAGCATGTCAAGGATTGGTTTATCTACATTCATGCGGTATAGTCCACGGAGACATCAAACCAGTGCGTTCAACCATAATTTCGTCCCTAGTACTGGTTTATTTACCGGTGACTGCAATAGGAAGTATATTTGTCCTGGGAGCGGATTGTAATGCACAATTATGCGATTTCGGGCTTTCCTCCATCCTCGACGATTTTACAACGCACGCCGAATCATCGAGCGTGATGAGCACTCCTAGGTACGCTTCCCCAGAACTGGTGGAGGCCATCATCACCGGGCGAAATGAACCCAGTGATGTTTGGGCTTTTGGGTGTACAGCTGCGGAGGTGAAAGTTATGCTCAGGAATATGAGCCCAAGGACTGATTTGTGGTTCAGATCCTCACCGACCAGATCCCGTATAAGTGGGTATCAGGCCCGTTCCAGCTTCCTTCGGCCATCTCCAAGGGCCCTCCTTATGAATGGAGCAATGTCGGTTCCGTTGAAAGGTGCCTTTCGGCGTGTTTCGAACCTCGCCCTGAGCTACGACCCAGCGCTGCTGAGCTCAACCATCTGCTTGAGCGGGTGCAGCGAGGGGAAACACTGACCAGCTTACCAATTGGGGAGCTGAGGATTAGCGGATCGATGAGTACAAGAGGTGGAAGGGTAGCGTCCCATTCCCCTTTCGTTACGTGTCAGAACAAAGCGGCGCGGCCTCGTCCGACATCAGAAACTTCGGAGTCCTCACTGCCAGGTGCCTCTAAGGAGAGAACAGAAGGAAGAGCCAATGGTATGTTTATGATTACCACTTATCTGACTATTTCAACTTATCTTATGGTTCCGCGTCGAACCCGCTGGATCCCCAGGGTGGCACAAATATTGGTATTGCGCCATATCCAACGACAGATGACATACAGCAACCCGCATCACCCACCCAATTGTCGATCACACTCTCGCATACATCGGTGTCTCCCACGCCAGGCACGCCGGACTCATCCACTACTGCCAACCCCACTATCAGCACCATCAGTCCCGGCGGGTCAGCCCCGCGTTCACTCGCAGAGCAACCGCCTTTTATACGCTATTTTCATAACAATCCTGACTTCGCTGGTATTGCAACCGAAATGTCCGTTGCCGGTCAGATAGGCAACTTTGTGAATTATCTGGCTAGAAACGGAGGTGAGTTGTATCCCACATGATGATACGGTTATTGGCCCTCAAACCTTGGTGAGAGAAGTTCGAGAGGAAAGGCAGGGACGAAAACGGAAAAGGTCACCTCTGTTGGATGCTGGGTTATCACGGAAAAAAGATGACGATTATTGTGCTTTGGTCTTTACCTGGACATAAAGGGCGAGTAGATTCAGATTGGCCAAAGCCTCGTTGAGTCTGTACACTTAAATCAGAAGCCCCACGCGTAGGAATACCCTAATACGCCCAGAATCAAACAATCAACTAAACAAACGGCAAAAGATGAGAAGCACGAACCCGGTAAGGCCAGCATTCGGCCTGCCTTGTTGCACCATCTGAGTATTTTTGCCAACAATATTATTCATGCGAGGGACAGACCCCCCAGGCATGGTGAGATCCGAGGGAATGGCTCGTATCTGAGTGGCACCAGGGGGAATTGGTTCGAGCGGTCGGAGATGGTCTCTTTGCAGCCATCCAAGGACCTCGGCAGTGCAGGGATGCCGGATGCCAAGTGAATCACTATGTAACTGGTGATGTCATGAATTTGAATCTTAATTAACGCAACCGCGCTCATGGTGAGTCATGTTCAATTGTAAACAAGGGCTATCCCGCAGTACATAAAACACCAGAAGCGCGGTACATACACAGCTATCCAAAGTGCGGGAGGAATGATGACCAAGACGGGGTTTGGTATAGACTAGGCGGAGGTGAACGCAAAGAACTGAGGGTGAGAACAAGGAGGATGACCCGCGCAACGGCATAAACAAGTAAAAGAAGTACCATTATCATAATACCCAAATCATCATCAACATGATCACTAAGCCATCTGGCCAACATTATAAAGACAGGAGCCACTGTAATATATATTGCTGAAACTCGCCATAAAATCATCTCCGTGTGGGTTGGAAAGGGAAATGACCATGCAAGGCAATGGATTCCCCCAAAGATCATCCCAGTGGCTATAAACATCGACATGACTTCCATATCCTTGGGCTCAGACACTTGCACGGACATTGGATCTGCATCAGTCTCCGTTTTAGGTGTCGGTTCATCGACATTTGTCTCGGAAGTCGGAGGAACGGAAGGGAACTCTTCCGTCACATGGATTGGGAATTGAATGTTAACGGGTTTATGCCACCACAACACATAAAGAAAGATGCATAATGCCGCGTACGCGAGCGTCATTGTCTCCAGTTGCGATCTTTGTAAATGGCTTGCCCACTGTCCGATGTATTGAGTGATAAACCATAGCAGCTGAACGACAATGATAAATTTGGAAAATGGGTCCCCTTTGCTTCTGTCAAGAATTTGTTTCTTTGTTATTGCGGCCTTCCTAGTATTCCCCGTCTTCTCAATTATGGCAGGATATTTCTGCAAGTCATCCACCGGCAATTCCAGTCCCGAGTCGACTCGGAAACCATCTATGACAACAAAGTATGAATGCGTCAGGGTCCACCCTTATGACGAGTAGTGTAGCAGCGGGCATCATCTTCGGGGGGATCCATTGCTTGGCATGGTCATTTCCCTTTCCAACACCCAAGGAGACCCTTCTGTGGTGGATTTCAGCGATAATTATTGTGGCGTGCCCTATTCCTTATGCCTTGCACATGTCGATACGATGGATCACTCTCCTCCCTGCAGACAATATTTATCGTTCTGCTCTTGGAGATTTTCGCTTTACTATAACTCATCGCCAAGCTACTGATGTTTGCTCTTCCGTAGTTGAACTATGTGGGTTACTCATGGAAGCCTCTTACATTATTGCCCAGATTATCTTGCTTGTTCTTACCTTCACTTCTTTGCGTTCGCCTCCCCCTGATCTTTACCGGACCCCATCTTGGACCTCATTTCTTCCACATCTTGGATAGATGTATGTACCGTGCTTCTTATTTCAATCTGTATGTTTTATTACCGTTGTTTACATTCGAATACGACGCAGATGCACCGTTACATTTGAGATTAAAAACCATCAGACCACAAGTTATGTAGGGATAAATTAAAAGACTCGCAATCCGTTTGATTTTCACCTCTCCCAGCGTTAATCACCTTTTCTTTCCCCACACCATTCCCTCCCTTTTCGTGCATGAAACTCGCTGCGGTTGGCAGGACTGGCAGAGCCGTAGGGGTGGGGACTTGAATGACATTGAAATTGAATGGAATAACTCCTAAGGGTTCATCATAAGCATAGCATAGTAGCACATGAACTTTAGTACCTGGCATCCCGGTGCTGCCAAAGCTCCACCCCTCGCCTGCTCAAAAGATGCGCCATCCGCAGCTGATCCCTCAAGCTCAAGTTCTTACCAGCATCTGGTGAGTGAATGAAAGGACTTCTTGAGCCCTTCGCTCTGCTTCCTGGGCAGTTTTTTACTAACTCCCGCTTTCACTGCCATCTTGGCCAAATTAACTGATCACTCTGCATGATCCGCACCGTCTCCAGTTCCCCAAAAAAGACGCCCAATCAAATGACTGATCATATTACACGGGCCAAGCTCCCCATGATGAGGCAGTCGTGACTCCGAGGATGAACCCAAATCGAAAAGGACCAGATCGGGGCCTTCTCTTCTTCAACAAGAACTGGAAAAAAAAGAAAAGGATGAAAGCGCCCTTGCCGCTCTTGAAAGCCAGGCTGAAGGATGTGCATGTAGAGGGACCTTCAAGCAACCGCGTGGGTGAAAATGATACAAAGCCCGAAGAAACGGGTGAGGATGGCGGGGAGGCTGCACTTGAGGTTGATAATGACACTAGTTGGATGAGCCATCGTTTGGAGTTCCCTAAGAATGACGAGGCTGAGATGCATCGTGCTGAACATGATTACGAGGTCATCGATCCTTGAGCCAAGGTGTGAGGAATACGCGAGGGGGAACAGGAACGAAAGAGGTCACGACGGTCCGAAGTTAGGCGAGCATTTCGGAAAGGGAGATAACTTATCGTCTCAGGTTTTACGGCGCCCGTAACATTCATCATCTCATTCAATCCATCCCATAAACAAGCCGCACTGAAGTATTCACCAATACCGGCAAGGTCCATATAATCAGCCAGGCGAGATGGAGAGATGGAAGGATGCGAGAAAGTGTTCAATGGGTGGTGCCGACATTGAAGGCTTGAAAATCACCTAGGGTGAGTAAGAATGGATGGCTAAACGAAAGCGACGATGACGCACCCGATGGGAGCCTCCAGAGTCCCTCGCATGTGAGGAGGCAGCGTCATCATCTTCTGCCCAATAGCAAGAAGAGAACCTGCCTTGGCCAATCGTCTCGCCAGCCTTCGGCGCCCCAGTCAATGGGGTCCCTAGCATGGCAGCTTGCGCAGGGGAATCAGTGCTCGAGGATTCGGGTCATTAGCTAGCATTGGGTCTTCTAGAGTGATTGTTGTACGACCGATTGTTGCTGGGGGAGGCTGGGGCAGGAAGGGGATTTGCAGGTTTGGAGGTTGATTTTGTGGGTGTGCTGAGGGCGATGCATTGGCGCTCACTCCTAGAGTCGGAGCCGACGAGATTTGTTTTGCAGGATTCCGTCGAGAAGAATTGGCCTTGACCCTTACTCATCGACATGTTGTCTCGACACCGAGTGTGTGTGATGGGTGCGGTGCCGGAGGGTGCAGTAGAAGCAGGATATCGTGGAGCATGTTGGCCCGACGATTGTCTCTGAGCTCGAGAGATGTCCACCATTTGCAAAAAAAACACACACATATCAGCTGGGATTAGGTGAATTCACAGATCTCGGACTGACTCGAACAATAATCCCTGAGTGGCCTCCTCGGAAAGGATTCCCATTTCATTGTACAGCGCTTGCACTGAATCTCTGAAGCTACGACAATAGTCAATCATGTAAATATGGAATCTATAGCATCCAGTGCCCGAGTAATTGTCGCGAACCCAAACTAGTGGGAGCACGGGAACGTATTCTCTGTCATCGTCCTAGTTGGAATGAGAACAGTTGCTTCACGGCAGTCCGCGAGCTCGACCCGGTAGTCATTGTGGTAGCAATAGACGGCGAGAACCGAAGCTGAGCCATGTCGTATGAAGGAGCGATAGATGGCCAGTGTCAAGGAAGGTTGTCGATGGCGTTGCCGATGTAAAGAAGCACCGCCAAGGTGATAGTATACGAAGTTATTCAGTACAACTAGGAGATGATCATTAGCGCGGTGTGGAATTCCCAGTACAGCTTAGAGTGGCCAGCGTCCTGTAAGTCATGAAGGATGTGCCAGACGCCAATAAGACTGGGGTTCATTCACCCTTTATGTAGTTTCTAAGAGAGAGGCCTATCCCCTTCGGGGATGTGGGGAAGGGACCTAACTCTACAATTTGCGGGGAATGCGTTTTCTCGCATCGAGTGTTAGGAGACCATGGCAATGACTGAGCCAACACTTCCTGGGGGGTTATATAACTATATCTAGTGCCCCAAGGGCCCGAACCGGCCCTGGTTTTCATGGCCGTGCACCATTGAAAGGAACAACTGGTATGTTATCGCAACAGTCAACCGCTTATGTAAAATCGTCGATTGCGGTGACTGAATCTAGAGTCAAATTTAAAATTTGTTCGAAGTGAATGACGCGCGGTAACTTAATTTCACATCGATGCAATTCGAAATCCCTGGAATTGCCGCATGGCTGATAACGAGCTGAACATCGGCAGTACCCCAGTTCACATTATAAAGCTTAAGTATACTCGACCTGTATTTGGTGCGCTTGTACCCCCATTCTACCAGATCTGATGGCAACAGCTCTTATCAACGTTCTTCTTACCTACAATGTTTATTCGGCGCCCACCCCCCCTCACAATACGACTTGTTTCCTGCAAAATGTATCTGATGATCCCCGGAATTACCGAATGATATGGGGCATCCTCTATAGCTGTCTCCTTACCGTATTTGCTTGCATTTGGACAGCAGTGCACCCAGATCTACCACAATCCTATGATGATGATGCCTCAGTGCTTATACTGCGCGCTGTCATGATGACCTGGTCACTGGTTCTACCGGAGTTCACTCTGGCGCTTGCATGGGACCAATTTTTGATATCTCGGAGAATATCAGAAAAATTCGAGATGGTTGAAGGTGTGCCCGGAATTTGAGGGGAAATGCACAAGTTAGGAAGGGATGCGCTGACTACTTGCCACAAGGGTGGACCTTGACGCATTCATACTTTGTTGTCATGAATGGTTTCTTCGACCCATCAGAAGGAAGCGTTGTGGGCCCGAATGACTTGCAACAATACCCCGGCATAATTGAGAACACCGGGGATACTAGAAAGGTCGCAATAACACAGAAGGAAATTCTTGACAGAAGCAAAGGCGATGCGTTTTCCAAAATTATCACTGTCCTCCAACTACTCTGGTTTATCACTCAATATGCCGAACGATGGGCAAACCATTTGCACAGATCGCAACTCGAGACAATGGCGCTGGCATATGTGGCATTATATATCTTTGTTTACGTGTTGTGGTGGGAGAAACCCGTCAACGCTCAATTTCCAATCCATGTGATGCGAAAGTCCCCTTCTGTTCCTCTGACTTCCGAGACAAATGTCGATCAACAAACACCTAAAACGGAGCCTGATGCAGATCCGATGTCCCTCGTGTGGGTGGATGAGCCTAGGGGGTTGGAATTCATGTCCATATTTGCAGCCACCGGAATAATCTTTGGGGGAATTCATTGCCTTGCATGGTCGTTTCCCTTTCCGACACGCACGGAGATGATTCTATGGCGGGTTTCAGCGATATATATCACAGTAGCTCCTGTCTTTCTATTTTTGATTTTTCCGATTGGATGGGTTGCAGGTGTCGCATGGGTTAGGGCATGGGTTGGGGATTGTGTTGCATGGCTTGATGATCATGTTCATGAGTCTATTCTTAAGGGCATAGTATTACTTCCTCCACTTGTTAACGCTGCTGCGCGGGTCACCCTGACTGTTCTCGCCTTCAGTTCTTTGCATTCACCTCCACCCAGCCCATACTAGACCCCATCTTGGTCATCATTCGACCCGCATTTTGGATAGTTGTGTATGTACTGCACTTCTAGTTAAAATTATGTCAGGGCATACACCCTGACCTAGCCCATACCGCATCCACACCCGCACTCGCACCCGCACCCGTGACTGCACCCGGCTGTTGCACTCCCCGCGCGCGCCCTGTGCCGGATGCTCAGTGCGGCCGGATGGCCCGGACCTCGGGTCTCGGGTCTCATGTGACTTCCGGATATCTCCGGAAGTTTTCGATGTATTGTGGCCACTGTGGGAAGATGAGAAGTTAACTTCCTTCTCATCTCTGACCCACAGTAGGCAAGTTGTATATACTTGCCTCTCTTTTATATATCATCTCTGACCCACAGTAGGTTGTGCCCTGGACAGGGCTGGTTACACTACAGGCTGTTGTCATGACCCGGCGTTCCCCGGGGCCAGACGACCTCCTCCCTGACCTTCTCCCACACCCGAACACTCCCTGCACACTCCGCTCGCCGCCCGTCGCCGTCTAACCACTTCCCGCCACCTCTCCACAACACCTTCCCTCTTTGTCGTTGAACGACCTAGCGGCGCAGAGCGCCGCGACCCGTTGTCCATGTTTCTCCGCACCTTGTTATCTCGCGGCGAAGGTCATGCTTGACCTTCGTTGTCTTGAGCACGTGCTCTTTGTTTGTTTTCCTGCTTCTTTTCTCCGCCCGCAATCTCCGCGAGATCTGGCGACTTATTCCTCATTCAGTTCCCTAGCGCTTATATACGGCTTGTAACTAATGCCTGTACTGTAGTTCGAAATCAACTAGAATTCACCCCCTAGGCTTACCTCTGTCCCCCGTGAGACCTCTGACTTTCTGAAGTATCGGGACCACGTCGAGAACGAGGCGCAACGCTCCTCCTCGAGTCGTTGAAGCCGAAATCCCGGCTCTCTCGCCTAAGTAGCCTCGGCCTCGAGATCAGTGGGGTTTATTCCTCGCTAAAGCTCGGTCGTGTGTAGGACGCCTATTCCACTAGCGGGCAACGCTCGGTCGCCTACGGCTACCCTCGGCGAAGATTCGCACGGTTCTGACAGCTGTGGACCATAGGGGAGGGTCATGGGGACCCGGGAGTCATCCCCTGACAAATTACAGGACAAAATTTACCTCTTCCAACATTTCTTTCCCCACTGCAACTGCATTCTTTGCCTCCCTGTACTGCATGTAATTATGTGCTTGATGGCAGTCCTACTTAATGCTTGTTTGTTAAAGATGACAGCAATTATGCATGTTGCTGTTGGTGGGACTAGGACCGCATTTTGGGTGACGTCAAATCAAATCGACTTGACATGGCTCCAAGCAGTGCATCAGTGCCAAGTTCCCCATCGGGATTTGGCATCAGGTGAGTAGCCTTGAGGCTTTGCGATGTGAAACATTGCTGCACACCATGATGAATGTGCGGCCTAAATTAAAAAGCAAAAAAAATCCTATTGATTACAAAAAAAAAAACGGGCCCGAGATAAATATGATAACTACTCACCACCCAAGTTTCATCTTGTTCCACCCAGCCATTGTTGAGAAAGGTCGGGGCAATGGTGTCAAACTTATACTGAGCACCATGATGAACACACAACCTAATTCAAAAGCAAAAAGAAATCCTATCAACTAGAAAAAAAGCGGGGGTCTGAGATAAGCACAATGGCTACTCACTGCCTGACTTTTGTTTCGTTCCACCCAGCTGCTGTTGAGAAAAGTGAGGGTGACTGTTTGAGTGCTGTGATAAGCACACAACCTAATTAAAAAACCAAAAAAGATCCTATTGATTAGAAAAAAAATAAAAAAAAACAGGGGGTGGGGGTTGAGATATATATGAGAGCTACTCACTGCCTGGCTTGTCATGCCATTCCACCCAGCAGTTGCTGAGGAAAATGTGGGTGACATGTTAAACCTATAACTGTCACGACCCGGCATTCCCCGGGGCCAGACGACCTCCTCCCTGACCCTCTCCCACGCCCGAACACTCCCCGCACACTCCGCTCGCCGCCTGTCGCCGTCTAACCACTTCCCGCCACCTCTCCACAACCCCTCTCTTGATTGTCGTTGAACGACCTAGCGGCGCAGAGCGCCGCGACCTGTTGTCCCATGTTTCGCCGCACCTTGTTACCTCGCAGCGAAGGTCACGCTTGACCTTCGTTGTCTTGAACACGTGCTCTTTGTTTGTTTTCCTCCTTCTTTTCTCCGCCCGCAATCTCCACGAGATCTGGCGACTTATTCCCTATTCAGTTTCCTAGCGCTTATATACAGCTTGTAACTAATGCTTGTACTGTAGTTCGAAATCAACTAGAATTACCCCCTAGAGCTTACCTCTGTCCCTGCGAGACCTCTGACCTTCTAAGTATCAGGACCGCGTCGAGAACGAGGCGCAACGCTCCTCCTAGAGTCGTTGAAGCCGAAATCCCCGCTCACTCGCCTAAGTAGCCTCGGCCTTGAGATCGGTGGGGTTTATCCCTCGCTAAAGCTCGGTCGGGTGTAGGACGCCTTTACCACTAGCGGGCAACGCTCGGTCGCCTACAGCTACCCTCGGCGAACCTTCGCATGGTTTTGACAATAACTATAAAAAATGAGAATTACAATTATCGGTGAAATGAATATCTGTCAGAAGAACGTTCCTTAGATAGGTCTGATCACTATCCAGGTGATGCTGTTGGGTGGAGCTCGGTGTTCCAGGTTGTCTGATGGTGGGTCAGAGACAGACCGGAGGTGGGTGGAGCTCTGAGGGTGACGAGGTGTTGAAGGGACTTGGCTTCAGCGACTCGGAATGGAGCGCTGTGCCCGTTACGTTCTCATTGTCCCCAATTTGCCAGGGGAGTGTCAGGGCCCGGCCTCTGTCTGGGGGCGGCCCTACCTCAGAACTGGACACTTGCGGTGTCCCAGGCGGCCAGGTGCTGGATCCTACCCCAAGCTCCTCAAACTCACTAAGCGGGGATTGAGTTGTCATGTATTATGGAAGGTAGCTACAACTTGCCTAAGCAGGGATTGAGTTGAGAAGAAGGGTAAGTTTCCCTATTCCCCGCTTGGCTACTATAGAAGGGAAATGTACTGTACAGTTCGTAACGTGACTAAGGGTAGGGGCTGAGCATGTTCCCGCGATGTGGAAAAGGTGTCACATGGGTTAAGGCAAGTTGCTTGCCTTGACCCACGTGGTTTTTCCTGCAGGTTCGCATGCAGGCTGTAGTTGTGAAAGGTGTGTAAAGATGGGGGGGTGAGGGAAGTGGGGGGAGGTCAGGGAAGGTGGTTCTGGGGTTGTATGGTCAGGTGTGGTTGCCCTGACAGGGAGCTGGTGACAGAGGAACTGAGGCTGCCAGCAGAAGGCGGCTGGAAGCCCCCCCTCACTACTTAATGATGGAGGTGTTAGTGAGGGTCAATCGTTTGTCATGTGATTCATTTGGGTTTTATACCAAGGCACCTCTAGATGCACCCGTTACTCAGTTCTTAGTTCTGGGTAGAGTAGCAGATGAGGGGGGCGCAATAGACGTCCTAGAGGAGGATCTTTGAGGGGCTTAAGACTTCTATATTATAACTGGGGGAACTATTTACTGGAGGGGTACACATGTACATATATGTCAGGGCACAGCCCTTGACCCCACTCACCCTCAGACACCCTCACCCTTTCCCTAACCACCCTCTCCCCACATTTCCCCATTCCCCCTATCCTTCCCCCCACTGTTTCACACAATGATGCGTGTGTGCGAACCTGTGGGAATGTTCTGGGTGAGCAAGTCGCCCAGAAATGTACAGCCACAGCTGTGGGAACATTCTGGGCGAGCAGCTCACCCAGAACTTTCCCACGGGTCACACCCATTATGGAAAGTCGGCAGCAAGCGGGAACTGTATAGTTCCTAGGGTCCTTTTGTGTTGGCCTCACAGGGGCTGAGAAGCTTACCCTTCTTCTCAGCTCATTCCCTGTGAAGGCTGAGGCTAGTCCCCTCAGCGACTTCGAGGAGTTAGCAGCTGGGGAGAGTACCCCAGCTTCCACACCTGGCCTCACCCTCCAGCCACTCCCAGCTGGGGTCCGGATCCTGACAATATATCAGAATAGTTTGGATCCAAAGGTAAACAAAGGTTACCAAGGGGAAGGGGAAGTAAATAGAAAGAATCCACATGACAAATACGGAATAGGTGAAAAGCCCGAATTACGTCTGAGGTTTGTGGAGTGGGAGAATAAAAAGCCAACTGAATGGCAAGGTCTGGAACCGTCTAAGAATAAGCAGGGGACTACAGAGAAAGACATCTGGAAAGGTCCAGAGCCCGGAAGTTGTAGTCCAGAAGATTGGGGTTGTAGAAAATATCAAATGATAAAACAATAAAGATTATCAAGACCGGAGGTAAGGTAGGAATGGGGAGGTACTGGAGGTAAGGAGGTACCAGAGGTAAGGAGGTGTGGAGACTGGAAGTAAGGAGGGTGGATAGGCAAGTTGAGGTTTAACAACAATGAGCAGGTCCATCTCCTTCGAACAAGGGGTCTGAGGAGGTGGAGGTATGGTGGTGGAGGTCCGGAGGTGATGCAGATGTAGATGGGAGGCAGAGTGGGAGAGAGTTGAAGGAGGGGGTAGTACTAGGGCCATTGGCATCGACTGGAGGCAGCAGAGAGAGATTGGGAGGGCTGGTGGAGGTCTGTCAGGGCACACCCACCTGACCCGGGTCCACCCGGACCCACCCGGCCACACCACACCCGCTCCCTGCTGTCTATCCCCCTCCCCCCTCCTTCCTCCCTCTTCTTTCCCATTTCTTTATTTCATTCTTCTCATCTTCCTCTTCCTGTTTATTTCTTTCTATCTACACGGACCACCTTCCTTTGTATTGATGTACTATTGACCCATCCGGCCCACACACCCCGGACGGCTTCCTGCTGTGCCCAGCACGCACGCATGCAGCGGACGCTCTCGGGATCCCCCACGGGGACACCCGGATGCCTGCGGCTGCCTCCGAGGATGACGTGGCACCCGTCATGTGACTCAAGCTGCATGTACATAAATGTACCTGAAGTGGGAACCGAAGAAGTAACCTTCTTCTCACATTCTCCACTTCAGGTAAGTAGTATAGTTTTCCCCTTTAATAATAATAACACATTCTCCACTTCAGTCTGAGTGGCCAGGGACCACTGTCCCGGATCGGGCCCGCCAGTACGCACGCCCGCTCCACACCCCGCGATGGCCTCAGTGCCGGACATTACCCCCGGGCCCTCTCGACCCCGGACGCGTCCCTGACAGCAGAAGAAGGTTTTAACCTTATCTCCCCCACCTCCCCCATCTCCCCAGCCATGGTGTCAGAAGAACAGTATGACGACCTGCTGGCCCGCTTCCAGGAGCTCCAAGCCATTGTGGAGAGCCAAACCCGCAACCACCCCCACCCGCACCTGCACCCGCACCCGCCCCTGCACCCGCGCCCGTACCCACACTCGCGCCCAGACCCAAACCACTGAAGGTCGCTGCCCCCACTCCCTTCTCGGGAGCCAGTGAAGACCTCGATCGTTTCAAAGCCGAGTGCGGGATCTACTTCCATGTCCGCGCAGCCGAGTTCCCTACCGAACTGTCCCAGATCCTCTTCGTCCTCTCCTACATGAAGGGAGGACCCGCAGGGGCGTGGGCGACATGTCATATCCATTCCCGGCCATCGACTTCCGGTCCCTCCGATTACTCCGTTCCAACTCCGCTCCTCCCTCACTAACCTCGGAGCCCCTGTTATTCCGCAATCCTCTCGGTACCCCTCGATGGTCACCACCCCCCCATTCCAATTTATTACCTATGCCTCCCTAAGTACGGAGCCCCGAAGACTTCCGGACAGCTCCGACGTCCGCTAGCGCACCCCCGCCTCCGCTGAGCAATACACTCGCCTGCCCTGCAGAGTCCACCTTCGGGCTTATCCCTCCTTTCCGTTTCTGGGTTATTGCCTGCCTTTCCGCTAACCCCATGAACCGACTCGTTGGTAATATTCAGTCAGCTAATGGTTAAACCCCGTTAGCTCCGCTCCGCTCGGCTCCGCCAATTGCGGAACCGTCTCCGCTGTAACCATATATATATCCCACTTGTACATAGGTTACGCCCCAGTAGAAAAATCAACTAGAGTTCCCCCCTAGGTTCTAATTGCCAGTCAGTAAGTTAGGGCACGGACGTGTCACTAGGCACAGCGCTCCTGGCAGAAGTCGCTGAGGCTGAAGCCCTCCGTTACGGAGACATTCTTTCGTCTCAAGTCTGGTCTCTGACACGACACAACGGACGATCACCCTGTTGACAGCCAGCTCCCCCACCATAACCATGGACGAGTTCAACACGGAACTCGACGCCATGTTTCAAGACCCGAACCGGGAGGCCACAGCTCGGCAGAAGTTGGCAGTCATCTGCCAAGGGACTGACTCCGTGGATAAGGTCATCCAGGAGTTCGAGATATTGGGACCCGCCTCGAGGCTAGGCGATGTCGGGCTGGTCGACCGGTTTGAGCAAGCGATTAACTCGCGGCTCAGGGAGAGTATATACCACCTCTGCCCCATGCCCACCACTTGGACTGAGTGGAAGCGCGAAGCCACGCTTCTGGACAACCAGTGGCGACGTTTCCAAGCCACCCAACCATGCGCACCCCCACCTAGACCCCCATTCCCGCCAGCTCGACCTCCGCTGACCGTGACCCCATCCCAGACCCGACCCGCACAGACCCCCCACAACCTGCTCCCACACCTCTGCCCCCCACCCCAGCAGCCCATCCTACACCAGGGACGGGCCCCCAGCCAATGGATCTCGACAGGTCAAGGACTGACCAGAGACGGTGCTACAATTGTAACACCCCAGGTCATCTTGCGTGAGAATGCCCACACCCCAGGGTCAGCCGAGTACGATGTCTCCACCTGGAAGACCTGAGAACGCTGATGGAAGGGCTGAAGAGGCAGTTGACCGAAGGGACAGAGACGGTGGAGGGGGAACCAGAGGAAGAACCTCAGAGGGATTTTCAGGCAGGCGACCGGTAAGGGATGTGTCCTGGCCGCCCGTAGAAGATAGCTCGTGTAAATACCGCAGCGCGTGTAAGCCAACACCAATGCCAAAGTTCCACCGAGTCATCGCGAAGAAAAAGAGGAGAAACGCATCCTCCACCCGTGAGAACGAGAAGACCTCAAGGGCAGCAATGCCCGAGGTAGCAGTCTCCCCCCCAGCCATTTACGCCCTTTCCAAGCAGTCCCCCAGATCCCTTAACCTCACAGTGAAACTGACCGCCCTAACCTCCCTCGCGTCGGTATCTGTATCAGCCCTCCTGGACTCAGGAGCCACCGGGAACTTCGTAAGCCCCGAGTTCATCCGAAAGCACAACCTAGAGACAACCCCCCTTCCCCAGCCCATTCCCGTCTGTAATGTCGATGGAACCCCGAACGAAAATGGAGCTATAACAGAAGAGCTAGAAGCCCTCCTGACCTTCGGGCGACACACAGAGCGGGCACGCTTCGCGGTTGCAAATCTCGGGCGCCAGTCCCTCATCATAGGACACTCGTGGTTGCTGCACCACAACCCAGAAGTGGACTGGGTATGACAGAGAGTCGTCATGTCCCGCTGCCCGTCCTCCTGCAGACAACCGCGAATACAAGATGATCAGGACCCGGTACTGGAGCCTGGGGATGGGATCTACGCTGCCATCATTCCCCCAAGCTGGGGCCATGACCTGAGAGCCACCACGACCCCCTCGCAGCGGATGGCCCAAGAGGCCTGCGACCCGGAGGCTGAGCCTGCGTCGTTTGAGACGCTAGTACCAGAGCACTACCAGGACTTCCGGGATGTGTTCTCCAAAGAAGCCTTTGACCAACTGCCCCCCCGGAAGCCCTGGGACCACGCTATAGACCTGGTACCGGATGCCAAACTGCCCAGGGGGAAGACCTTCCCACTCTCGCGCCCGGAACAGAAAGAGCTGGACGAGTTCCTACGTGAGAACCTACAGAACGGGCGCATACGGCCATCCAAATCCCCCATGGGAGCACCAGTCTTCTTCGTCAAGAAGAAGGATGGGTCCCTACACCTGGTCCAGGACTACAGGAAGCTGAACGAGATCACGGTGAAGAACTCGTACCCGCTCCCCCTCATCTCAGACGTCCTCGCCCGCCTCCGCAACGCCAAATACTTCTCAGCCTTGGACCTACGCTGGGGGTTTAACAACGTCCGGATCAAGGACAGAGACGAGTGGAAGGCGGCATTTGCGACCAACCGGGGGCTGTTCGAGCCCATGGTGATGTTCTTCGGCCTGTGTAACTCCCTGGCAACCTTCCAGACCATGATGAATGACATCCTGAGGGATTTCATCGACCGGGAGGTTGTCATCTGTTACATGGACGACATCCTGATCTTCACGGCCACCCTGGAGGAACATCGAAGGGTCGTCCGAGAAGTCCTAGAGACGCTAAGGAGAAGGAGGCTCTTCCTTAAGCCAGAGAAGTGTAAGTTTGAGCGAACCCGGATCGAGTACCTGGGCCTCGTTATCTCGGAGGGTAACGTTGCGATGGACCTGGTGAAGATCCAGGGTGTCCTCGACTGGCCCCCCCCAACCAAGGTGAAAGAAGTACAATCCTTCCTAGGATTCGTGTCAGGGCACACCCGCCTGACCCGGGCCCACCCGGGCCCACCCGGCCACACCACACCCGCTCCCCGCTGTCTATCCCCCTCCCCCTCCTTCCTCCCTCTCCTCCCCCCTCTTTTCCCTTTTCTTTCCCCTTTCTTTATTTCATTCTTCTCATGTTCCTCTTCCTGTTTATTTCTTTCTATCTACATGGACCACCTTCCCTTGTATCGATGTACTATTGACCCGTCCGGCCCACACACCCCGGACGGCCTCCCGCTGTGCCCAGCACGCGCGCATGTAGCGGACGCTCTCGGGATCCCCCACGGGGACACCCGGATGCCTGCGGCTGCCTCCGAGGATGACGTGGCACCTGTCATGTGACTCAAGCCGCATGTACATAAATGTACCTGAAGTGGGAACCGAAGAAGTAACCTTCTTCTCACATTCTCCACTTCAGGTAAGTAGTATAGTTTTCCTCTTTAATAATAATAACACATTCTCCACTTCAGTCTGAGTGGCCAGGGACCACTGTCCCGGATCGGGCCCGCCAGTACGCACGCCCGCTCCACACCCCGCGACGGCCTCAGTGCCGGGCATTACCCCCGGGCCCTCTCGACCCCGGACGCGTCCCTGACAGCAGAAGAAGGTTTTAACCTTATTTCCCCCGCCTCACCCATCTCCCCAGCCATGGTGTCAGAAGAACAGTATGACGACCTGCTGGCCCGCTTCCAGGAGCTCCAAGCCATTGTGGAGAGCCAAACCCGCAACCACCCCCCACCCGCACCTGCACCCGCACCCGCCCCTGCACCTGCGCCTGTACCCACACTCGCGCCCAGACCCAAACCACCGAAGGTCGCTGCCCCCACTCCCTTCTCAGGAGCCAGTGAAGACCTCGATCGCTTCAAAGCCGAGTGCGGGATCTACTTCCATGTCCGCGCAGCCGAGTTCCCTACCGAACTATCCCAGATCCTCTTCGTCCTCTCCTACATGAAGGGAGGACCCGCAGGGGCGTGGGCGACACAACGGACGATCACCCTGTTGACAGCCACCTCCCCCACCATAACCATGGACGAGTTCAACATGGAACTCGATGCCATGTTTCAAGACCCGAACCGGGAGGCCACAGCTCGGCAGAAGTTGGCAGTCATCCGCCAAGGGACTGACTCCGTGGATAAGGTCATCCAGGAGTTCGAGATATTGGGACCCGCCTCGAGGCTAGGCGATGTCGGGCTGGTCGACCGGTTTGAGCAAGCGATTAACTCGCGGCTCAGGGAGAGTATATACCGCCTCCGCCCCATGCCCACCACTTGGACTGAGTGGAAGCGTGAAGCCACGCTTCTGGACAACCAGTGGCGACGTTTCCAAGCCACCCAACCACGCGCACCCCCACCTAGACCCCCATTCCCGCCAGCCCGACCTCCGCTGACCGTGACCCCATCCCAGACCCGACCCGCGCAGAACCCCCCACGACCTGCTCCTGCACCTCCGCCCCCCACCCCAGCAGCCCGTCCTACACCAGGGACGGGCCCCCAGCCGATGGATCTCGACAGGTCGAGGACTGACCAGAGACGGTGCTACAACTGTAACACCCCGGGTCATCTCGCGCGAGAATGCCCACACCCCAGGGTCAGCCGAGTACGACGTCTCCACCCGGAAGACCTGAGGACGTTGATGGAAGGGCTGAAGAGGCAGTTGACCGAAGGGACAGAGACGGTGGAGGGGGAACCAGAGGAAGAACCTCAGAGGGATTTTCAGGCAGGCGACCGGTAAGGGATGCGTCCCGGCCGCCCGTAGAAGATAGCTCGTGTAAATACCGCAGCGCGCGTAAGCCAACGCCAATGCCAAAGTTTCACCGAGTCATCGCGAAGAAAAAGAGGAGAAACGCATCCTCCACCCGTGAGAACGAGAAGACCCCAAGGGCAGCAACGCCCGAGGTAGCAGTCTCCCCCCCCACCATTTACGTCCTTTCCAAGCAGTCCCCCAGATCTCTTAACCTCACAGTGAAACTGACCGCCCTAACCTCCCTCGCGTCGGTATCTGTGTCAGCCCTCCTGGACTCAGGAGCCACCGGGAACTTCGTAAGCCCCGAGTTCGTCCGAAAGCACAACCTAGAGACAACCCCCCTTCCCCAACCCATTCCCGTCCATAATGTCGATGGAACCCCGAACGAAAATGGAGCTATAACAGAAGAGCTAGAAGCCCTCCTGACCTTCGGGCGACACACAGAGCGGGCACGCTTCGCGGTTGCAAATCTCGGGTGCCAGTCCCTCATCATAGGACACTCGTGGTTGCTGCACCACAACCCAGAAGTGGACTGGGTACGACAGAGAGTCGTCATGTCCCGCTGCCCGTCCTCCTGCAGACAACCGCGAATACAAAATGATCAGGACCCGGTACTGGAGCCTGGGGATGGGATCTACGCTGCCATCATTCCCCCAAGCTGGGGCCATGACCTGAGAGCCACCATGACCCCCTCGCAGCAGATGGCCCAAGAGGCCCGCGACCCGGAGGCTGAGCCCGCGTCGTTTGAGACGCTAGTACCAGAGCACTACCAGGACTTCCGGGATGTGTTCTCCAAAGAAGCCTTTGACCAATTGCCCCCCCGGAAGCCCTGGGACCACGCTATAGACCTGGTACCGGACGCCAAACTGCCCAGGGGGAAGACCTTCCCACTCTCGCGTCCGGAACAGAAAGAACTAGACGAGTTCCTACGCGAGAACCTACAGAACGGGCGCATACGGCCGTCCAAATCCCCCATGGGAGCACCAGTCTTCTTCGTCAAGAAGAAGGACGGGTCCCTACGCCTGGTCCAGGACTACAGGAAGCTGAATGAGATTACGGTGAAGAACTCGTACCCGCTCCCCCTCATCTCAGACGTCCTCGCCCGCCTCCGCAACGCCAAATACTTCTCAGCCTTGGACCTACGCTGGGGGTTTAACAACGTCCGGATCAAGGACGGAGACGAGTGGAAGGCGGCATTCGCGACCAACCGGGGGCTGTTCGAGCCCATGGTGATGTTTTTCGGCCTGTGTAACTCCCCGGCAACCTTCCAGACCATGATGAACGACATCCTGAGGGATTTCATCGACCAGGAGGTTGTCATCTGTTACATGGACGACATCCTGATCTTCACGGCCACCCTGGAGGAACACCGAAGGGTCGTCCGAGAAGTCCTAGAGACGCTGAGGAGAAGGAGGCTCTTCCTCAAGCCAGAGAAGTGTAAGTTTGAGCGAACCCGGATCGAGTACCTGGGCCTCATTATCTCGGAGGGTAACGTCGCGATGGACCCGGTGAAGATCCAGGGTGTCCTCGACTGGCCCCCCCCAACCAAGGTGAAAGAAGTACAATCCTTCCTAGGATTCGTAAACTTCTATCGCCGGTTCATCAGAGACTTCTCTGAGAAGGCCCGCCCCCTTCACAGGCTGACCCGGAAGACCCAAACCTGGAACTGGGGCCCAGATGAAGACGATGCCTTCCGTGCCCTCAAGGAAGCCGTCACCACAGCCCCTGTCCTCTCTTTCCCTACCGACCACGGCCGCTTCAGGCTCGAGTGCGACGCATCCAACTTTGCAACCGGTGCGGTCCTCTCCCAGCTCCAACCGGATGGAGAGTTCCACCCGGTAGCGTTCATGTCCAAAAGTTTCACGGATGTAGAGCGCAACTACGAAGTGTACGATAAAGAGATGCTTGCAATCGTCCGAGCCCTCGAGGAATGGCGACACTTCGTGGAGGGTGCTGAGGAGAAAGTCGAGATCTACACCGACCACCGTAACCTGGGCTACTTCCGGACGGCCCAGAGGTTAAATCGACGCCAGGCCAGATGGTCCCTCTTCCTCTCCCGCTTCCATTTCACCCTCGTCCACCGCCCAGGGAAGCTCATGGGGAAACCAGACGCACTCTCCCGCCGCGCTGACCACCCGAAGGGAAGGGACGACAATGAGGGGCTGACCCTCCTCCAACCGGCCTGGTTCGAGGCCCGTGCGACGGAAGCAGTCTCAATGGAGGGTGAGGAGGCGGACATCCTAGAGAGGGTACGAGGAGCGAGAGATCATGACGAACAGGTGGTAAAAGCCATGAGGGAACTGGGAGAAGGAACGTTGAGGTCGGACAAGTGGGAGAGACAGGGAGAGTTGGTCCTCTACCGGGGCAGGGTGTACGTTCCAAAAGACCCACAACTCCGCCACGATCTGGTACGGCTACACCACGACGCGCGGGCGACGGGACATCCAGGGCGATGGAAAACCCTAGAGCTCGTCTCCCGCGACTACTGGTGGCCTCGGATGGCAGAATATGTCGGGCGATACGTACGTGGATGCGACACCTGTAACCGCGTCAAACCCTTCCCCGCACGGAAGGTTGGGAAGCTCACCCCAAATAAAGTTCCCACCCACCGTTGGCAGGTGATCTCGGTAGACATGGTGGGAGAGCTCCCAGAGTCGAAAGGTTATAACGCCATCCTAGTTGTAGTGGACCGTCTGTCCAAACGCATCCACGCGATCCCCACTGTGACATCCGTGGACTCGGCTGGTATCGCCCGGCTCTTCCTAGAGCACGTCTGGAAGCACCACGGGCTCCCGGAAGAGATTCTTAGCGACAGAGGGAGCGCCTTCGTCTCGCGCTTCTCAAAAGAACTTGCAGATCTCCTGGGGGTCAAGCTAACCCCCTCAACGCCCTACCACCCCCAGACTGACGGACAGACAGAGCGGGTTAACCAGGAAATCGAGGCCTACCTTCGGGTGTTCGTCAACCACCGCCAGGACGACTGGGCGGACTGGCTCCCACTGGCAGAATTTGCCTACAACAACCGCGTCCACTCGTCCACCCGTCGAACCCCCTTCGAGCTTGACACCGGGCAGCATCCCAGGATGGGGACGGAGCCCACACGTACGTCCGAGGTAGAAGCCGCCGACGCCTTCTCGTCCAGGATGATGAAGATGCAGGAAGAGGCGAAGGCGGCCCTGGAACACGCAGCGGACGAGATGGCCCGCTACTACGACCGAGGTCGAGAGACAGCCCCCAAGTACCAGGAGGGTGACCGAGTCTGGCTCAGCGCCCAAAACTATACGACTGACCGCCCGACCAAGAAGCTAGACCATAAGTGGTTAGGCCCCTTCAAAGTTGTCAAGGTCGTCTCCCCGGCTGCCGTCAAGCTCCAACTCACCGCACGGCAAAAGGGAATTCACCCAGTCGTATCTGTGACGAACGTAAGACCCTACCGCCCGGACGAGATCGCAGAACGACCCCCTGACCCCCGCCCAGGCCCAGAACTCGTAGATGGAGAGGAGGAATATGAAGTGGAAAAAATACTGGACTCTAAGTGGTTACGCCGGAAGCTCTGGTATTTAGTAAAGTTCGCGGGTTGGCCGAACTCAGAGAATGAATGGCTCCCCCGAGACCAACTAATCCATGCCCCTGACCGGATCGAGGAGTTCCACCAAACACACCCCCATGCCCCAGGAAGGGAGAGAACGAACCCCCTGGCCGCTTCGAGGCGAAGCGGCTTAAGGAGGGGGTGATGTCAGGGCACACCCGCCTGACCCGGGCCCACCCGGGCCCACCCGGCCACACCACACCCGCTCCCCGCTGTCTATCCCCCTCCCCCCTCCTTCCTCCCTCTCCTCCCCCCTCTTTTCCCTTTTCTTTCCCCTTTCTTTATTTCATTCTTCTCATGTTCCTCTTCCTGTTTATTTCTTTCTATCTACACGGACCACCTTCCCTTGTATCGATGTACTATTGACCCGTCCGGCCCACACACCCCGGACGGCCTCCTGCTGTGCCCAGCATGCGCGCATGTAGCGGACGCTCTCGGGATCCCCCACGGGGACACCCGGATGCCTGCGGCTGCCTCCGAGGATGACGTGGCACCTGTCATGTGACTCAAGCCGCATGTACATAAATGTACCTGAAGTGGGAACCGAAGAAGTAACCTTCTTCTCACATTCTCCACTTCAGTCTGAGTGGCCAGGGACCACTGTCCCAGATCGGGCCCGCCAGTACGCATGCCCGCTCCACACCCCACGACAGCCTCAGTGCCGGACATTACCCCCGGGCCCTCTCGACCCCGGACGCGTCCCTGACAAGGTCATAGGAGTTGTATAGGAATAGGGCAGAGGGAGGTGGAGGATCTGGGATATGACAATATCTGAAGAAAGGAAAAATAAAAATACTTCCCAACAAAATGAAAGTCTCTAGCTCATCTGGTTGCAGAGATATGATGAGTTTTTGGTTGGGCTTGGTTTTGAGCGATTGTGCCAAATCAAGTCACATGGACATCACTATGGTTGCCTGGTCATGTGCAACTTTGCATTACTTTGTTTGCAAGACAAATATGTATGAGTTCTAGGGAATCTCTTGATGATTTGAAAGTCACAAGCCTCAGGTGGCATCTGTGAGAACTTGTGAGTTGTGTTCAATAGTGATTCTATAGTGCTTCAAGTTTAAATCGTGCACTTTCTTGATGATCAATGGGGCACTGACTTGCACTGACTTGTACTTGCCACATGGGTGGACCTTGATGCATTCATTGATGCATGGTTTCTTCAACCTGTCAAAAGGAAGCACTATGGGCCTGAATCACTTGCTAGTCTGGGACCTGACTGACCCTACTGAATAGAGGTCAG
This sequence comes from Cantharellus anzutake, assembly GCF_015039405.1. Taxonomy (NCBI): domain Eukaryota; kingdom Fungi; phylum Basidiomycota; class Agaricomycetes; order Cantharellales; family Hydnaceae; genus Cantharellus; species Cantharellus anzutake. Next base: position 494,267 of record NW_024066972.1, read on the forward strand.
AATGTGGCCAGATATGGAAGTGCTGCATAAGGGAATACTGAATAGTGTCTGTGATGTGATTCAAATGTTTTGTATTGTACATGTAATTATGATGACCATTGCTGGAGTCCAGTTTGCAGAGGGTCGCACAACAAGTCATTTAGCATTAACCCATGTGGTCGTTGCACCCAACCCAAGCCTGGGAGCTTGAGGAAGCACTGTCATATCCATATTACTCCGGACCTCCGCTCCTGATTCTGGACCTCCATCTCCTCCTCCCCCTGTTGGTTGTTGAGAGCCCACTCTACCTCTGGCTCCAACACAATGTCCAACACTACCTCCAGTCCGACTCCGGTTTACTCTGGGTCTGATCCCAACCTTGTACCTTCCAGACCAGAGCTTGTGATGCTCCACACCTCCGGCTCCGGACTCCTGTACTGGAACCCCATTGCACCTCCACCTCTGGAACTCTGGTCACATCTCTGCCCCCTGTTAGAACTGGGCAAGGGCGGACAATTCCGGAGGGGAACCAGAGACTTAGCAAGGAGGGACCTTGGCCTCAGTGACTCAAGCAGAGCACTGTGCCATTGCTGTTTGTCCATTTGGTCCTTAATTTCATAGGAGGCAAGCAGGAAGTCTCTAGGGGGCATTTCAGGTCGATTTTAGACTAAGGACTAAAACGAGTATGTACAAGCACTGTTACAGGAATGGAGTCTCTCGCGACCGTGTCGACTGAATGTCAACCACAGTGGGTCCTCCTTCTCCACATCCTCCCATCTCTTTCTTACATTCTCCCCACTTCCCCCCCTTCTTACACACTCACTCCACGCTAAGCTTTCCCTTATTGGGTTTTGGTGCTGGCCGGATTATTTATTCTATTTCACGAGATTTCTCGCAATCATTTCTTATTCAATAGTTAGCATCATGTTCATGTACGGCTACAGCCGAAAAGATGGAACTTAACGAAACACCCTCATCTTCTGTGCAACAACTGTAAACCTCCTTGTGCCAACACTGTAACATCTGTGTAAGATTGTATATGTCTCGGTCACCATCTATATGGGTCATCCCTACCAAGGTTGACAACTCTAGCTGCAGATTGTTGAGTTCACACGTGACTCAACTCAGGTATGCACAAACACCTTTTGTTATGACTCACGTCGCTTGCCCAGGTACTGGGCTCATGTCTGTCTCACCTAACGGTGAGCAACTGGTTAACTCTATGGACAGATTGGTATTTGATACAAGCCCGTTCCCCTCGTCGCTGGTATGCTCTCGCAAGCGCCAAGTAGCCGTTGATCCCACCACGTGTTGTTCAACCTACGATCGACTAACCCCTCCATCACCGGTATGCTCATACGAGTGCCAAGTACCCGTTGACGTGAATACAGACCGCTTGCCAAATGAATGGTCTCATACCTTGTTGCCAGTATGCCCATCTGGGCGCCAAGTATCTGTCAACCCAGCCTCAAGTAGTTCCCTCAAGGAGCTGGAATCTCACTCGTTGCCGGTACACCCATCTGGGTGCCAAGTACCTGTCAACCAAATCTCAGGAAGCTCCCTCAAGGAGCTGTTATATCACTCGCTACCAGTATGCTCCCTTGAGTGCCAAGTACCCACTAGCCCTTTGTCTTCGACTGGTCCAGTTCTGGATATCCCCTTTGCCTGTGACCCTATACACCTGTGCACAGTACGCTCATGTAACGAGCACCAAGTATCCATTGTAGCAGACTCCCATTCACTGCAAGGTCTCAGCTTTCTGTCAAAAGCTCCAAGGCTACCAGACAATACTCATTACACGACTAGGCCACCCTACATACACGAGGTCGACGATTCCAAGTCGTCTATAAGGACAGAAAGAAATGGATTACCCATAACCCATTTCTTTAACAAGCGCTGATATATATAATGGAGAGGGCGAAAGCACAAGGAAACAAAGGGGATCCGAATCGGAACAAAGGCGTCCGATCGGGAACAAAGGGATGACAGAAGTGGAGCGGTACCGAAGGTCATAGGGCTGAACCCGTGGTACGTCCGAAAGGAGGTAAGGAGGGCGAAGCCCAGAGGGGCAGGAGGATGAGGGGAAGTGGGGATGATGACTAACTGGCTAGAATGGGAAGAAGCAGCAGTCCAAATAGGGATGAGGGGAAAACATGAGAGATACATTACAAGTGGCGAAAGTGCCGAAGATGATCCGTGGAGCTTGGAGGTTACGGAGGTTATGGAGGTGGAGTTGAAAGTCCGAGGAATATTGGCAATGGTGTTTATGTAGTATGAGGTCACCAATGCAATGGACTAAGGCCGAGGTGGAGTCAAAGTCCGAGGTAGGAGCTATGATGGAGGCTCGGAGCAAAGGTATGAGTGGTGTCCGAGTACAAAGTATGGGACAGCGGCGGTGTTGATGTGGCAGCCCGACGCCACATGAGGACAAAGGGGAGGCGGAGCTGCAGGCAAAGCGTTGGAGGCACTAGTTTCACCATTGTTATCCGCTTTGTTGTATAGTTAGATAGACATAAAAGGGTGAGGATTACCTGAGTGCTGTCATATCCATACAATTCCGACCTCCGCTCCGGGCTCCCGGAACTCCGAACTCCGACTTCCGGAGTCCTACTTCCCTTCTGTCACCTTCTCCTTGCCGACTCCCAAGAGGTTATCCCACCTCCGGCTCGGACACCACCTTTGGTCCGACTCCGGAACATTCCGGGTCCGACCCCAACCTCGACACCTTCCAGATGAGTATGCAAAACCTATGCTCCCGACTCCGGACCTCCGCTCCGGAATCCCGTTTGCATCTCCGTCTCTGGAACCTCCGGTCTTAGCTCCAACCTCGGACTTTGACCCCACCTCCACTTATACCCATTGTATTGGTTAGCTCATTCCATTTAATTACATTTGCCAATATTCTGGAGTTTAACTTCCGAGTTCGGACTTTCCGGACTTACCTCGGACCTTGCAACTATTGCATTGTCCTATTCAATTCTGCTATTCTCCCTCATTCCTATTTGGGCTGCTGCTTCCTTTCTATTCAGTCAGCTAGCCATTCCCCACTCCCAACCTCCTTCCTTCCTCCTTGGGCCTTGGCCCTTCATTCCTCCTTTGAGAAACACCATTGAGTCAAACCCTTGACCCTCGGTGTTGTTCCTCTTTCCATCTCCCTTTGTCTCCTTTTGTCCTACCCTTGTTCCTTTTGATTCCGGACCCCTCCTTATATACAATGTACCTAGTAACTTGTAACCTCAGTCCGAAATCGACCTGAATTCCCCCCAAGAGACTTTCCCTCTGCTAGATCCGAAATTAGGGACCCCTAGGACAACCAGCAATGGCACAGCGCTCCGCCTGAGTCGCTGAGGCCGAGGTCCTTCCATGCTAAGTCTCCGATTCCATTCCGGAGTCGTCCGAATCCGCCCATTCTAACAAGTGCGATGCTCAACCCTGTTTGACATCGCGCTCTAGGTAAGTCCTCAACCTTACAGATTGTACATAGTTTACATCTTGCCTAACATAATAACCCCGTTTGACATCGTGCTCTAGACACCGCACTCTAGTCTTCCTCCCACTGATTTACAGGTTATCAGCCCAGTACAACTCTATCCCAGCACTGCGCAAAGCCTACCGCCTGGCACCGCTGAACTGTTGTCTGACATGACTGCCCAGTTCTGACTCGCCACACCCACCGCCCAGCACTGCTGAACTTTTGTCTGAAACGACTGCCCAGTTGTGACTCACCACACTTCTGTTCTGGTTGTAACACCGAAGAACCATGACTACCACCCTGCTCAAAGATTCTGCCATTGACAAGGCCGTTCTTACCATCCCCAAACTAAAAGGACGAGATGACTGGATCCTGTGGTCTGGGAACCTCGAAATAGCCATGGACCACACCTGGGACTTCATTGAAGGCAGCAACACCACAGCTCCTGATGCGTCCAAAGTAACTGAACACCAAGATTGGGTAATTGGGGATCGGAATGCTTGTCAAAGGATCTGGCTCTCACTTGATGAATCAATCCAACGCAATGCCTTTCCACACAGGAAAAGCTCCACTGCCATCCTGTTCAAGGCCCTCAAAGATGAATATGAGGACTCTGGATCCACAGCGGAATTCTATGCCAGACAGAGCTATAACAACGCTAAGCTCAGCGACTACAACTCAGTTTCAGAATACCTGACAGCCCTTATCAATTTTGCCTACCTGGTCAACAAGGAAGTGACTGACAATGAGGACCACATTGGAAATCGTTCGATCGCCATGCGCCTCATCCATACACTCCCACCCTGCATGCATACACTACAAACAATGCTCCTTGATACTCCTCTTCCAAAGGGTGTGAAGTGGAACTTGGATGATCTCAAGAGAAGGGTACAAGCCGATGAATGTCATGCACGTGCAGCAGGAGAGAACCTGGGGACCAAACCTGACTCACTCCAAACCCTGAAGGCACTTGCTGCTGAGGGGGAACGACCTAAAGGGAAGAGGAAGGACCCAAATGACCCCATCTGGCTCTCCCGGCAGACTTGCTGGAAGTGTGGACAGACAGGCCACATTCGTTCTAAATGTACCGCAATGCAAGAAGAAAAGGATGCGTACCGGGAAAAGAAAGCTGCAGAACAAAATGGTAGTGCCAACGTTACTACTGTCAGTACTGTCAGTACCACACCAGTAGGCGTTGAGATGGCCATGTGCACCACCGCATTGGGGAACGAACCTCCCACTGCCAGACCTAAGAACAGTGTTAGCTCCATGTGTGCTGAATACATCACTGACACTGCCCTGGTAGCGGACAAACCCATGGATACCGTAAAAGCATGGATTGTGGATTCTGGCTGCAGCAACCATTTCTGCCCAAACAGGACGGAATTTCTTGATTACACACCTTTCACTACCCTGCGACACATCCGGCTTGGCAATGCCAGTACAATCCCCTCACCTGGACAGGGAACAGTCTTGATCCCCTGCACTGCAAATGGAAAGATTGTCCATCGCAAAGTCTTGGAAGTACAGTACGTGCCTGAACTGGCTTATGGTCTTCTCTCCTGCTGGGTCTTGATCTGCTGTGGAATACGAGTAACCTTTGATGAGAGAACCAACACCTGCAAATCTCGAAATCCGGAACCTTAATTGCCGAGTCGCTAACAGAGTTGGGGCCATTGTTCTACCTAAACCAACCACAGTTGTCATCTCCCAAGGCCCCTCAGCTAGATAATGGACCAGCCGCAATGACCACTGCACCTTCTTTTGACCTCTTGCACAAGCGACTGGCCCACCTGGGGAAGGAATCACTTTGCACCATGATCAAGGAAGGGGCTGTGCTCGGTGTCAATGGAACCCGGAATGAGTCTGAAGACTTTGATTGTGAAGCCTGCATCAGGGGGAAAATGGTGAGGGGTTCTTTCACAAAGGGCCATGACATTGCGACCACACGCTTTGGCTGAGTACACTCGGATATCTGTGGCCCGATGGAAGTCCTATCGCTTGGGAAGAAACAGTATTTTTGCATGCTGGTTGATGACAGGACGAACTTTACCTGGTTTTATCCCTGTGCGCTAAAGTCAGACTTCACCCCTTGGTTTGCCAAGATGGACACCTTCTTTGCGAACCAGTTTGGGACACATGTCAAAATACTGAGGACCGACTGGGGGGGAGAATATGTAAACGGAGCTCTGGAGAAGTATTGCGCAGAGAAAGGAATCGGTGTGGAGTTGACGGTCCCTCATACCCCTGAACAGAATGGTGTCGCGGAATGGACAAACAGGAGGATTCTGGACAAAGGGCGCACCCTGATGGAGGATGCACATGCACACGATTTTCTCTGGGCAGATGCCCTCGTGACTGCTACCTATGCAATCAACCGCACAGTGGATAGTCGCTCTGATAGAATCACCCCTTTTGAACGACTCTATGCAAAGAAACCCAATGTCTCTCACATGAGGGTTTGGTATGCCGATGTTTTCATCCATAGACCAAAAGATCTAGGAGCGCTAAAGCTGGGGGAGCATGGAAAATTGGTGAAGTTTTTGGGCTACCCCAAAGGCTGTAGTGGGTACAGGACATATGACCCGATCACTCACAAAGTTGAGGTTGTACATGCGCCAATTTTCCGGGAGGAAGCAAAGGCAGCAGCACATGTGTTCTTCGAATCGGCACAGAGTGACTCGGACAGCGATGCGGAGGTGAGTCCTGAGAGTCGTTCGACACCGGCAACCGCCGAGGACTCTCCTACAAGTCACGATGGTCCAGTTGACACAGCACCTGATGCATCACATGTTCCGCCTGTCCCTCCTACTCACCACAATCGACCAGCCAGGGTGCGTCGTCCACCACATCGTTTTGATCCATCCGAATATGGACCACATGGCCGACGAAAGGAACTGATTGCCAATGTCTACAAGGATCTCTGGAATGACGTGCCTGTGGCAGCAACTGTCAAGCTTGAAGATGTCCTGGACATAGCCCTAGATGAGGTCCATCTGACCAGCACAGTACTAGCTAACGATACAGATCTCCCAGATGCCCCATCTTTGCGCGAAGCACTTGCTGGGCCTGAATGTGATCTGTGGCACAAGGCCATTCTGGAGGAACTGGCGGCGATTAAAGAAGCCATGTGGAAGCTCATTGAACCAACGCCTGATATCTGAAACATCGTTGGGTGCCATTTTGTCCTGCAGAAGAAGCGGGGCGCCAATGGGGAAGTCACTCGCTTCAAGGCGCAGTTGGTTGCCCAAGGGTTTAGCCAACGTGAAGGTATTGACTATTCTGAGACTTTCACCCCAGTTGTCAAATCCGCATCGTTACGAGTTTTTCTTGCCATTTGTGCTTGCCATGGGTGGAGAGTCCACCAGATGGACATCAAGTCTGCATACCTGAATGGCACCCTATCTGAAGATATCTACATGCAGCAACCCAAGGTATATGAGGAAAAGGGGGAGGAACACAAGCTGGCCAAGTTGAAGAAGGGTCTTTATGGTCTAAAGCAAGCGGGAAGGGAGTGGTACGCCATGCTGCATGATTTTCTCATCCAACTGGGTTTCCAATGGACACATGCTGACCATTCTGTCTTCGTCTTCAAACGAGGTCGATCAATCATCATTATCCCAGTATACGTCAATGACAAGCTCCTAGCTGGAAATGACGAAAACCTCCTGACATCCATCCAAGACTCAATAAGCTCGCATTTCAAAGTATCTAGTTGCAGTGAGGCCTCATGGATACTCGGAATTTGAGTCCACCAGGACATCGCAGCAGGGACACTGTCAATTGACCAGTCCCAGTACATCAAGGACATCTTAGCGCGTTTTAAAATGACCGACTGTCACATTGCCCTTACACCACTACCCATGAGAGCTCAGTACAAACCTGCCTCCATGGAAGACCACTCTAGGGTTTCCTCATACCCTTACCTCGAAGCGATTGGCTCACTAATGTATGCCGCTCTGGGAACTCGACCAGATATCTGTGCTGCTGTTCAGGCACTCTCTCCTTTTGTGGCGACATTCGGACGTGAACATATCGAGGGGATCAAACATATATTCAGGTATCTTGCAGGCACTATGAACCGGGGGATAGTATACACAGCGGGGGGAGGGGAACTTGTGGGGTACACGGATGCGGACTGGGTGAATGATGCAATGAACCGGAAGTCGATCTCAGGATATGTCTTCTTGTTGTCTGGGGGAGCAATCTCCTGGATGTTGAAGCAGCAGACTAACATAGCTGACTCATCAACATACGCAGAGTACATCGCAGCAGCGGAAGCAGCAAAGGAACTGGTGTGGCTGCAACGACTTCTTGAGGAACTACATGAAGGCATCACCGGACCAACAATGACAATCGCACTGCAGATCTACTCGCTTGAAATCCCGTCAACCATGCTGCCACGAAGCATGTCGATGTACAATACCATTTCATCAGGGAATGTATCGCGGATGGGACAGTCAGCCTCAAGCTTGTGAAGCACAAACACTTCTGCCTGATGATGGGGATGGAGTACGTGGCCTAGAGAAGGTGTGGACGTCAGGCTGTGGGGGAGTGTTGATGTGGCAGCCTGATGCCACAGGAGGACAAAGGGGAGGCGGAGCTGCAGGCAAAGCATTGCCAAGTGGCAAACCCTTAGTCACACAAAGCGTCACAGGCGCTAGTTTCACCATTGTTATCCACTTTGTTGTATAGTTAGATAGACATAAAAGGGTGAGGATTACCTGAGTGCGATGCTCAACCCCGTTTGACATCGTGCTCTAGGTAAGTCCTCAACCTTACAGATTGTACATAGTTTACATCTTGCCTAACATAATAACCCCGTTTGACATTGCGCTCTAGACACCGTGCTCTAGTCTTCCTCCCGCTGATTTACAGGCAGAAGGTCGTAACTTGGCAGGAGGTCGGCGGAAGAGGGCCAGAGGGAAGAGAGAGGAAAGAGGAAGGAGGAAAGGTGTGGAGGAGAGGAAAGGTGTGGAGGAGAGGAAAGGTGTGGAGGAGAGGAAAGGTGTCAGGTCTGAAGGTGAGTATTGGAGCAGACGGGAGAAGAGTAGGAGGATGATGGAAGGGTGGAGGTGTTGTGGGGAGGAAGCGGAGGAGTGGGAGGAGGAGTAGTAGGAGGGTGGCAAGAGGGGTGGTGTTTGGTCCGGGGTGGGTATCGGAGCGGATGGAGATAGGACAGGAGAGGGACGGAGGAGTGGAGGTGGCATGGGAGGTGAGAGGAGGCGTGGTGCCAGGACTGAAGGTGAATATCGGAACGGACAGTGGTAGGGCAGGACTCCGGAGGTGGTGAAGGAGGAGGTCTGTGTCAGGGCACATACCCTGACTTAGCCCAGACCCGGACCCGCATCCGGACCTGCTCCACTTCCCACGGACTTCCTGCACCGCACGCTCCGCGCGCCGCATGATCCAACCCCGGATCCCACCTCATGTGACTTCCGGGTATCCCCGGAAGTTTTTGCCATATTGGGGCCACTGTGGGAAAGTGAGAAGTTAACCTTCTTCTCACTTTCTTACCCACAGTAGTTGTGCCTTGAGACTAGGCTGTTACAGATTAGGCTGTGGGCTATAGAGAGAGGGGTCATGGGGACCCGGGGTCCATCCCCTGACAGTCTGGGAGTCGGGTCGGGATCGGGTATGCATGGATATGACACCCCCAGACTTTGACCTCCTCCTCCATCTTATCTCCTTGTATTCCTTATTGCATTTCATTTATTATGTCTAGCCAATATTCTGGACTTAGACTTCTGACTCCAGACCCTGCAGTCTCTACTGTATGGTGTCATTTAATCCTCTTGTTGCTCCTTCCTTATTTAGATGGCTGCTTCCTTTCCATATTAGTCAGCTGTCATTCCCCACAACCCACTCCACTCCTTCCCCTCTTGGCCTTGCCCTTTTGGGAAGCACCATAGAGTTCCAACCCTTGACCCTTGGGGTTGTTCCCTCATCCAGTCCCCCTTTGTCCTCCTTCCAGTTCCCTTTGTCCTCTGACTCCACTCCTGTATTATTATATATACACTCTGTACATAGTTTCCTGTACCCCTAGGCTGAAATCAATGATTAGAGAACCAGAATCGACTGGATTGTCCCCCCAAGAGACTCCCCCTTGCCAACCTGAAATTAAGGACCACCTTAGACAACAAACCAACAGCACAGTGCTCCACTTGAGTCGCTGAGGCCAAGGTCCCTCCTTACTGAGTCCCTTCCCCACTTCTGGACAATTACATGCTCTATAACAAGCACAGTCAAGGTCATGGAGTCAATACCTGGGCATGTGGTAAAATTAATAGTTTAATATTAGTTGTAACTGTATCTGCTGTTGGTGTGCTGTGGCCACGTCCCTCACTGGTCACCTTCCTGAAAATCCTCTTGGGCCTCTGCTTCCCGCCCTTCTCCTCCATCCATCTCTGTCTCATCTACCAGCTGCCTCCTCAGCCTGTCATATCCATCTACAGCCATCGTCCTCCACTATCTCCAATCCTTCCGGACTACCTCCGCTCCTTCATCACTAACCTCGGAGCCCCGCAATCACCTCTGACTCCCTCAATGGTCACCACCCCCTCAATTCAATATATTACCTATGCCTCCCTATGTACGGAACCCCGAAGGCCTCCAGACAGCTCCAACGTCCACTAGCACACTCCCACCCCCGCTGGGCAATTCACTTGCTTGCCCTGCAAGTCTACCTTTGGGCCTATCCCTCCTTTCCATTTCTGGGTTATAGCCTACCATTCTGCTAACCCTGTAACCCGACTCGTCAGTAATATTCAGTCAGCTAATGTTTAACTCCATTAGCTCTGCTCTGCTCAGTCCTGCCATTCACGGGCCTGCCCTCGCTGTAACTATATATACTTAACTTGTAGATAGGTTACACCTTAGTGATAAAATCGACTAGAGTTAATCCCCCTTTAGTTCTCGCTGCCAGTAAGTAAATTAGGGCATGGATGTGTAACTAGGCACAGTGCTCCTGGTCTGAGTCACTGAGGCCGAAGCCCTCCACCATGGAGACAACTCCTTCGTCTCACTTCAGGTCTCTAACACAGCCCCTCCATGAGTGCTCTGAGGTCCTCCAGGTGCATCCATCTGACTCAGCGGACTTTTGGTTGCGGGCAGTCTTGCGCAATGTGCCCCAGTGCATTGCAGTTATATCACTGCCCATTTCGTCTTTGCTCTGTCCTCAAGTGGTTGAGGTCCATGGGTTGTGGCCCTGTCCCTGCCACAGGGCAGGCTGCAGGAGGTGGGGGTGCAGTGGTGGCTGGGGGCATGGGGGTGCAGGGGCTGGGTGTGCTTGCGGGAAGGTGGGGTCTCACAGGTGAGAGTTGAGGTCTGACTGGGGGCAGGCAGGGCTGTGTTGCCTGGAAGCGCTGCCACTGGGTGTTGAGGAGGGTGGCCTTGCACTTCCATTTGGCCCAGGTCGTTGGCATGGGGTGGAGGCAGTAGATGCTCTTGCAGAGCCGGGAGTTGATCACCTGTTTGAAGCGGTGTGAGGTCTCAGTGGGGTTGCTCAGCACACACAGCTGTAAGTGATACAATGGTGTGTATATTACGGTGTGTGTAAGCAGTTAACGGAAGTTCCCGCTGAAGGAGAGAATGAAGGAAGGTCAGTTGGGAGGTTCAAACAAGACCACCACCAAGCTGTTCCCTGGTTCTTTTGTTAAGATGGGGAAGTGTACTAGTAATATTTGTTGTAATTATAGTACCAATCCGAGTGTTTTGGATAATTCTATTTTATGGGTTAGTCTAAAGTTTCTGGGAATTGACTTACAGATAAACCGAGCCCTGCGGAGCTGTTCCTCTTTTGTAATTTCTTAATTTGTCTGGGTGTAATTCTGTGTAGAGTTGTTTAATTTGGATTTTAACTTGAATTAAATCTTCTACTTGGTGAGGTTTCAAAGATTCTACTCAGTTAATGGATTTAGATTGTGTCTGGAGTGTCCCTTGAGTTTGTTTTATTTTTGTCTTATTTTATTGCTTGTTTTAACTGTAGCAAAAGTGTTTACACTTTGAAATCTGGAGTGTTAACCAGCTCTCCTGTTGAAATATCTACTTAATATTTCCCTCCTGAATTGCTGCCTTTTACTGGCAATCTTAACTGTATATCACTTTTTCATGCTGGAGTGACAACCAGAAATGCTTGAGAAAAATAATACTCTATTTTCTTACTTCTCTGAGGGGGGGAAAAGGTCGCAGAAAGGGTCTCCCTTTTATACTCCTTGGGTCGCCTTCCTTTTTCATGCTCTACCTCGTATTTACAGGATTTATTTACAGTGTATTTTCCTCAAACTGAATAAAAAATGAAAATTTCATGCTATAGTTCTACTGCGCTCAGCTGCGCTGAACTGCAGCTCTACTGCGGTCAGGCTGCACCTAGAATCCTTATTGTCCTTCCTTGCCTAAACTGTTTTAATGGTTAATTAGAACTTGACTGCACTGCATTTGTTGCAGTTTCCTATTTCAAATTCCTCATATTTACCATTAAGTTCACTATGACTCGGTGATTCTGAATTCAAACTTCGCATTACTATGCGTATGGCTGTGCTGAGACCTTCAGCTGATTATTCCATTTTTATCAGCGACATTTAGTTAAAACGAGACTTGAAATGGTAAATGAGTGAATTATTCAGGTTTAGAACTGAAAGAAAAAGTTGCTAGTAGTCAATAATTACTCAAATGAATGTATTATAGCTCTCCACTTCATTAGAATATCGTTCCCTAAAATTCCCGCCATGGTCCATCATAGTGTAGTGGTTTTCATGGATTTCGTTCATCTTCCCTGATTCCCCTTTGTATTATCATATCCTAATCCTCCATATGTATTGTTCGTTGTTATAGTAGGTCGTCCTCGAAGATATCATATTTTTATGTATTTTATTTAGGGCTCTGGACCTCTTGAAGCTGTCTTCCCATGCATTTTCAGGTTTCTAACTTCATGTCCTTGTATCTCATTCATTTCTGGATAGTTTTTCACGTTCTTGGTATCATAAATTTTCATTTATTCCCACCTTTCCAATGGTACTAAAGTTGTGTTCTATTTCCTGGTATTCGTCGAGTTAGCAAAAGTTTGCATGCACATTTGGTAATCACATGCATTGTTCCCGTAGTCGTTCGTATGTGGGCACCATTTCTGTTTAATTGTTCAGGATTTATGGTATGCGCGGGTGTTTGTATCCTTCATATGGGCTTCCATGATTTATTTCAGATTTTTCCCTCATGATCTAAGGTTGTTTTGTACTTTCCATGCTTTGTTTTGACCGGGGTCTTCCTTATTTGGATGGAAATTCGTCTTTGTGATCTGCCGAAGTGCGGATCTCGGTTCCAATGGCCAGTTCCCTTCCACCCTCACGTGTCTTTAAGCATGATGCAGATTTCTATATTCCCATCGTTGGTATATCTTCACAACAGCCAGACCATTTGGGCTGAAAATTTGCATAACTATAGTTCCTTATTTTTCATAATTTCCGTGTAAATTTCGTTGTATGTTTTAATTATGGATCCTACATAAACATCGTCTTTTCCCTGAGCCCGGACTTTTGATGTCTGTTAGAACTTGCGGATTCGGACGACTCCGGAATGGAATCGGAGACTTAGCGTGGAAGGACCTCGGCCTCAGCGACTCAGGCGGAGCGCTGTGCCATTGCTGGTTGTCCTAGGGGTCCCTAATTTCGGATCTAGCAGAGGGAAAGTCTCTTGGGGGAATTCATGTCGATTTCGGACTAAAACCAAAACGAGTATGCACAAGCGCCGATATATATAATGGAAGGGGCAAAAGCACAAGGAGGACAAAGGGTAACCGAATCGGAATGAAGACGTCCGAACGGGAACAAAGGGTAGAAGAAGCGGAGAGGTACCGAAGGTCATAAGGCAGGACCTGTGATACATCCGAAAGGAGGTAGGGAGGGCGAGGCCCAGAGGGGCAGGAGGATGAGGGGAAGTGGGGATGATGACTAACTGGCTAGAATAGAAAGAAGCAGTAGTCCAAATAGGGATGAGGGGAAAACACGAGAAATACATTACAAGCGGCGAGAGGGCCGAAGGTGATCCGTGAAGCTCGGGGGTTGCGGAGCTTATAAAGGTTACGGAGGCAGGGTTGAAAGTCCGAGGGATATTGGCAATGGTGTTTACGTAGTATGAGGTCACCAATGCAATGGACTAAGACCGAGGTGGAGTCAAAGTCCGAGGTAGGGACTATGACGGAGGCTCGGAGTAAGGTACGAGCGGTGTCCAAGTGCGAAGTACGGAACAACGGTGGAAGGTCGTAACTTGGCGGAAGGGTGGTGGAGGAGTAGCAGAGGGAGGAGAGAGGGGAAAGGTAAGGAAGAAGGAGTGGCGGAAAGAAGAGTAGTCAGGTCCAAAGGTGAGTATCGGAGCGGACGGAGATAGGGTCGGAGATGTAAGGAGGAGGTGTGTTGCCAGGACCGAGGGTGAGTATCGGAACGGCAGCGGTAGGTTATGACTCCAGAGGTGAAGAGGGTGGAGGTCCGGAAGTCGGGTCGGGGTTGGGTATGCACGGATATGACAATGTCGCTTTTCCTGTTATTGGATATCTCATTAATGCGTGATCCTTTTATTATGAAAATTTGGGTGGATTAAGATTAGATCCCTTTCTTCCTAATGGGCTATCAAGCTCGTCTCGGTCGTTACTGCTTGTTCTTCACACTTGCCTTTTAAACGTTGTCCTCATTTTCCGGGAGTTTTAGTCATATCTCTGTCGTTTATGAATAGTTTTCCCTGTAATCACTTTCATTGGGTCCGTTTGGGGGACATCTACATTTCCTATTATAAACACGACTTTGAATTTTGCATTAGTTCCTAAGGAATCCTTGTCCCATGGTACTTCCACCTGTCATATCCATCCCCGGCCATCGACTTCCGATCCCTCCGATCCCTCTGGTCTACTTCCGCTCCTTCTTCACTAACCTTGGAGCTCCCATATTCCGCAATCCCCTCGGTACCCCTTGATGGTCACCACCCCCTCCTTTCAATTTATTACCTACGCCTCCCTAAGTACAGAGCCCTGAAGGCTTCTGGACAGCTCCAACATCCACTAGCGCACTCCCGCCTCCACTGGGCACTACACTTGCTTGCCCTGCAAAGCCCACCTTCGGGCCTATCCCTCCTTTCCATTTCTGGGTTATCGCCTGCCTTTCCATTAACCCCGTAACCCCACTCGTTGGTAATATTCAATCGGCTAATGTCTAACCCCGTTAGCTCTGCTCCACTCGGCTCCGCCATTTGCGGACCCACCCTCGCTGTAACTATATATACTCAACTTGTACATAGGTTACACTTCAGTAATAAAATCGACTAGAGTTTACCCCCTTCAGTTCTGGTTGCCAGTTAGTAAGTTAGGGCACGGACGTGTTACTTGGCACAGCGCTCCTGGCACAAGTCGCTGAGGCCGAAGCCCTCTGCCATGGAGACACTCCTTCGTCTCGACCAGGTCTCTGACACCATCCTCGGCTATGTGTGTGGATGTGGGAAAGGAGTTTCTGTGGAGGTTCTCTGGTTGTTTTTATAGTCAAATCTTGGTCGATTGTCCCAATTCTTGGTTTAATATTTGCTATAAATCCCCCCGAGAATTCTGTCTTGTTAATGCTAAGCTTGAAGTATTTTTGCTAATTTTCTTTCTTCCATTTTATCGAATGTAGTCATAATAATTCGTAAAATTTCGTTAGAATTCAGGTTCTTCTATTTTCTCATATCTACTTGTCGTATGGGGTTTTGTGATCTATCTGGCATATTTCCATAATGGGTTTCCATAGTGTGACCATTATTTCTCCTACACCACTTACCACGTGACTATATGTACATTGTGATTACATGTAGGTCAGGGTTTGGGGCTATTGCCCTGACAAGCAGCCTACCAGCCCCACATCCCCTAGCCACAAGGCAGGCCCAAGGATCTCAAACTCTTGGATGACCTTGTCCACAGAGTTGGTGCCTTGCTGCAGGGTGGCCAGCTTCTGCCTGGCTGTGGCCTCACGGTTCGGGTCTTGGAACATGGCATCGAGTTCTGTGTTAAACTCATCCATGGTGAGCCCAGGGGAGCCCATTGTCAGTAGTGCGATGGTGTGCTGCATTGCCCACACCCCTGTGGTCCCTCCCTTCATGTAGGACAGGATGAAGAGGATTTGGGAGAGGGTGTCATGGAACTCCGCTGCCCGAACATGGAAGTATATGCCACATTCGGCCTTGAAGTGGTTGAGGTCTTCAGTTGCTCCTGAGAAGGTGGTGGGGGGGCAACCTTAGGTGGTTTGGGTCTCGGGGCAGGTGTGGGCGCTGGTGCAGGTGTGGCTGGGGGTTGGTTTTGAGCTTGGCTCTCCACAATGGCCTGGAGCTCTTGGAATTGGGACAGCAGCTTGTCATACTGCTCTTCGGTCACCATGGCAGGGGAGGTGGGGGAGGTGGGGGAAATAAGGTTAATGTCATATCCATACATCTCCGGACCTCCACTCCTGTTTCTGGACCTCCATCTCCTCCTCCAGACCTCCACATCCACCACCACCTCCTCCCCCTGTTGGTTGTTGAGAGCCCACTCTACCTCTGGCTCCAACGCAACGTCCAACACTACCTCTGATCCAGCTCCAGTTTACTCCAGGTCCGATCCCAACCTCATACCTTCCAGACCAGAGTTTGCAATGCTCCTTACCTCCAGCTCTGGACTCCTGTACCGGAACCCCATCACACCTCCACCTTCGGAACTCTGGTCACATCTCCACCTCTGGACTTTGACCTCCTCCTCTGTCTTATCTCCTTGTATTCCTTATTACATTTCATTTATTATGTCTTGCCAATATTCCGGACTTAGACTTCCGACTCCGGACCCTGCAGTCTCTACTGTATGGTGTCATTTAATCCTCTTGTTGGCTCTTCCTTATTTAGACAGCTGCTTCCTTTCCATATTAGTCAGCTGTCACTCCCCACAACCCCTCCACTCCTTCCCCTCTTGGCCTTGCCTTTTTGGGAAGCACCATAGAGTTCCAACCCTTGGCCCTTGGGGTTGTTCCCTCGTCCAGTCCCCCTTTGTTCTCCTTCCAGTTCCCTTTGTCCTCAGACTCCACTCCTGTATCATTATATGTACTCTGTACTTAGTTTCCTGTCCCCCAGTCTGAAATCAACCACAATGACAACTGGATTGTCCCCCAAAGAGACTCCCCCTGCTAACCTGAAGTTAAGGACCACCTTAGACAACAAGCAGTGGCACAGCGCTCCACTTGAGTTGCTGAGGCCAAGGTCCCTCCACTCCCGAGTCCCTTCTCCGCTTCCGGACAATCCCACGTGTTCATCTCTAACAGTTAAAGCCTTCTTCTGCTGTCAGGGACAGCCCTGAAAGCGGTGAAGTCCCAGCATGGGGGACTCAATGGGATGAGTAGTGGCTATGCATAGTGGTGGTCACAGAGTGTCCCCAACCACTTATTCTGAAGTGGGAAAGTGAGAAGAAGGCTGCTTCTTCTGTTCCCACCCCAGGTGCTGTTATACATGCGGCTAGGGTCACATGGAAGGGGCCACATCATCTCTGCACACAGCTGCACCTCTCCAGGTGTCTCCACAGGAGATCCCAAGGGTGGCTGCTGTGTGGGTGGGAATGCGTGTGGCAGGTGCAGCAATAGAGGTGGTGGCCTTAGGGTGTGGTGGTACAGGAGGGGTGTGCAGCATTCCCGGGTATGTGGGTGTGCTGGTGGTACATAGAGAAAGAGGAAATCGGCCATAGAACAGGAATAGAGAGAAACGGGAAAGGAGAAAGGAGAAAGAAGAAAGTGTCAGGGCACACCCGCCTGACCCGGGTCCACCCGGACCCACCCGGCCACACCACACCCGCTCCCCGCTGTCCAACCCTCTCCCTCTTCCTTCCTCTGTCTCTCCTCCTCTTTCCTTTCTCTCTTTCTTTATCTCATTCCTCTCATCTTCCTTTTCTTGTTTATTTCCTTCTATCTACACGGACCACCCTCCTTTGTATCAATGTACTATTGACCCGTCCGGCCCACACACCCCGGACGGCTCCCTGCTGTGCCCAGCACGCGCGCATGCAGCGGATGCTCTCGGGATCCCCCACGGGGATACCTGGATGCCTGTGGCTGTCTCCGAGGGTGACGTGGCACTCATCATGTGACTCAAGCCGCATGTACATAAATGTACCTGAAGTGGGAACCGAAGAAGTAACCTTCTTCTCACATTCTCCACTTCAGTCTAAGTGGCCAGGGACTGCTGTCCCTTCCCGGACCCGCCAGCATGCACGCCCGGTTTGCACCCCGCGAGGGCCCTTCTGCTGGGCGATACATCCAGACCCCCTCTACCCCAGACGCGTCCCTGACAGAAAGAAGGGATAGGAGGAGTGGGGAGCGATGGCAGGGGAAGTGGAGTAGGGCGGCGTGGCAAGGGTGCAGCGTGGGGTCAGGCAGGGTATGCCCTGACAGCGTTCATGAAGTAGGCAACCCCATTAGAGTCCTCAGATGAGGCACACCCCCTATGGGAGCCCTGAGATGAGGCACGCACACAATTGAGAGTCCTTGGATGAGGCATGTACCCAGAAAGCCCTCAGATGAGGCATGCAACGTTCTTAGGGTCCTTGGATAAGGAACCCATCCCCCAAGCTGTCATATCCATACAATCCCGACCTCCGCTCCGGGCTCCCGGAACTCCGAACCTGACTTCCAGAGTCCTACCCTACCACTGTCTGTTCTGATATTCACCTTCGGACCCAACACCACACCACCCCTCACCCCTCATGCCACCTCCACCCTCCCGTCCTTCTCCTACCCTATCCCTGTCCGCTCCGATACTCATCTCGGACTGAACATCACCCCTTCCGTCCTCCTCCTTGCCAACTTCCAAGAGGTTACCCCACCTCCAGCTCCAACACCACCTTCAGTCCGACTCTGGAACATTCCGGTTCCGACCTCATCCTCGACACCTTCCAGACGAGCACACAACACCTATGCTCCCGACTCCGGACCTCCGCTCCGGAATCCCATTTGCGTCTCCGTCTCCGGAACCTCCGGTCTTAGCTCCGACCTTGGACTTTGACCCCACCTCCGCTTATACCCATTGTATTGGTTAGCTCATTCCATTTAATTACGTTTGCCAATATTCCGGAGTTTAACCTCCGAGTTCGGACTTTCCGGACTTACTCCGGACTTTGCAACTATTGCATTGTCCATTTCAATTCCGCTATTCTCCCTCATTCCTATTTGGGCTGCTGCTTCCTTCTATTCAGTCAGCTAGCCATTCCCGACTCCCATCCTCCTTCCTTCCTCCTTGGGCCTTGGCCCTTCATTCCTCCTTTGAGAAACACCATTGAGTCAAACCCTCGACCCTCGGTGTTGTTCCTCTTTCCATCTCCCTTTGTCTCCTTTCGTCCTACCCTTGTTCCTTTTGATTCCGGACCCCTCCTTATATATAATGTACATAGTAACTTGTAACCTCAGTCCAAAATCGACCTGAAATGCCCCCAAGAGACTTTCCCTCTGCTAGATCCGAAATTAGGGACCCCCAGGACAACCAGCAATGGCACAGTGCTCCGCCTGAGTTGCTGAGGCTGAGGTCCTTCCACTGTCAGAGACCTGGTCAAGACAGAGGAGTGTCTCTGTGGCAGAGGGCTTTGGCCTCAGCGACTTGTGCCAGGAGCACTGTGCCAAGTAACATGTCCATGCCCTAACTTACTAAACTGGCAACCAGAACTGAAGGGGGTAAACTCTAGTCGATTTTATTACTGAAGTGTAACCTATGTACAAGTTGAGTATATATAGTTACAGCGAGGGCGGGTCCGCAAATGGCGGAGCAGAGCAGAGCAGAGCAGAGCAGAGCTAACAGGGTTAGACATTAGCTGATTGAATATTACCAACGAGTGGGGTTACGGGGTTAACGGAAAGGCAGGTGATAACCCAGAAATGGAAAGGAGGGATAGGCCCAAAGGTGGGCTTTGCAGGGCAAGCAAGTGTATTGTCCAGCGGAGGCGGGAGTGCGCTAGCGGACATCGGAGCTGTCTGGAAGCCTTTGGGGCTCTGTACTTAGGGAGGCGTAGGTAATAAATTGAAAGGAGGGGGTGGTGACCATCGAGGGGTACCGAGGGGATTGCGGAATACGGGAGCTCCTGTCATATCCATACAATCCCGACCTCCGCTCCGGGCTCCTGGAACTCCGGGCTCCTGGAACTCCGAACTCCGACTTCCGGAGCCCTACTTCCCTTCCATCACTTTCTCCTTGCCGACTCCCAAGAGGTTATCCCACCTCCGGCTTGGACACCACCTTCGGTCCGACTCCGGAACATTCCGGGTCCGACCCCAACCTCGACACCTTCCAGACGAGTACGCAAAACCTATGCTCCCGACTCCGGACCTCCGCTCCGGTATCCCATTCACGTCTCGTCTCTGGAACCTCCGGTCTTAGTTCCGACCTCGGACTTTGACCCCACCTCCGCTTATACCCATTGTATTGGTTAGCTCATTCCATTTAATTACCTTTGCCAATATTCCGGAGTTTAACCTCCGAGTTCGGACTTTCCGGACTTACTCCGGACCTTGCAACTATTGCATTGTCCATTTCAATTCCGCTATTCTCCCTCATTCCTATTTGGGCTGCTGCTTCCTTTCTATTCAGTCAGCTGGCCATTCCCCACTCCCAACCTCCTTCCTTCCTCCTTGGGCCTTGGCCCTTCATTCCTCCTTTGGGAAACACCATTGAGTCAAACACTTGACCCTCGGTGTTGTTCCTCTTTCCATCTCCCTTTGTCTCCTTTCGTCCTACCCTTGTTCCTTTTGATTCCGGACCCCTCCTTATATACAATGTACCTAGTAACTTGTAACCTCAGTCCGAAATCGACATGAATTCCCCCAAGAGACTTTCCCTCTGCTAGATCCGAAATTAGGGACCCCCAGGACAACCAGCAATGGCACAGCGCTCCACCTGAGTCGCTGAGGCCGAGGTCCTTCCATGCTAAGTCTCCGATTCCACTCCGGAGTCGTCCGAATCCCCGCATTCTAACAGCTCCGAGGTTAGTGAAGAAGGAGCAGAAGTAGACCGGAGGGATCAGAGGGATCGGAAGTCGATGGCCGGGGATGGATATGACATCCACGCTAAGTCTCCGATTCCACTCCGGAGTCATCCGAATCCGCCTGTTCTAACACAAGCCCTCAGTGGAGGCACTTTTACTGTCACTGTCACCATCACTGTCACTATTGCTATCACTGTTGCCATTGATCTTACAATATTATTGGATCTTCCCCGGATCAGAGGGTGATATCTTCTTGCTCACATATAATGGTCCCCTTCACTGCTACCCATCATTCCCCCTTCTCTCACCATGCCTACAGTCACATTTGACAATCTCGATGATAATAACTACCCTGGTTGGGCCACATACATGGAGGCCCACTTGATCAACCAAGATTTGTATCCGGAAACAGTCAGAAGCCAACTGTCCAAATTCAAAGACTGTTCTGGCTTGGGAGAAGAAGCACCACTCAGCTCCAGCAGAAATCCTTCTAAATGTGTCCACCAAATATATGGTGCACAGTGATAACATGGACATGCCAGGGATGTGGAACAAGCTCAAGAGTCTGAAGGCCATAGCACTATCTCTTCTCTCCATTGTCAATTTAATTCTATGATATACGAACCCAATTTGACAATGTGCCAATGGATCACAAAGGTCGAAGATTTGGCCTGACATTTAGCAACAATTGGTTCACCCATGATCCCTGTTGATGTCATCAATACCCTGACCTGTCAACTCCCTGAGGCTTATGCCCCACTCATTGTTCATTTCGACACTGAACTTCAAGGTTCTGGTCCAACATCAAATTCCAATCCTGTTCAATATGTCATCATGCGACTCCTGAATGAGGAAACCTGACAGACAGAATATCAGATGCGGGATGGGCCAGCCACATTTGTTGCTTGCACAAAGGAACCATGGAAGGGTGCTGCAAACTGCTTCAACTGTGGCAAGCCAGGTCATCTCAAGATGGATTGTAACCTGAGCCCCTGTGAAGTTCATCTCCAACATGAGCGCAAGTTAGAACAGGTGTCAGGGCACACCCACCTGACCCAGCTCCACCCGCGCCCACCTCACCTGCTCCCCCATTACCCATCCTTTTGAGGGGGTGGTGACCATCGAGGAGGTCGGAGGTGATTGCGGAATACAGGGGCTCCGAGGTTAGTGACAAAGGAGTGGAGGTAGTCTGGAAGGATCGGAGGTAGTGGAGGACGATGGCCATAGATGGATATGACAGTATCTTGTAGGAGGGGGTCACGGATGACTCATAGGGGGAGGTGGGGTAAGTTTTAGTCAAGATTAGAACTGAGGTACAATGGGTTCTAATCTACAGGTATATATAGAGGGAGGAGGAGAAGGACTTTAGTCAAAGTCCAAGTGATACCAAAAGGTTCTGAAAGATGCTGAAAAGTACTGAGAGGTTCTGAATGATATCTTTAATGGGGAACCAAGGTGTCGGGTCGAGGAGGGCAGAGTAGAAGGCCAGAGGGTAAATGGGAGCGAGAAATGGGTAAGGGGAAGTTAGCCAACTGAATGGAAAGAAGACAACAGTCATACTATAAATGGAAGGTGACTAATTTAAGATGACAAGAGTGAGGATACAGGTAGCTCCGAAGCTGGAGTTACATATCCAAGGAATGTTGGGTGACTCCACTAAATGAAATGGAAAGAGGAAGGGTTTAGAAGTATATAACAAGATGTTGGAGGTCTGTTGGGAGGTCGGAGCAAATCCGGAGGTTCCTGTTAGACACGGGTCCGGGGTCGGCACTGAGGGTCAGCATTGCAGGCCACTATAGGCTGCGATGGCTGTGATGCCATGAACAAGGCCTGAGGGTAGGGCATTTGGCCTCAGTGACTCTAAAGGAGCACTGTGCCCCTGTCAGGGACCGATCCGGGGCCCAGAGTGTCCGGGTATATCACCTGGTGCTGAGGGCCCAGTGGGGTATGAAGCGGGTGTGTATGGCAACGGGCCTGGTGCAGGCAGATGTCCCTGAAATGGGAATGGTGAGAAGAAGACTGCTTCTCTGGTTCCCACCCCAGGTATGTTTATATACATGGCACTTGGGTCACATGGGGGTTGCCATGTCGTCCTCATGCACAGCCCCAGCCATCCAGGTATCCCTGTGGGGATTCTGAAGAGATCCGCTGCAGGCATGTGTGCTGGGTGCACCCAGGGGTCATCCGCAGGTCAATAGTACATCGATCACAGGAAAGTCATCTGTGTAAATAGAAATAGGAAGGGGGAGAAGGGGGTAGCAGGTGGAGTGGAGCTGGGTGGACCACTACACATAGCCACTACTCATCCCATTGAGTCCCCCATGCTGGGACTTTGCCACTTTCGGAGCTGTCCCTGACACATTTGCTCCAATCTCCACCTTCGGACCTGACATCACTGTCCTCTCCTTCTGACTCTCTTCTGCCAACCTCCACCAAGTTATGACCTTCCACCACTGTCCACCCTGTACTCAGACACCGCTCATACCTCCACTCCAAGATCCCATCATGGTCCCGACCTCGGACTTTGACTCCCCCTCAGCTTAAGTCCATTGCATTGGTTACCTCATTTCGTGTAAACACCATTGTGTCAGGGGACAACTCCCAGGTCCCCACGACCCTCCCCTATGGTCCACAGCCCTGTGGTTAACCAGCCCTATCCAGGGCACAACCTGCTGTGGGTAAGAAGATGAATAGATAAAGAGGCAAGTAGATACACTTGCCTACTGTGGGTAAGAAGATGAGAAGGAAGCTAACTTCTCATCTTCCCACTGTGGCCACAATATCAGGCAAACTTCCAGGGATACCTGGAAGTCACATGAGGGGGTGGGAACTGGGCCCAGAACATGTGGCACACGGAGTGTGTGCACGTGTGGGAAGCGCAGTGGGCAGATGCGGGTCTGGATGCGAGTCCGGGTCCAGGCTAGTCAGGGTGTGTGCCCTGACAAATGGCACCAGTGCCATTAGAAATGCCTCCCTTGAGGGAGGTGAACCATCAAATCCCGTTGAAGGATCCAAACAAGAAATTTCGGGAAAACACCCCGAGATGTCCTGCAGCACTGCAGGAAGCACTAGCGACCAAAATAGATCGCTATGTAAAAGCAGGATGGTGGTATCCCATGAACAGCGAGCGAGCATGCCTGCTACTGTGCATCCGCAAAGCAGATGGATCTTTGTGCACGGTAATAGACGCGAGGAATCGTAACTCAAACACGATCCTTGACATCACACCAATGCCAGACATGCGACTGATCCAAGAATCAGTCGCCAGAGCAACATACCGATCCAAGATCGATATGTCGGATGCGTACGAACAAATACACGTGGACCCAGACGACGTCCATAGGACGACATTCTCTACGCCCCATGGGACGTACAACTCGAACACAATGCAGCAAGGAGACTGCAACGCTCCCTGCACCTTCCAGCATGCACTGACCTGGGAACTACGAGGAGAAGTAGGCAGATGCCTACACGTCTGGTTCGACGATATATTCACCAGCACAAGCTCGGTGGAAAACCACAATAAAGCACTATTGTGGTTGTTCACTCGCCTAAAAAGGGCGAAATTCTACATAAGCTGGAAAAAATTCCAGCCATTTGCCCCAATCCTAGACGTTCTAGGAAGCTGTGTGGACGAACAGGGCATCCATGCTCAAGCGGATAAAATGGAAAAAATCCGCAACTGGTGAGAGCCAGTAGACCACACAGGAGTCCTAAGATTCCTGGGAATGGTAGAATATCTATCGATATTCATGCCAAACATCAGTGGTTACACAGGACCACTGCAAACAATCTGCTCAAACAAGCAGACATTCAGGTGGACACCACTCCACCAGAAATGCTTCAATGAGATCAAACGTCTAGCATGCAGGGCTCCGATCCTGAAGCCCGTCCAGTGGAACCCACCGGAAAGCCTCTCAGAAGAAGAGAGGACCAAACTCCACATCTGGGTCATAACAGACGCATGCCCAGCGGGCATGGGTGCATTAATTGGACAAGGCAAAAGGTGGCAGACTTGCCGCCCGGCTGCATTCATGTCCAAAAAGTTCACCAACTGTCAGGGGACGCGCGTGCTCGCGCAAGATGCTCCGATAACCTAGTTGTGATTAAAGCCGGGGGAAAGGGATGTCCCCATCTTAGGGTCAGCTATATACATGTAGAGTCCGGCAATAAGGAAACCAAACGGATTGCCGATAGAATCACGTGATCATAGAATGTTCCAGAACAATGCCGGAGATGATCCGGGTCACCGGGGCTTAGGTAAGCGGAGTAGACGGGAATTACCGGCATACTTCCCACGCGCATACGCGCAGCCGGCATAGGGTCCAGGGTCATTGCTGATCCCTGACACCAACACACAATGTAGGTACTTCGCCTACGAGCTTGAGGCACTGGGTGTCCTCGAAGCACTCATGAGATGGCAAGACAACCTCATGGGAGGCCGTGAATTCACAGTAATCACGGACCACAAAGCTTTGGAATATTTCAAAGCGAAAAACCACAACTCAGGTAGACACCTGAGATGGCAAGCCTTTTTCGCAGGCTTCAATTGCGAAATAAAATACATGGAAGGCCACAAGAACAAAGTGGCAGATGCACTCTCACGATACTACGACTCGTCAACAGATGAGGACCTCCATTTTGACGACTATGTGTCAGCGGACGTCCACCTGGACAAAAATGCAGAAGACATTATCCCTGACAGAATCGAGGAATATGAAGAACTGCTACTAAGCAGTACCCTGAGTAAAAACTCAGAGAGAAAGAGACTCGCAGCGATACGCGTGAGAAATACCCTAGAGGAAGCTCTAGGGGGGAGCGATAACCTAGAGGAAACTCTAGGGGGGAGCGCCCAAAATCTGGAAGAAATCATAATTCCAGAAGAGAACCTTCGAAAACAATTCGAAGAGAAAGACCTCATTGAGGCAATAAAATCTGGATACTCGAAAAGCCAGATCCACCAGGAAATCCTAGAGAACCCGGGAAATTTCAAAAACTTCTCTGTAAAAGATGGGCTGATAACCTGACTTGGAGAAGGAGGAACGACCCAAATAGTAGTCCTGAAAGGGAACTACGAAAGGAAGTCCATTTGAGGAATAATCCTCGAGAACATCCATGAAACACTTGGACACCTAGGATCCAAGAAAACAGTGGAAATCCTCCGTCGACACTTCTGGTGGAAGTCGATGAGGAAGGATACCCACAAGTTCTGTAGGTCTTGCGGAACTTGTCAAACGACAAAGAAAAGCACCAGGAGAAATCCCGGAATGCTTCACCCACTCCCGACCCCAGAGACACCATGGTCGTCAATAGCCATGGACTTCACAGGTCCATTCCCAACAAGCTTGGGATATGATTACCTCTGGGTAATCATTTGTAGGTTGACATCCAACGTCCACCTAATTCCAATAAAGACAACAATGAACGCACTAGAACTAGCATTCGTATTTCTTCGTGAAGTTGTAAGACTCCATGGTCTACCACACTCGATCATATCAGATTGAGACTCGAAATTCACGTCAAAATTTTGGCGCGAATTACACCGAATACTCGGTGTGCAGTTGAAATTCACAACTGCATTCCACCTGCAAGGTGACAGCCAAGCGGAAAGAATGATACAAAAAGTAGTACAAATACTATGCACGATGGTTAGACCAGATCAACGTGACTGGGCAGCGAAACTGTCGATGGCGGAATTCGCGATCAATGCAAGCTCGAACACATCGACAGGATTTGCCCCGTTCGAATTAATCTACGGCCATATGCCAAAGATGTGCCTAACAGCACCACTCTCAGACTACCCGGGAGTAAATGACTTCGCCCAAAAAGCGAAGGAAAACCTCATGGCAGCACACGACGCAATAATACACAATCGCACTGCTCAAACAATCCAGGTGAATAAGAAAAGACGCCCGGACCCACCTTTGAGAAAAGGCGAGCTTGCATACTTATCCACAGATAAGCTGAATCTACCCAAAGGGAGGGCAGGAAAACTAAAACCCTTATACATAGGGCCTTACGAAATTCTGGAAACATTTCCAGAAACGTCAAACAACGTCCTCAAGTTGCCACCACAACTTGAACAACGCGGAATCCACCCAAGATTCCACGTATCCCAGCTCGTACCTCACGAGCTGAATGACCAGGAAATCTTCCCAAATAGGGAAGTAAACATATTCTATGATTTTGGGGAAGACCCCGATCGCGAAGCAGTAGTTCACGAAATCCTAAACCATGCGTGGGTTCACAACGAACTCTGGTTTAAGGTCAAATGGGAACTAGGGGACACCACATGGGAACCCCTAGGAAATTGCAATGACCTCGTCCACCTGGACGAGTACCTCACCTTACAAAATGTAAGGGAACCAGAAAAACTCCCTATCAAAGAAGACAGGGAACTCTCGGCATCACTACGCCCCCAAAAACGGAGGCGGAGGAAGTAAAGCCGAGGGACGATGGCCCACAGCCAAGAGCGTGGGAAAGTCCTGGGCGAGTAACTCACCCGGACAGCCACACCATGTACTAGAGATCACATGGGCTAGGCAAGTAACTCACCTAGACCACATGAACCACAGGCTCACATGCAAAAGAACACACAACTGCGGCGAATCCCACACACGCAAGAACGAAAACCCCTCCCACCACCATGAGAAACATAACAACGAAAGGTCGTTCTCTGGGGGAGGCAACCCTCGGTTCGATCCAAACAAGCCACCAGACATCGAAATACGACAACCTGGGGAGCAAGGCTCCCCAGAACAACAACAACACCAGGCGCAGATAAGCACCATGGACTACATGACGCACACAGCACAAATGAGTGCTGTGAACCAACAACCATCCGCGTTGCTAACAGGCACCGCATACCCTCAGCCTCCTCACAGGGGCTTCCAACCATACGCGGTGCAAACTGCACCGATGGCGCAACAAGCGCCATTCCAGGGGCAGCATTTGCTGCTGCAGCCCCAGGCATACTCCCCAGGGAACTTCCCTGGCCAGATTAACCCCTGGATCGGCCAATTCGGCCCAGGTCCAACAACACCCCAGCCAAATGCAGGCTGGGAATCAGCCATCGCATCAGCGGTAGCTGCTCAGACAGGTCAGCTCCGCAAGGAGCTGAAAGAAATGAAGTCCCTCGTAGGAGGGAGACGAGGGAGCGACAGCGGCTCCTCGTCCAGACCATCCAAACGGGCACGGTCTGATAACTCGAGGGCGTCAGAAGACGCCTGCGACCATTGCGCCCACTGGAGGCGCGAATACAACAGAGCATGAAGAGATGCTGAGGGCATCTTCGACTCTCTGAAAGACACAGAGAGAGAAGTCGATCTCCAAAAAAGGGAGATTGAATTACTGAAACGCGAGCTCAGAGAGGCATGCGCACTGGCAGACCTCGCTGCCAAACCCATCATGACGGGGGCCTCCCAGGTCAGGGGGAGGGGATATGGTGCCGGGGCACCGACTATCCGGCCACCCCATGGGCAGGCGACCCTGTCCGGGTTGCATAAGGGCCCGCCCTCAGAAGGGCAAACCCATGTCAAGGGGAAGAAGGAGAGCAGTAGGCAACCGACGGCAGACCCTAAAATGGGGACCACTGCCAGAGGCGGCGGGCCGCTGAGTACCTCAGCACCCTATGGGCAAGCTACCCTGCAGGGAAGTGTCCACATGCTATACGAGACCGCCGAACTCAACGAGTTCGGCAAAGTCGAAGCTCCAGTCAACGTAACATTCGACCCCAACTTTCCCATGAGGAGAATAGCAGGGTCAGAACAGCGCACGACGCTGCATACGCTTGGTGGACAAGTGTGAGTGGGAAAGAATTCGTGCACTGGTACGAACAGGCCGAAGCCACCTTCAAAAGCGGCAAGGTACACAGAACCCTTTGCGATAAAGTGAAGGAAACCGAGAAATACTTCTTAGGACTCCCGAGTATTGCAAGACTCGCGGAGGAGTATAATTCCCCGGAGAATAAGGGAAAAATCTCCTGGGAAAGTCTAGGCAAAGCTGCCTATCTAAAGTCCCAGTTCAAACCACTCAGGACTCCTGAGGAACGTGCCGCAAGAACTGCGGAATGGGAAGCGAAAGCTTCCAAATACCGGGAAAGAGACACAAGTCTCCGCGCTGGACAACCAGCCCAACGACCACCCTTCCCCACGGGAAGAATGGTAGACCTACCGTACTCCACACCTGAGCCAAGTAGCTCAGGAACACAACAACCCGCTCCCACCCAGGGAGCGCCCACTTCGTCGAGCCCACAGCCCAACAATGTAGCCCAGGCTACGTCATCGCATCCGACGCAGCAATTGGATGTCCAGATGAACAACCTGGAAGAAAACCCTCCTCCAGGGCAATGACTCCACCCTTGAGAAAAGGGAAAGTGACATGGTAATACGCCATCGAGGCGCCCATGAAAACACCTTCCCCCAACTTGAGGCCCTGCACACAATACTGTATGCGAGGAACCGCAAGTAACAATTGCGGAAATCTCCACTCCGCCCAAAAACCCACATCCACCACCGCTCGTGTGTAAACACCACTTACACACGAACCCTCATGGAACAAGTGAGGAACACCAAAGACATACAATCTTTGGGTCGAAATTCATTTTCGATAAACTCCACTATTTTTCTCCCTGCGATACCCATGTATCACTGTTCACTTCAAAGTAATGGCCCACACTCATTTATTTCTTAAACCCTCCCTCTCTCCTTCACCGACATGTATAAAATCGCCCACTTTAAAGTGGCAACAACAAAAAACACTCATTGACAATTCCAAACTCAATGTAAATCAATTATTAAAAATTTGTTTTATTTTCACTATCAACCTTGTATGTGTTGCAAATGCAATGCAAGGGGGGAGAATGTCAGGGCAATAGCCCCGAACCCCGAGTCATATGTAAATTAGATACATATAGTCACGTGGGTAAGTGGGAACCTCCGGGTAACTGCTTACACACCACCGTAAAATACACATACTTGTATCACTTACGGCTTTGTGTGCTGAGCTACCCAAAGACCTCACACTGACATGGCACCTCCACATAACCTGATCTTACCTGTATATAAACCCAGCCAAAGTGGAACTAAAGAAGCAGCCTTCTTCTCACTTTTGCTTCAGGCAAGTAGTCTAGTTTTCCCTTTCAACAACAACTTGCTTTCACTTCAGTCTAAGAAGTTGTATGGGGACACTGGCCCAAGCAAGAACTGCTCGCCCTTCACTCCTGCCACTCCACCATCACCCTGGCTGCTAGTGCCAAGCACTGTGCTGCTGCTGCCACCCCTTCTGAGCCATCCCTGACAGGAATGCCATGGTAGGTCTGAAATCCATGACTATCATAACCTCACAATGGCTGAGCCAATTGGCCTGAAACTGTCAGGGCCCAGCCTCGGACTCGGAGGCTCCCTGACCTCAACCCCCATCTGACCTATCCTCACACTATGCGGGGCATGAGATGTATAGTAAAAGGAAATAGAATATGTACACTTGCCTATGTGGGGCATGAGATGAGAAGAAGGGTAAAGGTCTCATCTCCCTGCATGGTTGCTATATAAAGGAATGGGTCACATGCCCACAACTATACAGCTCCTAGAGTTGTGTAGTGTGACCTGGAGGGAACATCCAGGTGGCAGTGCCCAGTGAGCATGGGAACATTCTGGGGGAGCTGCTCACTCAGAAAGTTCCCACGCTATCCTGTGCACATGGATACACAACACAGAAAGGTGACAACTGTCAGAGACCAGATTCGAGACGAAGGAATGTCTCTGTAGTGGAGGGCTTCGGCCTCAGCGACTTCTGCCAAGAGCGCTGTGCCTAGTGACATGTCCGTGCCCTAACTTACTGACTGGCAATTAGAACCTAGGGGGGGTAACTCTAGTTGATTTTACTACTGGGGTGTAACCTATGTACAAGTGGGATATATATATGGTTACAGCAGAGATGGTTCCGCAATTGGCGGAGCCGAACAGAGCGGAGCTAACGGGGTTTAAACATTAGCCGACTGAATATTACCGACGAGTCGGTTCGTGGGGTTAGCGGAAAGGCAGGCGATAACCCAGAAACGGAAAGGAGGGATAGGCCCGAAGGTGGGCTCTGCAGGGCAGGCGAGTGTATTGCCCAGCAGAGGTGGGGGTGCGCTAGCAGACGTCGGAGCTGTCCGGAAGTCCTGGGGGCTCCGTACTTAGGGAGGCATAGGTAATAAATTGAAATGAGGGGGTGGTGACCATCGAGGGGTACCGAGAGGATTGCGGAATACGGGGGCTCTGAGGTTAGTGAGGGAGGAGCGGAGTTGGACCGGAGGGATCGGAGGAACCGGAAGTCAATGGCCGGGGATGGATATGACAACAACAAGGCAACAGTGAAGGAATGGAAGGAAGGGAGTGGTTGGGGAGTCTGGGGCACCCTGGTGCTGAACCCTGACAGAAACTTTGTGTACTGCTAGAATCTGATTTTATATATTTTCCATGTAAGTTTTATTATGTGTTTCTAAAATGGATCTTTCGTGAACATCAGCTTTCCCTGAGCTTTGACTTTAGTGCTGTTTAACCATTAGGTGAATATCTCCATAATGTGTGAATCTTTTTCTGTGAATTTTTGCGTCCATTGAGAATCGATTTCTCTCTTTCCAATAAACTATTAAACTTGTCTCGGTCATTACTGGTTGTCCTTTGCACTTGATTTTGAATGTCATCCTTGTTTTCAATGGATTTCAGCTCTTTCTCCATTGTCTATCAGTAGTTATTCCTGAAATTACTTTTATTGAGTTTATGTATAAATCATCTACATTCTTATTATAAACACAACACCGATTTTTGCATTAGTTCCTTCAGAACCTTTGTTCTGTGGTACTTTCAGCCTTGCCTGAGTGTGCAGATGTGGGAAGTGCTTTCTGCAGAGGCACACTGGCTAATTTCTCAGTCAAATCTTATCTGATTGACTTCATTCTTGCATTAAATTCTCCTGAGCATTCTGTCTTATTGATGCTAAGCTCAAAATATTTTCTATGTTTGCATTTGTTGGATGAATTAAACTTCATTAAAAAAATCGTTAAAATTCGTTAAAATTCAAACTCTTCTATCTTTTCATTTCTACTTGTTGTACAGGGGTTTGTATTATTATGACATATTTCCATCATGTTGTTTCATGGAGTGACTGTTATTTCTCCTACAGTGCTATGCTGGGACCCAACCCCACCCTGTCAGGGCACACCCCACCTGACCCCGCGCCGCGCCGCCCTACTCTGCTTCCCCACTATCACCCTTTGTCTCTTTTCCATCTTTCTTTCTATTTCCTTCTATGGTCGACTTCCCCTTCTCTATGTATTACTAACACACCTAACCCCACTCCCCCGATCGCCATGCCCACCACACGCATTCCCACTCACAGAGCAGCACACCTCCGGGATCTCCCACGGAGATACCCAGGGGAGTGCGGCTGTGTGTGGGGATGACGTGGCTCCTCCCACATGACCCTGACCGCATGTATATAATAGCACCTGGGGTGGGAACAGAAGAAGCAGCCTTCTTCTCAACTTCCCACTTCAGGTAAGTACTGTAGCTTCCCCCTTTTTAATGATGACCAACTTCCCACTTCAGACCAAGTGGTCGGGGACGCTCACCCCGCAACGGGACCGTCACTATGCATAGCCGACACCTGTCCCATCAAGTCCCTCGCGCCAGGACCTTGCCGCTTTCGGAGCTGTCCCTGACACACCCCTTCTGAGCTGTCCCTGACACTAACACCTTTCTCTCAGAATTCTTGTACATATCTGAGGTGAGAGTTATATAGATTTAACTAGTATTCTATTATGTCTCTCTGACTATCTACATGCTGACACAGATCTTATGTGTCATAGGTACAGTCCAATTTTAGAACTATTATATGCATCTGAATCGGTGCCATAG
Source organism: Cantharellus anzutake (assembly GCF_015039405.1). Lineage (NCBI taxonomy): Eukaryota > Fungi > Basidiomycota > Agaricomycetes > Cantharellales > Hydnaceae > Cantharellus > Cantharellus anzutake. Next base: position 526,608 of record NW_024066972.1, read on the forward strand.
CCTTTATCTTTAAATGGAAGTGCATTCTCCAACATCTCTTTCATTTCATCCATTCAATGCATTTGGGACATCGACAATTTCTAATATGAGTACAAGAAATGGGCTGAGGAAAAGATTGTGAAGGTAGGTAGCATGTGTGTCTTCCTCAAGTCACCACCACATTGTTGCCAACAAGCCCGGAGTATCTGAGCCCGGTGGCTGGCCTGTAACTACATCCCTGGCATGCTCCCGCAATGCCTCCCTCAGCTCAGCAGGTGACATCCAACCATATCGACGTAAAATGCAGGCTAACATGGACACAACCCATGCAGTAGCTGGTGCAGTGCCACTAAGTGTCATCAATGCATCCAGACCAGGGCCATTCCAAGCACTTTGAATGTTGATACCTGGGGCAAAAACACTGATGACCTTTCCATAGTTGGAGTGGGAGATTACGTATTGGTGTGTTGCTGCACTGGCACTGACAGCCCCAACAGTGATAGCTCCAATTACATTTGCAGGACCGAATTGTCCTGCATCCACACCATGATCCCCTGCACAAACTACAACGTGCAACCCCAAATTGATGACCCAGCTGACAGCTTCGTTAATGGCAAGATAATCAAGAAAGTGGCAGCATATCATAATGATGGGAGAACCCCTCTGTTGTGGAGCGACCGACTCAATGCTATCGGTGTAAACCCACTCAATGCCTTCAATTAGGTCGGAGGCAGCTACCTCATCGTCCTCTGTGATCTTCACAACCCTAAGGTTGGCCAACGATGGCAAGCTAAAACCTTCTCCCACTGCCTTTGCTGCAATATATGTGCCAGCACCAAAAGTGTCCACCCCATGGGTACCAGTTACAGTCTGCACATAAAAGCAGGTATGAGTGATGATATATGGTGGAGAGTGCATAAAGAGATACTACGCACATGACCCCAGCTAAACTGTGCTTCATCAGATACAAAGCATATGTGGTGAAGGTTGGCTCCACTATCTAGTGAATAAACAGTGACTATACGCCCATCGGCACGTTCTTTGAGTTCAACCAGATTATCCTCCATTTTAATCCCATCATTGTCATGCTCTGTCGCATCCCTCTCATGGTGGTCATAGCCATGGAGGTCATAGCCATGGAGGTCATAGCCAATGGAAGTTGTGCCATCAGCTTCAACATAGCTAACTTCAGGGCAAATGAGGATGCGAGCAAGGGATGTTCCAGTTGCATGTGCAGAGTAGCCATTCAGCACTATGAAAGTCAGCATATTGTGGGGGGAAATTCTCTGATATCAACTTACTTCCATACCGGTGAGTAATTGAAAATTCTGACCCAGGGCTCCGGGCAGATATCTGAGTAATACTCTTGATATGGTCCTCCATATTTGTACTGGATTTCAGCATACTAAAGTAGTGAGTCAGCCAGTGTTATGCTATGCCTGTGTGTGGGACATACACAATGTACGAGTCAGGCTTTACTGGACCCTTTGGCATCCTGATACGAACAGAGGCAGCAAGAGCCATTGGTGTAGTGGAAGTGAATATAATGATGAGAATAACCACAGTTGAGAACTTCATTGCTGTAGCCAACAGGTGGGTTGAGAAGAATAGGGGAATAAGAACTGACAGCAAGCTGGAAGGATGTGCAAAGAGCCATACAAATAGTTTCTCAGCACAATATACAACCAGATGGCAAACAGGCTGGTTCTGAGAGACTGGTGTGAGTGTGAGGAATATCGATATTGCTAGCATAATTGCCCTGATGTGACACTTTGATGACAGCACACAGCTGATCAGAAGATAATAAGGACAAAATCGGAATGTGGGACAACCTTTCTTCAGCTCCTATCTTGCCTAGACCATGCAATCATGGTAGATATTATCTCACTGCATCATTTTTCTTGCTGTACAGATTGATTGGGGGCAATAAGTCATGAAAACCGGCACCATGCTCTGATTAGTTATTGAGTGCTCTAGAGAAGTGTGGTTGCCTTGCTACAAAGCCTATCAGGAAAACCCCTGTTGGAAGTGCAGTGCAACCCACATGCTGTGATCTACATGTGACAATTCCATCAAATGATCATGCTTTCTGTTACTTCGGACTTGTCTGCATCAGACATGTGGAGATATCCATTTATTTCAATTTTATTTCTTTTCCTCAGTTCTCACAGTTATCATGCTTGAGGCTGAGACAGACTATTCATTATCACTGAAACTCCAATCAGGTCTAGACCACAACAATCACACATTTGATTGAGCCAATTGGGTTTATGCACATAATTGATGTGATTGTACATACTTCACTTTTTCACAAAATCAAGTCCAGTTGGGGTTCTGAGTACATTGAGCCCCATGAGATGATTACTGTACTGGCATGACCAACAACCAGTCCTGTGTCACATGAGGACCTTGGAGCCTCTGGCAACTCCTGGAGGCCATGGGAACTGGTTATTGGTCATGCCAGTAAAGTATGGCTCCTAGGGGATTGGATCAGATCAGATCCAGATCAGGATATGTGGATATGTGAATCAAGTTGATATGCTCCAAAATTGCAGTTCATTGGAATGTCCTTGATGAGAGCTTTATAACAATATTAAATTCGTCCATATTGGTGGAAATACTGTGCTGGCATGACTGCCTACCTGGTCATGTGAAACTGCTGGAAGAAGTTTAGGATTGTAGTGAGCCACAACCCAGTGTGATGCATGACACTTGACCTGTCTCATTCACAGGGCATTGCCAACAATGGAGATATAGTACTCATATTAATAATATTGTGTATATTGACAGTGGACACAGCCACAAGTAGGGGTGCCATGGTTCTGTTCAGTTTGGTTCTGGAGTGATTTTTTGAGAACAAGAACTGTGAGGTCTCAGGGGGGTCACTGTCAGGGATGGTACAGGAGAGGCAGGGGTGGCAGCGTAGCCCCTGGCGCTAGTGGCCCGGGCAGCGGCAGAGTAGCGGGAATGTATAGGGGATGGCCCTCACTCAGGCTCGCATCCCTGTCTGGCTTCTTAGGCTGAAGCAGTAGTGATTGTTATTAGGATGAAAGACTAAAGTAAGACACTTGCCTGAAGCAGTAGTGAGAAGAAGGCTGCTTCTTCAGTTCTGCTTCGGCTCAGTTTATATACAGGTGGGAACGGGTCATGTGGGGGGTGCCACGTCAGCCCGGGTGGAGCCGGGTTATCACGGATGGCTCCGTGGGCGATCCTGAGTGTCAGAGGGGAGAAGTACAAATGAAGATGGGTGGCATGTCCGGCGGCACAGTATCCACATGGAGTACTTGGCGCCGGATGCGTCCGTGCTACATGGGTAAGGGGAGAGGTCATCTGTCATATCCCGGAATCCCGACCCCGCGCTCTCCCACCACATCACACCTTCCTAACAACTTCATCATCCCCTACACCATAACCCCCCACTCCCCAGGTCACCTTCCTCCTTTACTGTCTCAGCTCCGGCCTGGTTGTGGCACACCTTACCTTGGCCACTCCCATCCCGGAAGCTCAGTCCCGAGTGGGAACATTTGGAGACTCCGGATTTGCTCTGATCTCCAACGAATCTCTGACATCCTGTGACATACCCCTAAACCATTCCCCCACCCATTTCATTTATTGGAGTCACCCAACATCCTTCGGATATGTAACTCTGCCTTCGCAGCTACCCACATCCTTTGGTGACCCCACTCACGTCATCACTTATTAGTCACCTTCCATTTATAGCACAACTATCTTCTTCTTTCCATTCAGTCGGCTAACCCCCTCTTACCCATTTCTTGTTCCCATTCATCCTCCGGCCCCCCACCCCGCCCTCCTTGACCCAACACGTTGGTTCCCCGTTAAGGATATCATTCAGCACCTTTCGGTGTTTTCCATTATCATTCAGACTTTGACTAAAGTCCTTCCCATTCCTCCATATATAAATACTTGTAGATTAGAACCTGTAGTTTTCCCCAGTTCTAATCTCGACTAAAATGTTACCCCAAGTCCCTCTGAGTGAATCCTGACCCCTTTCTACAAGATACCTCAGACACATGAAATACAAGGACTAACTGAGATGTAACGGAGGCACAGCGCTCCCTCCAAGTCACTGAGGCTGTGTCCTTCTTAGAGCCTCTTGTACCACCCAGCAGACCCAGGCTTCCTGGAGAAGCTTCGGTCCACTACCGGAGCTCTCAGATCCCCTCTAGTTGAGCCCCACCTGCACTCGGACTCACGCATTTTCCCCTATGTTTGGGGTTTTTGACATTGTCTGTATAAAGAAGGAAAGGAAAGAAGAGAGGGAAAGAGGGAAGACAAAGGAGAAAGGGAGAGAGGGAGAAGGAAAGCGGAGCAACAGGAGGGTGCGGTGCAGAGCAGAGTGGCATGCCCTGACAGTCACTCAGCACACCAAACTGTAAGTGTTACAATGGTGTGTATTTTATGGTAGTGTTATGTGGTACCAGAAGGTGTCACTTGGTCACGTGACTACCAAAAATACAACCTGGTGTTACAGAGTGGGGTTTCAGGAAACCTACTCTGACCCATTCTTATAGATGAGTGCATAGGTTTGTCAACCTCATGGGAGCTGGGTGTCAGGGCCCGGCCTCGGACTCAGAGGCTCCCTGACTTCAACCCCCATCTGGCCTGTCCTCACACTATGTGGGGCATGAGATGAGAAGAAGGGTAAAGGTCTCCTCTTCCTGCATGGTTGCTATATAAAGGAATGGGTCACATGCCCACAACTATACAGCTCCTAGAGTTGTGTAGTGTGACCTGGAGGGAACATCCAGGTGGCAGTGCCCAGTAAGTGTGGGAACATTCTGGGTGAGCTGCTTGCTCAGAAAGTTCCCACGCTATCCCATGCATGCATGTACACAACACACAAAGGCAACAACAAGGCAACAATCAAAGAACAAAAAGGGGGTAAAGTAGGTGGGGAGTCTGGGGCACCCTAAGGCAGGGTGCTGAACCCTGACACTGGGCAATACAATCTCTGAGGCTGTGGTTGTATTGCCTGAAGTTACATCAGTATGTGAAGAACATGTTGATCCATGTTGTGGGAATTGATTAGCCAAATAGTGCATTTTGTCTGAGAAACTCATGGAACATGCCTGATAGGGAGATGTATGTATCAAGAGACAGTGAGGATCATGAACCAAGTGGAGAACATATGTCTCAGGGCATACCCCACCTGACCCTGCACCACCCTGCCCTACTCCGCTTCCCCTGCCATCACCCCCCACTCTGTTAGAACTGGGCGAGGGCAGACGATTCCGGAGGGGAACTGGAGACTTAGCAAGGAGGGACCTTGGCCTCAGCGACTCAAGGGGAGCACTGTGCCATTGCTGTTTGTCCATTTGGTCCTTAATTTCAGAAGCAGTGAGCAGGAAGTCTCTAGGGGGCATTTCTGGTCGATTTTAGACTGAGGGTCCAAAGCGAGTATGTACAAGCACCTGGGAGATGAAAGCACAAGGAAATCAAAGGGGGTCCAAATCAGAACAAAGGCATCCAAACGGAGACAAAGGGATGACAGAAGTGGAGCAGTACTGAAGGTCATGGGTTAGACTCTGTGGTACATCCAAAAGGAGGTAGGGAGGGCAAATCCCAGAGGGAAGGGAAGTAGGACTCCAGAAGTCAGGTTCAGAGTTCCGGGAGCCCGGAGCAGAGACCAGGATTGTACGGATATGACAGTTCTCAGGATCCCAAAATGACGTCACAAACAATTGAGGTTCCCCACAGTTATGCTGAGATGTGGCAGAGCAAGGTTGCTGAAATATGTGAACCCAAACGGAATTTTCGGGCTTCAAAAGGCAAAGGAAACATGGGTAGCAGCAAGGATGATCTTTCCAAGCAAAACCATGTCACCCCAGGGCTCAACCTGACAGAGAGCACATATGATGGCTGTGAAGGCTCATTCACAGCTGCCGATGGGGAGCGCCAGAAGGCATCCAAGAAGTACTTCGATGAAATGGGCATTATGTCTGCTGTCTGTCGTCACGGCCTACCATTATTCTACATCAGCGTTTGGACTCCAGGGGAACAACAGTTCTACATACTTTCATTACTCGGGAAGCTTATAGAGCATCTCCCTTCGTTGTGGACCATTGGGTGCCTGTATGACATTGGTTGCCAGACTGATCGTGCACTTCACAAGTGGAACATTGCACCTGAGTGGTGGTCACGTCTGGTGTGGGGCATCTCTATCTTTCACACCTATGGACATCAATGGGCTTGTCAGCTATGGTATCACCCTCAGAAGGATCGTGTCTGGGGTCTTTCGGATGGTGAAGTGTGTGAGCATTTTTGGAGTGAACTGTGACAGCTCATACCAAGTCTTTGGGTTGTGGGGTACCACTGTCATCTCTTTGTGCTTGACATGCAGATGAGCCATATCACTGATACGAAGTGTAAGGAGAGGTGAAGGACATTAAAGTGCAAGAGGTGCAACAGTCAAATGGAAGAACGTATGAAATATGAAAAGAGAGGGTCTCACCTTCAGCCCGCAGTGGCCCAAGCCATGTTAAGCAACCTGCAAAGTGGGGGACCCAACATCAACCGAGAGGAGAGAGATTGATAAGGTAGGCGACTCACAGAAGTCATCACTATCACGGTAGATTCTGGTCAATTCAGTTATGTGGCTGTGTGTGGCTGTGACGGCAAAAATCTTTGGGGTCAGTTGTGACCTGAAGTTTTTTGCCTGCTCTTTGCCTCATCTCTCCATTGTGTAGCAGTTGCACAAGCTATGTGAGCTAGTGGTGGGGCTTAAAAAGCCTGCACCAGGGTTTCTTGCCAGCTCTGACCAGCCATTCCGTTCGCACATGATTAGAAGCTCTAATGAATTGTGGCTAGATTGAATAGACCTTCCATAAATGGAAAGTGCACATGTTCTCACTGCAGTGTCAGAGACTAGAATATTGTCAGAGTCAGGCAGACTGTCAGAAGATGGACTGAAGATGGGTGGTTTCTGTCTGAGTTGAGGTCGGAGGTGATGCAGAGGTCTATTGGAGTGCACATGTGGATATGCGGGCGGGAATATGCGGTGCATCCGGAAGCGCTGTTCAAGGTTAGCAAAGTGGGATCGCGGCCTCAGCGACTCAAGTGGAGCGCTGTGCCCTGAGCTTGACATTTGGGGGAGATCCCGTATTTACAGACTGACACTTACAGTGGACTTCAAACAAGACTTGTGGGTGGAGCAGACCTGCAGGAGGAGTGCAGACTCTGCGAGCATGGACTCAGAGGGGGGGGGGGGTACTCTAGTTGATTTCAGACTGAGGTCCCCAAAAGTATTTACAGGATATAAATAGCAGGAGGGAAACACAGAAGGGCCGGTCAGTCCGGCACAGTCCGGTGCAGAAATAAGCAGGGATTGTCAAACTGAATGAAGGACAAGAGCCCGGGAAATGGGAGGCAATGAAACAAAGCAAAAGCAGATCATGTCATATCCATCCCCGGCCATCAACTTCCACTCCCTCCGATCCCTCCAGTCTACCTCCTCTCCTTCTTCACTAACCTCGGAGCTCCCATATTCCGTAAATCACTGTCAGGGCACACCTGCCTGACCCGGGTCCACCCGGACCCACCCAGCCACACCACACCCGCTCCCCACTGTCCATCCCTCTCCCTCCTCCTCCCTCCCTCTCTTCCCCTTTGTTTTCCCTCTTCCTTCCCCTTTCTTTATTTCATTCTTCTCATCTTCCTCTTCCTGTTTATTTCTTTCTATCTACACGGACCACCTTCCTTTGTATCGATGTACTATTGACCCATCCGGCCCACACACCCCGGATGGCTTCCCGCTGTGCCCAGCACGCGCGCATGCAGTGGACACTCTCGGGATCCCCCACAGGGACACCCGGATGCCTGCGGCTGCCTCCGAGGATGACGTGGCACTCGTCATGTGACTCAAGCCGCATGTACATAAATGTACCTGAAGTGGGAACCGAAGAAGTAACCTTCTTCTCACATTCTCCACTTCCGGTAAGTAGTATAGTGTTCCCCTTTAATAATAATAACACATTCTCCACTTCAGTCTGAGTGGCCAGGGACCATTGTCCCGGATCGGGCCTGCCAGTACGCATGCCTGCTCCACACCCCGCGACGGCCTCAGTGCCGGACATTACCCCCAGGCCCTCTTGACCCTGGACACGTCCCTGACAATCACCTCGGTACCTCTCGATGGTCACCACCCCCTCTTTTCAATTTATTACCTACGCCTCTTTAAGTATGGAGCCCCGAAGGCTTCCGGACAGCTCCGACGTCCGCTAGCGCACTCCCACCTCTGCTGGGCAATACACTCACTTGCCCTGCAAGCCTACCTTCAGGCCTATCCCTCCTTTCCATTTCTGGGTTATCACCTGCCATCCTGCTAACCCCGTAACCTGACTCATCAGTAATATTCAATCAGCTAATGTCTAACCCCGTTAGCTCCGCTCCGCTCAGCTCTGCCATTTGCAGGCCTGCTCTCGTTGTAACCATATATATACTCCACTTATACATAGGTTACACCTCAGTAATAAAATCGACTAGAGTTTACCCCTTTCAGTTCTGGTTGCCAGTTTAGTAAGTTAGGGCATGGACGTGTTACTTGGCACAGCGCTCCTGGCACAAGTCACTGAGGCCGAAGCCCTCCGTCATGGAGACACCCCCTCGTCTCAACCTGGTCTCTGACAGATCAAGTGCCAATATTCGCAAGTTAAGTGAATGAATGGATGAACAATATAGGCACTCAGCAAAGAATGAATGGTATGCTGCCGAGTGACAAAAATGGCCAGAGGGGAAAAGCGGAGGTCAGTGCATGGCGCTGATACAAGTCCGCAAATAAGCAGGGTCGGTGCGGTGCTGACACAAGTCCGCAAACAGAGGTTGATCTGTCAGCACTGTCACACAAGGTGTCATATCCATGCATACCCGATCCCGACCCGACTCCTGGACCTCCATCTTCACCACCTCCGGAGTCCTACCCTACCGCTGTCTGTTCCGATATTCACCTTTGGTCCTGACACCACACCTCCTCTCCCCCCTCATGTCACTCCCACTCCTCCATCCTTCTCCTGTCCTATCTCCGTCCACTCCGATACTCACCTCGGACCGAACATCACTCCTCTCACCACCCTCCTCCTACTCCTCCACTTCCTCCTCACAACACCTCCACCCTTCCATCATTCTCCTACCCTTCGCCCATCCGCTCCGATACTCACCTTCAGACCTGACACCTTTCCTCTCCTCCACTCCTCTCCCCTTTTGTCTTTTGTCCCTCTTCCCTCTGGCCCTCTTCCACCGACCTTCCACCAAGTTATGACCTTCCGCTGCTGTCCCGTACCTTGTACCCAGACACCGCTTGTACCTTCTCTCCAAGACTCCGTCATAGTTCCTACCTCGGACTTTGACCCCACCTCAGCTTTAGTCCATTGCATTGGTGACCTCATACTACGTAAACACCATTGCCAATATTCCTCGGACTTTCAACCCCACCTCCATTACCTCTGTAAGCTCCACAACCTCTGAGCTCCATGGATCATCTTCAGCACTTTCGCCGCTGCAAGAGGGCTAGCGGCTCTCTATGCCGACTAAGCTCGTGGGGCCAAACTCTCCTAAACTCCTACTTTCTCTCTAGACTTCGCTTGACTCTCGATCCTTAAACTCCGTGTGGGTTCTCCGGGATTTCCGCAAGGTCCGGGCTCAGCGTCCACTACTCACTCGTTGTGAGCTAGACAGCTGCCCTTATTCCTACTGTTGGAATTCCACTCACTCACTCCAACTCTAGCGCGTCCTAGCACCTTAGAGAATTTGGGGGAGGGGAGAACTTCTATTCCAAAAATCCGGTATGTACAGGATTATAAGAAATAATTATTTTTAGAAATAATAGATGGTGAATATTGGTACCATATGGCACCTGGGTACCTTATTAGGCGAAATAATAAAAAGGGTAACAGTAACAATAAAAGAATATCAATCAATAACTGAAATGATGGCAAAATATGAAAATAAAAGAAAATAAGCGATATCTCAATGGATTTGCGGAATTAAGAGCCTAAATTGGAAATGTAGCCGGAGATAACTCTCACGCAGCCAATGAGCATTTTTACCAATTACTAGACGCCATGGGAACGAGTGAGGCTGGAATTCTGGGTTGCCGCTTGAGATTCCCACGCCCGCACATGCCCGTGACCTGCTGTGCCTAACTTGCCCAACATTGAACTCCGTCAATTCTCCACCGATTGGGACGTTCTTGATATCGTCAGAATCGTACGAATTAGGACTATTTTTAGATACCGAATCCGTATCGAGTTGTCGCATGAATGGAAGGGGTTTTCTAATCGTAGAAGCGGGTATCCGAGCCGGCTCTGTGCGTGGGCGATTATCCCGCCTACACCGCTTGTAATGTATCTTTCGCGTTTCCCCATCATCCCTATTTGGACTGCTGCTTCTTCCCATTCTAGCCAGTTAGTCATCATCCCCACTTCCCCTCATCCTCCTGCCCCTCTGGGCTTTGCCCTCCTTATCTCCTTTCGGATGTACCACAGGTTCAGCCCTATGACCTTCGGTACCACTCTGCTTCTGTCTTCCCTTTGTTCCCGTTCGGATGCCTTCATTCCGATTCGGATCCCCTTTGTTTCCTTGTGCTTTCGCCCCCTCCATATATATATCGGCGCTTGTACATACTCGTTTTAGGCCTTAGTCTAAAATCGACCTGAAATGCCCCCTAGAGACTTCCTGCTCGCCTCCTATGAAATTAAGGACCAAATGGACAAACAGCAATGGCACAGCGCTCTGCTTGAGTCGCTGAGGCCAAGGTCCCTCCTTGCTAAGTCTCCAGTTCCCCTCCGGAATCGTCTGCCCTCACCCAGTTCTAACACAAGGACAGCATGAAGGCCAACAGAGGTACAGAGGGGAGTGGGAGTGTTGGCCTGACCAGAGGTGTCAAGGGCAACCAGAAGTGGCCAGAGGGTGCAGAGATGGGCAGAGGGCATGGAAGTGGCCAGAGGGTGCGGAATGCACGGAAGCGGGGCATGGCTGTGACCACATAGTGGGAAGCAATGAGTGAGGCCCACAAGGCGGGCATAGGAACTGGAGGGACTGAATGCTGGGAGTGCCAAGGGCTTGGGAACTGGAGGTAAGGTCGGAATGCCGGCAGGGTCTAGGTTCTGATTGTTGGCCAAGTCTCACGCGATAAGGCAGGGGCCAGACATCAGGTTGGGGGCTGGTTAGGATGGGTTTCGGGTCAGCGGATTCACCTATCAGCATTGATTCGCTGCTGACAGAGCCCCAGGATTTGTTGGTCGTGACATGCAGCAAAAGTTTCAATGTGACTCAGATGGAAAGTGGAAATCTGGCAAATAGAAACATATCGGAGGCTTAGTGAATTCAATAGAAAAAATCATGTTTTATTTTGAACTGAGAGCATATTATAAAAAAATAAAACCAGGGAGTTGTAGAATAGGTCCTCCTGTACCACCTCTTGGATTTATTTAATGCCCTAGGTGACTGTGGCAAGGATGAAAGTTGATATGGGCAAATGACCATATTTGCTTCTGGATAGTGATGACTTCTGTAAGTCGCCTACCTTAGTGGTAGCAGTAGTTGCTGTGGTCATGGTTGCTGTAGTAGTAGTCATCATCATCATAGTGGTGGTTGCCATGGTCATGGTTGCAGTAGTCATCATGGTCATAGTGATAGCAGTAGTAGTCGTGGTAGTCATAGTAGTAGCCAGTGAGTGTCAGGGTTCAGCACCCTGCCCTAGGTGCCCTGGACTCCCCAACCACTCTCTTCCCCCCATTTGTTCATTGTTGCCCTGTTGTTGCTTCTGTGTGTTGTGTATCTGCATGCATGGGATAGCGTGGGAACTTTCTGAGTGAGCAGCTTGCCCAGAATGTTCCCACGGGTCACAGCCACAATTCTGGCTGAGCAACTCACCCAGAATGTTCCCACACACTGCCACCTGGATGTTCCCTCCAGGTCACACTACACAACTCTAGGAGCTGTATAGTTGTGGGCATGTGACCCATTCCTTTATATAGCAACCATGCGGGGAGATGAGACCTTTACCCTTCTTCTCATCTCATGCCCCACATATGTCAAGAAGATGTTCCTTGGATAGGTCCGATCGCTATCCAGGCGACGCTGTTGGGTGGAGCTCGGTGTTCTGGGTTGTCCAACTGTGGGTCAGAGACAGACCGGAGGTGGGGTGGAGCTCCGAGGGTGATGGGGTGTTGAAGGGACTCGGCTTCAGTGACTCGGAATGGAGCGCTGTGCCTGGTACATTCTCGTTGTCCCCAATTTGTCAGGGGAGCTAGCGATGGAGGAACTGAGGCCACCAGCAGAGGGGGGCCGGAAGCCCCCCCCCTCACTACTTAATGAAGGAGGCGTTAGCGAGGGTCAATTGTTCGTCACACGATTCTTTTGGGTTTTATACCAAGGCATCTCTAGGAGCACCTGTTACTCAGTTCCTTGGAGCAGCAGACGAGTGGGATGCGATAGACATCCTGGAGGAGGTTTTGGAGGGCTCAACACTGTTTATATTATAACTGGGGGAAGCTATTTACTAGAGGGGTATGCGTGTACATATAGTGGAAACAATTGGATCCGAAGGTAAACAAAGGTTACCAAGGGGAAGGGGAAGTAAATAGAAAAGAATCCTCAAGACAAATAAGGAATAGGCAAAAAGCCTGAATTACGTCTGAGGTTTGTGGAGTGAGAGAATTAAAAGCCAACTGAATGGAAAGGTCTGGAAACGTCTATGAACAAGCAGGGAACTACAGAGAAAAGGTGTCCGGAAAGGTCCGGAGCCCGGAAGTTGTAGTCTGGAAGATTGGGGTTGTAGAAAATATCAAATGATAAAACAATAAAGATTATCAAGACTGGAGGTAAAATAGGAATGGGGAGGTGCCGGAAGTGAGGAGGTACTGGAGGTGCAGAGACTGGAGGTAGGAAGGAGGGTGGATAGGCAAGTTGAGATTTATCAACAACGAGCAAGCACATCTCCTTTGAACAAGGGGTCCAAGGAGGTGGAGGTATGGTGGTGGAGGTCTGGAGGTGATGCAGACATAGATGGGAGGCAGAGCGGGAGAGAGTCGAAGGAGGAGGTAGTCCTAGGGCCGTTGGCATCAACTGGAGGCAGCTGTCATATCCATACAATCCCAACCTCTGCTCCGGGCTCCCGGAACCCCGAAACGAACTCCGGAGCCCTACTTCCCTTCCGTCACCTTCTCCTTGCCGACTCCCAAGAGGTTATCCCACCTCCAGCTCCAACACCACCTTCGGTCCAACTCCGGAACATTCCGGGTCCAACCCCAACCTCGACACCTTCCAGATGAGTATGCAACACCTATGCTCCTGACTCCGGACCTCTGCTCCGGAATCCCGTTTGCGTCTCTGTCTCCGGAACCTCCGGTCTTAGCTCCGACCTCGGACTTTGACCCCACCTCCACTTATACCCATTGTATTGGTTAGCTCATTCCATTTAATTATGTTTGCCAATATTCCGGAGTTTAACCTCCGAGTTCGGACTTTCCGGACTTACTCCGGACCTTGCAACTATTGCATTGTCCATTTCAATTCCGCTATTCTCCCTCATTCCTATTTGGGCTGCTGCTTCCTATCTATTCAGTCAGCTAGCCATTCCCCACTCCCAACCTCCTTCCTTCCTCCTTGGGCCTTGGCCCTTCATTCCTCCTTTGGGAAACACCATTGAGTCAAACACTTGACCCTCGGTGTTGTTCCTCTTTCCATCTCCCTTTGTCTCCTTTCGTCCTACCCTTGTTCCTTTTGATTCCGGACCCCTCCTTATATACAATGTACCTAGTAACTTGTAACCTCAGTCCGAAATCGACATGAATTCCCCCAAGAGACTTTCCCTCTGCTAGATCCGAAATTAGGGACCCCCAGGACAACCAGCAATGGCACAGCGCTCCACCTGAGTCGCTGAGGCCGAGGTCCTTCCATGCTAAGTCTCCGATTCCACTCCGGAGTCGTCTGAATCCGCCCATTCTAACAGTTCATCAGAATGACTAGGGTATGGATGTGCACTTATGAATGGCTCTGTACATATAATACTAACTAGAAGCCTCCTCATCTAAGCCCTGGGCTCGCTTATCTAACAATTTCTCCAGTCGATCACTCGATCGTTCATCTAACATGTTGTCACGTCAATGTCACGAATCCACCCAGGGAATGTCTGAAGCACTACCCAGGCAGGTGTGTCTGATGGAGCTCAAGGTTCTGGGTCGTCCAATGGTGGGTCAGAGACAGACCAGAGGTCGGGCAGAGCTCTGAGGGTGATGGGGTGTTGGCTTCAGTGACTCGGAATGGAGTGCTGCACTCATTACGTCCTCATTGTCCCCAATTTGTCAGGGGGGCTGGTGATGGAGGAACAGAGGCTGCCAGTGGAAGGGGGCCAGAAGCCCCCCCTCACTACTTAATGATGAAGGCATTAGCGAGGGTCAATCATTTGTCACACAATTCATTGGGTATTATACCAAGGCACCTTTAGATGCATCTGTCACTCAGTTCATATTTGTCAGGGCCCAGCCTCGGACTCGGAGGCTCCCTGACCTCAACCCCCATCTGGCCTGTCCTCACACTATGCAGGGCATGAGATGAGAAGAAGGGTAAAGGTCTCATCTCCCTGCATGGTTGCTATATAAAGGAATGGGTCACATGCCCACAACTATACAGCTCCTAGAGTTGTGTAGTGTGACCCGGAGGGAACACCCAGGTGGCAGTGCCCAGTAAGCATGGGAACATTCTGGGCGAGTTGCTCACTCAGAAAGTTCCCATGCCATCCCATGCACATGTGTACACAACACACAAAGGCAACAACGAGGCAACAATCAAAGAATAAAGGGGGTAAAGTAGGTGGGGAGTCCGGGGCACCCTAAGGCAGGGTGCTGAACCCTGACAATATTATAACTGGGGGGACTATTTACTAGAGGGGTACGTGCGTACATATAGTAGATGTCATATCCGTGCATACCCAACCCCGACCCGACCCCGACCCGACTTCCGGACCTCCACCCTCTTCACCTCCGGAGTCATAACCTACCGCTGCCGTTCTGATACTCACCTTCGGTCCTGGCAACACACCTCCTCCTTACCTCTCCGACCCTATCTCCGTCCGCTCCGATACTCATCTCGGACCGAACACCGCCCCTCTCGCCACCCTCCTACTACTCTGCTCCCCCTTCACAACACCTCCACCCTCCTGTCATCCTCCTACGCTTCCCCCGTCCGCTCCGATACTCACCTTCGGACCTCACTACTCTCCTTTCCGCCACTCCTTCTCCCTTACCTTTCCCCTCTCTCCTCCCTCTGTTACTCCTCCGCCACCCTTCCGCCAAGTTACGACCTTCCACCGCTGTCCCGTACTTCGCACTTGGACACCGCTTGTACCTTGCTCCGAGCCTCCATCATAGTCCCTACCTCGGACTTTGACTCCACCTCGGTCTTAGTCCATTGCATTGGTGACCTCATACTACGTAAACACCATTGCCAATATCCCTCGGACTTTCAACCCTGCCTCCGTAACCTCCGTAAGCTCCGCAACCCCCGAGCTTCGCGGATCGCCTTCGGCACTTTCGCCGCTTGTAATGTATTTCTCGCATTTTCCCCTCATCCCTATTTGGACTACTGCTTCTTCCTATTCTAGCCAGTTAGTCATCATCCCCACTTCCCCTCATCCTCCTGCCCCTCTGGGCCTCGCCCTCCCTACCTCCTTTCGGACGTATCACAGGTCCTGCCTTATGACCTTCGGTACCGCTCCGCTCCTTCTACCCTTTGTTCCCGTTTGGACGTCTTCGTTCCGATTCGGTTACCCTTTGTTCTCCTTGTGCTTTTGCCCCTTCCATTATATATATCGGCGCGTGTACATACTCGTTTTGGTTTAGTCCGAAATCGACCTGAAATGCCCCCTAGAGACTTCCTGCTCACCTACTGTGAAATTAAGGACCAAATGGACAAACAGCAATGGCACAGCGCTCCACTTGAGTCGCTGAGGCCAAGGTCCCTCCACGCTAAGTCTCCGATTCCACTCCGGAGTCGTCTGTTTCCACCCGGTTCTAACAGTAGAGACGATTGGATCTGAAGGTTACCAAGGGGAAGAGGAAGTAAATAGAAAGGAATCCACAGGACAAATATAGACTAAGCAAAAAGCCCAAATTATGTCTGAGGTTTGTAGAGTGGGAGGATTAGAAATCAACTGAATGGTAAGGCCTAGGCCTGTCTATGAATGAGCAGGGTGTCATATCCATACCTACTCTGCCCAACCTCCAATCTACTCCACCACTGTTCTGGTTCACCTCTGGTTCCTCTGCCATACCCTCCGGTATACCTCCAGTCCACCTCCACCTCTGATCTCCGGTACCTTCTCCGGCACCCCCCATCCTCATCTTAGACGTTTATTAATATTTCTACCTACCCAATATTACTATGGACCTCCTAGGACCTCTGCCAACCCTGCAAAGGTTTTCCCACTTTCTGTCAGAGACCAGATTCCAGACGAAGGAATGTCTCCATAGCGGAGGGCTTCGGCCTCAGCGACTTCTGCCAAGAGTGCTGTGCCTAGTGACACGTCCGTGCCCTAACTTACTGACTGGCAATTAGAACCTAGGGGGGTAACTCTAGTTGATTTTACTACTGGGGTGTAACCTATGTACAAGTGGGATATATATATGGTTACAGCGGAGACGGTTCCGCAATTGGTGGAGCCGAACGGAGCGGAGCTAACGGGGTTTAAACATTAGCCAACTGAATATTACCGACGAGTCGGTTCACGGGGTTAGCGGAAAGGCAGGCGATAACCTAGAAACGGAAAGGAGGGATAGGCCCGAAGGTGGGCTCTGCAGGGCAGGCGAGTGTATTGCCCAGCAGAGGCGGGGGTGCGCTAGCGGACGTCGGAGCTGTCCGGAAGTCCTCGGGGCTCTGTACTTAGGGAGGCGTAGGTAATAAATTGAAATGAGGGGGTGGTGACCATCGAGGGGTACCGAGAGGATTGCGGAATACGGGGGCTCCGAGGTTAGTGAGGGAGGAGCGGAGTTAGACCAGAGGGATCGGAGGAACCGGAGGTCGATGGCCGGGGATGGATATGACACTTTTCAATAGCTGTCGCTAATTCCACCCTTCAGCTACCCACTCCACAATGCTCGATAAGGTGATTCTCTCACGAGCTTGCTGACCCAGCAAGTGGGTAAGTCCCTCTTGGGTTTTCCCTTTGTTCCTATTTGTCTTGTATTATGTATATAAGTCATGTACTGTACTATAAAAGGAAGTGGACTGTGCCAGTTTATAGTGTGACTGCAGGCAGAAGCCAGGTGCATTCCCACAGCTTGGAAAGGGTGTCACATGGGTCTGTATGTGGGCTCCTGGTTGTAAATACACAGGGAAAAATGGGGAGAAACTGGGGGAGGGGTTTCAGGGTGGTATGTTCAGGTGAGGTGCCCTGACAATACTATAGCAAGTGAAAATATCAGTTGAAATTGCAAGACTCCATAAAATATAGAGACCCATGGGGACCCACCCAAAAGCCTTTATACATATGTCTTCACAGGTGTCATATCCATCCTCTGCACCACCTTCTGTCACCTCCAACCATCCCTGATTACCTCTGCTCCACTCATACCAACCTCGGAGCCCCCAAATCCCATCTTCCCCCAGAGCCCCCCAATGGTCACCACCCCCCATTTCCATATATTACTTACACCTCCCTAAGTATGGAACCCCAAAGGCCTCCAGACAGCTCCAATGTCTGCAAGTGCACCCCTGACTCTGTTGGGCCATTTAGTTGCCTGCCCTGCAAGTCTGCCTTTGGACTGCCCTCTCCATTCTCCTTTTGGGTTGTTGTCTGTTAAACCTGTAATCCAAGTTGCCAGTTGACTAACCCTTGGCCCTGTTATGTCAGCTCCACCTGGTTCCTGCCATTTATGGGCCCTCCACCTAGACTTCCCATGTATCTGCAAATTAGGGCCCCAACATGCTACTGGGCACAGCGCTCCTGGCTTGAGTTGCTGAGGCCAAAGCCCTCTGAACACTGAGTCATACCTCCCTTTCGAATCCAGTCTTTGACAACAGGAGTTCTGTATACATAAATGTTAGAACTGTGGGCTGAATTGGTCCATTTCCATAGGTTTTGGGTGCAGCATAGGGGGTCAGCATAGGGATGATTCTACAGATAATGTGGCAGAGGTTGTGAGAGCTGGGTTTACAATAACATGGTTGGGTCAGGTTTTGTGTGATGATAGTTGTTGGATACTAACTATTTACATGGCATGGGATACTGTACTCCACAGAGCCCATTGTAAGGGGGCAAGGGATCTACCACCCTAACGAGAAAGAGAGGGGGCCAAGTGTTTGGAATGCTCAGGGGAGGTTTGGATGATGAGGAGGGGGGAGGAGAAATGGTCTGGGTGTGATGTGATAAAAATGATAATCTTGTAAATCTCACTGATAATCAAACTAATGGGAACTCTGTCCCTGCACTATGTCTTGAGCCTCTTTGGCTTTGTATTCGCCGCTCTGGGCGCTGGTAACGTCTGCTAGAACTTCATGTTCATTGGGGAGCACCTCTCTCTGTTGGGGGAGTCCGTTTTGTAAATACAGGAAAGCGGGTAACTATAAAAAAGGCGCTCCCTCTGTCACTGAGGATTTCCTCAGGGAGACCATGGTGCTTCCAGACATGTTTGAGGAAAGCCGCGCGATCCCCGCTGAGTCCACCATCATCACTGTTGGGATTGTGTGGATGCATTTGGATAGGCGATCCACTATGACCAGGACAGCATTGTAGCCTTTCGACTTGGGGAGCTCTCCAATCATGTACACCGAAATCACTTGCCAGTGGCAGGCAGGGATCTTGTTTGGAATGAGCTTCCCCACTTTATGGGAGGGGAAGGATTTGACACGGTTGCAGGTGTGGCATCTGCGGACATACCGCCGGACATACTCTGCCATCCGTGGCCACCAGTAGTTGCAGGAGACGAGTTCCAGGGTTTTCCACTGTCCTGGGTGCCCCATCGCCCGCATGTCGTGGTGTAGCCGCACCAGGTCATGGTGGAGCTGTGGGTCCTTTGGGACATATACCTTTCCTCTGTACAGAACCAGCTCTCCCTGCTTCTCCCACTTGTCCGACCTCAGCATGCCCTCCCCCAGTTCCTGCATCACCTTCACCACCTTTTCATCCAGGTCTTTTGCCCTACTGATCCTCTCGAGGATAGTCATCTCTTCAGGACTGCCTCCGCTGCACTGGCCTCAAACCAAGCAGGTTGGAGGAGGGTTAGCCCATCATTGTCCTCCTTGCCTTTCAGGTGGTCAGTGTGGTGTGAGAGCGCGTCCGGTTTTCCCATGAGTTTCCCTGGGCAGTGGATGAGGGTGAAGTGGAATTGGGAGAGGAAGAGTGACCACCGTGCTTGGTGCCAGTTCAGCCATTGTGTGCTGCGGAAATATCCTAGGTTGCGGTGGTCAGTGTAGACCTCAACTTTCTCCACTCCTTGTAGGAAATGCCACCACTCCTCGAGGGCATGCACTATTGCGAGCATCTCCTTATCATACACCTCATAGTTACACTCTACATCCATGAAACTCTTGGACATGAAGGCTATGGGGTGGAACTCTCTGTCTGTCTGGAGCTGGGATAGTACCGCGCCAGTCGCAAAGTTAGAGGCATCACACTCAAGTTTGAAGCGACCTGTATTGGCGGGGAAGGCAAGGACTGGGGCAGAGGTGACAGCATCTTTGAGGGTGCAGAAAGCACGGTCTTCGTCTGGTCCCCAGGCCCATGCCTTGGTTTTGCGAGTCAGCATGTGGAGGGGGCAGGTGGTGAAGGAGCAGAGCTGGATCACCTTTGTAACCAGTTTCCTATGTCCAATAACGATATTAGAGTTTGTGCTGATTTGCATACTGACTGTGTTTTGGTTGCCAAATATATAATTGTTCACTGTCTAAACAACAATAAACACCCCCCAACGATCTCACCTGATGTATAGATCGTCTATGGATAAAATTCTATATTGACTTTACTATGATTTCTAGTCAATATTACACCTAGATTTACCACTTTTCAGTAGGACGTGATTTTCCTGATAATTTACTGAAGGAAAACTACTAATAAAATAATTCCGAAATAAATGTTACTCAATACAGGAGTGACCAAACTGCTCTTTCTATCGCTTAGAGTGCGTGCTAGTTATCTAGCAGGTTCAGAATCGCTCACTTTTCTCCTGTGGTGTGATAACCAAGTATTGCTCAGAGATTATTCAATTAAGAAGTCCCCCCACCAAACTCTCACTAATTCTCACTATGACACTTTTGTTCAGCTGTGTCTAACTGACCCTAACTCACGCTTAGAGTGACATGTTAGTTTTATATTAGCTAACAACTAATATTTGCTTTTATCTTTTGGAGCAAACAAACCAACCACTGGTGAGGAGAATTAAACTTATATTTCTACCTGAGGTTTGGGAGGGGGCAGAAGCGGTGGCCTTTTATGCTTTCCAGAGGCCTCTCTACTCCCACGCCTCGCACTAGTTACATGTGCTACATTTGTATTATAGATAGTTCTAGAATGATATAGGGGCTTGGGCTGTGTAAGCTTAATAATGGACTTAGGACATGACTCAGCAATAAGTAATTCAGTTCTTTGTCTTTTGGGCCGATCTCAGCGGGGTCTTGTAGCGCTAAAGCTATGCTCTACACTGCCTTAATTACGAACGGCTATCTTTAGAAATGACTCGGCTATAAAGGAACTTTCTAGACTGTTCTCTAATTCACTGTCAGGGGACGTCTCACAGGTCCCCATGACCCCCCCCCCATGGCCCACAACCTAAAGGGACACAGCCCTGTCCAGGGCACACTGCTGTGGGTAAGAAGGTGTAATAGAACAAGAGGCAAGTAATGTACAACTTGCCTGCTGTGGGTAAGAAGGTGAGAAGGAAGCTAACTTCTCACCTTCCCACAGTGGCCCAATATAATCAAAAACTTCTGGAGATATCTGGAAGTCACATGAGGCGAGGCCTGAGACCTGGGACCCGGGGGCATCCAGCCGCACAGAGCGCCCAGCACAGGGCACGTGCAGGGGGTGCAACAGCCAGGTGTGCATGCAGATGCGGGTGCGAGTGCGGGTGTGAGTGTGGGTGTGGGCTAGGTCAGGGTGTATGCCCTGACATTCACCCCTTTTTGTGAAGCCACATCATCACTAATGTTCTAGAGCTTTCCCAATTAATTAACTGATCTGTGGACTTCTGAATCACTTTATGCTTATGATCCGAGATCCAGATCATCAATCATTCCTTTGTTTCGATTTATGTGAGCTTAAAATCAAAAGGTTTTGATGATTCATGGGAAAATATACAAGATCCGGTGTTTTAGCATTTTCTCCTCTTCTGATGCGGTCAAAAACTGTCCGTTCGCTCCGGGGAATACTCTGTCATATGGTATTTGGTCCGCCAGACTTCCGGGCGCCAATATATTTCCCTTGAGTCACATTACTTTTTATAAGAATTAGCAAATAAATATATATGAATTATAAGGTGTTTCGCCGTTTGAGCGATATCTCCGTCAGTTTTGAAGCCTTTAGAATGAAACAAAAGCGTGGATGAAGTTAAGAAACAGTCCTTTCAGATGGTAAAAGGATTACAGTCAAGGGTCTACTGGTTCTCGAGATATTCACATTTCTTTCCCAATGTTCCTTCTTATTCTGCCCTGTATGTGCTATTTTCTTGTTGTAGGGATATATTCTTTGAATATTACACCTATGCCAGGTTCTAGGCATGCTTGTACTAGATTAAATCTTATGCTACATGGGTGTGGATAATTTATAATGATCTTCTAATGTCTGTCCAGTCTCATAAAGATCATGAGATCTGTTAAACATCTGAACCTGTCACCTCATTGTTGACTATTCTGATAGATCATTGTTTTATTCTTTCAATATTATTTCTCCTACAGCGGTCTCAGAAAAGTCCTTGATAAACTGGTGGTAGAAGTTGACAAACCCCAAGAAGGACTGTACTTTTTTGACCTTGGTTGGGGTTGGCCAGTCGAGAACTCCACGGACTTTCATGGGATCCATCATGAAGCTTCCCTCAGAGATGATGAGGCCGAGGTACTCGATCTGCTTCTGCTCATACTTACATTTCTCCAGCTTCAAGAAGAGTCTCCACTTCCACAGCGTCTCCAGGACCTCTCGGACAACCCTCCGGTGCTCCTCCAGGGTGGTGGTGAAGATCAAAAGTTGTCCATGTAGCAGATGATGACCTCCCAGTCAATGAAGTCTCGGAGGATGTCGTTCATCATTGTTTGGAAAGTCGCTGGGGAGTTACACAGGCCAAAAAACATAACAGTGGGCTCAAATAGCCCGCAGTTGGTCGAAAATGCTGCCTTCCACTCATCACTGTCCTTGATGTGGATGTTGTTAAATCCCCAGTGCAGATCTAGCACCAAGAAGTACTTGGCATTTCGGAGGGGTGCAAGGACATCCAAAATAAGTGGGATGGGGTACGAGTTTTTGACTGTGATCTCATTGAGCTTCCGGTAATCTTGGACTAGGTGCAACGATCCATCCTTGTTCTTGACAAAGAAGACCAGGGCTCCCATTGGGGATTTGGATGCCCATATGCGTCCGTTCCGCAGGTTCTCGTGCAGGAACTCGTCTAGTTCCTTCTGCTCTGGTCATGACAGAGGAAAGGTCCTCCCTCTTGGGAGTTTGGCATCTGGCACCAGGTCTATTGCATGGTCCCAGGGCTTCCATGGGGGCAGCTGGTCGAAAGCCTCCTTCGAGAGTACGTCTTGGAAGTCCTGGTACTGTTCTGGGACTAGCCCCTCAAATGGCGCAGGCTCCACTTCTGGTTTGTGGGCTTCCTGGGCCATCTGCTGAGATGGCGTTGTGGTTGCTCTCAGTTTGTGTCCCCACCCCAGAGGGATGATAGCAGTGTAAATCCCGTCTCCTGGTTCCACTATGGGGTCTTGGTCAGCGTGTCCTTGTGTTGACCAACAGGAGGATGGGCAGCGAGACATATTGACCTTTGCCATGTCCAGTCTACTTCTGGGTTGTGGTGCAGCAACCATGAGTGTCCTATGATGAGGGACTGCTGTCCAAGGTTTGCAACGGCGAAGCAGGCCCGCTCCGTGTGCTGTCTGAATGTCAGGAGGGCCTCTAGTTCCTCAGTTATGGCCCCGTTCTCGTTTGGGGTCCCATCGATGTTGCGGGCAGGAATGGGTTGGGGGAGCAGGGTTGTCTTGAGCCTGTGCTTTCTGACAAACTCGGGGCTTACAAAGTTTCCAGTGGCTCCCGAGTCTAAGAGGGCTGATACAGAGATGGTAGCGAGGGAGGTCAAGGTAGTCAGCTTTATGGCTAGGTTGAGGGATCTGGGGGGTTGCTTCAACAGCATGTAGATGGTGGGTGGTGGGACCACTACCTCCAGCACCGCACTTGGTATTTCTCTGCTTGAGGACACGGTTTTCCTCTTTTTCTTGGCAATGACTTGGTGGAATTTAGACATCGGTGCTGACTTAGGCGCCTCATGGTATCTACACAAGTTGGTACTATTGCCTGCAGGCAGCCAGGACGCATCCCTCACTGGTCGCCGTCCTGAAAATCCTCTTGGGCTTCTACCTCCTGCCCTTCCCCTCTATCCGTCTCTGGCTCATCCACTAGTTGCCTTCTCAGCCCCTCCATGAGTGCCCTGAGGTCCTCTGGGTGCATCTGTCTGGCTTGGCAGATTTTCGGTTGCAGGCAGTCTTGCACGATGTGCCCCAGTGCATTGCAATTGTAGCAAAGCCTGTTTCGTCTTTGGTCTGTCCTCGAGCGATCAAGGTCCATGGTTTGTGGCCCTCCCCCACTGCAGGGCAGGCTGCAGGAGGCGGTGGTGCAGTGGTGGGTGAGGGGCATGGCAGTGTGGGGGCTGGGAGAGCTTGCAGGAAGGTGGTAGGGAGTGGGGGTCTTGCAGGTGGGAGTTGGGGCCTGACGGGGGCAAGTGTGGCTGCGTTGCCTGGAAGCGTCGCCACTGGTTGTCCAGGAGGGTGGCCTCATGCTTCCACTCAGCCCAGGTTGTCGGCATGGGGCAGAGGCAGTAGATGCTTTCCTGGAGCTGGGAGTTGATCGCCTGTTTGAAGCCATCTACTAGTCCTACATCTCCTAGCTGCAAGGCGGGGCCAAGGATCTCAAACTCTTGGATGACCTTATCTGTCAGAGACCAGATCGAGATGAAGGAATGTCTCCGTGGTGGAGGGCTTCGGCCTCAGCGACTTATGCCAGGAGCGCTGTGCCAAGTAACACGTCCATGCCCTAACTTACTAACTGGCAACCAGAACTAACAGGGGGTAAACTCTAGTCGATTTTATTACTGAGGTGTAACCTATGTACAAGTTGAGTATATATATAGTTACAATGAGGGCCGGCCCATAAATGGCAGGGCTGAGTGGAGTGGAGCTAATGGAGTTAAACATTAGCCGATTGAATATTACCGACAAGTCAGGTTACGGGGTTAGCAGAATGGCAGGCGATAACCCAGAAACAGAAAGGAGGGATAGTGTTACGGATACGGAGTCTCCAACAACCATATCCGTCACATGGTCAAAGACTTCCCCTCTCTATCGCTCCTCCCCTCTTTCTCCCTTCCATCCTCCTTACCCGTTCTACCCCTTTCCCCCCCTCGTGCAAAGCTTTCCCCATTGGGGTTTTGGTGCTGGCCAAGGTTGTTTGTGTTTCGCGGGATTTCCCGTGACCTTACCATTTGTAGATAGTCACGCGTCTTGTACGGAAACCGCCGAAGGCGGTTCCCGCTAACTAACAACTGCTCTACAACTGTCTCATGTACCGTCTTCTGTAACAACCCTCCCTGTGACTCAACTGAACCCGTGTGACTGTACAACTCCCAATATGTCTTATAAGTCTGGTTATATCGAGTCCTCTAACGGCCCTCGCTGCGAGAACTCGAGGTCGAGAGTCGAAGACTCTCGACATGTGTATCGTCCTATTGAATCTGTACCCTATGGGTCTTCATCACTCCGCTCTCCCCCCAGTACTCAACATACAATGTCACCTCACGATCATGGAGATCGTGAATACTTTGAGGCCACCTTCCCGTGATGCCGGCACGTTCGCTACGCGAACGCCAAGTCACCACCCATCCACCGTCTGTTCCCTCCTTCGCCAGTCATCATGTCTCCCCGCCAACGGTACGTTCCCTTTGGGAACGCCAAGTCACCGAAGGCCCTGCTAGTCAATCCTCATTGCACGCTTATGATATCAACCCGCTACCGGTACATTTGCACTGCGAACGCCAAGTACCCGATGGCAACTATATGAAGTTCTCACCCATCTCACAAGTCGCGACCTCGCACACGGTACGCTCCATTGAGGAGCGCCAAGTACCCGTGGCTGACCCATCCATCCTGGCATCTCCGACTACCTACCATCAATCCCTTAATAGCTCACTACATCACCAATCGCGATCGATGGGAACTCGATCGTCCACCCCCAGGCAAGACTGGGATCACTCATCGATTACATATCCTGTTATGGTACAGACCAGATATGACCTCACTCATCCCACTATAAGAACGGATCGAGGAATGGGGAATTTCCCCCATCCCCGTAACAGATAGGCCTGAAGGTGGGCTTGCAGGGCAAGTGAGTGAATTGCCCAGCAGAGGCGGGAGTGTGCTAGCGGACGTCGGAGCTGTCCAGAAGCCTTTGGGGCTCCATACTTAGGGAGGCATAGGTAATAAATTGAAAAGAGGGGGTGGTGACCATCGAGGGATACCGAGGTGATTGCGGAATACAGGAGCTCCAAGGTTAGTGAAGAAGGAGCGGGGGTAGTCCAGAGGGATCGGAGGGAGTGGAAGTCAATGGCTGGGGGTGGATATGACAGAACTACAGGCCATTGTGAAGGCCCCATGCTGTTACCAGGATAAATCTGTGCATCACAAAAGTGACTGCCCATGCTTTGTGGTTGCACTAGCTGTTTCCCCAGTGGTGGGACATTCTCCTCTGTACATGTTATAGAGTGCATAATTGTCTGGAAGCGGAGAAGGGACTCAGTAAGGAGGGACCTTGGCCTCAGCGACTCAGGTGGAGTGCTGTGCTGTTGGTTTGTTGTCTAAGGTGGTCCTTAATTTCAGGTTAGCAGGGGGAGTCTCTTGGGGGACAACCCAGTCGATTCTGGTTCTCTAGTCGTTGTCGATTTCAGGCTAGGGGTACAGGAAACTATGTACAGAGTGTATATATAATAATACAGGAGTGGAGTCAGAGGACAAATAGAACCCAAAGGGAACAAAGGGAACTGGAAGGAGACAAAGGGGGACTGGATTAGGGAACAACCCCAAGGGTCAAGGGTTGGAACTCTATGGTGCTTCCCAAAAGGACAAGGCCAAGAGGGGAAGGAGTGGAGGGGTTGTGGGGAATGACAGCTCACTAATATGGAAAGGAAGCAGCCATCTAAATAAGGAAGAAGCAACAAGAGGATTAAATGACACCATACAGTAGAGACTGCAGGGTCCAGAGTAAGTTCTGGAGGCCCAGAGTCGGAAGTCTAAGTCCGGAATATTGGCAAGACATAATAAATGAAATGCAATAAGGAATACAAGGAGATAAGACAGAGGAGGAGGTCAAAGTCCAGGGGTGGAGATGTGACCGGAGTTCCGGAGGTGGAGGTGCAATGGGGTTCCGGTACAGGAGTCCAGAGCCAGAGGTGTGGAGCATCACAACCTCTGGTCTGGAAGGTACAAGGTTGGGATCAGACCCAGATGTCAGGGGATGACTCCCAGGTCCCCATGACCCTCCCCTATGGCCCACACAGCCTCAAGTCTAGCCAGCCCTATCCAGGGCACAATCCTACTGTGGGTCAGAGATGGTAATAAAGCAAAAGGCAAGTATATACAACTTGCCTACTGTGGGTCAGAAATGAGAAGGAAGTTAACTTCTCATCTTCCCACAGTGGCCACAATATCGAAAACTTCCAGAGATATCCGGAAGTCACATGAGACCCGAGACCTGGGGCATCTGGGGCATCCGGCCACATGGAGCATCCGGCACAGGGTGCATGCAGGAAGTGCAACAGCCAGGTGTAGGTGTGGGTGCGGGTGCAAGTGCAGGTGTGGATGCGGGCATGGGCTAGGTCAGGGTGTATGCCCTGACACCAGAGTAGACCAGAGTCGACTGGAGGTAGTGTTGGACATTGTGTTGGAGCCAGAGGTAGAGTGGGCTCTCAACAACCAACAGGGGGAGGAGGTGGTGGAGGATGTGGAGTTCTGGAGGAGATGGAGGTCCAGAATCAGGAGTGGAGGTCTGGAGTTGTATGGATATGACAGTACACAGTGGACCTAGCATGTGATAAAACAAGGAATGTTGTTCTTAGTGAGCTATATTAGTGCACCTTAGACCTTTTTTTCTTTAAATATGCTTCATTACCGAGATATCAGTGACAATCAGCCAAAAAAAAAAGAAAGATGATGCTAAATTAGAAAACTACCTTTACCGATACCTAGGTAAGGCCAATAGAATAAGCTTTTAATTCATATGCAACACAATGAGACTATGACATGGAAGAGAAATTTGGGTGCAAAATTTGGTGACTCTCAGGACCTCTGGAGGTTGCCAAGTTGAAATCTGCACATCAAGGTAAGGCCCTTTGGCTGCTTCAAATGCATGTGCAACCCAGATTGGGCAGTGATACAATATTCTTGGTCTAGCACGTGTTCATTGCAGATTCAGGTCAAAATAACAGGCTGTTTGTCCAACCAGAAAAGGGCATCAACGGCTCATTTGGTGGAATACAAGAAATCAATTGGGTTGGGGCATATTCTACAGCTGAACCCAAACAAGGACTAATCAATGCAAAGCAGAAAGCGAAAAAGTATCAATCTCAAAAAAAGCATTTGCAAAGTCAAACATGGAATTGGCCTGTAAGAAATTACTTGGAGAGGCTGCAATGGTAAAGGCTGCAAAGAACTGAAGGAAAAGAGAAAGAGAAATAAGGAATGCTAAGGAAGCTGAGGAATTGAAGTCTGTTAGGTTGACAGATGATGCAGAATGGGCGAGGAACCCAAAAACCACCCTTGCACAGCTGGAGTTGTGTTAAATGTTCCAGGACCCTCTGGACCTCTCAGAAGCCATATGCCAAGAAAAGCTGAGAAAGTCAAGGAACTACTCCTAGCTATTGAGTGCAGGAGATCAGAGGAAATGGAGTCGGGGATGTAGTAACATGATGGTTGCTGATTGGCACAAATACAGGGAGCTAACTTCAAAATAATCAGCCTCCTAGGCCTCTGGGGATCATGTGCCATCGTCAATGGCAGTGAGAAAGAGATCAGACAGAGTTTGAGCCATGTGTTGAGACATCAAGGCACTCACCATAATTCTGGCAGAAAATAGGTCACATGGGGTGAAGGTTCTCAATGTGCGATGCCAACCCTCATGAGGAGGTTACCCTTCTTCTCAACTCATTTCCTGTGAAGGCTGGGGCTAGCCCCCTCAGTGAGTTTGAGGACCTTGGACTGGGACTAGATACCCCAGCAACTAGGAGGATCCCCCTGGGTCCGTCATGGAATGAGGGCCAGGCCCTGACACAATCCCAGCCTCAACACCTGTGGCAAAGCTACCAGATACCCCACATCCATAGGGAAGTATGACGGAAAGTTGTTTGTAGGTGAAGGAGGTGGGTAGATGTTGGAAGGGGTTCCCCCATGTGTGATGATGCCAGGATGTTAAGACATTGATAGTGTCAATATTGCTACTATGTGAAGTAGGCTCTGACATTGCAGGTCTTCCGAGACGGAGAGCTGGGAAGAAGAATTAATAGGCCAAGAAAGGAAGCCAGCCAAGTACACAAGGACAAGGAATACTTCTTGCAGAGAAACTTTGAAGCCCGCTTGCCCAAGATGCTAGAAGAGTGCTGCTCTCATTGTTGTTCTGTGAACTGGCATGATGGCATAAGCAAGTGCCATTGATAGGGTCCCAGAAGGCAGTATAGCAGTCCGAAGGCACTGAAAAAAAATTGTCTGGAAGTGGATAAGTCATAACACTCACATCTCATTTGGGTTTTACCCAATACTGCTGGCTGGCTTGGATTTGGATTGGAAGGACTTGGCTGCATAGCAGGGCATCCATACTGATAGAGAAGCCTGCCCAGTTTGTCAGGACTCAGACCCATGAGCAAGAACAGGTGACATGTGTAGAATGGGAAGAGTCTGGAAACCTGATATTGTTCTGGGTTTACCCACCTGACCCATGACATCAACAGCCTATGGTGAAACTAACCTGGCTGACTTGTGCAGTCACCAGAATGGATTGCAAGTCCTCATCAAGAGTAATCAGGAACCTCAGGAACATTGCAGTGACAAGGAAGTACAGCATTGAGTGTGACTTGTTGTCAGGGGATGGACCCCGGGTCCCCATGACCCCTCTCTCTATAGCCCACAGCCCTGTGTGTAAACAGCCTATCCTAAGGCACAACCTACTGTGGGTAAGAATGTGAGAAGAAGGTTAACTTCTCACATTCCCACAGTGGCCCCAATATGGCGAAAACTTCCGGGGATACCCAGAAGATAGGATCCGGGGACTGGAGCATGCGGCACATGGATCATGCGGCACGGGAAGCACATGCAGGAAGTGCATCAGCAAACCCAACCAGGAGGTATGAGAGCTCTCAGAGCTCACAGAGCTATGAACTTTGAAAATTGCAGGTCCCCCTCTCTGAGAGCTCAGGAAAGTAGCTCAAAGCTCTGAGAGCTCATAGAGATATATTTGCCCACAGAGGACTATTAGCTCTATGAGCACCCTGAGCCCATGTTTAATTCGCAAAAATTCAAAAAAAAATAAAAAAGCTTGACTACAGTATCATGTGACTGGCCACAGTCAAGTCCCTAACTGGACAACAGTCTAACTCACAACCCCTCATGTGGCACTGCACACCAAGGGCACACAACCCAATTGATATATACACTGAATTTAGGGTTATAAATAGGGTTAATCCGAAATTACTTAGGGGAAAATGGGGGGAGAATGAGGGGGCGAATGAGGGGGAGAATGAGGGGAGAATGAGGGGGAGAATGAGGGGGAGAATGAGGGGAGAATGAGGGGGAAAATGAGGGGGAGAATGAGGGGGAAAATGAGGGGGGAATAGGGGGGAAAGGGGGGGGAAATGAGGGAAAATTGAGGGGGGGAATGGGGGGGAATTGGGGGGGGATGAGGGGGGAATTGGGAGGGGGAATGTGTCATATCCATACAATCCCGACCTCTGCTCCGGGCTCCCGGAACCCCGAAACGAACTCTGGAGCTCTACTTCCCTTCCATCACCTTCTCCTTGCTGACTTCCAAGAGGTTATCCCACCTCCGGCTCCAACACCACCTTCGGTCCGACTCCGGAACATTCCGGGTCCGATCCCAACCTCGACACCTCCCAGACGAGTATGCAAAACCTATGCTCCCGACTCCGGACCTCCGCTCCGGAATCCCGTTTGCATCTCTGTCTCCGGAACCTCCGGTCTTAGCTCCGACCTCAGACTTTGACCCCACCTCCACTTATACCCATTGTATTGGTTAGTTCATTCCATTTAATTATGTTTGCCAATATTCCGGAGTTTAACTTCCGAGTTCGGACTTTCCGGACTTACCTCGGAACTTGCAACTATTGCATTGTCCTATTCAATTCCGCTATACTCCCTCATTCCTATTTGGGCTGCTGCTTCCTTTCTATTCAGTCAGCTGGCCATTCCCGACTCCCATCCTCCTTCCTTCCTCCTTGGGCCTTGGCCCTTCATTCCTCCTTTGAGAAACACCATTGAGTCAAACCCTTGACCCTCGGTGTTGTTCCCCTTTCCATCTCCCTTTGTCTCCTTTCGTCCTACCCTCGCTCCTTTTGATTCCGGACCCCTCCTTATATACAATGTACATAGTAACTTGTAACCTCAGTCCGAAATCGACTTGAATTCCCCCAAGAGACTTTCCCTCTGCTAGATCCGAAATTAGGGACCCCCAGGACAACCAGCAATGGCACAGCGCTCCACCTGAGTCGCTGAGGCCAAGGTCCTTCCATGATAAGTCTCCGATTCCACTCTGGAGTCGTCCGAATCCGCACATTCTAACAGAATGAGGGGAAATTAAAGGGGGAAATGGGGGGAAAATGAGGGGGGAAATGGGGAAATTTGGAGGGGGGGATGAGGGGGGAATGAGGGGGAAATGAGGGGAAAATGGAGGGGGGGAATGGGGTGACATTTGGAGGGGGCAATGGGGGGAATTGAGGGGGAAATTGAAGGGGGGGATGGGGGGGAATTGGGGGGAATGAGGGGGGGAATGGGGTGAAATTTGGAGGGGGGAATGAGGGGGAAATGAGGAGAAAATTAAGGAAGAATTGGGGGGGGGAATGAGGGGACAATTGAAGAGGGGATGGGGGGAATTGAGGAGGGAATTGAGGGGGGGAATGAGGGGGAAAATGAGGGGGAAAATGAGGGGGGAAATGAGGGAGGAAATGGGGGGTAATTGAGGGGGGAAATGAGGGGGGGAATGGGTGAAATTTGGAGGGGAGAATGAGGGGGAAATGAGGAGAAAATTAAGGAGGAATTAGGGGGGGAATGAGGGGAAAATTGAAGGGGGGATGGGGGGAGAATTGCAGAGGGAATTGGGGGGGGGAAATTGAGGGGGGGGATGAAGGGGGAAATGGGAGGAAAATGAGGGGGAACTGGGGGGTTTCTAAAAACTTGAAAAAAAGTCAGGGAAAATTAAGGAAATTTCAGAAAATTCAGGGAGAAATGGGGGACTTTCAAAAAAAATTGAGAAAAGGAAATTTTCTAAAAAATCAGGGAAAATTAGGGAAAATTCAGAAATCTTGGGGAATGTTAGGGAGAGAAATTTCAGGACATTTAGAAATAATTTAAAAAAATTGAAATCACCTTTCTATCATAAAATTTTTGCTATCTGAAAATTTCAAGGCAAACTCCAAAATCCAAAAATTTACACCATATATTTCATCTCCTTTCTCACCCAAAACTCACCCAATTTTGACAATTCAAAAGGCTTGGTATGGATGTATGGATGATATCTGAAGGATACATCAGCTTTCTGTTTGCTTTATTGGGCTGTATTTTAAATTTACTCTTTTTGGGACACTTTTCAAAACTGATTTATACCCTACATAAAATGCATGGTTACATTGCCACACTTAAGTGCTTTCCAATGCACATAGATAGAATCGTCAAAATTGGATGAGTTTTGAGCAAGAAATGAGATGAAAGATAAAGTGCAAAGTTTTGAATTTTGGAGTTTTCCTCAAATTTTACAAATAGCAATAAACAAAGTGCTGTATCTCAGCATATTCCATGGATACATCAGTAAACACAAAAGGTCTATGAGGTCTATGAGCCTGCTGAGATCATAGAGCTCATAGAGCCTTTGGAGCCTTTGTGTCATATCCATTCCCGGCCATCGACTTCCGGTCCCTCCGATCCCTCCGTTCCAACTCCGCTCCTCCCTCACTAACCTCGGAGCCCCCGTTATTCCGCAATCCTCTCGGTACCCCTCGATGGTCACCACCCCCTCATTTCAATTTATTACCTACGCCTCCCTAAGTACGGAGCCCCGAAGACTTCCGGACAGCTCCGACGTCCGCTAGCGCACCCCGCCTCCGCTGGGCAATACACTCGCCTGCCCTGCAGAGTCCACCTTTGGGCTTATCCCTCCTTTCTGTTTCTGGGTTATCGCCTGCCTTTCCGCTAACCCCGTGAACCGACTCGTCGGTAATATTCAGTCAGCTAATGGTTAAACCCCGTTAGCTCCGCTCCGTTCGGCTCCACCAATTGCGGAACCATCTCCGCTGTAACCATATATATATCCCACTTGTACATAGGTTATGCCCCAGTAGAAAAATCAACTAGAGTTACCCCCCCTAGGTTCTAATTGCCAGTCAGTAAGTTAGGGCATGGACGTGTCACTAGGCACAGCGCTCTTGGCAGAAGTCGCTGAGGCCGAAGCCCTCCGTTATGGAGACATTCCTTCGTCTCGACCCTGGTCTCTGACACTTTGGAGTGATGAGGATGGCTATTTTCCACACATTTACAGAAACATATATCCATATTACCATTGCACTACTGGTGCCAAGATAACTCAGCAGATTCCATGGAGACATGGAGACCATTCATTAGTAAAAAAAAACACAAAGCTCTATGAGCTCATAGAGCTTTTCGAGTGATGATGATGGCTATTTTACATGCATTTCCAAAAATGGATATCCATATTATCTTTGCACTTCAGCATCCTTATGAGAACAAAATCATATATATATTTCATTTTCTTGACTCTATGTGTAGAGGGTGCACAGCAAAAGACTCAATTTGCTCACAGAGCTCTGAGAGCTCTGAGAGGTACACACCAGGTTTTCCTGATGTGGAGTGGGTCCGGACGTGGGTCCAGGTCCGGGCTAAGTCAGGGTATGTACCTTTTTGGACCAGATCCAAATCTGTTTTTCAGCATGTCTTCGACAAGTTTCCTGGCACCACACAATGCCAAATCTCTCAGAAAGTGTGTGGATCCAGCTGATGCCAAGGATGGAGTTCAAACCGGTACAGTTGATGTGGAAAATCTGCAGGGAATTCTGGATAATGTGACTGGAAGATTGTCAGGGTTCAGCACCCTGCCCTAGGGTGCCCCAGACTCCCCAACCACTCCCTTCCTTCCATTCCTTCACTGTTGCCTTGTTGTTGCCTTTCTGTGTTGTGTATCTGCACGCACAGGATAGTGTGGGAACTTTCTGAGCAAGCAGCTCGCCCAGAATGTTCCCACACTTACTGGGCACTGCCACCTGGATGTTCCCTCCAGGTCACACTACACAACCCTAGGAGCTGTATAGTTGTGGGCATGTGACTCATTCCTTTATATAGCAACCATGCGGGGAGATGAGACCTTTACCCTTCTTCTCATCTCATGCCCTGCATAGGCAAGTGTACATATTCTATTTCCTTTTACTATACATCTCATGCCCCGCATAGTGTGAGGACAGGTCAGATGGGGGTTGAGGTCAGGGAGCCTCCAAGTCCGAGGCTGGGCCCTGACAAAGATAAGGTGGCCAACATAAGCAGACATCTGAGAAACATTGATGAGAGTTGGAGCAAGGAAGTTAGGCAGACAAGAGAGTCAGGGTGAAGAAATGAGGTGGAAAATCTCCTGGGAATTCTGGATGATGTGACAGAGGTTGACTGTGTCAGAAGACAGATGGGTTTCTGTCGGAGTCGAGGTTGGAGGTATTGGCAGAAGTCTCTTGGAGCATGCATGTGCAGATATGCAGGCAGAAATTAGCGGCGCATCTGGAAGCGCTGTTCAAGGTTAGCAGTGGGATTGCAGTGTGAGGTCTCAGTGGGGTAGCTCAGCACACAGAGCTGTAAGTGATACAAAGATGTGTATTTTACGGTGTGTGTAAGCAGTTAATGGAAGTTACCACTTACCCACGTGACTATGTGTATCTTGTAATTACATATGGCTTGGGTTTGGGGCTATTGCCCTGACATTCTCCCCCCTTGTGTTGCATTTGCGACACATACAAGTTTAATGATGAAGAGAATAAAATTTAAAAAAATGAGTTTGAGATTATCAATGAGTGTTTTATTGTCACCACTTTATGTCAGGGATTGGCCCTTGACCCCACTGTCAGGGCACCCAACCACACAACCCCAGAACCACCCTCCCAGACTTCCCCCACTTCCCTGACCTCCCCATCTTTACATATCTCTCACAACTACAGCCCACATGTGAGCCCGCAGGAAAAATCACGTGGGTCAAGGCAAGCAACTTGCCTTAACCCATGTGACACCTTTTCTGAGTCGCAGGAACATGCTTGGCTTCTACCCATAGTCATGTTATGAACTGTACAGTACACTTCCCTTTTATAGCAGCCAAGTGGGGAATAGGGAAACTTACCCTTCTTCTCAACTCAATCCCTGCTTAGTCCCTTCAGTGAGTTTGAGGAGCTGAGGACAGGGTCTAGCACCCAGGCACCCGGAACATTGCACACACCTAGGCCTGAGGCTGGGCTGTCCCCAATCGAGGACCGAGCCCTGACACTTTAAAGTGGATGATTTATACATGTTGGTGAGAGGAATTGAGGGAACAAATGAGTGTGGGGCCATCACTTTGAAGTGAACAACGATACATGGGTATCACAGGGGGGAAAGTGATGAAGAGAAGGAGTTTTTCAAACATAAATTTCGACCCAAAGATTATATGTCTTTGGTGTTCCTCCTCACTTGTTCCGTGAGGATTCATGTGTAAATGGTGTTTACACACAAGCAGTGGTGGATGTGGGTTTTGACGAAGTAGAGATTTCCGCAATTGTTACTTGCAGTTCCTCGCATACAATATTGTGTGTGGGGCCTTGAGTTGGGGGAAGGTGTTTTCACGGGCACCTCAATGGCATATTACCATGTCACTTTCCCTTTCCTCAAGGGTAGAGTTATTGCCCTGGAGGAGGGTTTTCCTCCAGGTTGTTCATCTGGACATCTGATTGCTGTGTCAGATACGATGATATAGCCTGGGCTACAGTGTCGAGTTGTGGGCTTGACAAAGTGGGTGCTCCCTGGGTGGGAGCGGGTTGTTGTGTTCCTGAGCTACTTGGCTCAGGTGTAGAGTACCGTAAGTTTACTGTTCTTCCCATGGGGAAGGGTGGTCGCTGGCCTGTCTGTCCAGTGTGGAGACTTGCATCTCTTTCCCAGTATTTGGAAGCTTTCGCTTCCTGCTCTGCAGTTCTTGCGGCATGTTCCTCAGGAGTCCTGAGTGATTTGAACTGGGACTTGATATAGGCAGATTTGCCTAGACTTTCCCAGGAGATTTTTCCCTTGTTCTCCAGGGAATTGTACTCCTCTGTGAGTCTTGCAATACTTGGGAGTCCCAAGAAGTATTTCTCAGTTTCCTTTGCTTTTTTGCGAAGGACTCTATGTACCTTGCCACTTTTAAAGGTGGCTTTGGCCTGTTCATACCAGTGTATGAATCTTTCCCACTCACACTTGTCCATCAAGTGTATGTGGCATTGTGTGCCACTTCTGACCCCACTATTCTCCTCATGGGGAAGTTGGGGTCGATTGTTACGTCGACTGGAGCTTTGACTTTACCGAACTCATTCAGTTCAGCGGTCTCGTATAGCATGTGGACACTTCCCTGCAGGGTAGCTTGCCCATAGGGTGCTGAGGTACTCAGGGGCCCACCGCCTCTGGCAGTGGTCCCCGTTTTGGGGGTCTGCCGTCAGTTGCCCACTGCTCTCCCTCTTCCCCTCGACATGGGTTTGCCCTTCTGAGGGCGGGCCCTTATGTAACCCAGACAGGGTCGCCTGCCCATGGGGTGGCAGGATAGTCGATGCCCTGGCACCGTATCCCCTCCCCCTGACCTGGGAGGCCCCCATCATGATGGGTTTGGCAGTGAGGTCTGCCAGTGCATGTGCCTCTTTGAGCTCACATTTTAGTAACTAAATCTCCCTCTTTTGGAGATTGACTTCTCTCTCTGTGTCTTTCAGAGAGGCGAAGATGCCCTTGGCATCTCTTCATGCTCTATTATACTCGTGCCTCCAATGGGCGCAATTATTGCAGGCATCATCTGACGCCCTCGAGTTATCAGACTGTGCCTGTTTGGCAGTAACTGCAAAAAAGTGTAATCCCAAGTCATGAAGGGTCATGAATTCATGCAGTTTCATGAAACTGCACAGAAATTCATGAGGATTCATGAGGGTTCATGCAGTCTCATGAAAGTTTTCATGAACTTTCATGAAACTTCATGAAGTTTCATGAACCTCCATGAACCTTCATAACCAGTTCAAGTTGGAAATTGACAGGACACATTATGCACCCCCATGCCTCCTTATGAATGTTCATGAATGTGCATGACTTTCCATGAAGAAGAATAGTGTCATATCCATACATACCTGATCTGACCCGATTCCCACACCAACACCAGAGTCCCACTTCACCCACTGGCCAGCCTCCAAGAGTGTACTCTACCTCTGACCTGACATCACTTTCCATCTCCCAACTCCCACCACACTTCTCCACTAAGGTACTACCTTCTGTTCTGTCTCCATACCCTGACCTCAGACACCATGCCATACCTCTGTCTTAGCCCTGACCTCAGACTTTGACCTCACCTCCACTTAAGTAAACTGCATAGGTGACCTCATTTCATTCAATCATCTTTCCCAATATCCTTTTGGACTTCCAACCCTGCCTCTGTAACCTCTGTTACCCCTGGACCTCACAGATGCACCACAGACCCCACAGTTTACTGCATTGTCCCATTGACTCTCACCTTTCTCCCTTACTCCAATTTGGGCAACTGCTTCTTTTCATTCAGCCAGTTAGAGCCATACACCCCACTCCCACCCTTCCTCCTGCTCCTCTAGGCCTGCACCCTCTTTACCCCCTCTCAGATGCACCATTGAGTCAAACCCTTGACCCTTGATGTTGTTCCTTTTCTTAGACCCCTTTGTCTCCATTCAGGCTCCTTGTCCCAATTCAGCCCCCTTTGTTTTCTCTACCCTCCTTATATGTTAGCTCCAAAATTAATGAGAAAACAGTAGTGGCACAGTGCTCCACCTGAGTTGCTGAGGCCAAGGTCCTCATGTATTAAGTCTCCATTCCACTTCTGAAACCATCTGAATCTGCCACCTTCTAACAAATAGAGCCACAATCACAGTCACAATGAGGCTCACCCTGGGTGCATGGTGTCAGAGACCAGATTCAGGACGAATGGAGAAGTCCCTGTGAACAGAGGGCTTTGGCCTCAGCAACTTGTGCCAGGAGCGCTGTGCCTAGTACACATTGGTGCCCTAATTTACAGACTGAGAGGGAACTCTAGAAGAGGGGGAAAACTCTAGTTGATTTTATTACTGAAGTGTAATGTATCTACAGGTTAGGTATATATAGTTACAGAGGGAGTCTAGACAGTGGGCCTGTAAATGGCAGGGGCCGGGCAGAGCAGACCTAATGGAGTTACAGGGTTTAATGGATGGATGGGTTATGACCCAGAAGTGGAATGGAGGGATTGGTCTGAAGGTAGACTTGCAGGGCAGGCAACTAAATTACCCAGTGGAGGTGGGGGTGCATTAGAGCTGTCCAGAGACTTTCAGGGTTCCATACTCAGGGAGGCATAGGTAATATATTGAAATGAGGGGGTGGTGACCATTGGGGGAGTTGGAGGGGATTGCAGAATCTGGGGGCTCCGAGGTTAGTGACAAAGGAGCAGAGGCAATCCAGAGGGACCGGAGGTGGTGGAAGGTGATGGCTGTGGATGGATATGACACATGGCCATATCCACACCAAATCTTCATGGATTTTGGCAATCAAAACTGGCAATAATTTGAGAGAAATCAAGTGTTTTATGTAAGGCAAAGTATTTTTGAGAGCACAGTAAGCAGAATAAGTGCACATATAGTGAACCAGCTCATCCAAATTCCTTCATATAATCTGGGACTATTGCATCACAATGAGATACAGAAAAAAGCCTTAATTCATGTGACAAAAATGGTACCTACCACATAACATTTGATGGAGAATTGAAGGAGAGACAAATGGGGGAAAATTTGGTTGCACCTTGCACACTCAAGCCATGTGCTGCTCAGTCATGACTCTCCATGAAGAGTCAGG
Source organism: Cantharellus anzutake (assembly GCF_015039405.1). Classification (NCBI taxonomy): domain Eukaryota; kingdom Fungi; phylum Basidiomycota; class Agaricomycetes; order Cantharellales; family Hydnaceae; genus Cantharellus; species Cantharellus anzutake. Next base: position 565,155 of record NW_024066972.1, read on the forward strand.
AATATTCATGGAGGGTTAGGAATATTCATGAAGGGTCATGAGCATTCATGTGCAGGTATGGGAATTTTTGGGCATGCTCATGAATTCCTGTGAAGAGTCATGACCATACATGACCATGCATGGACATTCATGGCTCTGCATGAGGATTCATGATGCATGGCTTCATGACTCTTCATGAAGTCAGCAGTCATGAACCTTCATGAAGGTTCATGCTTGCCAAAAAAAATTGACTTTTTGGGTTGAAAATTAATGATTTCAATATAAATATTGTATATAAGCATGAAGGTTCATGAAGTGGATTACACTTTTTGATAGTACCTCCTGTTTGGATGGCCTGGACGAGGAGCCGCTGTTGCACCCTTGTCTCCCTCCTACAAGGGACTTCATCTCTTTCAGCTCCTGACAGAGTTGACCTGTCTGAGCAGCTACCGCTGATGCGATAGCTGATTCCCAGCCTGCGTTTGACTGAGGTGTTGTTGGACCTGGGCCAAATTGGCCGATCCAGGTGGTGATTTGGCCAGGGAAGTTCCCTGGGGAGTATGCCTGGGGCTGCAGCAGCAAATGCTGCCCCTGGAATGGTGCTTGTTGTGCCATTGGTGCGGTTTGCACCATGTATGGTTGGAAGCCCCTTTGAGGAGGCTGGGGGTATGCAGTGCCTGTTGGCATCGCGGATGGTTGTTGGTTTGCAGCACTCATTTGTGCCGCGTGCATTGTGTAGTCCATGGCACTTATCTGCACCCGGTGTTGTTGTTGTTCTGGGGAGTCTTGCTCCCTGGGTTGTCATATGTCGATGTCCAGTGGCTTGTTCGGATCAAATCAAGGGTTGCCTCCCCAGAGAACGACATTTTCATTGTTTTGTTTCTCATGGTGGTGGGAGGGGTTTAGGTTCTTGTGTGTGTGGGATTCACCACAAGTGTGTGTGGTTTTACACATGAGCCTGTAGTTCACATGATCTAGGTAGGTTACTCCTAGCCCATGTGATGTCTGGCACATGGTGTGGCTGTCTGGGCAAGTTGCTCGCCCAGAATCTTCCCATGCTCTTGGCTGTGGGCAATCGCCCTTTGGCTTTTCCGCCTCTGTTTGTGGGGGCATAGTGATGCCAAGAGTTCCCTATCTTCTTTGATAGGGAGGTTTTCTGGTTCCCTCACATTTTGTAGTGTGAGGTACTTGTCCAGGTGGACGAGGTCATTGCAATTTCCTAGGGGTTCCCATGTGGTGTCCCCTAGCTCCCATTTGACCTTAAACCAGAGTTCATCATAAACCCACATGTGGTTTAAGATTTCGCAAACTACTGCTTCGCAATCAGGGTCTTCCCTGAAATCGTAAAATATGTTTACTCCCTATTTGGGAAGATTTCTTGGTCATTCGGCTTGTGGGGTGTGAGCTGGGATACATGGAATCTTGGGTGGATTCTGTCAGGGCACATACCCTGACTTAGCCCAGACCTGGACCCGCATCCGGACCTGCTCCACTTCCCACGCACTTCCCGCACCGCACGCTCCGTGCGCTGCATGATCCGACCCCGGATCCCACCTCATGTGACTTCCAGGTATCCCCGGAAGTTTTCACCATATTGGGGCCACTGGGAAAGTGAGAAGTTAACCTTCTTCTCACTTTCTTACCCACAGTAGTCCTGCCCTGAGATGGGCTGTGTTTACAGGTTGGACTGTGGACTGTAGAGAGGGGTCATGGGGACCTGGGGTCCGTCCCCTGACAGATTCCATGTTGTTCAAGTTGTGGTGGCAACTTGAGGACATAATTTGATGTCTCTGGAAATGTTTTCAGAATTTCATAAGGCCCTATATACAGGGGCTTTAGTTTGCCTGCCCTCCCTTTGGGTAGGTTCAACTTATCCGTGGATAAGTATGCAAGCTTGCCTTTTCCCAAAGGCAGGTCCAGGCATCTTTTCTTATTTGCCTGGATTGTTTGAGCAGCATGATTGTGTATTATCACATCGTGTGCTGTCATGAGGTTTTCCTTCACCTTTTGGGTGAAGTCGTTCACTCCCTGGTAGTCCAAGGGTGGTGCTGTTAGGCACATCTTTGGCATGTGGCCATATATTAATTTGAATGGGGCAAATCCTGTCGATGTGTTCGAGCTCGCATTGATTGCGAATTCTGCCATCGACAGCTTCGCTGCCCTGTCACGTTGATCTGGTCTGACCATCGCATGTAGTATCTGCACTACTTTTTGTATCATTCTTTCCACTTGGCCATCGCCTTGCAGATGGAATGTGTCAGGGCACACCCACCTGACCTGGGTCCACCTGGACCCACCCAGCCACACCTCACCTGCTACCCCGCTGTCCATCCCTCTCCTCCCTCCTCCCTCTTTCCCTCTTTCTTCTCTCTCTTTCTTCTCCTTTCTTTATTTCATTCTTCTCATCATTCTCTTCCTGTTTACTCCTTCTATCTACACAGACCACTTTCCTTTGTATCAATGTACTATTGACCCATCTGGCCCAGACACCCCGGACAGCTTCCCACTGTGCCCAGCATGCACGCATGCAGCAGATGCTCTCAGGATCCCCCACAGGGACACCTGGATGGCTGTGGCTGTCTCTGAGGATGACATGGCACCTGTCATATGACTCAAGCCGCATGTACATAAATGTACCTGAAGTGGGAACCGAAGAAGTAACCTTCTTCTCACATTCTCCACTTCAGTCTGAGTGGCCAGGGACTGCTGTCCCTTTCCGGACCTGCCAGTATGCACACTTGGTTTGCACCCCGCAAGGGCCCCTCTGCCGGGCGATACATCCGGACCCCCTCTACCCCGGATGCGTCCCTGACAGAATACAGTTGTGAATTTCAACTGCACACCAAGTATTCGGTGCAGTTTGCACCAAAATTTTGACGTGAATTTCGAGTCTTGATCTGATATGATCAAGTGTGGTAGACCGTGAAGTCTTACAACTTCATGAAGGAATACGAATGCTAGTTCTAATGTGTTCATTGTTGTTTTTATTGGAACGTTGGATGTCAACCTGCAGATGATTACCCAGAGGTAATCATATCCCAAGCTTGTTGGGAATGGACCTGTGAAGTCCATGGCTATTGATGACCATGGTGTTTCCGGGGTCGGGAGTGGGTGAAGCAGTCTGGGATTTCTCCTGGTGCTTTTCTTTGTTGTCTGACAAGTTCCACAAGACCTGCAGAACTTGTGGGTGTCCCTCCTCATCGACTTTCACCAGAAGTATCGATGGAGGGATTCCACTGTTTTCTTGGATCCTAAGTGTCCAAGTGTTTCATGGATGTTTTCAAGGATTATTCCTCAAATGGACTTCCTTTGGTAGTTTCCTTTCGGGACTACTATTTGGGTCATCCCTCCTTCTCCAAGTTATCAGCCCATCTTTTATGGAGAAATTTGTGAAATTCCCCGGGTTCTCTAGGATTTCCTGGTGGATCTGGCTTTGCATGTATCCAGATTTTATTGCCTCAATGAGGTCTTTTCTTTCAAATTGTTTTTGAAGGTTCTCTTCTGGAATTATGATTTCTTCCAGGTTTTGGGCACTCCCCCCTAGAGTTTCCTCTAGGGTATTTCTCACATGTATTGCTGCAGGTCTCTTTTTCTCTGAGTTTTTACTCAGAGTACTGCTTAGCAGCAGTTCTTCGTATTCCTCGACTCTGTCAGGGATAATATCTTCTGCATTTTTATCCAGATGGATATCCACCAACACGTAGTCATCGAAATGCAGATCCTTGTCAGTTGACGAGTCATAGTACCGTGAAAGTGCATCTGCCACTTTGTTCTTGTGGCCTTCCACATATTTTATTTCGCAATTAAGCTTGCGAAGAAGGCTTGTGTCAGGGCACACACCCTGACTAGCCCGGACCCGGACCTGCGTCCGGACCCGCTTCCACCCGCTGCACTTCCCGCATGCGCGCACGCTCCGCACGCCACATGCTCCGGACCCGGTGCCTACTCCTTCATGTGACTTCCAGGTATCCCCGGAAGTTTTCCTGATATGGTGGCCACTGTGGGAAGATGAGAAGTTAGCTTCCTTCTCATCTTCTTACCCACAGTAGGCAAGTGTACCTACTACTTCTTTATCTTATACATCTTCTTACCCACAGTAGTTGTTGCCCTGGATAGGGCTGTTCATAGGTCAGGCTGTGGACCATAGGGGAGGGTCATGGGGACCCGGGAGTCGTCCCCTGACAGCTTGCCATCTCAGGTGTCTACCTGAGTTGTGGTTTTTCGCTTTGAAATATTCCAAAGCTTTGTGATCCGTGATTACTGTGAATTCACGGCCTCCCATGAGATCATGTTGCCATCTCATGAGTGCCTCGAGGATGCCCAGTGCCTCAAGCTCATAGGCAAAGTACCTACGTTGTGTATTGGTAAACTTCTTGGACATGAATGCAGCTGGGTGGCTGGTCTGCCACTTTCACCTTGTCCAATTAGTGCACCCATGCCCACTGGGCATGCGTCTGTTATGACCCAGACATGGAGTTTGCTCCTCTTTTCTTCTGAGAGGCTTTCCGGTGGATTCCACTGGATGGGCTTCAGAATTGGAGCCCTGCATGTGAGATGTTTAATCTTGTCAAAGCATTTCTGGTGGAGTGGTGTCCACCTGAATGTCTGGTTGTTTGAGCAGATTGTTTGCAGTGGCCCTGTGTAGCCACTGACGTTCGGCATGTGTCAGAGACCAGGTTGAGATGAAGGAGTGTCTCCATGGCGGAGGGCTTCAGCCTCAGCGACTTATGCCAGGAGCGCTGTGCCAAGTAACATGTCCATGCCCTAACTTACTAAACTGGCAACCAGAACTGAAGGGGGTAAACTCTAGTCGATTTTATTACTGAGGTGTAACCTATGTACAAGTTGAGTATATATATAGTTACAATGAGGGCAGGCCCACAAATGGCGGAGGTGAGCAGAGCGGAGCTAATGGGGTTAGACATTAGCCGATTGAATATTACCAACGAGTCAGGTTATGGGGTTAACGGAAAGGTAGGCGATGGCCTGGAAATGGAAAGGAGGGATAGGCCCGAAGGTGGGCTTGCAGGGCAAGCGAGTGTATTGCCCAGCGGAGGCGGGAGTGCACTAGTGGACGTCGGAACTGTCTGGAAGCCTTTGGGGCTCTGTACTTAGGGAGGCGTAGGTAATAAATTGAAAAGAGGGGGTGGTGACCATCAAGGGGTACCGAGGTGATTGCGGAACACAGGAGCTCTGAGGTTAGTGAAGAAGGAGCGGAGGTAGACCAGAGGGATCGGAGGGAGTGGAAGTTGATGGCCGGGGATGGATATGACAGCATGAATATTGATAGATATTCTACCATTCCCAGGAATTGTAGGACTCCTGTGTGGTCTGCTGGCTCTCGCCAGTTGCGGATTTTTTCCATTTTATCCGCTTGAGTGTGGATGCCTTGTTTGTCCATGCGGCTTCCTACAACATCTAGGATTGGAGCAAATGGCTGGAATTTTTTCTGGCTTATATAAAACTTCGCCCCCTTGAGGTGAGTGAACAACCACAATAATGCTTTATTGTGGTTCTCCACCAAGCTTGTGCTGGTGAATATATCGTCGAACCAGACATGTAGGCATCTGCCTACTTCTCCTCATAGTTCCCAGGTCAACATGCACTGGAAAGTAGAGGGAGCGTTTCAGTCTCCTTGCTGCATCATGTTTGAGTTGTACATCCTGTGGGGCATAGAGAACATTGTCCTATGGACGTCATCTGGATCCACATGTATTTGTTCATACGCGTCCGACATATCGATCTTGGATTGGTATGTTGCTCTGGCAACTGATTCTTGGATCAGTCGCATGTCTGGCATTGGTGTTGAGAATTGTGTTTGAATTACGATTCCTCATGTCGATTACCATGCACAAAGATCCATCTGCTTTGTGGATACACAGTAGTGGGCATGCTCACTCACTGCTTGCAGGATACTACCATCCTGCTTTTACATAGCAATCTATTTTGGTCGCTAGTGCTGCAGGACATCTCGGGGTGTTTTCCCAAAATTTCTTGTTCGGATCCTTTAGTGGGATTCAATGGTTCACCTCCCTCAAGGGAGGCATCTCTAATGGCACTGGTGCCATTATTGTTTCAAATTTCTCTCTCCACCACTCCCTGAGTATTTCGAACTCAGGGCTGTTCATGGAGAGTCTTTCCAGATGTGGTACATCTGGAAGTTCTAGTCCTTCTGGACTAGGATTGGGCCAACCTTCAGGGTACTTTCTTTCGATCACCCTGAGGTGTGTTTCTGTCTCACCTCCCTGTCAGGGGGGCTTCTTTTTTGGCTGTTCTCGAGCTCTTGCTCGAGTTTTCCACATGTGTGATCTCACCACCTTATCTTCCAGTCAACCCCCATTCCCAACAGATTTTCCATATCTAACCTGTCATTCCTTCGCTCTGACTCTTGAGTTTAATTCACTGCTGTACTTATTACATCTCGTCTGCCTAACTTCCTTGCTCCGATTCTCATCAATGTTTCCCAGATGTCTGGCCACCTTACCTTCCAGTCAGCCTCAGTCACATCCCCACATCCAACTTGTCATTTCTTCACTCTGACTCTTGAATTTAATTCACTGCTCTACTCATTACATATCTTCCAGTCTGTCACAACCAACAAATCCTGGGGCTCTGTCAGTGGCGAATCAATGCTGATAGGCAAATCCGCTGACCTGAAACCCATCCTAACCAGCCCCCAACCTGATGTCTGCCCCCCTGTCCTATCAAGTGAGACTTGGTCAACAATCTGATGCTGGACCTTGCCAGGATTCTGACCTCACCTCCAGTTCCCGAGCCCTTGGCACTCCCGGCATCCAGTCCCTCTAGTCCCCCCCGCCTCACCTCCATCTGAACCACACCCATCACTCCGCTATGTGGTCATGGCCATTCACTGCACCCAGACCTCCGCCTGCATCCAGACCTCCACCCGCATCTGTACCTCTGCCTGCCTCTGATGCTTCTGGTTGCCCTCCACCTGTGGTCAGGTCAACACTCCCACTCCCCTCAGGACCTCTGCTGGTCATCATGCTGTCCTTGTGACAGTACTGATGGATCAACCTCTGTTTTGCAGACTTGTGTCGGCACTGCATGCTGACCTCCACTTTTCTCCTCTGGCCATTTTTGTCACTCACCAGCATACCATTCATTCCTTGCTGAGTGCCTATATTGTTCATCCATTCATTCACTTAACTTGCTGATATTGGCACTTGATCCATGTGCTGATGCACTTCTTGTTCATTCACTTAACCTGTCAATATTGGCACTTGATCCACTTTGCTTTAGTTCATTTCTTGCCTCTCATTTCCCAGGCACTTGTCTTTATTCAGTTTGACAATCCCTGCTTATTTCCATGCTAGACCGCACCGGACTGACTGGCCCTTCCATATTTCCCCTTGCCTATTTATATCTTGTAAATACTTTCAGGGACCTTAGTCTGAAATCAACTAGAGTACCCCCCTGTTCTGGTCCGAGTCCCTCCTTCTGCAAAGGGGGCTTCCCCCCCTCTGAGTCCATGCTTGCAGAGTCCGCACTCCTCCTACAGGTCCGCTCTGCCTGCAAGTCTTGTTTGAAGTCCACTGTAAGTGTCAATCTGTAAATACGGGATCTCCCCCAGATGTCAAGCTCAGGGCACAGTGCTCCACTTGAGTCACTGAGGCTGTGTGTCAGGGCAATAGCCCCAAACCCCAAGCCATATGTAATTACAAGATACATATAGTCATGTGGGTAAGCGGTAACTTCCGTTAACTGCTTACACACACGGTAAAATACACATATCACTTATGGCTCTGTGTGCTGAGCTACCCCACTGAGACCTTACACTTTTTTAAGTGTATGAGGTGTGTTTTACAACACAACCCACCAAATCTATCAAATCTTAGCAACTTGACTCGGTAGCGCCAATGGCGCCTAAACATGCCCACAAGGGCAAGGTCACGTCTGCAGCGATGATAAAGAAAAACGAGCAGTTTATAAAGAAACTGCAATCTCCCATCATGGGAGATTCAAATCAGCAGCCGTCATCAGATGATGACAAGGATCAACTTGATCCAGAGAGAAAAACCACCTCAGGGCTGGTCCCTGAAGGTTTTAAAAACTTATGTGGAGTAAGTGCGGGGCCCAATACCCCTAGAACTCCACGTCACATCAATCTCACCCAAGCTGGGGAAGATCTTCCACCTCCTCAGGAGGTGATCGACTTGCGCAATAAACACGTAAGTGCCGAACAATCAGCCCAAAAAGCTGATTGGATAGAGTTGCAGGAAACTCCAGGGCCCCACTATCCCCTGGAGTCCTCCCCCATGTCCCCAAGTCAAGCCCCAAAGGCAGACAAAGGGAAACAGAGGGAAGAACCTCTGTGTCGGCTATCTGAAAAACTACTGTCCAAATGGAGGATGGAAAATGAAGACCAACTTCTTCTCAGGCTAAAGGCCCGAGAAGGTGCAAAGAAATGCCCTGAGAGCAGGATCTCCCAGAGCACTGTAACAGGGAAATCCATCCCAACATCACACAGGCTCACAGGGGGGACAGTAGTCTCCTGGCCTACTGACTGTCACTAAAAGAGGTCCTAGAGTACGGTGTTTTTGGTGTCGCAGTTGTGGCTGTGCAGTCACGGGACTACCCCAACTGTTAGAACTTGCGGATTCGGATGACTCCGGAATGGAATCGGAGACTTAGCATGGAAGGACCTCGGCCTCAGCGACTCAGGCGGAGCGCTGTGCCATTGCTGGTTGTCCTAGGGGTCCCTAATTTCGGATCTAGCAGAGGGAAAGTCTCTTGGGGGAATTCATGTCGATTTCGGACTGAGGTTACAAGTTACTAGGTACATTGTATATAAGGAGAGGTCCGGAATCAAAAGGAACAAGGGTAGGACAAAAGGAGACAAAGGGAGATGGAAAGAGGAACAACACCGAGGGTCAAGTGTTTGACTCAATGGTGTTTCCCAAAGGAGGACTGAAGGGCCAAGGCCCAAGAAGGAAGGAAGGAGGATGGGAGTTGGGAATGGCTAGCTGACTGAATAGAAGGGAAGCAGCAGCCCAAATAGGAATGAGGGAGAATAGCGGAATTGAAATGGACAATGCAATAGTTGCAAGGTCCGGAGTAAGTCTGGAAAGTCCGAACTCGGAGGTTAAACAAAGTCCGAGGTCGGAGCTAAGACCGGAGGTTCCGGAGACGAGACGTGAACGGGATACCGGAGCGGAGGTCCGGAGTCGGGAGCATAGGTTTTGCGTACTCATCTGGAGGGTGTCGAGGTTGGGGTCGGACCCGGAATGTTCCGGAGTCGGACCGAAGGTGGTGTCCGAGCCGGAGGTGGGATAACCTCTTGGGAGTCGGCAAGGAGAAAGTGATGGAAGGGAAGTAGGGCTCCGGAAGTCGGAGTTCGGAGTTCCAGGAGCCCGGAGCGGAGGTCGGGATTGTATGGATATGACACCAACTACACTCGCCAATGTATGTACATGAAAGAATGAAAGAGCACTGTTTTGTAGTGCAAGGGTTGATCCCTGCAACAGCACGGAAGCTCTGTCAGGGGACGGTCCCCGGGTCCCCATGACCCCTCTCTCTATAGCCCACAGCCCTGTGTGTGAACAGCCTATCCTAAGGCACAACCTACTGTGGGTAAGAAAGTGAGAAGAAGGTTAACTTCTCACTTTCCCACAGTGGCCCCAATATGGCGAAAACTTCCGGGGATACCCAGAAGTCACATGAGGGGTAGGAACCGGGCCCGGAGCATGCAGCGTGCGGAGCATGCAGGGCAGAGGCACACATGCAGGTCCAGGTGGTCCGGACACAGGTCCGGGTCCGGGCTAGTCAGGGTGTGTGCCCTGACAAGCTCCAAAAGAACTTCCGCTGTTTACACTACCCCATGCCATGCCAGACAAGGCAAGGTTGCCAACCTCAGAGGAGGTCTCCGAGATCATGAAGAGGAGGTGAACCGAAATGAGGGAGTTTGCTGAGGAAGCCTTATGGAAAAGTAAGGAAAAACCAGCGAACAGCCCCCTCTATGAAAGGGAAGCACCCTCTGCAATGGCCTCACCTAAACAAAGCGAGCGTGGAGTGTTCACTCCAAGAACTCCTTCTGGAACCCCCAGAAGCGGCAATGTCAACTGGGGAGAGTCACTACTCACCCAGCCAAATTTCCTCCTGGAAAACCAGGAATTGTGCATAATAAATGCAATAAACTCGATCCAAAAAAAGATTGAGGAAATGAGCCATAATAGCATGGCTTGTCTAGAGATAACTCTAGAAAGAATGGCCAACGCAATTGATGCGTTGACTGACAAAATCAGCGAGCAGATGGACTTGCTGAAGGAGATAAACTTCTCACAAAATAGTGAGGAAACAAAAAAAAATATCCCTGGGCCACAGGCCAGGACAAAACCAGAACTCATGAAAAATTCACGAAAAGAATGACCAGTGAAAGCACACTGGAGTATCATCAGCGACTTGACAGAGATGCTAAGGAGATCCTTCTCCCAAGGATAGGAGAAGACGATGCCAAAAGAAGGCACCATTCAGAAATCAGGAGGATTGTCATATCTGTACAATCCCAACCTCTGCTCCAGGCTCCCGGAACTCCGAACCTGACTTCTGGAGTCCTACTTCCCTTCCGTCACCTTCTCCTTGCCGACTTCCAAGAGGTTATCCCACCTCCGGCTCCAACACCACCTTTGGTCCGACTCCGGAACATTCCGTCTCCGACCTCATCCTCGACACCTTCCAGACAAGCACGCAACACCTATGCTCCTGACTCCGGACCTCCACTCCGGAATCCCGTTTGCGTCTCTGTCTCCGGAACCTCCGGTCTTAGCTCTGACCTTGGACTTTGACCCCACCTCCACTTATACCCATTGTATTGGTTAGCTCATTCCATTTAATTACTTTTGCCAATATTCCGGAGTTTAACTTCCGAGTTCGGACTTTCCGGACTTACTTCGGACCTTGCAACTATTGCATTGCTCCATTCAATTCCGCTATTCTCCCTCATTCCTATTTGGGCTGCTGCTTCCTTTCTATTCAGTCAGCTAGCCATTCCCGACTCCCATCCTCCTTCCTTCCTCCTTGGGCCTTGGCCCTTCACTCCTCCTTTGGGAAACACCATTGAGTCAAACCCTTGACCCTCGGTGTTGTTCCTCTTTCCAGCTCCCTTTGTCTCCTTTCAGAGTACCCTTGCTCCTTTTGATTCCGGACCCCTCTTTATATACAATGTACATAGTAACTTGTAACCTCAGTCCGAAATCGACTTGATTTCCCCCAAGAGACTTTCCTTTGCTAGATCCGAAATTAGGGACCCCTAGGACAACCAGCAATGGCACAGTGCTCCGCATGAGTCACTGAGGCCAAAGTCCTTCCACACTAAGTCTCCGATTCCACTCCGGAGTCGTCTGAATCCACCCAATCTAACAAGGAGAATCGGCATGTACCAAAGGTTCGGCCAAACATCCACCTTCGATGAACCTCTTAAACAGAGAGGTAACACAACCACACTCTCTCAAAACAATGAGAGAATACAGATACAACATCAGGCAAGATCGCCCGAAACTAAAGAAACACTGTGAGGAAAATTCCCTCCAGTGAAAACCCCCCCAAAGGAGAGATCTCCATTGGATAGCGACCCCACGAAGGCAGGGGAGCAAGAGGAGTACCTGGAGAAATGGTACGAAAAGGCCATAAGAATGGCCAAAGTGACAATACTCACTCCCTACCCAGAGGGAGTGAAGCCTGAAGCTCTAAAGAATGGGCCAGCTTTCCCTGACAAGAAATGGTCAGGGGAGAACAACATGGAGTCATTCTGGCAGTGGTTCACAGAACTACTGGGATTCCTTGCCTCGCGAGGATGCAAAGGTCCCCAATTCAATGAAGTCCATCTGGACTGCTTGATTCATGGATTAGGGGGACCCGCATTCAACCTCGGAATAAGACTCCGAGACGAAACTCTCCTCAGAGGAGACGAGGGCATGTTCCTCAAAGTTCTCAACATACTGATGAGAACCTTCTTCAAAGCCTCTGCCATGTTGAACATGACAAAGAAGTACCGCAACATTAAATACAAAGCGGAAAAAGGCTTAAAACAGTTCTACTTAGAACTGTCTAAAGCAGCGTCCCAAATGGGGACGCTGCCAGACCAGGTGTCTTTAGCGCCAGGTTTTTAAACAACATTCCCCTTGAATGTGTTAGAACTGGGCGAGGGTGGACGATTCCAGAGGGGAACCAGAGACTTAGCAAGGAGGGACCTTGGCCTCAGCGACTCAAGCAGAGCACTGTGCCATTGCTGTTTGTCCATTTGATCCTTAATTTCATAGGAGGTGAGCAGGAAGTCTCTGGGGGGCATTTCAGGTCGATTTTAGACTAAGGACTAAAACGAGTATGTACAAGCGCTGATATATATAATGGAGAGGGCGAAAGCACAAGGAAACAAAGGGGATCCAAATCGGAACGAAGGTGTCCGAACAGGAACAAAGGGATGACCGAAGTGGAGCGGTACCGAAGGTCATAAGGCAGAACCTGTGGTACGTCCAAAAGGAGGTAAGGAGGGCGAGGCCCAGAGGGGCAGGAGGATGAGGGGAAGTGGGGATGATGACTAACTGGCTAGAATGGGAAGAAGCAGCAGTCCAAATAGGGATGAGGGGAAAATGCGAGAGATACATTACAAGCGGCAAAAGTGCCAAAGGTGATCTGTGGAGCTCAGAGGTTGCGGAGCTTACAGAGGTTACAGAGGTGGGGTTGAAAGTCCGAGGAATATTGGCAATGGTGAGGTCACCAATGCAATGGACTAAGGCTGAGGTGGAGTCAAAGTCCGAGGTAGGAGCTATGACGGAGGCTTGGAGCAAAGGTACGAGCAGTGTCCGAGTACGAAGTACGGGACAGCGGTGGAAGGTCGTAACTTGGCGGGGGGTCGATGGAAGAGGGCCAGAGGGAAGAGAGAGGAAGGAGGAAGGAGGAAAGGTGTGGAGGAGAGGAAAGGTGTCAGGTCCGAAGGTGAGTATCGGAGCGGACGGGAGAAGAGTAGGAGGGTGATGGATGGGTGGAGGTGTTGTGGGGAGGAAGCGGAGGAGTGGGAGGAGTAGTAGGAGGGTGGCGAGAGGGGTGGTGTTCAGTCCAAGGTGGGTATCAGAGCGGATGGAGATAGGACAGGAGAGGGACGGAGGAGTGGAGGTGACATGGGAGGTGAGAGGAGGTGTGGTGCCAGGACCGAAGGTGAACATCGGAACGGACAGCGGTAGGGTAGGACTCTGGAGGTGGTGAAGAAGGAGGTCCGGAGTCGGGTCAGGATCGGGTATGCACGGATATGACAGAATGGAAGAGGGAAATGATTGCTCATGACAGAATCAGAGTGGACTGCTCCTCAAATGAGGAGATGATAAAAGCAATATTTCGTGTAGACAAGATAATCAATGGGCTGAAGATGTCTTCAGCCTACAAATCGGGATATTATACCTGAACAACCACCATGGCAACCATGGGCCGTGGTAGAGCCCTCCCATCAGGAAAGAAGGCTGAAGAGCCAAAATGTCATATCCATACAATCCCAACCTCCGTTCCAGGCTCCCGGAACTCCGAACCTGACTTCCAGAGTCCTGCTCCCCTTCTGCCACCTCCTCCTTGCCGACTTCCAAGAGGTTATCCCACCTCCGGCTCCAACACCACCTTTGGTCCGACTCCGGAACATTCCGTGTCCGACCTCATCCTCGACACCTTCCAGACAAGCACGCAACACCTATGCTCCCGACTCCGGACCTCCACTCCGGAATCCCGTTTGCGTCTCTGTCTCCAGAACCTCCGGTCTTAGCTCCGACCTCGGACTTTGACCCCACCTCCGCTTATACCCATTGTATTGGTTAGCTCATTCCATTTAATTACGTTTGCCAATATTCCGGAGTTTAACCTCCGAGTTCGGACTTTCCAGACTTACTCCGGACCTTGCAACTATTGCATTGTCCATTTCAATTCCGCTATTCTCCCTCATTCCTATTTGGGCTGCTGCTTCCTTCTATTCAGTCAGCTAGCCATTCCCGACTCCCATCCCCCTTCCTTCCTTCTTGGGCCTTGGCCCTTCATTCCTCCTTTGGGAAACACCATTGAGTCAAACACTTGACCCTCGGTGTTGTTCCCCTTTCCATCTCCCTTTGTCTCCTTTCGTCCTACCCTCGCTCCTTTTGATTCCGGACCCCTCCTTATATACAATGTACATAGTAACTTGTAACCTCAGTCCGAAATCGACATGAATTCCCCCAAGAGACTTTCCCTCTGCTAGATCCGAAATTAGGGACCCCCAGGACAACCAGCAATGGCACAGCGCTCCGCCTGAGTCGCTGAGGCTGTCACGGCCGTGCATTCCGGCCCGTTAGCCGCCCGTCCCGATGCTGCCCGAGCCCGTTCCCGCTATGCGAGCGTGAGCGCGAGTCCCAACCTCAGCCCTATCCTCCCTGAGGACTCCCTGCTCACTCCCCCGCTTGCCCCTAGGCTCCCCTACACTTGGCCGACTCCCCTGCTGCTGCACCAACCTTCCCACCCTGAGTCCGCCTCCGGCACCGTGCCCAGCGTGACTCCTCTACCCCACCCACTTGGCCCCTACAGGGCCGCTACCAATCCTGCGCCCGACTCCGGCCCAACTCCGAGTCCAGCGCCGCTACGATACCATCGCCGCTATCGCGGCCCTACGCTCTTTCCTTTATTTATCTGTTATTGTTTGTTTTGACCCTCGGTCATTGCCGGCCGCTATGCGGCCAACCCCGCTCCTTATCCTTGTTTGCTTCCGGACCCTTCGGCCTTCGGCCCGGGTCCGCTTCCATTCATTTCTTCCTCCTATATATATCCTGTATACTACCTTTAGCTCTAATATCAATATGACCATGACCCCTAAGTCCTGACCCCAACAAGGCAACCCCAGTGAGTCCGAAATGAGGGCCAAGAGACAGCTAGGGGGCACAGCACTCCCTTTAGAGTTGCTGAGGCCAAATGCCCTACCCTCGGGCCTTGTCAGAACCATGCGAAGGTTCGCTGAGGGTAGCCGTAGGCGACTGAGCGTTGCCCGCTAGTGGTAAAGGCGTCCTACACCCGACCGAGCTTTAGCGAGGGATAAACCCCACCAATCTCGAGGCCGAGGCTACTTAGGTGAGTGAGCTGGGATTTCGGCTTCAACGACTCTAGGAGGAGCGTTGCGCCTCGTTCTCGACGCGGTCCCGATACTTAGAAGGTCAGAGGTCTCGCGGGGACAGAGGTAAGCTCTAGGGGGTAATTCTAGTTGATTTCGAACTACAGTACAAGCATTAGTTACAAGCTGTATATAAGCGCTAGGGAACTGAATAGGGAATAAGTCGCCAGATCTCGCGGAGATTGCGGGCGGAGAAAAGGAGGAAAACAAACAAGAGCACGTGTTCAAGACAGCGAAGGTCAAGCGTGACCTTCGCCGCGAGGTAACAAGGTGCAGCGAAACATGGGACAACAGGTCGCGGCGCTCTGCACCGCTAGGTCGTTCAACGACAAACAAGAGAGGGGTTGTGGAGAGGTGGCGGGAAGTGGTTAGACGGCGACGGGCGGCGAGCGGAGTGTGCGGGGAGTGTTCGGGCGTGGGAGAGGGTCAGGGAGGAGGTCGTCTGGCCCCAGGGAACGCCGGGTCGTGACAGGCCTTGTCTAAGGCATCGCTGCCATCGCGGCCAATAGCGGCCCGCATCGGCGACCTTCGGTGCCGACCCTGGACCAGTGTCTAACAATACATCCTCGAAAAATTCAAGGAAAACTGACCAAAAGTCAGTCCCAATTTGTGGCAAATGCGGCAAAATAGGGCAAACGAAAGATTGCCCAAAACATAATGCAACAAGCGATGAAAAACCAAGGCACATAGCCACCATGGAGATCGCGAACGCATCAGAAGAGTCAGAAGACTCATCAGACGAAAAACCAGAGGACAACTCTGGTGACTCCGGAGCATCAAGCTTCGAAGTGGAGGACCCATACGAGGGACCTCAATACTCACCCAACTCAGAGGGTGAGGAAGTTAACGTTGGGACCATAAGATGGGCCCAATGTCAGTCATCAATCACAATGACATAAATTATAAAATCAAACTGGCCATAGCATGCCAGTTAGAAAACACGGCAGACAAGAAAATCACTGAAGCCTTGGTGGAAGCACCAAGAAAAGATGCCTTGGGGAAATACACCAAAGTACCCAAGGAAAACAAGGAGAAAGGGAAGAAGGATCAAAAGTCCATCGAAACCCAGACCCCCTTGTTTGATGCGAAATTCCGCATCTCAAAAGATGTGGGAAAATACCCTGCAAACAGACCGCTCTCAACAAAGAGAATGCTGATGGCTCACATAAAAATAGCAGGCATAAAAGCCTATGCACTATTTGACAGTGGAGCCGAAACAGACACTATATCGCCGGACTTCATCCACATGGTCCATATCCCAATTCTCCAATTGGAGAACCCAGTCATCCTTCAAATGGGGATGACAGGAACAAGATCACAGATCCTGTTTGGAACAAACGTGGACATGGAGATCAATGGCCACGTAGAAAACACTACTTCAATGTAATCAACATCGATAGATATAATGCCATATTTGGTGCCCCTGGGTTAAACAAAAACCAGGTAAGCCTAGACTTTCGGTCCCACAAAGTGAGAACAGTGAACAAGGGTAACATTACCCTTGGAGTGTCATGATGCTTATTCAGCTCCTGGCTGACTTCGCTTCCAAAGGACTCCCAAATCTGAGAGTTGGAATGAAGAGATGCAATGGGTAGAGCAGTGAATTAAACTCGAGGAAGTGAGGCAGAAGAGATGCAACGAGTAAAGTGGGGATGGGAAAATCTATCAAAATAGGTGAGGGCATTGGTCAGTGCTGTCAAAAAAGCTAAATTATGTGTGCAAGCATATGTGAGCCAGGGAATCAATGCTATGGCTGAGAGCAGACTATTAACATACCTGGTTACCGGTCTCAACTCCAGTTTCAGTCATGTATTTATCACTCAATATCTTTTGGCTGACAATGGGTGCCTAGAATACAACTTACAGGTATTTACAGACTGACTCGATGTGTGCTGAGCGATCCCCTTGTGATCTGCTCAGTCGTTCCTGCCATTTCCTGTATTGCTGAAACAAGAAGTAGTGGTCACTTGAGTAGGTTCTGGAACAGAATGAGATCCTGACATTTAGACTGGAGCCATAGGTAACACAGAATGCTGAGCGATAGATTGGGATGGCACTGAAAGAGGGCTAGCGGCCCTCTATGCTGACTAAGCTTGTGGGGCCAAACTCTCCAAAACTTTACTTTCTCCACTAAACTCCCTATGCTCTCGATCCTTGAACTCCATGTGGGTTCTCTGTGATTCTGCAAGGTCCGGGCTCAGTGTCCACTGCTCACTCATTGTGAGCTAGATCACTGCCCTTATTCCTACTGTTGGAATTCCACACACTCACTCCAACTTTAGGTTGTCCTAGCACCTTAGAGAAATTGGGGGAGGGGAGAACTTCTTTTCAAAATCCGGTATGTACAGGATTGTATCTAATAAAAGATGGCAAATATTGGTGCAATATGGCACCTGGGTACCTTATTAGGCGAAATAATAAAAAGGGTAACAGTAACAATAAAAGAATATCAATCAATATCTGAAATGATGGCAAAAATAAGAAAATAAGTGATTTCTCAACGGATTTACGGAATCAAGAGCCAAAATTGGAAATGAAGCCGGAGATAACTCTCACACAGCCGATAAACAAGTTATTAGATGCCGTGGGAACGAGTGAGGCTGGAATTCTTGGTTGCCGCTTGAGATTCCCACGCCCACACATACTCGTGACCTGCTGTGCCTAACTTGCCCAGCATAGAACTCCGTCAATTCTCCACTGATTGGGACGTTCTTGGTATCGATGGGATTGTAGGAATTAGTACTATTTTTAGATACCAAATACGTATCGAGTTGTCCCATGAATGGAAGGGGTTTTCTAATCGTGGAAGCAGGTATCTGAGCCGGCTCTGCGTGTGTGCAAATATCCCACCTACAGCGCTGTCTGCACTTGAATGGAGGCTCGAGGAACAGATAGTGAGAAGATGGATTTTCAAGACAGAGGCCAGCAGATTGATCAAATAACTCAGCAAGAATGAGTGTTTTTTAGATGCAACATGTTCAATTACAGGAAACCCTGAGAGTTTTGCCTCATCATTGTAAGTTTGTATGATTCCTGGCTTTTTGCCATCTCCCATTCTTTGACATGGGAACACCAACGGTAGGGGACTTCTGGAGCTAACAAAGCAGCCGGCTCACTACCCCATTGGCATCTCTGTGCTGAAGAATCCTGTGGAGCAGGTGGGCTCCACACAACAGTGTCTGGATTGTATAGTAGTCGATGTAGTAGAGGTGTGGTACTTACGAGGACGATTTCAACCAGGGCAGGGCCCCAGGTGCCATATTTTGATTGTGTCATTGTCTCCCCCTGTGTGAGACTCAGTTCAGCTGGATGGAACACTATTGCTTGAACAGCGTCCAGGCAACTGGGCCTTGAGGTCTCCCAAGTGCTTGTCATATCCATCTATGGCCATCATCCTCCACTACCTCCGATCCTTCCAGACTACCTCTGCCCCTTCTTCACTAACCTCGGAGCCCCTGTATTCCGCAATCACCTCCGACTCTGTTAGAACAGGCGGATTCAGATGACTCCGGAGTGGAATCGGAGACTTAGCGTGGAAGGACCTCGGCCTCAGCAACTCAAGCGGAGCGCTGTACCATTGCTGTTTGTCCATTTGGTCCTTAATTTCACAGTAGGCGAGCAGGAAGTCTCTAGGGGGCATTTCAGGTCGATTTCGGACTGAGCCTCCTACGAGTATGTACAAGTGCCAATATATATAATGGAGGGGGTGAAAGCACAAGGAAACGAAGGGGAACTGAATCAGAATGAAGGTGTCCGAACAGGAACAAAGGGATGACAGAAGCGGAGCGGTACCAAAGGTCATAAGGCAGAACCTGTGATACGTCCGAAAGGAGGTAAGGAGGGCGAGGCCCAGAGGGGCAGGAGGATGAGGGGAAGTGGGGATGATGACTAACTGGCTAGAATGGGAAGAAGCAGCAGTCCAAATAGGGATGAGGGGAAAACGCGAGAAATACATTACAAGCGGCGAAAGTGCCGAAGATGATCCGCGAAGCTCGGAGGTTGCAGAGCTTACGGAGGTGGGGTTGAAAAGTCCGAGGAATATTGGCAATGGTGTTTACGTAGTATGAGGTCACCAATGCAATGGACTAAGACCGAGGTGGAGTCAAAGTCTGAGGTAGGAACTATGACGGAGGCTTGGAGCAAAGGTACAAGCAGTGCCTGAGTACAAAGTACGGGTCAGCGGCGGAAGGTCGTAACTTGGTGGGAGGTCAGCAGAAGAGGACCAGAGGGAAGAGAGGGGAAGGAAGAGAGGAGAGGTGTCAGGTCCGAAGGTGGGTATCGGAGCGGACGGGAGAAGAGTAGGAGGATGACGGAAGGGTGGAGGTGTTGTGAGGAGGGAGCGGAGGAGTAGGAGGAGGAGTAGGAGGAGGGTGGCGAGAGGGGTGGTGTTTGGTCCGAGGTGGTTAACGGAGCAGACGGAGATAGGACAGGAGAGTGACAGAGGAGTGGAGGTGGCATGGGAGGTGAAGGGTGGTGTGGTGCCAGGACCGAAGGTGAATATCGGAACGGACAGCGGTAGGGTAGGACTCCGGAGGTGGGGAAGGAGGAGGTCTGGAAGTCGGGTCGGGATCGGGTATGCACGGATATGACAGACTCCCTCGATGGTCACCACCCCCTCAATTCAATATATTACCTACACCTCCCTAAGTACGGAACCCCAAAGGCCTCCAGACAGCTCCAATGTCCACTAGCACACTCTCACCCCCGCTGGGCAATTCACTTGCTTGCCCTGCAAGTCTCAGACTGAGGAGCAAGGTTCCACTTCTGCAGAGGCAAAAAATTAGTCCACACCCCCATGGACTCTGCATGGACCGGGGGTTGCGATTCTTCCCTCCGTGCGCTCAAAGAAGTATGCCTAAACGCATCTTCCATCTCCGACTTATCTTCCCTCCATATTCCCATTTCTTTGTCCCTTTCTGATAGTCTATTTTCTCCTCTCAATGTTGACCCTTCGGTTGATGTTCTACCTGTTGTAGATAGTGTTGCTGATGTACCACTCTCTCCTCCTCCCCCCTCCTCCTACTTCCATAGATCGTTCCACCTCTCTCCGTTTCTCTTCTCTCTCTTCTCCTGTTTCTTCTTCTCTGTCCGATGTAAGGACAAACAATAAACTCTTCTGCACCTATGAGAATTTTCCCACACTCATAGACTCTGGGTCTTCAGACTGCTTCATCAACGACACATTCATGAAGAAGTTGGCCTTGAAGACATATCAGATTAAACCTCAACAACTACACCTTTTCGATGGTAGCACTAATTCAATCATAACCTGTGCCATTGATATTCCCCTCTGCTTCGCTTCTGGAAACATCACCCCCACGACTTTCTTTGTCACATCGCTGGATGGATCATGTTCTCTAGTCCTAGGACACAACTGGCTTACCCGCTACAATCTGTTGATTGACTGGGTCTCAAGCAGTATTATGTTCTGAACTTCTGAACCTACCAAGACAGTTACTCTGAGCTCTCCCCTGTCGTCTCCAGCACCACTGCCATCGTCTGACATCCAACCATCTGATGTTCCACTAGCACCTCAGCCCCAGGCCCCCATTCCTCTGTTACCATCTATTGAGTTCGTCAGCTGTTCTGCATTCGTAAAGGCTTGTCGACTTGAAGGATCGGTATCCTTCAGCCTAACCATCCCTTCTGAAGACAGCTGCTTGAGGGCCGCCTCATCACACACCAATTCCGTTGACCTTTTGGCCGTTCCAAAGGAGTACCACGAGTTTGCAGATGTGTTCAGTAAGAGCAAAGCCTCAACGCTGGCACTGCATCATGAGCATGACCTGAAGATCAACCTTGAGGAAGGCACTTCACCACCCTTGGGTACTATGTACTCCCTCTCTACTTCGGAGCTCGAGGCTCTCCAGGTGTTCTTAGATGAACACCTAGCCTCCGGGTTCATTCGTCCCGCTACTTCCGCTCATGTGGCACCAGTCCTCTTCATCTGCAAGAAGGACGGTTCCCTCCATCTTTGCGTCGACTTCTGAGGGCTGAACAAGATCACCAAAAAGGATCGCTACCCACTTCCCCACATTTCAGACCTCCTTGATGCACCTAGTTGTGCCACTGTCTATACCAGACTTGACCTCTGGCATGCTGACCACCTGGTTTGCATTGCAGCAGGCGACGAATGGAAGACTTCCTTCCGCACGCGCTATGGTTCCTACGAGTGGCTCGTCATGCCATTCAGTCTCACAAATGCACCTGTGGCCTTCCAGTGGTTCGTTAACATGATCTTTGCCGACCTCTTGGACATTTCTGTGGTAGTCTACCTAGAGAACATCCTTACCTACTCGGAAGACATGGCTTCACATCAGGAGCATGTCCAAGAAGTTCTTAGGAGACTCCACAAACATGGCCTATACACCAATCCAAAGAAATGCGAATTTCATATGGATACTACGGAATATCTCAGATACTGCCTTTCTCCCTCTGGACTCACCATGTCCATTGAGAAGGTTAAAGCCGTCCAAGATTGGCCTGAGCCCTGTAAAGTCAAGGATGTTGTTAGAACTGGGCGAGGGCAGACGATTCCGGAGGGGAACCAGAGACTTAGCAAGGAGGGACCTTGGCCTCAGCGACTCAAGCGGAGCACTGTGCCATTGCTGTTTGTCCATTTGGTCCTTAATTTCATAGGAGGCGAGCAGGAAGTCTCTAGGGGGCATTTCAGGTCGATTTTAGACTAAGGACTAAAACGAGTATGTACAAGCACCGATATATATAATGGAGAAGGTGAAAGCACAGGGAAACAAAGGGGGTCCGAATCGGAACGAAGGCGTCCGAACAGGAACAAAGGGATGACAGAAGTGGAGCGTTACCGAAGGTCATAGGGCAGAACCTGTGGTACATCCGAAAGGAGGTAAGGAGGGCAAAGCCCAGAGGGGCAGGAGGATGAGGGGAAGTGGGGATGATGACTAACTGGCTAGAATGGGAAGAAGCAGCAGTCCAAATAGGGATGAGGGGAAAACACGAGAGATACATTACAAGTGGCGAAAGTGCTGAAGATGATCCGTGGAGCTCGGAGGTTGCGGAGCTTATGGAGGTTATGGAGGCGGGGTTGAAATTCTGAGGGATATTGGCAATGGTGTTTACGTAGTATGAGGTCACCAATGCAATGGACTAAAGCTGAGGTGGGGTCAAAGTCCGAGGTAGGAACTATGATGGAGACTCGGAGCGAAGGTACGAGCAGTGTCCGAGTACAAGGTACAGGACAGTGGTGGAAGGTCATAACTTGGCGGGAGGGCGGCGGAAGAGGGTCAGAAGGAAGAGAGAGGTAAGAGGAAAGGGGAGAGGAGTGGAGGAGAGGAAAGGTGTCAGGTCCGAAGGTGAGTATCGGAGCGGATGGGAGAAGGGTAGGAGAATGACGGAAGGGTGGAGGTGTTGTGAGGAGGGTGGTGAGAGGAGTGATGTTCGGTCTGAGGTGAGTATCAGAGCGGATGGAGATAGGACAGGAGAAGGACGGAGGTGTGGGAGTGGCATGAGGGGGGAGAGGAGGTGTGGTGTCAGGACCGAAGGTGAATATTGGAACAGACAGTGGTAGGGTAGGACTCCGGAGGTGGTGAAGAAGGAGGTCTGGGAGTCGGGTCGGGATCGGGTATGCATGGATATGACAGATGTCCAGTCCTTCCTTGGCTTCCCTAACTTCTATCGGCGTTTCATCCATCAATACTCCGACATTGTGGTCCCCTTGACTTGCCTTACGCGTAAAGGAGCCCCCTGGTTATTCTCTGATGACTGTCGCTCTGCTTTCAACACCTTGAAAGAAGCCTTCACTTCCGCTCCTATCCTGACACATTGGGTACCCGATGCCCCCCTCATTGTAGAAACCGACGCCTCCGATTACATGATCTCCGGAATCCTGTCCATCCATTGTGATGACGGAGAGATTCGCCCCGTTGCTTTCTGCTCTAGAACACTCTCGACGCTGGAGCTCAATTACAACACCCATGATAAGTAACTGCTTGCTATCCACAATGCGTTCTGATCGTGGCATCATTACCTTGAAGGCTCAGGAACCCCAATCGACATCATCACTGACCACAAGAACCTTGAGTATTTCTCCACCACCAAACTCTTGACCCGGTGGCAAGCCCACTGGTCAGAGTTCCTCTCCCAGTTCCACATGACTGTCCGATTCCATCCTGGAAGACTCGGAGTGAAACCAGATGCATTGACTAGATGCTGGGACGTTGTTGTGGGGACAACTCAGTGTACTGCAAAAAGTCGGATTCTGCGGAATTTGGCCACCAACATATACCACATACCCTCTGACGCCCCCGATGTTTATTCTATCACTATCCAACACTCCATAAACTCATTCCTTATTTTTCCCTATTTTCCCCATCATTCCCGACAACCCCAAGCAAAATTCCCACGCCCAACCACGCCGCCAATTTCACCCCCTCTCCAGATCTCCATACCTACACATACAACCCAGCCGTTGTTCCACCCGATAGTGATGCTCTACCTTCCTTCTTCACCCCTGGAGCATTTCCCAGAATGGCAATCCCATGCCCAGATGGTTCAGCACGGAGTAGAGTCTCACGTGGTCTTGACAGCACCTGTCAATGGCCACATCTCAAGAAGTACTGCACCAAATGGGACGAATAGGGGCTCGTTGGAAAGCTGGAGACGAGGAGGTTGCTGGCGGGAGAATAGGCGGGCGCTGTGGCGAAGTGTTGTGGAGTTAACCTTCACAATTTCCATTTCGGACCCGTTATCACATATTCCCCATTCATTCATTTTTCTTTTATTGTTTCTTTGTTCCCAATTGGATATTCATCATTTACGGTTGCCTAACGGCCCGTTTACATTCCCCCATGCCATTCATTCCATTTCAAACATATATAAACTAGATAACAGCTTGTACATAACAAGTTAGTATTGAATAGACCCGTGAAAGAGAAAGCAGAAGTTGCATCCAAGTGGCAACGACGCCATCCACGACTCTAACACCTCCCCTGAGTTACTTGCTTACATCTGAGACCCCTTTCCTCATAACCCTCGGCCTTGACGTCCAAGAGAGACGTAGGTGAGTGTTGAGTTGAGGCTCTAACAGACCCGCTAGTGCCCCAGGACCCAAAAACCCAAACCTCCATCACACACGCATTCACCACCACCCTCCCCCCTTTCCCTGTCTCGAGTCTAGGTGATAGACCTGTTACAACGTCTATCCCAAAGAAGGGGATATGGACTACACTCGCGTCAATCCACAGAACTTCCGACCAGTCTTCACTTTGGAGCAACTCACTGCGTCCTTACAAGCTACGTTCCTAGCTGCCACAGTAATCCAAGCAGCCATACTCGTCGACACAGAGGCTCTCCATCAAGACATTCTAGCCTCCCTCTCCTCCAATACCACAATCTCTTCTCATCTTGCTTCCCCCAACCTCCCCAATTCCCGCTGGTCTGTTGATGCTGAAGGCCTGTTAAGGCTGGACAACTGCATCTACATTCCGGATTCCCGTCTCCACGTTTTGTGAGACAAACATGACCACCAGCTCTCCGGACACTTCGGTCAAAACTGGACTCTGGATCTAGTCCGTCGTGATTATACCTGGCTGGGCATCTGTAACTTCGTCAAGAGCTACATCTCCTGTACTTCTTGTGCCCATGCCAAAGTCCCCTGTCACAAGCCTTATGGCTTACTCAAACAACTCCCCATCCCTGAACATCCTTGGAACTCCATCTCAATGGACTTCATTGAACAGCTACCCTCCTCTTCCAGATTCACTTCCATCTTGGTCATCGTGGACCACCTGTCCAAGCAGTGCATTTTCATTCCTACCCACGATACCATCACCTCTCCGGAACTGGCCAAGCTCTTCCTCCTCCATGTGTTCTCCAAGCACGGAGTTCCTTCCCACATCACCTCCAACAGGGGTCTGGAGTTTGTTTCTCATTTTTTCCGTTCACTTGGTAAGGCTGTCATATCCATCCCCAGCCATCGACTTCCGATCCCTCCGATCCCTCTGGTCTACTTCCGCTCCTTCTTCACTAACCTCGGAGCTCCTGTATTCCACAATCCCCTCAGTACCCCTCGATGGTCACCACCCCCTCCTTTCAATTTATTACCTACGCCTCCCTAAGTACGGAGCCCCGAAGGCTTCTGGACAGCTCCAATGTCTGCTAGCGCACTCCCGCCTCCGCTGGACAATACACTTGCTTGCCCTGCAAAGCCCACCTTCAGGCCTATCCCTCCTTTCCGTTTCTGGGTTATCGCCTGCCTCTCTGTTAACCCTGTAACCTGACTTGTCGGTAATATTCAATCGGCTAATGTCTAACCCCGTTAGCTCCGCTCTGCTCGGCTCCGCCATTTGCGGACCCACCCTCACTGTAACTATATATACTCAACTTGTACATAGGTTACACTTCAGTAATAAAATCGACTAGAGTTTACCCCCTTCAGTTCTGGTTGCCAGTTTAGTAAGTTAGGGCACGGACGTGTTACTTGGCACAGCGCTCCTGGCACAAGTTGCTGAGGCTGAAGCCCTCCGCCACAGAGACACTCCTTCGTCTCGACCAGGTCTCTGACAAAGGCCCTCGACATCTGCCTCCACTTCACCTCTGGTTATCATCCAGAAGGAGGTGGACAGACCAAACGGATGAACCAGATGCTCAAGCAGTACCTGCATATCTACAGTAACTACCAGCAGGACAATTGGTCCGAACTCCTACCTCTTGCAGAGTTCGCATACAATAATGCTCTGAATGCCACCACAGGCGTCTCCCCATTCTTCGCCAACAAAGGCTACCATCTGAACATCACCGTTCACCCGGAGCAAGACCTAACATCAGTATGTGCCCAAGAGTACTCTGTAGATCTCGACTCCCTCCATCACTTCCTTCATGAGGAAATGCACCTCGCTCAGATCCGTTATCAGGGCCCAGCAGACTCCTG
This sequence comes from Cantharellus anzutake, assembly GCF_015039405.1. Lineage (NCBI taxonomy): Eukaryota > Fungi > Basidiomycota > Agaricomycetes > Cantharellales > Hydnaceae > Cantharellus > Cantharellus anzutake. The sequence continues at coordinate 591,167 of NW_024066972.1, forward strand.
TCAGAGTCCTGCCCCAGCTTTCGAGGTAGGAACTTCGGTCTATGTAAAGGCCAAGTATTTCTGTTCCACCCAACCTTCCAAAAAGCTTTCCGAGAAAAACCTCGGCCCATTCGAGATCATTGCCCACATCAGAACCCACTCCCTCACTCTCCACCTGCCAGAAAACATGCAAGCCATTCACCTGGTATTCCATGTCTCACAGATCAAACCCTCTGTCCCAAATGTCATTCTGAACCGCCACCAGCCACCTCCACCTCCCATAGAAATTGAAGGCGAAATGGAGTTCGAGATCGAGGAGATACTCGACTCCAAGATCAACTCACATAGATGCAACAAGTTGCTCTATCTGGTCACGTGGCTAGGCTATGAAGGGACCAACGAGGAGACACAATGGCTCCTTGCCGGTGTAGGAGAAATAATATTCAAAGAATAAAACAATGATCTATCAGAATAGTCAACAAAAAGGTGACAAGTTCAGATGTTTAACAGATCTCATGATCTTTATGAGACTGGACAGACATTAGAAGATCATTATAAATCATCTACACCCATGTAGCATGAGATTTAATCTACTACAAGCATGCTTAGAACCTGGCATAGGTGTAATATTCAAAGAATATATCCCTACAACAAGAAAATAGCACATAGACGGCAGAATAAGAAGGAACATTGGGAAAGAAATGTAAATATCTCGGGAACCAGTAAACCTTTGACTGTAATCTTTTTACCATCTGAAAGGACTGTTCTTAAACTTTATCCAAGGTTTTGTTCCATTCTAAAAGCTTCAAAACTGACGGAGATATCGCTCAAACGGTGAAACACCTTATAATTCATATATATTTATTTGCTAATTCTTATAAAAAGTAATGTGACTCAAGGGAAATATATTGGCGCCCGGAAGTCTGGCGGACCAAATACCATATGACAGAGTATTCCCCGACGCGGGCGGACAGTTTTTGATCGCATCAGAAGAGGAGAAAATGCTAAAAAACCGGATCTTGTATATTTTCCCATGATTCATCAAAACCTTTTGATTTTAAGCTCAAATAAATCGGAACAAAGGAATGATTGATGATCTGGATCTCGGACCATAAGCATAAAGTCATTCAAAAGTCCGCGGATCAGTTAATTAATTGGGAAGGCTCTAGAACATTAGTAATGATGTGGCTTCACAAAAAGGGGTGAATTAGAGAACAGTCTAGAAAGTTCCTTTATAGCCGAGTCATTTCTAAAGATAACCGTTCGTAATTAAGGCAGTGTAGAGCATAGCTTTAGCGCTACAAGACCCCGCTAAGATCGGCCCAAAAGACAAAGAACTGAATTACTTATTGCTGAGTCATGTCCTAAGTCCATTATTAAGCTTACACAGCCCAAGCCCCTATATCATTCTAGAACTATCTATAATACAAATGTAGCACATGTAACTAGTGCGAGGCGTGGGAGTAGAGAGGCCTCTGAAAAGCATAAAAGGCCGCCGCTTCTGCCCCCTCTCAAACCTCAGGTAGAAATAAAAGTTTAATTCTCCTCACCAGTGGTTGGTTCATTTGCTCCAAAAGATAAAAGCAAATATTAGTTGTTAGCTAATATAAAACTAACACGTCACTCTAAGCGTGAGTGAGGGTCAGTTAGACACAGCTGAACAAAAGTGTCATAGTGAGAATTAGTGAGAATTTGGTGGAGGGACTTCTTAATTGAATAATCTCTCAGCAATACTTGGTTATCACACCACAGGAGAAAAGTGAGCGATCCTGAACCTGCTAGATAACTAGCACGCACTCTAAGCGATAGAAAGAGCAGTTTGGTCACTCCTGTATTGAGTAACATTTATTGCGGAATTATTTTAATAGTAGTTTTCCTTCAGTAAATTATCAGGAAAATCATGTCCTACTGAAAAGTGGTATATCTAGGTGTAATATTGACTAGAAATCATAGTAAAGTCAATATAGAATTTTATCCATAGACGATCTATATGTCAGGTGAGATCGTTGGGGGGTGTTTATTGTTGTTTAGACAGTGAACAAATATATATTTGGAAACCAAAACACGGTCAGTACGCAAATCAGCACAAACTCTAATATCATTATTGGATGTAGGAAACTAGTTACATAAGGTGATCCAGCTCCACTCCTTCACCGGCAAACTCGATCATGCCTCTGACCTCGTCGAAGCATTCCACTCTTGGTACCCAGACAAGCCTGGTCCCAAAGCCCCTTAGGAACCTCAACTCCTCTCCCATCTCTCCTCTCTCTCCACTCCTCACTTCCATCCTCATTTTTTCTTTCTGTAAGTACAGCTCCCCTCACCTTACTAATTCTGGGCCTTCAAGGGTTCAGGCCTAAGAAGGGGATACTGTCATATCCATCCACAGCCATCGTCTTCCACCACCTCTGACCCCTCTGGACTACCTCTGCTCCTTCTTCACTAACCTTGGGGCTCCCATATTCCGCAATCACCTCTGCCTCCCTCGACTTTCTGTTCCTGGGTTATCACCTGCCATTCCACTAACCCCATAACCTGACTTGTCGGTAATATTCAATCACCTAATGTTTAACTCCATTAGCTCCGCTCTGCTCGGTCCTGCCATTCATGGGCCTGCTCTCACTGTAACTATATATATACTTAACTTGTACATAGGTTACACCTCAGTGACAAAATTGACCAGAGTTGATCCCCCTTTAGTTCTTGTTGCCAGTAAGTAAATTAGGGCACGGATGTGTAACTTGGCACAGCGCTCCTGGCTTGAGTTGCTGAGGCTGAAGCCCTCCACCATGGAGACAATTCTTTCGTCTCGATCCAGTCTCTGACACCCCACTCCTCTCTTCTCTCTCCTCCCTCTGACCCTCTTCTGCCAAACCTCTGGCAAGTTACAACCTTCTGCCGCTGTCCCGTACCCTGTACTCGGACACTGCTCGTACCTTCGCTCTGAGATTCCGTCATAGTTCCAACCTCAGACTTTGACTTCACCTCAGCTTAAGTCCATTGCATTGGTGACCTCATACTACGTAAACCCATTGCCAACATTCCTTGGACTTTCAACCCTGCCTCTGTAACCTCTGTAAGCTCCGCAACCTCCGAGCTCCACACATCATACTCAGCACTTTCACCGCCTGTAATGTATCTTTCGTGCTTTCCCCTCATCCTTATTTGGACTGCTGCTTCTCTCCATTCTAGCCAGTTAGTCATCATCCCCACTTCACCTCGTCCTCCTGCCCCTCTGGGCTTCGCCCTCCCTATCTCCTTTCAGATGTACCACAGGTTCTGACCTATGACCTTTGGTACCGCTCCGCTTCCATCATCCCTTTGTTCCCATTTGGACGCCTTTGTTCCGATTCAGACCCCCTTTGTTTTCCTTGTGCTATCGTCTCCCTATTATATACAGGTGCCTGTACATACTTGTTTTGGACCTTCAGTCTAAAATCGACCTGAAATGCCCCCTAGAGACTTCCTGCTCGCTGCCTCTGAAATTAAGGACCAAATGGACAAACAGCAATGGCACAGCGCTCCACATGAGTCGCTGAGGCCAAGGTCCCTCCTTGCTAAGTCTCTGGTTCCCCCCTGGAATCGTCTGCCCTCACCCAGTTCTAACAGATGAAACTGACAACGTGTCAAAATCTACTGCAACTCTAGCCAAAGGCACATCTTTATTCTTACCCTCATGTGTGCATTGGTGTAGTTTGCTAACACTCATTGCAGTGCCAAGACCAAAACGCAAGTGAAATTATCACCCACTCTTCCAACATGCTTATTTTTGAATAGCACATCCCCTTCCAAAAAAAACTGGGCCCCTTATTGAGAATGAGCTTGAGCACAGTAGCAAAGGCACTACGACAAACATGCTGGTGCAAGACAAGGGAAAGGTACTCAGTGTTCTGCCCTCTGTCTTTACTGCTTATAAATTATTCTCTAGGCTGTCACGACCAACAAATCCCGGGGCTCCATCAGCAGCAAATCAATGCCGATAGGCAAATCTGCCAACCCAAAACCTGATCCGACCAGCCCTCAATCTGATGTCTGGCCCCCTGCCCTATCGAGTGAGACTTTGCCAACAATCAGACCCTGGACCCTGCCAGCATTCCGACTTCACTTCCAGTTCCTGAGCCTTTGGTGCTCCTGGCATACAGTCCCTCTGGTTCCTCCTAGGCTTATAGCACAACTTGGTCTCACATCCCTGCCTCTGCATCCTCTGCATATTTTGCATCTTCCATATTCTGCACATCCACATCTGGACCTCTGCCCACCTCTGCACCCTCTGCACCTTTGCCACTCCTGGTTGACCTCCACACCCTGTAGTCAGGTCAACACAACCCTCCATATCTTTGCTGGCCATCACGCTGTCCTCATTTGTGACAGCACTGATGGACCACCTGTCAGGGGACGTGCATGCTCGCACAGATTGCTCCAATAACCTAGTTGTGATTAAAGCTGGGGGAAAGGGATGTCCCCATCTTAGGGTCAGCTATATACATGTAGAGTCTGGCAATAAGGAAACCAAACAGATTGCCGATAGAATCATGTGATCATATAATGTTCCAGAACAATGCCAGAGATGATCCAGGCCACTGGGGCTTAGGTAAGCAGAGTAGATGGGGATTGCTGGCATACTTCCCACGCGCATGTGCGCAGCCAGCATAGGGTCCAGGGTCATTGCTGATCCCTGACACCATAGTGTAGATGTTATAGTGTGAGTTGAGGCTATGCAGTCTTTTTGGCTGCATGTGTTTGATTCTCACTTGTTGCAACTTTTTTGGCATTCTCCCATGCAATAATTGCATGCCCAGCATTGAGGAAGTGCAGAGTCAAAGCTGCAGAGTCAATACCTGGGCAAAGAGAATGCCAGAAAAAGGTGGCAACAAGCGAGAATTGAACACATGCAGCCAAAAAGACTGCATAGCCTCAACTCATGCTATAACATCTACACTACAGCACACCAACAGCAGTTACAGGTACAACTAATATTTAAACCATTAATTTTACCACATGCCCAGGTATTGACTCCACAACCTTGACTGTGCTTCCTCAAGCTCCCAGGGTTGGGTTGGGTGCAATGACTGCATGGGTTAACACTAAATGACTTGTTGTGCAACCCTCTGCAAACTGGACTCCGGCATTGGTCATCATAATTACATGTACAATACAAAACATTTGAATCACATCACAGATGCTATTCCCTTATGTGGCACTTCCATATCTGGCCACATTCTGACCTATATTCAGTAGGGTCAGTTGGGTCCCAGCCTCTACTTTAGTAGAGGCTGGGATCCTGCCTAATCACTTGCAGTGTCATATCCATCCATGGCCATCAACTTCCACTACCTCCAATCCTTCTGGACCACCTCCGCTCCTTCTTCACTAACCTCAGAGCTCCTGTATTCTGCAATCACCTCCACTTCCCTTGATGGTCACCACCCCCTCTTTTCAATATATTACCTATGCCTCCCTAAGTACGGAGCCCCAAAGGCTTCCGGACAGCTCCGATGTCCACTAGCGCACTCCCGCCTCCACTGGGCAATTCACTTGCTTGCCCTGCAAGCCCACCTTCAGGCCTATCCCTCCTTTCTGTTTCTGGGTTATCACCTGCCATTCTGCTAACCCCATAACCCAACTTGTCAGTAATATTCAATTGGCTAATGTTTAACTCCGTCAGCTCCGCTCCACTCAGCCCCACCATTCATGGGCCCACCCTCGCTGTAACTATATATACTTAACTTGTACATAGGTTACACCTCAGTGATAAAATCGACTAGAGTTGATCCCCCTTTAGTTCTCGTTGCCAGTAAGTAAATTAGGGCATGGACATGTAACTTGGCACAGCACTCCTGGCTTGAGTCGCTGAGGCTGAAGCCCTCCGCCATGGAGACAAACCCTTTGTCTCGATCTGGTCTCTGACAGATGTGGTACATCTGGAAGTTCTAGTCCCTCTTGTTAGAAGAGTGTGGAGTTGTCTGGAAGCGGAGAAGTGTCAGGGCACACACCCTGACTAGCCCAGACCCGGACCCATGTCCAGACCCACTTCCACCCGCTGCGCTTCCCACATGTGTGCATGCTGTAGGCGGGATAATTGCCCACATGCAGAGCCGGCTCAGATACCCACTTCCAACATTCAGAAATCTACTTCCATTCACGCGACGACTCAGTACAGATTTGGTATCCAAAAGTAGTGCTAATTCTTACGATTCCGACGATATCAAGAACGTCCCAAACGGTGGAGAATTGACGGAGTTCTATGTTGGGCAAGTTAGGCACAGCAGGTCACGGGCATGTGCGGGCATGGGAATCTCAAGCGGCAACCCAGAATTCCAGCCTCACTCGTTCCCACGGCGTCTAATAAATTGGCAAAAATGCTTATCGGCTGTGTGAGAGTTATTTCCGGCTACATTTTCAATTTCGGCTCATAATTCCATAAATCCGTTGAGATATCGCTTATTTTCTTATATTTCATATTTTGCCATCATTACAGTTATTGATTGATATTCTTTTATTGTTACTGTTACCCTTTTTTATTATTTCGCCTAATAAGGTACCCAGGTGCCATATGGTACCAATATTCCCCATCTATTCTTTCTAAAAATAATTATTAGATATAATCCTGTACATACCGGATTTTGAAAAGAAGTTCTCCCCTCCCCCAATTTTCTCTAAGGTGCTAGGATGCGCTAGAGTGGGTGTGAGGGAATTCCAACAGTAGGAATAAGGGCAGTGATCTAGCTCACAACGAGTGAGTAGTGGACACTGAGCCCGGACCTTGCGGAAATCCCGGAGAACCCACATGGAGTTTAAGGATCGAGAGTCGAGCAAAGTCTAGAGAGAAAGTGAAGTCTTAGGAGAGTTTGGCCCCACAAAAACTATCACATCTCATTAACAACTTGACTCAGTAGCGCTGATGGTGCCAAAACATGCCCACAAGGGCAAGGTTGCGTCTGCAGTGACGATAAAAAAGAACAAGCAGTTTATAAAGAAACTGCAATCTCCCATTATGGGAGATTCAAAACAACAGCCATCATCAGATGACGACAAGGATCAAAATGATCCAGAAGGAATAACCACTTCAGGGCTGGTCCCTGAGGATTTTAAAAACTTACATGGAGTAAGTGTGGGGCCCAATACCCCTAGAACTCCACATCACATTGATCTCACCCAAGTGGGGGAAGATCTCCCACCTCCAGAGGAGGTGATCAACTTGCGCAATAAACACATAAGTGCCAAACAATCAGCCCAAAAAGCTGATTGGATACAGTCGCTGGAAACTCCAGGGCCCCACTATCCCTGGGAGTCTTCCCCATTTCCCCAAGTCAAGCCCCAAAGGCAGACAAAGGGAAACAGAGGGAAGAACCTCTGTGTCAGCTATCTGAAAAACTACTGGACTTGTTCCAGGTCCTGTCCAAATGGAGGATGGGAAACGAAGAACAACTTCTAAAGGCCCAAGAAGGCACAAAGAAACACCCTGAGAGCAGGATCTTTCAGAGTGCAGAAGCTCAAAAAGAACTTCTGCTGTTTACACTACCCCACACCATGCCAGACAAGGCAAGGTCGCCAACCTCGGAGGAGGTCTCCAAGATCATGAAGAGAAGGCTGTTAGAACCGGGTGGGAACAGACGACTCTGGAGTGGAATCGGAGACTTAGCGTGGAGGGACCTTGGCCTCAGCGACTCAAGCGGAGTGCTGTGCCATTGCTGTTTGTCCATTTGGTCCTTAATTTCACAGTAGGTGAGCAGGAAGTCTCTTGGGGGCATTTCAGGTCGATTTCGGACTAAAACCAAAATGAGTATGTACAAGCGCCGATATATATAAAGAAGGGGCAAAAGCACAAGGAGAACAAAGGGTGACCGAATCGGAACGAAGACGTCCGAACGGGAACAAAGGGTAGAGGGAGCGGAGCGGTACCGAAGGTCATAAGGCAAGGACCTGTGATACGTCCAAAAGGAGGTAGGGAGGGCGAGGCCCAGAGGGGCAGGAGGATGAGGGGAAGTGGGGATGATGACTAACTGGCTAGAATAGGAAGAAGCAGTAGTCCAAATAGGGATGAGGGGAAAACGCGAGAAATACATTACAAGCGGCGAAAGTGCCGAAGGCGGTCCGCGAAGCTCGGGGGTTGCGGAGCTTACGGAGGTTATGGAGGCGGGGTTGAAAGTCTGAGGGATATTGGCAATGGTGTTTATGTAGTATGAGGTCACCAATGCAATGGACTAAGACCAAGGTGGAGTCAAAGTCCGAGGTAGGGACTATGACGGAGGCTCGGAGTAAGGTACGAGCGGTGTCCGAGTGCGAAGTACGGAACAGCGGTGGACAGTCGTAACTTGACGGAAGGGTGGCGGAGGAGTAACGGAGGGAGGAGAGAGGGGACAGGTAAGGGGAGAAGGAGTGGCGGAAAGGAGAGTAGTCAGGTCTGAAGGTGAGTATCGGAGCGGACGGGGGAAGACGGGAGGGTGGAGGTGTTGTGAAGGGGGAGCGGAGTAGTAGGAGGGTGGCGAGTGGGGCGATGTTCGGTCCGAGATGAGTATCGGAGCGGACGGAGATAGGGTCGGAGAGGTAAGGGGGAGGTGTGTTTGCCAAGACTGAAGGTGAGTATCAGAACGGCAACGGTAGGTTATGACTCCGGAGGTGAAGCGGGTGGAGGTCCGGAAGTCGGGTCGGGGTCGTGTATGCACGGATATGACAAAGGCAAACCGAAATGAGGGAGTTTGCTGAGGAAGCCTTATGGAAAAGTAAGGAAAAACCAGCGAACAGACCCCTTGTCAGGGATGGTGCAGGAGAGGTAGGGGCAGCAGTGTAATGCCTGGCACTGGCGGCTCAGGTGGTAGCGGGGTAGCAGGGCAGTATAGCAGACAGCCCTCCAT